>NC_133421.1:80890000-81565000 GCF_049350105.2 Macaca mulatta
TACTCAGTTTTTAAGAATGCTGACAGTGGTGTCACATAGAATGGCAATGTAGACTATAATCAGCTGTGGGTCATATAGAAAATACAAACATCAGGGTGTCACTCAAGACATAGTGAATCAGTGCTTCTGTTAGTTACAAGAACCTCTAGACTGCATGTAGAACAGCATGGGATTGTATGTAGTAGAGTAAGACCACAGGCTTTGGAAGGCCTCTGTCACTTCTTAGTGATATATCCTTGAGCAAATTACATAACCCTTTGGTGCCTCATTTTTCTTATCTGTAAAATGATAATACTAATAATCAATAAAGCTAAAATATTTAGAATAGTCCCCAGCATAGAAGTGCTTAACTCATGTCAGCTTTCTTCATTCCTACTTAGTAAGTGTATGTTCAATAAGCTTTACAGGTGATTCTGATCCAAAGCCAGTGTTTTAAAATGGTTATCTATGCTGGGCACGGTGGCTCACGCCTTTAATCCCAGTACTGTGGGAGGCCGAGGCGGGCAGATCACGAAGTCAGGAGTTCAAGACCAGCCTGGCCAACACAGTGAAAACCCGTCTCTAGTAAACATACAAAAAAAAAAATATTAGTCTGATGTGGTGGTAGGCACCTGTGGTCCCAGCTTCTTGGGAGGCTGAGGCAAGAGAATTGCTTGAACCCAGGAGGTGGAGGTTGCAGTGAGCCAAGATCATGCCACTGCACTCCAGCCTGGGTGACACAGCGAGACTCTATGTCAATCAATAAATAAAGAATAAAAAATATAAAAATGGTTATCTAGAGCTGCAGTGTCCAGTTTGGTAGTCACTGGCCCTAGGTGGCTATTGAGCACTTCAGATACATTCAATGTGATGAATAAACTGAATTTTAAATTTTATGTAATCTGAATTTCATGTCTAATACTTGATTCAGTTATGAGAAAACAGCTTGGGTATGTGAATGTGTTTTTCAACAGTACATTTTATGGAATGAAAATACAGACCAAGTATTTTCAAGGAAATTTAACACCTGAATTGAGATGTGCTGTAACTGTAAAATACACACCATATTTTGAGGACTCAGCACAAAAAAGTAAAATATCTCACTAATATTTATATTAATTGTATTTTGAAATGATGATATTTGGGATAAAATAAAGCATATTTTTTTAAACTAATTGCACTCGTGTTTTTCTGTTCTTGAATATGGCTGGTTAGAACATTTGAAATCACATGTGGCCTGCATTATTGTTAACAGTCAGTACTGACCTAGAGGATGCCAGGGGCTCATGAGTTAGTGAATAAATTCCAAAATCTAATTAACTATTTTTCCAAATCCAAAATGTAAACCCATCAGTAGAAACAAAATTATTAACCTCTGGGAAAAAGATTCAAAAACATAAGATTTATGAGCCAATAAAAAAATTGTGTGTGTGTGTGTGTGTTGTATCACTGTGGCACAGAAATTTTCACAGAGAAGAGAATACAAGGCATTCTGCTGTCATGAGCAAGCCATATTAGTAAGCTACTATCAGACTGGCTTACAAAGGTGAAGGAAGTTTCTTACAGTCAAATGAGCCACAGCTTTTTCTTTTCTTTTTTTTTTTTTTTTTTGAGACAGAGTCTTGCTCTGTCGCCCAGGCTGGAGTGCAGTGGTGTGATCTCCGCTCACTGCAAGCTCCGCCTCCCGGGTTCATGCCATTCTCTTGCCTCAGCCTCCCGAGTAGCTGGGACAACAGACGCCTGCCACCACACCCAGCTAATTTTTTTTTTTTTTTTTTTTTTTTTGTATTTTTAGTAGAAACAGGGTTTCACCGTGTTAGCCAGGATGGTCTCGAGCTCCTGACCTCGTGATCCGCCTGCCTAGGCCTCCCAAAGTGCTGGGATTACAGGTGTGAGCCACCGTGCCCGGCTGAGCCATAGCTTTTAAATTCTCCTTCTGCAATGCACATAACCCACCAAAAAGACCAACATTCTCTTGCCCAGTAAAAGGACTTTCTCCTTTGTGGGAAATTCCATGTGATCATTGATACACATCCCATTCTTTATTCTCCTTGACTGTTCTTTTTCCTCAAACCTTGGAAATAGCATTTACCTCTTAGGATACTGTGATAATTAAATGACATAGTGCCTATAAAACATGTTCAACAGTGCCTGGTGTAGGGTAGGCACTCAATACAAATTATTTTTATAATTAGACAATTATTTGACATCAATGGTATCCTAACAATTATATCAGCAAGAATGTGTGTGTTTGTGTGCGAGAGAATGTGTGTGTGTGTGGGTGTGTGTGTCTTAATGGTCAGGCAAATGTGTATCATACAATTAGTCTATAAGCAGTGCTTTGAACACATATAAATTATCAGAAGTCTTGCTGTTACTGTCATAGCTCCCTCAGGGTCCTAATCAGGGAACTATAACTCTGAACTACCTGTTTCTTTGGTAGCATCGTTCTTCTTTTAGACACTCAAAGTATATATTCTGTAGCTGGTTTATGGGAGCTAGGTTTTCAAACATTGATGCAACTTTCTCTAATATCTTTTGCATGTTGGTAATTTAGAGTAAGGTTAATTCTTTATTGTCTTTTGTCTAATAACGTTTAGACGTAATTAGGATAAAAATCTGCCCAAGAGTTTTTTCCCCCATCTTAACTAACCAAACATTAGTGATTATAGGAATATAATATAAAGACAAGTAGCATCATAGTTGATTTTCATTGAATTCATAAAATTCTAGGGCATAATAACTACTTGGCCAATACAAACCTGAGCTGATTAAGTCATGGATCCTTCCTAATAATTCCCTGAAACCTCTTGCCTTTGGGTGTTGACACCTGGAAACTGTTTTCTAAACTGATGCTCATAAAATAAGAGATCTATAGAACCAACTGACTTGAGTCAAGTACAAGCTGTGTCAGGCCCTGAACAACACCTTTCAATCCTCCACCCCAAGACTCAGACTTTTCCCCTCAGAGTTGACCTACAGCCTCCTTCTGTTACTCACTCTCAGGTTGCTGCCAACCTTAGCTGGCCAATCATATTTGTTGGTACCAAATGATGCCAAGTTATTTTATTATATGGACAAATGCCCATTGACTTTAGGTGAAGACCTTGCAAAGTAATTTTCCTTCATGACTTAAAATGTTTTCAAACCTGAGTTTTCTTAGATAAATGGTTAAAGTTGAAACCTATTAAATGTTCATACTCAATTAATGACCAGATTTGAACCCAGAGATAAATATATAAAATGATAAAGCACAATATATTTGTATACTTTAAGCCAGGGTGGACAAACTATAGCCCACAGGCCAAATTCAGCATACCACCTGTTTTTATAAGGCTTGTAACCTACGAATAGCTTTTACATTTTACAAAGGGTCACATTCAAAAAGGTTATAGAAGTACCAACATAATATTCTTGATTTTGCTTTCTTTACAGAAAAAGTGTGCCAACCCCAGCCTTAAACTATTAAAAAAAACATACTTTTTGTTGTTCTCTGAATTTGTTTGCCTTTTTCTCCAAGGTTTTATTATTAAGATTGTAATTAGTGGTATCCCATGTGGTATTTCATGTAAAAAAATCATTCTTTGAAAGTTTTGAGGGAAGAAAAAATAGAGCTAGTTTGAAAAACTTGGTTTATACATTACCTAAAAAATCTATAGTATGCAAACCTTTGATTCAGAGAAAAGAAACATCCCATAAAAATAATGTAATACATAATATTCCAGAAAAATAATGTAAAATTTACATGGTCTCCTTGCATAAGATAGTCGAACCGATACTAGTGCCTGAAACACTGGTACTTAATCAAGTTCTCTTTTTAATTTCTCATCTCAGCATCCTTTACATGCAGAGCACATGCATGTCTGTTTTGCATTTCAGTATGTAGCATACTTGATGAGTTTTATTCTTTTAATATTTTTTGGCAATGGAAACAATAGCTTTAAAATGGTTCCACAGAGGTGAATTGTCCCTGGCTTCACCAAATAGGTGTTTGAGTTTCTAATGCAACAATGAAGCAAGACCAAAGACCCAATAACAAACAGCTGAGTTGATCAATAACCCCTGTGTTTTCAGTCCATGCTTATTTAAAGTGGTGCATGGAAAAAAAGGGTTCTTTATTTATATCTGGAACTTAATGAAGTGAAATTATCACAGCCGACAGGCGCTGGTGTTGTAATTCAGAGACAAGGTTTGGCTTAGAGGGATTTGCAGGCTGTTTTTATTCCAATTTTTAAATTTTTTTTTTAGTGAAACTTAATCTCCTAATCAGTTCCAATTTACATATTTGCTGGTCCTTTTTTTCCAGTATGATTTTTAAAGGAGTGGTGTTGGAGGCATAAAGCAATTATTTGATTAAATAATTATTCATTGTAATGTGTCCTGCTATATTTGAGGCGAGTGGATAAGTAGCCACAATACTGATAAACTTATAAGCACAGAGCCGGGGACGACTTCTGCAACCATTCATAGCTGTCTCTATTCCCATATGCATTGCAGACGTGTGTGTATATGGGTGCATGTGTGTTTTTAACTTGATCCATTCTGTAAAGTTTTGCTCACACTAGCTCTCCTTTCCAGTCTTAAGGGATTAATATCCTGCTAAATGAAGTGTTTCAAATTTGAAATTTATTTGGGGCTAAATGGAATACCAAATGCTTCTAATCATAGTAGAACTGTGTTCCATCACTAAATATCCTCATTCTCTACATGAATAAACATGTCAGTGAAATTATCTTCTTGTGTGAAATGTCAAACCCTTAAATGTATGTTTTCCTTTGAATGACATTTAAAATTGGGAATTTCCAAAAGATCAAATAAACTTCCTTTCCAGGGTTAATTTTTCCTCCTTAGTTAGATCTGGTAGTTATCACTGGGGGAAGACCACAAGGAGAGAGAGGGTATGAAGAATATGAATGAAATAATTGAATATTATATGTGTTATTTTCACCGTTTTCTGAAGTATCAGCAATTATGTTGAAGAATCTTCAAGAATCTCAATAGATTCCTTCTAGATAATCAGAAATTAAGACTAACATACTTTCTTTTCTAACTGGACCACAGGTTTATATTATCACTAAATTGAAGACTTGCAGTTTACTTAACAGGAGGTAGTATTATTTAAATCGGAAAAAATCATCCTAAATTTTCAGTGTTACACTTGTCCATGTGGTATTTCCTGAGCATTTGCTAGCGCAGGCGGTGTACTAACTTCTCTGGAGAACCACACAATGAAAAGTAATCAAATATGGGATGGCTGGGTCATATGGTACATCTAGTTCTAGATCTTTGAGGAATCGCCATACTGTTTTCCATTATATACCCAAAGGATTATAAATCATGCTGCTATAAAGACACATACACACGTATGTTTATTGCGGCACTATTCACAATAGCAAAGACTTGGAATCAACCCAAATGTCCATCAGTGACAGACTGCATTAAGAAAATGTGGCACATATACACCATGGAATACTATGCAGCCATAAAAAAGGATGAGTTTGTGTCCTTTGTAGGGACATGGATGCAGCTGGAAACCATCATTCTTTGCAAACTATCACAAGAACAGAAAACCAAACACTGCATGTTCTCACTCATAGGTGGGAACTGAACAATGAGATCACTTGGACTCGGGAAGGGGAACATCACACACCGGGGCCTATCATGGGGAGGGGGGAGGGGGGAGGGATTGCACTGGGAGTTATACCTGATGTAAATGACGAGTTGATGGGTGCTGACGAGTTGATGGGTGCAGCATACCAACATGGCACAAGTATACATATGTAACAAACCTGCACATTATGCACATGTACCCTAGAACTTAAAGTATAATAATAATAATAAATAAAAAAAGAAAAGTAATCAAATATGAATACTACCCTAATAAACATATCCCAGTAATATTCTAGTCAAAGATGACAAATTCAGAAACCTAAAGAAATCTGAAAATATCAGATTATGTTTTATCAACAGTCGTCAGTGGAAGTCACTAAAGATTTTTTTAACAATGAAATGTGCTACTGAAAAGTATCCTTCATGTGATTATTCTTTATAGGGTATGTTGGTATATTGAGTAGACAGATATTGAAGGTGGCCAGGGAAGTTAGTAGGATACTCTAATAATATAGACAAGAAAAAAAGAAATCTGAGAATGTGATAATAGAAGCAGTGAGAATACGGAGGAAAAAATAGAATCAATACACGGTACATCAAAGCCTTTTTTTAAAATAGCAAGAGAATGGCGGGCACAATGCCTCATGCCTGTAATCTCAGCACTTTGGGAGGCCGAGGCAGGCAAATCACCTGAGGTTGGGAGTTCGAGACCAGCCTGACCAACATGGAGAAACCCCATCTCTACTAAAAATACAAAAAATTAGCCAGACGTGGTGGCACGTGCCTGTAATCTCAGCTGTTCAGGAGGCTGACGCAGGAGAACTGCTTGAACCTGGGAGACGGAGGTTGTGGTGAGCCCAGATCATACCACTGTACTCCAGCCTGGGCAATAAGAGTGAAAACTCCATCTCAAAACAGCAAGAGATAAGTAAAATAAAAGATGTCAGGGCTGTATTCGTGCAAAGTGAGTGATGAGAAATTCTTATGGGAGAACCCTTGAGTTCAACTTGTTTTCATTTTTCACTCAACAACTTCCAATCAAATTGTGTGTAAGAGTTAGGGAGTACTTTTTACTTTCCTTTGATCATCAATGCTACAAAATGGAAATGAACTCAATGGTAAAGAGTGTAGATTCTGGAATCAGATTAACCTAAATTATAATTCCAATGCCATTATTCCTCAGTGTATGCCTTTGGCTAGCTTACTTGTCCTTCCTTATCCTCAATTTTCTTATTTAAAAGAAAAATGAAAAGTATATCTATTGGATGCATGGATTAAATGAAATAATAGATTTAAAACTACTTAACACAATGGCCAGAATATAGTTGGTACTCAGGACAGTATTGAATGTGATTGTCATTTTAGTTGCTTAGGCTGAGGATAATCAGTGTGCCGTGATCTTTAAAGACCATAGCCCATAACTATCTTCAGAAATTGTTCATGCTTTGAGTTGAAAGAAAACTTTGAAGTAAAAAGGGTTAATCTTTGGACCGGTTTTTGCTACAAATTTATTTAAGAAGCTCGTGAACATTTGATATGAATTACATATTATTTTCTAAATTGTTTTCTCTGTATGCTAATCGAATTAAAACCAAAAGGTATTTCTTGATCATTTGCTATATGCCCAGAAGCACGACAGTCACCATGGGAGATTTAAAAATATTTTTATAAGCTCTCTTTGTGGTTAAGAATATTATAGTTTAGTCAGAGAGATAAAAATTATGCCCATAAAACCAGAAAGAGATGTTAAAATAAAATAAAAGCAAAGAGTTGGAGTATTGCTTCAAACTTGTGTTACTATGAGGATTCAGAACAGGGAAGCAATGGATCAGCTTTAACCAAACAGCAAAGTCCTTGGTTTGTGAAGCTGAAACTGATTTCTGAAGGAAGAACGGACTGATTCCTGATATAAGAATGGATCTGGGCTTAACAGAGAGGGAGAGAGAGAGAGAGAGTTCCTTTTCCTTGCTGAGCAACGAAATGAGACAGTGGGAGATAGTATGAAGAAATCTTGATTATGAAAGAAGAGGTATGTTAGAACTAAGAAAAAACATAAGAAGCCAGGTGAAATTTACTGATCAATGTCTTCAGAAGCAGCGTAGAAGTTTAGACTTGACTCAAGAATTATCAATGTCAACCAATTTTTAAACTGTTAAAAAACTTTCTTTGAGTTTCTAAGGGCAGGGAATTCAATAGTGGATGTATTAGTCCATTCTCATGTTGCTAATAAACACAGGGTAATTTATAAAGAAGGTTTAATGGGCTCACAGTTTCACATGGCTGGGGAGACCTCATGATCATGGTGGAAGGTGAAGAAAGAGAAAAGGCACATCTTACACGGTGGCAGGCGAGACAGTGTGTGCAGGAGAACTGCCCTTTATAAAATCATCAGATTTCGTGAGACTTATTCGCTATCATGAGAACAGCATGGGAAAAACCAGCCCCCATGGTTCAATTACCTGCCACTGGGACCCTCCCATGACATGTAAGGATTATGGGAGTTACAATTCAAGATGATATTTGTGTGGGGATACAGCCAAACCATATGGGTAGACAAGAGAGACAAAGTCTCTGCCTTTGAAATATTTACTTCTAATGCAGGATTCAGGTAAGTAAACTCTCACTGTCTCTCTCTGGCTCTGCCTCTCTCTCTCTCTCCCTACTCTTCTCTCTTTCTACACACACACACACACACACACACATATTTTTTTTTTTTTTTACAGGAAAAGCCTCATTGAAGAGGGTGCATTTGTGCTGATAACTAATAAAGAGAGAGCAAAAGGCATGTGAAAACTTAGGGAAAGGAGTGTTCAAAGAGAGGGAATAACAAGTGCATACACGCTTTGAAGTGAGAATGAGAATGTGCTCAGTATGTTTGAAAACCAGCAAAGTAAACACTGTTAACATGGACATACTGAGGGAAGAGAGGAGTCATGGGAGATGAGCTGGAAGAGGAAACCAAAGGCCAAATCACAGAGTCCTGAAGGTTATGGTAAGTATTTGGTATTTTATTCTATTCTAAGTGTGATGAAAGCTATTGGATGGCTTGAATATTTAAGACAGGAATTGATTTATGTTTTCATAAAGATAACACTGGCTGCTATATAGAATAGTTTTTAGAAGAGAAATGTGAATGTCAGAAACAAATTAGAAGACTACTGAGGCATTAAAGAAGATAAATGATTGTCTTATGGATTTGGTACCTGGAATGAGAGTGTGGATATGAAGAATTTCATTTCAGGTCTGCAAAGTTTTAAATGCCCATTAGGCATGCAAGACTGAATTTGAGGAGACATGGAAAAGATTGGGGTTGGATGTATAAAATTTGTAGTCATCAAAGTACAGATAGCATTTAAAGATCTGAGTTTAAATTAGATCACCAAAGAAGTGAGTATTGACAAGGTAGAGAAGGGCTTCAAGGAATGAGCCTAGTGCCATTTCAACATTTAGAGTACTAGAAGAGAAGAATTCGGCAAAGAATATGAGACAAGTTAAGCACAGGGGGTTCCTTAGGATGGTGACACTATTCTGTATAATTCTGCAATGGTAAATTCATGACAATTGAATTTTCAAATCTCTTAGAATTCTATTATAGAAAAAGCCAACCTTAGCGCATGTAAATTGAAAAAAAGGAGTAACTTAACCCATTTCCCCTTTGCCTCCAAAATGCTGCACTGGCAGTTTTTTTTTTGTTGTTGTTGTTGGAAATGGGTTTAAGAGGTCATGGATCCCAGGATGAAATGCAGATTGTTACCAAAAAAAATAACTGCATTAAAAAGTATGTATCATGAGCCCAAGGAGAAGAACAATACATACCACACCAGGACCAGTCAGGAGGTAGGGGGCAAGAGGAGAGAGACCATTAGGACAATAGCTAATGCGTGCAGGGCTTAAAACCTAGACGACAGGTTGATAGTGCAGCAAACCACCATGGCACATATATACCTCTGTAACAAACCTACACATTCTGAACTTCTATCCCTGGACTTAAAGTAAAATTTAAAAAATATATAAAAAATCAAATAAATACATGAATAAATAAAAAGCACATGGAAGAACTTCACTGAAGGATTTGAGGAAAAGGTGCTAGTTTAATAATCTGGAAATGAATGGAATCCATAAGAATAAAAGCAAAGGGAACTGTACATAAGTATTGTACTCTAGTTGATAAAGTTGTTTCCCACAAGAATACACGTAAGCAATTCTGAAACTGTTAAGCATGTATACTGAAATCAAACAATTAAGAAGTGAGTGGTGGATGGTGGGAACCAGGTTATTCACAGTTGCAGTGGGAGGTTACAGACAAGCAAAGGGAGATGAATAGAATAACCCATGTAAAAATGGATTCAAGTTGGAAACTTGGTATGAACTAATCTGAGCTTAATATAGATACAGATGCATGGATACAAATATATATATATATATGTACATAGGTTAGGATACACACATATATTTCCTTGCTCTGTTAGCTGAGAGCATCCGGAGGCAATGGCACCAGTATCAACAACCACATACACCACACAGATCTTAGTTTCTAAATTTTTTCTCCAATCAAAGGTACTAAGGTTTGGAGAAATGACTGTTTCTAGGGCTGAGACAGGGAATATAGATGAGCCTAAAGCATTTTGTCATATCACAAAGTAAGAAAGTGCTTTTTAAGAAGCGAAGGTAGGAGCCAGCCAAAGAGCTACCTGTGGCAAAACCTGGAACAAATTGGGCAACAAAATGAACAACACAGTGTTGGATTATAACTGCCTGTGATGATTAATTTTTTCTCATTACTATTACCCTAAACACTTTATTCCAGATTTCCTTAACAGACCCTTGGTGCCCTGAATGTACAGATGAAAAGATGACCCAAAGTGAACTACTTATGAAACTCTGGCTACAGTGATTGAACCAGTCCCTGCTTCATCCTGAGTGATTCAGAGCATGTGACTCCATAGCAGCCTGTGGCCTCATTCCCTGCCCCGCAGACACTGATGTGGGGAGCAGGAAGCCAGGTGAGTTTCCATGTCCAGTCCTTGGGTTGCCCTGCATTTTACAGATCTTCCTTTGACCTGAATAACTTCTTGAACACTCCACTCAAATGCTCTTTTTGCTTGAAAAGAGTTGAAAGTAAGTGATTGTCTTTTTTAACTGAAACCATCCTGACAAATAAGCCCTTCTCAGATAAACCCAGGGGGCAATCATCATTTCTCATCTTAACAAATCTCTTGACAGAACTTGACAGGTTTGATCATTTTCTCATCCCTAAACACTCTCTTCCCTGATCGTACCTACTTCTCTTGGTTTTCTTCCTACCTCACTGCTTCACTACCCAGTCTTTCTCACAGTGTCTTTCACTCGCTCACTTGCTTGCTCACTCTCAAAAATAAATTTTTATTTTGTAACAGCTTTTAGATTTAGAGAAAAGTTGCTGAGATAGCATAGAGAACTCCCATAGACCCCGCACCAGGTTTCTGCAAATGTTACCATCTTACCTTAGCATGGAACATTGATCAAAACTAAGGAACCAAGGTTGTTATACTATTATTAACTTAACTTCACATTTTATTCTGATTGTCTTAGGTTTTCTCCTTTCTTGTCTAGGATCCCACCTATAGCACCGTATTACATTTAGTTATCCTAACTCTCTAGGCTCCTCCTGGTTGTAACAATGTCTTGGACTTTCCTCATTTTTGATGACCTTGACAGTTTGATACCGGCCTGGTATTCTGTGGAATATCCTTCTGATATTTGCCTCATGACAGGACTGGGGTTTTGGGTTTGGGGAGGGAAAATCACAGGGATAAATTATCATTTTCACTACACTACATCAAGGGTACACATTGTTAACAGGAATTAGCGCGGCTAGTTTTAATTGTAGAGTCTTTCGATTTTTCTTACTATAAAGTTATTCCCCTTCCCCGTCTTTGGTATGAAGTCATTATGCTCAGCCCTCATTAAAAAATTGGAGTGTGATGCTACACTTTTTTGAGGGCAGAGTATCTACATGATTTATTTAGAATTCTCCTGCAAGGGAGAAAGGTCTATTCTCCCCTACTTATTTATTTATTCAATCATGTATTTATATCAATGTGGAATCATGAATATTTCATACTTTGGGTTATAATCCAATATGATGTTATTCATTTTGTTGCCCAATTTGTTCCAGCTTTGTACATGCGGAGCTCTTTGGCTGGCTTTTATCTCTATTTTCCATTCTGTGAAAGCATTTCTTGTTTTCTGATATGATGAGATGCTTTAGGCTTACTTTTTGTCTCCACCTTAGAAAGAGTCATTTCTCCAAGGAGCCTCAGTTTGTTTTATTGGAGAACAGATGTATTTGGTCTTGTGGTTGTTGATACTGGTGTCATTCCTTATACTTAAAATAATGCATTATATGCTTAAAAATTATTCAGAGAGATCTTAAACATTCTAATCTTCTTATCATAAAAAGATAGGCATATGAAGGGATAAATATGTTAATCATTTCTGATTAAATATCTATGCATGTGTATATGCATATATATATCTCAGAACATCACATTGTATACTATAAATATACACAATTTTAATTCGCCAATTATATCTTAATAAAGCTGAAAAGGGGGGCGATATAGAGGTAATAAACAACTGCAAATATGTTATATGCAGATGTAAATAAGGTGTCTAGAGACTGGAAATTTCACCTGGGGAGAGCAACACATGAGAAAGAATGGATACTGAGAACAGGAGGTGAGAAAAGTCATTCCCATATTTTTCTCCTTCAGATGTAAATGAATCTGTATCATACAACTTTATCAAATGCCTCCATCCTCTAGAGGCAATCATATTTATGGTATTCTCTAATATACATCCTCCTCTGAAAACTGACCCATCTCTAATTTATGTAAACAAATCATGGCATTTCCTGTTCCTATACCTTGCTATGGTTATTTCAGCCCTTCCTGGAATCCTTACACTGATAGCTAGGGTTGCCAAATAAAATACACATGATGTTTAATTTAAATTTCAGATAAACAATGAATTACTTTAGCATATGTATATCCTAAATATTGCAGGGATATACCTTGTATGAATAAAAGTGTTTGTTCTTTATCTAAAATTCAAATTTAACTGGTTAGCCTGCATTTTATTTTGCCGGATCTGGAAACCCTACTAATAACTTCCATCTTACTCTCTAACTTTCATGTACATACTGTTATAGGTATTTCCAAATTACTTAGATTTTAACTTTCCATTGGAAAAACAATATGTATTATACTTCTCTTTCCTTTACTGCAGAAGAGCTGGGAGGAAAGAAGTCCATAGAGTGGTTATTATAGGATAACCAAGACCTGAAATAGTCAGGTTTAAGATAATTACTGCAGCTCCATCCACGTTCCCTCAAAACACGTGATCTCATTCTTTCTATTGCTGCATAGTTTTCAATAGTGTATATGTACTACATTTTCTTTATCCACTCTGTCATTGATGGGCATTTAGGTTGATTCCATGTCTTTACTATTGTGAAAAGTGCTGCAGTGAACATTTGCATGCATGTGTACCCTTAGCAAACTAATGCAGGAACATAAAACCAAATACCATATGTTCTCACTTATAAGTGGGAGCTAAATGATGAGAACTCATGAACACAAAGAAGGGAATAACAGACACTGGCGTATACTCAAAGGTTCTGGATAGGAGGAGGCGGAGGAGCAGGAAAAATAACTATTGGGTATCAGGCTTAATACCTGGGTGATGAAATAATCTGTACAACAACCCCCACCCCAGCCCTTGAGATGAATTTTCCTATGTAATAAACCTTAATGTGTACCCAGGACCTAAAATAAACATAAAAAAAAAGACCATGACTGCAAAATAGGGATATGGAGAGGAGTTTTACAGAGGCAAGGGTACATTCTAGCAGAGCTAGGTTACATTCTAGCAGAAAACAGAATTAGACTAAGTATTTTAACTTTACCACTTTGTTCAACAAATACTGAACATAAAAAACAGAGATTATACGAATCACTGATGAATAATCTGTTCTGAATAAAAAGTTGAGCATGATACTCTCCGTGTCTCCCAGAAGCTTAAAATGTATACCAATGTATGCATCTACATATAAGGCAATCTTGTGATTGTCCAAAGAGGTGGCATCAGTAAAGTTCTAGTGCAGTGGTTCTCAGCTGGGGGCAATTTTATTCCCCTCCCCAGGGACATTTGGCAATATCTGGAGGCATCTTCAATTGTTGTAACAGTGCTACTGGAAACAAGAGGATGGAAAGGGCAAAAGATGCTGAATCTTTTTTTGTGATTATTATACTTTAAGTTCTGGAGTACATGTGCAGAACATGCAGGTTTGTTACATAGGTATACATGTGCCATAGTGGTTTGCTGCACTAACCCATCATTTACTTTAGGTATTTCTCCTAATGCTATCCCTCCCCTAGCCCCCCACCCCTCCAACAGGCCCTGGTGTGTGATGTTCCCCTCCCTGTGTCCATGTGTTCAACTCCCACTTATGAGTGAAAACATGCAGTGTTTGGTTTTCTGTTCTTGTATTAGTTTGCTGAGAATGATGGTTTCCAGCTTCATCCATGTTCCTGCAGAGGATATAAACTCATTCTTTTTTATGGCTGCATAGTATTGCATGGTGTATATGTGCCACATTTTCTTTATCCAGTAGTCTATCATTGATGGGCATTTGGGTTGGTTCCAAGTCTTTGCTAGTGTGAACAGTGCTGCAATAAACATATGCATGCATATGTCTTCATAGTAGAATGGTTTATAATCCTTTGGGTATATACACTTACAAGGCACAGGACAAACAGCTAAGATGTCCAGATAAAAAAGAACAATTGTTCAAAATGTCCAATTGCTCAATAATGTCACAGTTGAGAAATTGTGATCAGGAACAATGAAGTCAAAAGAAGTAATGCTTCTGCCTGTGGTGATCCAAGGAAGCTTCTATATACATATACAGTGGAAATGAAGACAGTGAACATGTCATGAGCAAATGCAGCAAAACTTAACATTTGCTGAAGGAATGGCACGTGGTCTGATTGTTTTGAAGTCACGGTTGTGCTGGAGACCAGTGGACATTAACACAGAGAGTGCCTCGGACTAGAATTATGGTGAGCTTTGAATGTGAAACTATAAAACTCCAGATTTACAAGCATTGCAACTAAGAATGGTGATGGAGAATTTGGAGAACAGGACCCGTCCGTGTATGGCAAAGATCAGTCCATTCGGAAATTTAGTTTATATTTGGGAACGTTTGAAAAAGTCATTGATAATTTTCCATTTGGTTTCCAAAACAAGGACAACAAAAATATGGCAGCTAGGCAATCTTCACTATGATCCTAACTGAAACAAGTTGCTTGCCTCAATCCTGTATATACCCCTATAAGTGAAGCAATGGCCAATGAAAGCTAACCTTTATTTTTGTTTTGTTTTGTTTTTGTGTTAACATCACAACTTTGTTAGCTCACCGTCTTAATCCTTCCTCTTCATTCTGTGGTAAAGTCACAGGAGTCCCATTTTCCTCTTAAGCAATGCTGCTGAATCTTACACGCTCAACCAGCCCCAGAAAATGGGATAGAAGAAAAAACTGGATATGTTGAGAACCTATCTTAAGTTCTGTGGTTCAGAAAGTTTGGAACTGAACCCAAATATTTTGGTATTGGGGCTTATTTCACCTTGGCAAAACATGGCCTTCTGTTTTAAGGTGGGGGGGGCAGTTAAAAAGCTTATTAAAAAGTCTCAAAATGCTTCTTCAACATCAAATAGCTCCTAGAAAAATATTTTGATGAGTTAAGTGTAAATGAATCAGAAACATATGGATTACATTTCCTTTAGATTACACATGGGTTTCAAAATTAAGGGGAAAAGTGCTCAAGGGCAAAATGCATTTTGGATTTTATTGAACCCAAAATATTTAAGAAATAACTCAAGACACTCGAAGAACCCAAAATCCTGCCAGGTTTCCCAATCCCTTGTGAAAAGCAAATTAGATTTTAAAATTCTTTTTGCTTTAGTGATCTATGATGTTACATGAAATTCAGATGAAAAACTTCTTTACTATATATGATTTTTATCCTGGATATTTTCACTTACAACTTTGGCCAAAATCTAGACTTCAAGTATACTTTAGTTTGGCTAAATTGGCTGGATGTTTCAGCCTCTCTCTGCCCTGCTTGGTGACAAGAATATTTGATTTGTCTCATGCACAGTCATAGAATGAAGGAATTAATCAAAGGGCTTCAGATAGCTTTATAGCAAATGATACCAGACAGTATTCACAATTTGCCATTTTGCATTTACCTTTCCACTATTCATTGGGCATTGATGAAAACCTTTTCATTACTTCTCATTTCTCTTACGCTTTGACAGACCCTACTTCTAGATTCTATATATTTAAAATGGAAAGGAAGTCATGCCTGTTTATTAACTCAATCTTTTGCTTATCCCAATGGCAAGGCCAAAGTGTGGCTACAGAAGGGTATTTGATTTTCACCAGTTCCCATCCCCTAAAGCCACAGCCTATGTGAAATCAGCATGATTGCTAAGCAGAAAGCTCTACAACAACTCCCCTAACCACACTTCTAATCCGTTTTTCACTCCTAGACCTCTCCTATATGGGATTTTGAGAGCTATAGCAATTATTCCTTTATGTCTTTACTGGACATATTATTTCTTAGCACCCACTATAATGGTGGTATGGTAGTGGGTATAAGAGACGCAAAGCAAATAAGGCATGGCCATGCATCTTCAAGGAACTTCACACACACACAAAATTCTCCAGGCAGGACAACAGAATCAGAAATATGTAGGCTTCAAGAGTAGACTGTGCCAAAGAAGGGAGGCGTCAAGTAGGAAACCGCTGTCTAAAATTATACCACAGAACTATATAATAGGAGTCGTTTAAATCCAACTTACGTGGTTCTGTTTGGAGCATTTTATAATGAAGTGAATTTATAGCAAACTTTGCCTATTTTATATGTCTAACACATTTCTCTCCACTCTTCCTTTGGCAAACTTGCCCTGGTAACTCAAGATCCAACCCAAATGTGATCTCCATCGTAAGAGTTCCCATTTCCATCATGGTTGAGTGAAATCTTGTCTCTGAATTTCCGTTAAACATTGAACATTTACTTGTTTATATCATTTTTAGCATTGTGTTTTAATTAATTTATTTATACATCAGAGTCTCCTGTTAATCATTGACATTTTTGAGGAAAGGACTACATCCTGGTCTTATTTTTATTTCCAGCACAGAGCATATTTCCTGGAATATACTAAGCACTTAAATGTTATTGAATGAATGGACGATAGGATCAATGATGCTATTATTAAAAAGGGAAATGGAGAAAGACAAAAATATACCACAGTCACAATCTCAGTTATACAAATGACTTTAAGAATCTCATTCTAAATAGACTCATTATATTCTGTGTAGAACAAATGACTCATATTTACTAAATTTGGTTATTAGTTACATGGAAAGTGCAAGTCAGAAGGACAATCAGAAGTTTATGTTTAGATTCACTTACACACATGCGTACATTTACATAGTTGGTAATTGATCCATTCTTTTCTCCTACTGGAATATAAACATTTCTCAAAGGCCTTCCCTGCAGTCTGTAGTTCAGGAACCATGGTTCCAACACTAAATAGTTCTAAATGTATTATCCTAAAATTTTTAAATAAAATCTCAAGTATAAAAGGCTGATTTTATCAGATAGGAAATGTGTTCTAAGCTTCCTAGTTTAGTGAATACACTCACTAAGTAAATTATTTGCATTATTAAAATATGCTTTTCAGTAGCTATTCACAGCTATTAAATTTTCTTAGGGTTTTCCAAGGTTTCCCTGGTTATAGACAATAAAACAAATGACACGTGTGCCCACAGTTATCTGTAAGTGGACAGGGACATTCTACTAAGGAGATGTTTCTTCTCAGTATTTATGCATGGTAAGAAAACTCTAGCCTTTTCTTTTTATGCAGGAGAGATGTCCTTGAGCCTCTTACATGACTGAAATAAAACGTAGAGTGGTACGTTGGTTCCAAAACCTTGAACTTAAACGTAAGAGTGGTATGTTGGTTCCAAAACCTTAGACAAATATTTAAACTCCTACATAGAGTTTAAATATTTTCAAGTTTGAAATGTATGATTCATATTCCATGGGACCATTGGCCTCTCAAATACATACATAAAGAAAATTTAACAGGACTCAATGTCTAGTCTCATTCTTTAAGTTTCTTAAATCCTTGCCCTTTCCTGATTTTATTTAAGCCCTCTATTAGTTTATTAGGTTGACAGGAGCCCAGGTAATTATGCTGGCTTCTAAGTCCTACTGTAAGTTACGTCTGCATCTCCCTGAACACACACAAATTTTAGTGCCACTGCAGCACTTCTATAAACAAATAAAAGATTTGTGAACTAGTCACTAAGCATCCGACGCAATTAAACTGCATTTGTTTCTTTTTTGGCATTCTCACACAATCGAGGCCTTGTAAGAGGTAGGCACTCCTCAAATCAGACTGTGTTTTCTTTAGAGGAAAGTGTGCCAAAAATCCTCCTACTCTACGTAACTAAAGTCTCAACTAGCAGGAGGTGGACAGTTGCAACACACATACACACACCCTTCTTCCTACTGCTACTAAAACCATGATATGCACATAAAGATACAAACCCATACCTATGAATACATTAATGTGAGGGAGTAGCAACAAAACCTCCTAGACAGGAATTGCAGATGCCCACAGACTCAATCAGCTGCAGCATTACGTAAGAAAAAAGAAACACAATGTCATTTAAGAGCATATATATTGGTGGTTAAGAGTAAAAGGGTAAAAGCAGAGAAAATAAAATGACAACTGTTTGGGGAAAATTGAATTCTCTCTCTTATAATTTTTAACACAAGTAAAAACAGAGCTTATCTTGAGCTACCTATACCTCAAGAGCTTTGAGTCTCCAACTTCACGCTGTTACACTTGAATATTTTTTTTTAAAGAAGGTCTTTAAAATCTGGTTAATTACAACTGACTACCATTAACTCTTTGATTGATTTAGCATCCTGTTGTGCTGGCTCGTGCTCACACGTTCCCCACTGGTTCCCCTGAGTTGCTCTCCCACATTGGTATGAATAGTAGGTATGGATTGAAGTCACACAACAGTCCTTGTTATAAAAATAATTTATCATGGAAAAACTAAATAAGGTGTATGTGTGGTCTAAGCAGACCCAAGCAGTGGCAAAGACTTTTACCCCAGTGCAATATCACACAATCCCTTCAAACTTTCCATATTTCTGTTTTTTTATCTGCATGATGCAAGACACGCTGGTGAGGCCACTTCCAATCCGCTCCATGAAGAAATGAAATTCTTTACATGCTTCCATGAATATTACCGACTATGAGCATCAGATGTGATGCATTTCAATCAACATTGTCTATACATTATCCATATAATCCTATAAAATAGGTATTGTCATCCTTTGTAATAAAGTTGATGAACCTGAGTATTAACAAGCTCGGTAACTCACACCACGTAAGAATCAGAGATTAAATTTGAGCCGTTTTTGTCTGATTTCACAACGCAGCTTTACCGTGATTCTTCACTGCTTTTGTCTGCTAAGCTCTTTATTGTCCAAGGTATCAGAAATGCAGCTCTTTTTCCATTATTTTACGGAGAGATGAAGAAAGGAAAAAAAAATGGACCCTTAACAAAATAACTATGGAAACAATGAAGTCTTCCTTTTCTCCCATCAAAGTACCATCTTTAGAAGAATGGCAACTTTTTCTCCTTACTCACATTCGTTTGCTAAAATGCATTCTGGGGCTTGCAAGAACTATGGCATGTCTTGAAAGGTGTTCTTTTGAATACTTATTTGCATGATGAAAGAATCATCTTATGGAATGATAAAGCAACTATATTGTTATCAAAGAGGATGTGTGTTGAGAGACAATTCCCCAAAGGTCTCTCACATTCTTTCATGTCTTGCAAGTAGAGTCACTAACTGCCCTTTGTTCTGGACTATCTTTTCAAGGATGTCTGTACAAAAAACAACCTTGAAGTGTAAGATGTCTCTGTCTGGAGCAATAGACAGGCATGGGTAATATCTGGTATAATAAAGACAATGTCTCCCACTAAAGTAAAAGGCAGACATGCTTACTGCTCATTAGAAAAGATTCCGAGTCCCTAAGCTCAGAATTCTTCCCCTGCAAAAGGATTCACTGTGTGTAGGTGTTATGTGGCCCTCTTTTGTTACGCCTTATGGGAATCGGAGCTCAGAGAGCCTGTGCAAAAATGCTGGTACTATGGCTCCTATTATTGCTGTAAGTAATGAACTATCTTTCATCTCTGACCCAAGAGTTGGATGCTTTCAACCAGCACATAGTTTGGAAGCTACTTACAAGCTTGTGAGTAGGAAAAAGATCTCAGATCTTCACAGTTCATTACAATATAACTGCTCCCTACTATGGAAGTAGGTCATCAAAATCAGCTTTGTTAGCCTTAAATATTCATAGTATACATGTAGGTTTGGCTTTGCTCTTGATACTCTAGGATTATTACCATGCTACTCCAAGATTATAAATAATTAAATCCCTGGTAGTCTCCCACTGAAATATTTATTCTTTCTTACTCTCTTTCATATCAAGTATTTTGATATCTTTTTAAAAAGAATATTCTTAATGAAGGTTGGCAGTAGTTTATGAAGTACTCTGTGCTTTCTGAGTACAATTGTTCTGCTTTTTTCCATTTTCTTTTTTGATTATACTTTAAGTTCTGGGGTACATGTGCAGAACGTGCAGGTTTGTTACATAGGTATACATGTGCCATTGAGGTTGCTGCACCCATCAACCCATCATCTACATGAGGTATTTCTCCTAATGCTATCCCTCCCCTAGCCCCCCACCTGCCAACAGGTCCCAGTGTGTGATGTTCCCCTCCCTGTATCCATGTGTCCTTATTGTTCAACTCCCATTTATGAGTGAGAACATGGGGTGTTTGGTTTTCTGTTCTTGTGATGGTTTGTTGAGAATGATGGTTTCCAGCTTCATCTATGTCCCTGCAAAGGACATAAACTCATCCTTTTTATGGCTGCATAGTATTCCATGATGTATATGTGCCACATTTCCTTTATTCAGTAGTCTATCACTGACGGGCATTTGGGTTGGTTCCAAGTCTTTGCTATTGTGAACAGTGCTGCAATAAACATACGTGTGCTTGTGTCTTTATAGTGGAATGATTTATAATCCTTTGGATATATACCCAGTAATGGGATTGCTGGGTCAAATGTTATTTCTACTTCTAGGTCCTTGAGTAATCACCACACTGTCTTCCACAATGAATTAATTTACACTCCCACCAACAGTGTAAAAGCATTCCTATTTCTCCACATCCTCTCCAGCGTCTGTTGTTTCCTGACTTTTTAAATGATCACCATTCTAACTGGCATGAGATACTTTCTTCCATTTTAAAAGAACATCAGCATAATGCATCACATTCAGTTAAGAACCTAGAGTTATATTACACTGAAAATGCTACCCTTCTAAATAAGCCACATGTAATTAGAAATTGTGAGTTTTTACATGAGTGGGAACCCTACAAAATGAAATATATTTTTACATGGGATTTTCATTCATAAAACTGCTTTATATTATTTGTTTTGCTTTTGATATGTTTCTCATTGGACTACTGTCTCTGAAGATTATTATTTATTGGGATCAACATGAGTTCTTGATAAAAATAAAGACTAAGGCCCCCCACCCACTCCATTTTGTTTCAAGATTCCTGGGGTAATATTCAGGTACAGGAAATTAAATTACATTAAGTTAAACCACCAAGTGATTCTGATGCAACACATTTAGACATGGCATAAAATATGTTAGAATTGGAATCAAGGAGATTTGGAGTTCAAGTCCTTGGACTTTGAGCAAGATGTTAAAGCCTTAACTTTTTCAATGTCCTCCTTTATAAAATGACCACTTAAAACTATAATTTGCACAAGTTTGTTTCATATTCTATCAATGTATAGATCAGGAAACCTCTCTTCTAGGGAATCTTCTACTTGACCCTGGTTCCACAGAAAATCGAGCCTGAGGCAAATATTAAGAGCTGAATGCTTATTAAGGAGGTGTAATCTAGGATGGTGGAGTAAAAGCAGCAAGAAGTGAAGCAGGAACCGATAAGAATCAAACTCAAGATGGTCCATTATCAAGCGAGCCACCGCTTTATAAAGTGATAGAGGCCAGCACTGGCCTTTGCTTGTTATCTTCTGGATGAAATCTGTGCTTCAAAACAATTCCTTAGACACACGAGACTGAGATAATTAAAAGAGGCACGTGAGTGTCACTGGGACAATGCACCACTCAGATCCAAACATGCCCTTCCACCATCTCTGGCTTTCAAAATACAATAATGAATGCCTATTACTTTGTGAGGACATGAGGGCCCAGGAGGTACGTTAGGCTGAGGGAATCCAAAGTAGGTGTAAACCAGCATTTGGCCATTTGTGTGTCCTCATTTCCTCGTCCAGAATATATTTATCTCATTGTTATTCCCTGAATATTCATATGACATCCTTGATCATGTTAGTGTTTTAAATTAACGAGATGCAATTCAGATTGTAAGTTCTCTTGAATGTGACAATTCCTCCTAGTCTGAGGTTATCTCATAGCTTTTGGGTCACAGTATCATGCATTTTGGACACTCCGATGTATTGTTTTCTGTTTTGTTTGAGTCTGTGTTAAGAGTCTTTCAAAGCATGGTGTGAAAAAAGGCACGAACATTGGTGACACAAAGTCCTGATTTCAAATCCTGTTCTATCACTTGTTAGCCCATGACCTTGGGCAAGTTAATTTAATCCACAGAACCATAATTTACTCTCTGGTAAAAGAATATTAATAATTTCCACCCAGCAGTAAGTGGATCGGATAGACAGCACATATGACACATACAGGCATAGTGCCTGACACATTTATGGGAGATTAATGATAATTTCCCCAATCACATTTTCTTTTTCTTTCTTTTTTTTTTTTTTTAAGACAGAGTCTTGCTCTGTTGCCCAGGCTGGAGTGCAGTGGCTCCTCGATCTCGGCTCACTGCAACCTCCGCCTCCCAGGTTCACGCCATTCTCCTGCCTCAGCCTCCCGAGTAGCTGGGACTACAGGCGCCCGCAACCACGCCCAGCTAATTTTTTGTATTTTTTAGTAGAGATGGGTTTCACCGTGTTAGCCAGGATGGTCTCGATCTCCTGACCTCGTGATCCGCCCGCCTTGGCCTCTCAAAGTGCTGGGATTACAGGCGTGACCATCGTGCCTGGCCCCCAATCACCTTTTCAATAAAGGTTTCTAAAAATATATCCTGGCTGATATCATTGTATCAAGCTATAAAATGGGGACCTTTCTTGAACAGTTTGTTTGTAGATGAAAATTTATATTGAGAGATTAAAAAATCAAAAGGAAAAATCCCAAGTGTGGAAGAAGTATATTTAAAAATGTCTTTCTCCAGTAGACAGATCATTTATATTATCTATCTATTTATCCATCATATATCTAATCATCTCTCTGTATACCTATCTCTATCTAATTCATCTACCTCTAGCTATATCTCTATTTATATAAATAGACTTATCTACTCATTTATGTACATAGATATAGATATTTATCTTCATTTACAATTAAGGTCACGGTTGTTGTATATTAAAACTAACACGCTACCTTATGAAGACAAAGAAATTGTGATCCAGGTTATCTGTTACCTATCTGCATAAGCTTGTGTCTGTGAACAAAAGCGTAGGCATATTTTTCCATTAACAAAACATAATTGACCATTTTCAGTAGAATGAGATGCCCTTACTCATTTTAGCTGATGACTCCTGCCACAAATTACCAAATATACATGGAATTAGAACAATGATGTTTCTAAACCATCTAGGTCTCTGAGGTAACCAATTTTTAATTTTATGAAAATGGGAGCAGACAATTTTTTATTTGAACACTGTGGTTCATGAGCAAAGGGAGTCCTCTAATGCAGACACTCCTCTGGTGATCTCTTCCTGATTTTGACCATGAATTCCTTTTAATCTGCTCAGTAATATGCAAGAAGTGGGGAGATTATCACATAATAGGATTTCCTCTAGAGAGTGGGGTAGGATTCCCCATTCCCTAATAATAAAAAATTTTAGGCCGGGCGCGGTGGCTCAAGCCTGTAATCCCAGCACTTTGGGAGGCCGAGACGGGCAGATCACGAGGTCAGCAGACCGAGACCATCCTGGCTAACCCGGTAAAACCCCGTCTCTACTAAAAAATACAAAAAACTAGCCAGGCGAGGTGGTGGGCGCCTGTAGTCCCAGCTGCTCAGGAGGCTGAGGCAGGAGAATGGAGTGAACCTGGGAGGCAGAGCTTGCAGTGAGCTGAGATCCGGCCACTGCATTCCAGCCTGGGCGACAGAGCAAGACTCCGTCTCAAAAAAAAAAAAAAAAAAAAAAAAATTTAACTGGTTGAAATTTCTGTGAGAAGGATGAGAGGAAAGAAAGAAAGGAATGTGATAACCAGAATCTGTGACTGCGCCCTCATCCAGTTACTGTTTGCTGCATTTGTATGTGGTTTATCTAACTAGAATGCGATTACTGTAAACTGCAAGACTCAAAGCTAGACCAAAGGGGAATGGATTATGCAGTCGGTGGCTTTCCCAAGCATTTTACCCTATTTGGGTCAAATCCCTTGCTTGCTTTTGTCTGTCCTAGCATATGTAGTTAAAAGAATGCAAACTATTACCTGGATGGTTTCTACTCTTGTTTTAATTCTGTCTTTTAAAAAATCTTGTTGATCTTATCTACACTAATTCAACGTGATGCTGCCTCCTTCTTTACAATGAATATCCCCATAATTTCCTCCTGATTTCCCTTTCCGAAAACCATTCCCACCTAACATATATTTATGTAAATCAAAAGGAGATATCTAGAAAAGTGCACAACCAACTCTTAAAAGTGGTTACCCCTAAGAGAGGAGTGGGATTGGGAAATGGAGCATGGTGGGGAAGAACTTTCACTTTTTAGTCAATATATTTCTGAATGGTCTTCACTCATTACTCTGAAAATGTCTTTAGTGTTATGTTTTTAAAAAGAAGAAAATAAAAGCTTTATCTTAATTCTAGAAGGGAAATAAAAGAATATAAGGAAGAAAGGTTAAATAAAGTAAGCAAAAGGGAGTTGTGGGAAGGAAGAGAAAAGAAGACAAGAAGAGAGGAGGGAGGAAGTGAGATGGCATACTGCATATTGTCAGTTTTTTCTGTTTTTTCCCCCCCACTTCCATGTTGATTTCAGGGACAATAATCCAGCCACTTGCAGAGTGAGCCCCTTTGTGACTTAGAAAAAAATAGCACACCCTAGTTTGGAAAGATATTTAAAATTTCCATTCCCTATATTAATAGAATTTGGAGATTCTCTGATGCTTCTTCCTCAGATCTAATAATCAATTAAAAATATGTCAGAATACCAAATATGTCAGAATTATTCTAGATCTGATAGGTAGAATGTGTCAACGATATTTATCTCTTTGCTAAAACACTGAAATAATTTATATAAGTTCACTATAACAAAAGAGTGAACTAGATCTGCTCTGAGTTTAAAAAGGAAGACCACGCCGGGCACGGTGGCTCAAGCCTGTAATCTCAGCACTTTGGGAGGCTGAGACAGGCGGATCACGAGGTCAGAAGATCGAGACCATCCTGGCTAACATGGTGAAACCCCGTCTCTACTAAAAAATACAAAAAACTAGCCGGGCGAGGTGGTGGGCACCTGTAGTCCCAGCTACTCGGGAGGCTGAGGCAGGAGAATGGCCAAACCCGGGAGGCAGAGCTTGCAGTGAGCTGAGATCTGGCCACTGCACTCCAGCCTGGGCGACAGCAAGACTCCGTCTCAAAAAAAAAAAAAAAAAAAGGAAGACCAGTAACAATAATAACAAGACCTCACTATTTATTATTTATATTAAGTATCAGCTATATTTACTGTGCAAATGCTAGAAAAATATCACTTAATAAAATAAAGCAGGTGCCAGACCTCATGAAACTGTAAAGGAAGGTGTAATAGTACAAGCGATTCAAACAAAGAAGTTGGTTATCTTTAGGGGCACAGAATAAAACAGATATAATCAACTACAAAATAATTTTTGAAATAATTCCAGAATAATCTTTTTTATTTTACCTAAGAACACAAACATATCATTCATAAGGCCATTCGTGATGAATAAAAGCTGATGTGCCTTCTTAAATTGAAAAAATTCTGTGCAGACAGTCCATGAAAAGCACAGATCCAAAAGAAAATTAAACTTACAAATGTGCTATGAGTGTTCTGTAGAAAAATAACTGTTTAAACATAAAATCCCATAATTAGCCTGGATCTCTCATTCAAGCACTGCAGGTCAAAACCACCAACTTTTCCAAGTCAATGGGGAAAAGCCTTCCATTCCTCTCCTGTGTATTTGGGTGTGTGTAATTAGACTTCTCCGATGCCAACAAAAACCCATGAAGACTTTCTCTATACAAGTTTAGATTGTTCCAGCTCCAAAAATGGGATCAGAACGTGCTGGTACACCATCAGCAACACCCCTGGATGGGAAATGCCACCAAGTCATTTCAGCAGAGAAGTTACTGCTCTCCACTAAGATAAATATCTGAAATTTTTTTAAAAATGGAATCAGTGGAGCAAAAGCAAAGGCTATTAGTCTAATGACTGCAATGGATTTGTGTTGAATTTTGCCTGCTAATTTACATTAATTTCCTTGGTAGTTGATGTTTGAGCCGGTGCTGTACATGAATGGATTATTGACATGGTAAAATCTGAGGTCGCTGACCACTGGATTAGTTAGCATTTGGTTTGCCTACATATTACATAAAATAAAAATAACAACAGTTTAAATAGGATAAAAGTCTCTCTCACTGTCTTTATGTTACACACACACACACACACCACAGGCACACACACACTGCGAGTTGGCAGTTCAGAGCAGTTATGGCGACTCTGCAGTGCTATCAGAGGCCCACGTTCCTATCATTGTGTTCCACCCTGGTGGCACATTGAAGTTTCCAGTGATGACCACCACAGGTGATTCCCACACCACATGCTCTTCTGCATACAACTTTGGTCATTTCTAATAAAGAGGTGGGGAAAAGTCATCTGTCCTCTTGAATCTGAGCTGGCCTCGGTGATTTGCATGTAAGAAGTAGAGTGGAGCAGACAGAATGCTGTGTGACTTCCGAAGTTAGGTCATTAAAGACTGTGTAGCTTTGCCTGGTTTTCTTGAAGTACCTACTCTCAGAATCTGTAGCATTGTGAGATGCCTCAGCACATGGACAGCCCATGCGTAGATGTTCTGGTTGACTGTCCTCACGGAGCCCAGCCTCGAAATCATCTTAGTGAACTGGACTTTTAATTAAAGAACGCTCCAAGGAATTCCAGTGCTTAGTCATTCAAGACTTCACAGTTTAAATCCCAGCCGTTATAAAGCTTTACAGGTCAAAGACAAGCCATCCCACTGTGCTGTATTTGAATTCCTGACCCCCAGAATCCTCACACATCATAAAATAGATGGATTTTTACATGAGTAAGATTGGAGAGGTTTGTTATGCTGTAATAGATAATTGATATAAACACATTCAGCATGTCGCTGAACCCCAAGTTGTATGCTAGAGATGCAGCCCCTGTATCCACATTCCAGGCATCAAGAAAGAGGAGACAATTCCATCTGGGGGAAGCAATTCTGCTACACTTCATTGATGAAAACCTAGTCATCTGGATTTACCAAGCATCACAGCAGGCTGGTGAATGTAGTCTTAAAGAGAAGCAACAAGATTCCCAGTTAAATATTCTGTGTTACCAACTAGAAGTCTCTGCAACAAATATCTATTTTTTTTTCAATTTGATATTAGACACTTACCAACTAGAAGTCTCTGCAACAAATACCTATTTTTTTTCTCAATTTGATATTAGACACTCCCACTGTTAAAATTCATTGTCTAAGATAAGATGTTATGAAAACTCCTGCTAATGTACAAATGGAAAACTAAGATGGGTAACACCTAAATGTGGATGTTTTTGTAAAACCACCATCTTTCTTATGAAAACAGATGGCATTGAGAAGGCAAAGGATAGTTAAGAGACCCAAAGACATTGCCTCAGAATCAAAGAGGGAAATCCAGTTGCGGTTTAAAGGTTAAAGGTCTTGGACATTTGGGAGTAGGAGTACAATGGTCATAAACTAGATTAAAATTAAAATTAATTTTTAATTAGCTAAGGATTTATAAGCAGATAAATCTTGAATATTCCCATTCCTTAGGCAATTTTTAAGATATTGCTACAAAAGTAGTTCTGATGATTCTGTGTTAAAATAATTTATTCCAATATAGACAGGTATCTTTTAAAATTACCCTGTCTTCAACTTAAATTCGTAAGTCCTATATCTTCTCTTGAATGGTGATCAAAACATATTTTTGTGCAAAGGTGTGCTTCTCTTGATAGCTAAAACCTACCTTATGTAACCATTAATGGGTAGTGATTGTCTAAATTTAACCTGGGACAAGAATTTGTTTCAAAGTGTACCAAAATCTCCATTGAGAGCTTCCTCTGTAATCACCCTGAATATTGATTCCCTGAAAGCAGAAACAATTTTAAAGACTAGTTAATTTCTTCACTGAACACTGGTACCTAGAGAGAATCTGTCAAAATACTGTAGGGATGGTGGGCAATTGACTGGACTTAAAAGTGTTTCTTCTAAGCTGGAGGATGCTTATCAAACTACAACCTGGAACGGTCTAGGAGTGAAATTGTTCCTCCATTCTCTAGCAATAGGCCTCTGAGGAACCTAAGAATAGTTACTGTGCTAATCATGATAATAATAATAATAATAATAGTAATAATAAATAGCATTTAATAACTGTTGTTTATGAGAACTAATTTGCATCAGATACTTGGTGAACATTTTCACATTTTATCTCATTTAGTCTTTGTTACAACCCTGTGAGGTCGTTTCTACTATTCTATTATCCTCATTTAACCAGTGAAGAAATGGAAATTAAATAGTAGAGCCAACATCTTGCAGAGCTAAGATTCAAACTCAGGCCATTAGGCAGATGGCAGCACCAGTGGAACATTATGTGAATTCTGAGTCTTATATGTCTGTCTTTCTGTCTCACATTCTAACTCTTTTGACCTGAGTTTTTTTTTTAACCATATAAAGCCACCCCTTGGTATGGATGAAGGATTGGTTCCAGGACCTCCCATAGATACTAAAATTCATGGTGACTCTAGATACAAAATGGAGTAATATTTGCATATTACCTATGCACACCCTCCTCTATATTTTAAGTCATCTCCAGATTACCTGTAATACCTAATACCATGTAAATTTTATATAAATAGTTGTTATACCGTATTGTTTAGGGAATAATGACAAGAAAAAAATGTCTGGACGTGTTCGGTAGAAGCCCAATTTTTAAAAATAGTTTTGACCCATGGTTGCTTGAATCCAGGGATGCAGAACTCATGGATAAGGACGACCTTATCCATGTTTAAGGTTTAAAATTTAATGTTTAAGGTTTCTGTTGTGGAGTGAATCCACTGGCCCAGGCATAAGCATTCCAAAGCAGATAGAGCTAGAAAGTAGCCTAAGTAGATAGCCTACTATCTAGATAGAGAGGTAGACAGAGGACAATAAGCCACAATGCCACCAGGATGTAGGTGAGTGTGTCAGAGGGAGGGAGTCCCTTTCCTTCCTTCCTTCCTTTTTATTTATTTATTTATTTATTTTTTCTTTTTTGCAAGACAAGTTTCCCTAATAGAGGTATGTGGCTTAGAGGCAGCCTCACTTGAATATGCTTTGGGAGAGAGCCTAATACCTCATATTTTTAAAAAGAAAAAAAAAACCACGCGCGCGTGCACACACACACACACACACACACACTCTCATACATATATATATCCAAGCCAAAAATATCAAGCAGCTCATGGCTGTTAAAAAGCCAGGCAAAGCTGCGTCCCACCCTTCAATGTTTTTCTTTCAAACACATTGACCACCCTCCTTTCACAACATCTTATTTAGTGAAGCACATGTTGTCCAAATGGAGTAAAATGTTGCAACACTGAAATTTGGATTCTGCCTGAAGTTCTCTTTCATCGACACACTTTTCACTTTTTTCCCTCCTTCAGTGCTAGGCATCATAGCAGAAATCTCTCCGTGGAGATCTGGAGGGAAAGGGGTTAATTTGAGAGGCTTGGAGCCAGACCTCTCTTAACTGGGGAGTTGGCAGCTAGCAGTTTGGAACACTGCCTCGAATGTCTGACTGAAGGTTTTTATTATCCTTTATGCCCAAAGGTGGCTTTTAGACACCCACAGCAGCACACGGTCCTCTGATTGGGATTCGACAGACGGGAGCCAGAAAGCTGTCTGCCCTTTTCGCGATGACTGAGGAACCCCACGGAGGAAACCACCACCCCCTTCCCCAACCTGAGGCTGGACGTGCCCTCCCTCACCCTTCAATAAACTTCAGACCTGTCAGGGGAGTTGTAAAATCAGTGTGGAGTTCTGAGAGTTGGTGGGGGAGGGAGTGAGCAGGAGAACGGAGGGGATGTGAGAGATGGACAGAAGAGTGAGGCAGGTCTACCGGAGACAAAATAAATGCTAAAAAGAAAGGAAATAATAGGAGAGCTGAAAACAAAGAAAGAGTAACGACATGAAGACAAAGTTGACGACACAAATGAGAATTACAGAGAACAAGAATGGCGAAGGGAAGAAAACAGAGATAAAGGAAAAAACGTTAAGAGGCTAGAAGCATCCTCTTCCAAGAACCTCAGGTGCCTCACTTGCCTTCGTTATCCACAACTCAGCTATATGAAGGGTTAGCGTTACTATTTGTATGGTGTTATTTTATCCACACAAGCTTCATCCCGACCTATGCGATGAAAATTGACCCATGTTCATCAGGGTGAAACCCTGTAGCACCCTAGAAATCTCTGAAAGTATCCTAGGCTCCGAAGCAGTAGCTTCCTGATTAGTTTGATTTTTCCCTTCCCAGAAGGAAATACAAAGCACCCAGGTATTTGAAAGCAGACTGGAATCAAACACTGACAAGACACTGTTCTTATATAACACGGTGGTTGTGAGCATCCAAAGAGATGGGGCATGCAGAGGAGGTCAAACACAAACCCAGTAGGAAGAGTGTTTTCTTTTAGAGAGCCTGGTGCCACCTTTAGTCTCATTCCCATGTAGCCTCCTGAGATCAATATAAGAATCCATTCATCAGCTCACAAACTCTGCTTAGAGACATCCTAAAGCCCTACTGCTTAAGTAAGGAGTCAGCATTCTGCACGACCTGGGGAGCTTGGGGGCATTTAGCATTTATTTAACAAGAAGAGTAATGAATGTTTCTAGAGCTTTACTGTACTCAAAGTGCCTTCTTAGTCATCATCTTTTTGGATTGGCACATTACCATGTCAGACAAGGAATGGCAGATGTCATTCATGTTTCCACAAAGCAAAGAAGGGAAGCGGCAAAGTGAGTCTCAAAGTGTGGTCCGTAAACCACATTCTAACTATCTTATTTAAAATGCAGGTTTTCTTACCTCTATAATGTAGATAGACTAAATTCGACTCTGGTGGAAGCTGTATTTTTACAATGCACTCTAATACTTCCAAGGCCACTGGGTTTAAGAAGCACAGGGCTGGTAGACTGGAGAAGCATATTATCAATATCTCAATGGGACTTTTACAACAGCTTATTTTCATTTTTATAGATGATAAAATAGCAATTCAGTGAGATTAAGTGACTTGTCCAGACACATCAGAGTCCACTGCAAATCAGTAAGGGGTATAAGTAGCAATATCTAACTGAACAGAAGTAAATGTGTAACTAGAAATAAAACCTAGATCTTTCAACTTCTGGTTTTCTTTGTTCTTTGAACTATGTCAGACTGCCTCCTTCTGACATAGGAGAGATTTGACAGTGGCTCTTTTAAAATCTGCTATGGCAGCTCTCAGTGTGGGTAATAATAGTGTGTGATTTATTTATGCCTCACGGTATCATTCCTGGTGAAACAGGCCTCCAATCTTGATCACACTCCTGTAAATGTGGTCCTATGAAAAATGCACACTTCCTACTCAGACAAGAAACTATTTTAGTTCCTAAGCAAAATCTTTAAGCCAGGGGAATTGGAAGGATCACTATTCCAATAGCTAAATTGTAATTATATTAGGTGTTCCAGGCACGATTATAAATTCTTAATGCATGTATTAAATAAAACAGATGAGCTCATTCACTTTTTTAAAGCAAACCACTGAGGTAAGTACCAGCATTACCTGATGAAGACAGTGAGACCTGATGGGACTTGCCCAAGTTTACACAGCTCTAAGCTGGGCAATGAAGAAAGGATGTTTTGCTCTAGGGGAAGCAAGATTAACCACCACCAATACTGCCTCTCTGTCTATAGTGGTGGGAGTGTACAATGGGCATTGGGGTGGGGGAGCTCTATGTAAGTAAGTTTTAGTGGAAAAAAATACCCCAAATAGCTCAGGAATGTGCCAGCAATATAGAACTATAAATTTACTTTTGCATAAGGCATCTAAAGGTACATTTAAAATAAGTCATCACCTTTAAAGTCAATCAATCAAATAATACAGATGTACAAGTGACCATGAAGCTGATGTGGTTCAGTTATTTTATTTTATAGATGAGGAAATTAAGGATCTGAGAGGTAAAGACCTTTTCTCTAAAGTTTCAGATTGCACAAAGGTAAGTATTGGCCAAGTTGTGTAAGTTGCAAATACAATCAATTTCTTGAAAGAGTGCCTTAGGTTAGTATGTCAGTATTGTTCTAGTGCCATGATACTGCTCAATCGCTAGCATCCACAAAACCTCAGAAGGATACAGCAATAAGTGTTTGCTGCTCACAAGACTGGTTTGGTTATCTAGGTGCATCTGCTGATTTTTGACTGAGCTTTCACATTTCTGGGGATCAGATGACTATTGATTGATTTGTGATGGCCTCAGCTGTGGCAAGCTGGCTCTATCATATAGATCTCTCATCCTCTAGCTTGGAACACTTTTTTTATGTCAATGGAGGAAGTGCAAGCACACGAGAGGAACCGTGTTCACATCATTTCTTGCTTCTGCTTGCCTTGATGTGACTCCAATCATCTCATTGACCAAAGCAAGTCACCTGGCGGGCCCCAGACCAGAACTGGACAAGGACACAGAAACAAAGACGGTCAGTGGATTACAACCACTAATGCAATTAATCTACTACAGTGAGGGAGGAGGAAAGATCTGGCATGGAAGTAGTTTCAAGGAGGAGGCAAAAAAATCAAATAAGGCCAACTTATGCAATGTTAATTTTAACATCCCAACTTTGAAGTCACATCTTCCGATTTGGGGTGCATTTGCTATATGTAATAAAGAGAAACACATCATTATGCAGAATAAGAGAAGGGTTGAATTTAAGAAGCCTGCACCAGCTGGGCGGGGTGGCTGAAGCCTGTAATCCCAGCACTTTGGGAGGCTGAGACGGGGGGATCACGAGGTCAGGAGATCGAGACCATCCTGGCTAACCCCGTGAAACCCCGTCTCTACTAAAAAATACAAAAAACTAGCCAGGCGAGGTGGCGGGCACCTGTAGTCCCAGCTACTCGGGAGGCTGAGGCAGGAGAATGGCGTGAACCTGGGAGGCGGAGCTTGCAGTGAGCTGAAATCCGGCCACTGTACTCCAGCCTGGGCGACAGAGCGAGACTCCGTCTCAAAACAAACAAACAAAAAGAAGCCTGAACCATTTTATAAAAGCAGGTTTACCATGCTGGTAAGCATCATATTGAATTTAGAGATTCTGGCACATGCTCCAACTCCACTTAGGTTATTTATAGATAAACATATAGGCTCTTTTTCAGAAAAACTGGGAAAAATATATATATATGTACACACACATATATATATTTTTTTAAAATTTGTTTTAAATTTTAAAATGAAATTCAGTTTTAATTACACATATTATAAATTATGTATGTATATGTGCATGTGTATATATATGTCATGCAACAGGAAACTTTATAATGGATCCAACAAGTTTAGTTTAAGAAGTGAATCTACTTTGTTTAATTTATAAACCATCAAAGTATTCGCAATTTATAAAGGATTAATGTATTTGAAAATTTTTCAGAATTATACTAGGACTAATTTGGATACTTATATCAAAACATTAAGATGCTCTACTTTAGTTAAATCAGAGATATTTTAAAATGGAGATCTATTTTTTAATATGTGAGGAAAATGTTGTTTAAGGATTAAAATACCTTTCTCAAGGAGGTAAAATTCAAGTGTTGCGTATTTTTAAATTGTAGCTGTTATTCCTGGTAAAGACCAAAACTATTTTCACCTTTTCTCCATGCTGACTGGAATCATTCTATAACTAACCTTCTGTCACTTCCCAAGTCTCTTAAAATGACTTCTTTAAAAACACACATGGACTCATACAGCCTCAGAAGCATATGAGCTCTCATACAAGTAAGGTAACAACAATAAAAAAAACCAGAAACAAATAAACACAATCCTACAAATATAAACTCTTGCAAAGTCTGCTAATAAAGATTATCTCACATATTCTTCTAAAGTTCCATTACAAAATAAAACAAATATAAGTATCAAATAGCTTCATCGTAGCTATTGGCTTCTCAAGAAAGTGAGGCTATAGAGTTTTGGCTGCCTTTTTTGTTTATTTCAGAAAAATAAAATTATTGTAAACAGATTGCTATTGTAGTGTTACAACAGGCCCCTTGTCAGGTCATTGTGAGAGGTTAATAGGTTAAAATTTGATGTTGCAATGTTATCCTTTAAAATAAAATGCTACTCTAACAATAATGAGTGCAATACAACAACTAAGTTGAAGGGTATCAAGATGGTTTTGTCAAAATGCTCTGCCGTCCAGTGACCTCTTTTTCACCATGCCAGGGAATCCTATGTATTATATTGCCTGAGAATTTTTGATTTATTAGAAGGAGCATGTTTTTTAAAAAAATTCCTGGAGGCAACAGTAACTTCATTAACCTGTAGGTGGAGATAATAATGGTTCATAAAAGTAACGTGGATGGCTGCACAGCTCTACAAATACACTATAAACTATTGACCTGTGTGCTTTGAATGGATGGATTGTATAGCATATGAATTATATCTTAATAAAACTACATAAAAATCAAGAGAATTTTTCCTTTACAAAAAGAAATATGGATAAGACAAAACAACAAGCCAGAGACCGGTAGATCGATTCAGTTGGAGGGTTTCCTTTCCCACATTCACTGGCATACAAAATTGCCTCCCAATGAATAAATTCAGTCTTCTTGTGGGATCTGTCCATTTTCTTTAAGAAAAAGTTTAATTATTTATCACTATTAACAACTGTTGAACTCCATGATATCTTGTGACCTGTGTCTGTTTTCTCTAGCTATGGGAAGTATTTGATTATTATCTTCTAAGAATGTGTAAGGAAAAGGATGTGATCGAGGTCTCTTAAAAGATTCCTGGGGAATCAAATTTTCTTCAGGAAAGGTTATCAGACATGAGACAGATTTCACATCATCAGTTGTCGTATGTATTGGAACTTTTCTCTGTGAGCAGAAATGCACCTAAGACTTTACTAGCTGAACTTTTTTATTTGTTCTTAATTTGTTGAGGTATGAGGTGAGACTTGACACAAGATAAGATTAAAGGTTGGTTGAAACAGGGAAGAGGCACGGAAAACACCTCCCCCTAGGATATGCCCATCAGCACCATGATAGTTTACCATTGCCATGGCAACACCTAGGAATTGCCACACCTTTCCATGGCAACACCCAGAAATTACCACCTGCTTTTTAGAAATCTCTGGATAACCTGCCACTTAATTTTCACATAATTAAAAGTGGGTACAAATACGACTACAGTATTGCCTCTGAGCTGCTACTCTGGGTGCTCTGTCTATGGGGTAGCCCTTCTCCACAAGGAGCAGGACCTCTACTGCTGTTGTGCTCTGCTGCTTCTATCAAAGCTGCTGTCTATCACCACCAACTTACCATTGAATTGTTTCCTGGACAAAGCCAAGAACCCTCCTGAGCTAAGCTCCAATTTTGGGACTCACCTGCCTTGTATCACTGTTATTCTGTATTTTTCCGTAAGTATCAATTTGCATGCAATTGAAAAGCTGGTAAACATGCCCAAACAACTGTTAGAAGTGATCTATTCAGTTAAACACACACATAATGTCATCGTGACAGAAAATGGCTTGCTTACGTTTGCTTAACTTCTGGGACTGAATTTGTAGATAAGAGCAGTCAAATAGACATAGCGTATTAGTCCATTCACACACTGCTATAAAGATACTACCTGAGACTGGGTAATTTATGAAGAAAAGAGGTTTGATTGACTCACAGTTCTGTATGGCTGGGGAAGCCTCAGGAAACTTACAATCATGGTAGAAGGTGAAGGGAAACAAGACATGTCTTACGTAGTGGCAGGAGACAGGGAGTGAAGGGGTAACTGTCAGTTTTAAACCATCAGATCTTGTGAGAACTCACTATCATGAGAACAGCATAGGAGAAACTGCCCACCCATAATCTAACTACCTCTCACCAGGTCCCGCCCTCAACACATTGGGATTACAATTTGAGTTGAGATTTGCGCAGGCACACAGTGCCAAACCATATCACATAGCCTTATACCATTTCTATTGTTCCTTGAACATATATGGTTTTTATGTGGGTCCCTGGTTTGCCCTTTGGAAGCAAAACAGCAAGCTCCTTTGAGTATTTTACTTTTTTTCCAGTAATTGAACAGGTGAAAGTTAAAATAATAATAATAATAAGGATTCTAAACTCAGGTAGCTGTTTACCGAATAGATCTAACACATGTGAATATATTTTCATTTTTTCAACTTGCTTTGATATATAGTGTATGTTTGATCCTTGCAACAACCATGTTAATAATTCTAACTGGAATGTTTTTTAATCGCTCGAAATTCCTAGAATACTTTCCTATTTCTTCCTGGAAGTTCATAGAATATTTGCTTACTATACTGCTATTTGTAGATGTAGTTTGTCTACTTTAATAGATTATAAATGTTTCAAAAGCAGGGGCTTATTCCTTCACCCTGTGCAATCCCCTATAGCACTTAGCAGCAAATAAATGAGTGCAGATATGCCCAATTAGCAAATAAATGGAACCACAAAGAGACTAACCCAAATTTTTTCTTAAATTGAAAAACAACTTTAGGTCTCCAGAAAGCAATTTTAAAATATGTATCAATATCCCTTGAGTCAATTTCCCATTCAAGATATCTATGCTAAGGAAGTAACCTTAGATGCAATTAAAAGACGTTATCCTAGCATTATTTAAAATATGGTTTTAAAGGAAGTGGCTTAAATGCAAACAAATAAATAAATGAAGTAGTAAGCAGTCCCTAAATATGAGGTTTTAGATGGTTTTCAAATTCATGAAAAATACTCAAAATCTATGGTTATGTTAAAAACTACATATATTTTTATTGTTTTCTCAGTTTCAGAACACAATTGCTCATATGTTTTTCGAAATGGTTTAACAAGATACATTGGAAGACATGTATTTATAGATTAAAACAATCTAGAGTCTGGGATTTGTTTGGAAATATGAGGTGAACAAGTAGGTAGAAGTACAGATGAATAAAAGACTGGCTATGAGTTGATAATTTATAAACTTGATGATGGGTACATTGGGTATACTATTGTTCTATTTTTTAAGTCTTTTTTTTTTTTTTTTTTTTTTGGCAAAGTCTTACTCTGTCATCCAGGCTGGAGTAAAGTGGCATGATAATAGCTCACTACAGTGTCAAATTCCTAGGCTCATGCAATCCTTCCATCTCAGCCTCCCAAGTAGCTGGGACTACAAGCGTGCACCACTATACCTTGACAATTTTAAAAAATTTTTGTAGAGACAAGGTCTCACTATGTTGTCCAGGATGACCTCAAACTCCTGGACTCATGATCCTCCTGCCTTAGCCTCCCAAAGTGCTAGGATTACAGGCGTGAGTCACCACACCAAGTCTATTGTTATATTTTGTATATGTTTAAAGTTTCATAGTAGAAAAATTTCAAAAACCATGTGTGTGCATCACTTAGGTGAGTAAGATAGCTTCCATTTGTCCTACTCCCCATATAACTTTTCCATCCTTATCCTCACTGGTCTTTGTCTGATGGAGGTTCTCTTAGTTTATTTGTGTTGCTATAAAGGAATACCTGAAACTGAGTAATTTATAAAGAAAAGAGATGTATGTTTCTCACAGTTCTGCAGGCTGTGCAAGAATCATGGTGCTTCTGGGGAGGTCCTCAAGCTGCTTCCACTCATGGCAGAAGTGAATGGGAGCAGGCATGTGCACAGATCACATGGCGACAGAGAGCAAGAGAGAGAGAAAGAGAGGAGAAAGTGCCCAGTTCTTTTCAACAACCAGTTCTTGCAGGAACTAAGAGTGAAAACTCACTCATTCCCATGAGAATGGCACCAAGCCATTCATGAGGGATCTGCTTCCATGAGCCATACACCTCCCACCAGGCTCCCACCTCTGACACTGGGGATAACATTTCAACATGAGACTTGGCAGGGCCAAACAAAACATATCCAAACCATAGCAGATGCTGACCTGCAAGGTTGGTTCCTTGAGCATATAAACTATGCAGTTGTTCACATGTCCCCATGCTCAGAAGGCCCTCACTCTTGGTTTAACATTCTTTTGTCACCTTCCTGAAATTGTAATAATTTTTGAACAGGTGCTGTAATTTTTTATTTGCACTGGGCCCCATAACTTAGATAGGCAGCCATTCTTACTGAATTATATCAGTGTGTGAAGTAAAGATTTAACTCTGTGCAAAGAAAGATTTGTCCCTGTCCTCCTAACTCTTGGGAGGTCATCTCTAAGCACTTGGTACGTCCTCCCTGATAAGAATGTCTTCGTTTACCTGGGGGTGATAGGGACACGCCAGAGTGTTTATGGTAATGGTGTTATAGGGTAGGCCACAGTAACAGCTCAACGTCTGGAGTCACTAGCAACTGAGTTCAACCACAAAGCCGTGATCTATATAAAAGTGGCCAACTATTAATATAAACTCTGGACACCAAAGCTCAAATGGGCTTTCTTCATAGGCAATTTATCTGTATAGTGTAACACATCATTGCTAGAAGTAGTTAATGCCATCTACACGACTCCACTGTGAGAGGACACCTGGACGCTCTACCCCAGGCCCCTTCTCAACTTTGTTCCATGTGCCTCTGTGCCTCTTCCCTTTGCTAATTTTGACCTGCATCCTTTAGTGTAATAAACCATAACCATGCGTATTACAGTTCTGCTGCATTCTGTGAGTACTTTCAGCAATGTTTTTGAATGAAAGGTCGTCTTGGAGACTCCCTCAAACTCACAGGATAACCTTAATAGATTTCCAAGTCCTCTGGCTTACTGCTGGGTTCCGTCAATGCAGAGGCCCCATAGAAAACTGGAGGAAGATAAATGAGAGGTCAAGGTATTAACAATCCTGATTCTCTCCCCGTGAGAGCGGGTCTTATGCTGGCTGTGTCTCTGAAAGTTGGAGGGCTTAATGCTCCCACAAAGCATCCTGTTCCACATGACTTTCTCTCCTTCTAGCTTCATAGAACCTTCGCCTCATCTCTTTGGGTGACAGCTCTTCCACTTCGGGATCCCTTACGTTCGGCTCCGCCTTTGCAATGAGTTCCTTTGAAAGCAACCCATCTCATGTTTTCATTTTTGTTTTTCCTAACGTAAGCAGGTCTTCTGTTTCCTGCCAGAACTCTGATAGAAAATACAAGGGCAAGAAGTATACAAAATGGGGGGTGGCGATGATGCTTGCATTCTGTAATTTTTTATTGCATTGTTTTATAATTTGCAAAAAAACCTTTCAAACTTTTTTTTTTATCAAGAAAAAATATTATTTTTAAAAAAGTAGTAATTCATGGGACAACTAGCAGTTCTACTCTCAGGACATCTTAACCTCTGAATTGTGCCCTGTCTTCATTCAACCAACTCTCTATTTGAGGTCAGTAATCCCTTAACCCTCCCTCTGTTCTTCATCATCACTCATTGGCTATTTTGGCTACTATCCCTTCCTTCCCTCTCATGCTGTGAAAACTCCCTAAGATTGCTGAGTGACGACTTGCTGTTGATCCTGGACTTTTCATTTTTCTTTTACTTTGAGTCCTCACGGATGTGGAGGGTGATTTCTAAGAGTGGGAAGTTGGTTCCGTCCTCCTGGCTGCCTGGTTCTCTGTAGCTTCCCCAGTGCTGTAGAGCATGGAGGTTGCAGAGAGGAAAGGCAACACAAAGCAACAAACATAACCAGAAAAGGGCAATTTCATCATTTTGTTTTTCATAAATTCCCCCCAAAATAGGAGATCACATCCTCATTATTAAATGCGGTCTAATTTTTAAAAGAAACATTATCTCATTTTAGTAACTATTTCCTAAAATGTCGAAGTTATTATTTAAACCCTGTTAAGTGTTATTGTAGTTGTACTGACTGCACTATACTTACCCCAATTGCTGGGATTACACAAAAGGATAAAAACAGCTATGAATAGTATATAATATTTAATGATACATAATGTCTTAGAGAACTATGAGGTAATTAAATACTTTGTTCCTTTTTTAATTGAGGTTTTTGGGTACAGACTAGAAAACTTGCTAGACAAATTCTAAAAGAGCTGTTACCAAATACTTTGTATAATGCTTTTCACTGGAAACTTTGTATCAGAGCGTGGAGATGGTTAGAGATTAGTGCTCCTGATAGATTTGGGGTGAATGGAGAGAAGGGAACCGAAACTTGTTAAAAACCTACAACATGCTATGCACTATACGTACGTCATGCTTTACAGATATTGTCTCGTTCAGCTGTATTGTGAGCTAGGTATTATTTCTATTTTGTACACAATTGCCCAAATTTTATAGCTGGTAACTTTGATTCAAATCTTCATACTTTTCAATATGGCAAACTGCTATATCAATAATGTTGATTTGTCTATCTAATACATATCTTTTGTTCAAATTCAAGCCCATTAGATCCTTTGGTTAAATGAACAAATTATGTTAATGATTTTAAGGAATAATAATATCAACTAGTAGAATTTCCAGATATTGGGATAAGTGGTTTTTTCATACAAGAAGTCAATAATGTCAAGTTAAGAAAATAAACCTTCAAAGACAATCAGAGCTCTACATTTCATAGAAGAATCTGAGTAATAACCTTCCTATGTAGGAAATAGTCATGTTTTCAATCTTTAACATGGCCAGACTAACACTATATCTATCATTGATTAAGTTCCTGATTTATTCTTCATATACCACAGTAGAATCTCTAAATATCATTGGCACCTACAAGTTGACCTTTTGAGGCCCTGAAATAGATTTTCAGGTTAAAAAAAATAGGGTGACTATGTCTGGAAAAGTTCAGGTCTGGGTTCATGTCACAACTGGATGAAGCCACGGATTAGGATTTCCTCTTTCGAGCCTCAGCTTTTGTTAAGCTTGTTTCACTAAACACATGTACCTTTAGCCATGTTGGGTGAGTCAAAGATGATGTACGTCAGGGCTCTCACTATAACAGTTGTTGTTTTTTTTTTTTCCTCATCCCCTCAATATCCTCTGGAGTTGAGGAGGTTTTCCTATTATCTCCTCAAAACCACTGAGTTATTGAACTGCTGAACTCTGACTTAAACCACTAAACCCAGGCAATACCAGCAGGAGATAAGAGATTTATTTGGTGGAAAAATTGAACCAGTGAGTCTCTAGACTCTAGGACTCTGGACACAATAGAGGACAGTGGGACTAAAGGGAAGTCTGCAGTGTGACCTGCAAAACATGTGCCCAGTCCAATAGCCCCACCGTCACCCAGACAAAATTCCTATAGAACTCCCCAAAGAAAACCCCCAGCAGCTCTGCAGCCAACATTGTTGGTGCCCCTCTACCAACCCCACCACCTGCAGTTCTTTCAGATGCCCTCTATCATAACAGGAAATCTGTCTCCAAGCCTTTGTGTGCTTTAGCTTCTAAGAGCTGGCACCTGGGACTCTATCCGAAGGGCACTTTTGCTACTGGAGCCTCTTTGTCCTGTATGCCAAAGACAGAACTAAAGATGTCTTATCCTTTTCCTCAGGTGACACTTAACCAGTGACTGACTGAAGAGGGTGTGTGAGAGCCTAGCTCATATACCCTACCCCAGAGTTCCCCTGTAGCATTGGACTGGAGTTGGGATTTTGCCTGGAATCTTACTCTTCCTTGCCTTCTTCCTCTTGTCCGCCACGCTAATCCCACTCTTAACAATGACACAAGAGTGTTTGCTTAATAGATCACTTTCATAATAATTCTCTCTTAGCACTTGCTTTAGAAGAACTTAATCCAAGATGACATCCAATCACTATACAGAAAAACACCAAACACACACACTTTTCTAGATGTTATCCAGCACCTCAGTCCTTAATATAAATGTACACCCAGGAATCACCAAGCATCTTCTGAAGAAAGCTTCCAAGATGAAACTCAGAGGCCAAAACGAAACAAATCAATATGAAAATCAGGGAACAAAAACAACAAAAACAAAAATGCCAAAAGCTCAGTCTCAATGTCAGTATTTACATTAGGTCTGAGTGTTTATATTAATATTACAAATGGTTGTCATCAGCACCATCACCTGGGAACTCATTAAAATGAAAATTCTCAGGCTCACCCCAGAACTACTGAATCAAAAACTCTCTGGGTAGAGTCCAGCAGTTTTGAAAATTAACAAGCATTGCAGTCAATTCTGATCTACCCTCAAGTTGAAAATAACACATCAGAAGCATGTAATAACAACAATAATAAATTGTTATATAAATACATTAAGAGAATGGGAGAAGAAAAGTGTCTGTTGGGAGGATGGAGAAGCAGAAATCTTAATCTCATTTATCATAAGTAGAAGTCAACAGATTAGTAACTAAGATTGCTATACCAATAAATAGCACCATTCATTCACTCATTGGACAAATGTATTGAGTACTTATTGTATTCTAGGCATGGTTCTTCATTCTAATACAACAACAAGCAAGAAAAAAAGCTGCTGTTCTCCTGAAACTTACCTTCTAAGTGGGGAAACAATAAACACACAAATAACAAAAGGAAAAACACACGAGGCACTGATGACAGAGTGACAGAGCATCTATTTTACACTGAGTACTTAGGCAATACTCTGATGAGTGACATCAGAACAGGCAAAAGACACAGAAGCAGCCCCAGGCCAATCATTTGGATCTTTACAGGCTTTGGGAAAGGTTTGGGGATTTATTGAGTGAAATAGGAAGGCAGTCCAGGATTTTGAGAAGATACATAACTTAATCAGACTTGTGTTAAGGCTCTGTGGAGGTGGAAAATTGTATTTTCCAAGTAGGGCCATAAAAATGTTTCTCATCCCACATATTTTTTGACAATGTGTCCCTGACATGTCTCTCATTGAGAAGTAAAATCTGTGTCCTCTCACTCAAATCTGGGGAAATTTGTGACTTTCTGTGACTGTCAAGGCTAGGTCAGAAAAGGCAATGCAACCCCCTTCCCCCTTCCCTTTCCCTTCCCCTTCCCCTTCCCCTCCCTTTCCCTTTCCCCTCCCTCCCTCCTTCCTTCCTTCCTTTTCTCCCCTTCTTCTCTTCCTTTTTCATTCCTTCCTTCTCTTCTCCCTTCTCTTTCTCTCTCCTTTTCTTCTTCCTTCCCTCTTTCCATCCTTCCCTCCTTCCTTGTCTTTTTCTTTCCTCTTTTTCCTTTCTTCTTTCTCTCCTTTCCTCCTTTCTTCGCTTTCTCTGTCTTTCCTCTCTCTTTTCTTCCTTCCTTTCATTCTTCCCTTCTTTTTCTTTCTTTTTCCTCCCTCCTTCCTTTCTTCCTCCCTTCCTTCCATCTTTCCTCCCTTTCTTTTATCTCTCTCTTCTCTCTCTCTTTCTTTAAAAATTTGTTCAGAGCATTCATGTTTAGACCCCTGAGCCTTCAAATAAGAGCTAAGGCCATAGAAAGGCCCCCTGTGGTCACCCCAGGGAGTTGTTCTAACATTCACATGCTCCCAGCCCAGGTGCCAGCCAGGTGAGTGAAGAAGACACATTCAAGTGATCCCAGCCCCAGCTTTCAGGTGCCAGCATTTGACTCTTCCCAATCGAGGCTTTAGATACTATGATACCTCAAAGAGAAAAGACAGGTCATCCCTGTTGTGCCCTGTTCAATTCACTGACCTACAAAATCTTTAGCATAATACAGTAATTATTTCACACCACTGAGTTTGGGTTGTTTGCTATGCAGCAATTGTAAACAGTGAGAGACAGATTTCAGGACCTTGCTGCATACTGAGCCAGCATTACCAGAAGCATCCGTATCACCTGGCATCTGGTTAGTAATGCAAAATATCAAGCCCATTCCAAGTCTACTACATCAGAATGTGCGTTTTAACCAGATCTCCAGGTGATTTGAAAGCACGTCAAAGTATGTTTCCCAATCTGTTTTAATCTTTGAGCTAAAATATACTTACAGGAAAATGTATAAATCTTAAGTGACTATTTACCTATGCATACATCTGTACAACCACCACCCAGATGAATATAGAGAACATTTATTTCCATCACACCCAGAAAATTTCCACGTGCTCCTTCTGAACCAAAAACCCTCTCTCAAACCCTCCCAGAAATAACAACTTTTCTGACTTCCATCACCATATATAAAATATCTTGCTCTTGAATTTCACAAAAATGAAATTATTCAATATGAATTTTGTTTCTGGCTTCTTTGGCTCAGCACATTGTTTTTTGAAATTTATTCTTGTTGTATTTATCAGTAGCCTATTCTTCTTAAAAATTGCTGTGTAGTGTTTCATATAAATATACCACTTTTTAAGTTCTATTCTCCTATTGATGGACATTTGGCATTTTCTAGTTTGTAGTTGTAATAACTCAAGTGTGTGTGTGTGTGTGTGTGTGAACACAAGTACAGTATTCATTTCTCTCAGAGAAGAAATACCTATGAGTGGAACTGCTGGATCATGGGTAGGTGTGTGTTTAACTTTATCAGAAATTGCCAAAGTGTTTTCCAATGTGGTTGGGTCATTTTACTTTCCCACGAGCTCCAAGGAGAGATCTAGTCACTCGACTTCTTTGACAATAGTCAGTATTGTCAGTCGCTTAAATTTAGCCATTCTGGTGGGTGTGTAGTAGAACCTCTTTGTGGTTTTCATTTGAATTTCCTTAATGACTAATGATGTAGAACACTTCTTCATATGCTTATTGACTATGAGATATCTTCTTTGAGAAATCCCTTCTCAGTCTGTTTTCTATATTTTAATTGAGCTGTATGGAATGGAGAAGTTCATTACTATTCTAGATATGAGTCCTTTGTCAAACCATGTGGCCGTAGGCAATTCCTAAAATGATTCCTAACAATCCTCACCTCCTTGTATTCATACCCTTGGGCAATCAATCCCCTTCCTTTGAGTGCCAGTGAGACCTATGACTTGTTTCTAATCAATGGTGGGAAAAAGGGATGAGACGTCACTACTGCCATGTTTAGGTGAGACAAAGTTATAACTTACATCTTGATAGTAGGCTCTATTTTCCTGTTGGCCTGCATACTTCAAGAAGCAAGCTGCTATGCTGGAGAGGTCAACATGCAAGGAATTAAGCGTGACTGAAGCCCATAACCCAGCATGCCTAGAGACACTCAATTCTGTCAAATGAGCTTAATTCTGTCATGTGAGCTTAGAGGCAGGTCTTTTCCATGTCAGCTTTCAGAGAGCATTCCAGCCCTGGCTGAAATATCAACTCCAGCATTGTAAGAGATCATAAAGCAGAAAAGCCAGTTAAACTATGTTCAAACTCCTGCCACACAGAAGTTATGAGATAATAAATGTATTGTTTTCAGGTGCATAATGTGTCATATTATTTACACAACAATAGAAAATACATATGCAAATATTTTTCCTGTGTTATAAATTATCATGCTGATGGGTGTGCAGTGGTAGTTCAGTGTGGTTTTAATTTGCATTTTCTTAATAATGCTTTTGATAAGCTTTGGGCTCTCGGATATCCTAAGTGTGAAGTATTTGTTCAACCCTTTGCTTATACGTGTGTGTGTGTGTGTGTATATATATGTTTTTTTGTTGCTTTTTTTTTTTGAGACAGTGTCTCACTCAGTCACCCAGGCTGGAGTGTAGTGGCACAGTCTCGGCTCACAGCAACCTCTGCCTCCCAGATTCAAGTGATTCTCCTGCCTCAGCCTCCCAAGTAGCTGGGACTATTGGCACACACCACCACGCCAGACTAATTTTTGTATTTTTAATAGAGACAGGTTTCTCCATGTTGGCCATGCTGGTCTCAAACTCCTGACTTCAAGTGATCTACCCGCCTTGGCCTCCCAAAGTGCTGGGATTACAGGCATAAGCCACCAAGCCCAGTCTATATTTTTAATTGGGTTGTTTATCTTCTATTATTATTGAGCAATGGGGCTTTTTAAATCTATAAATTCTGGCTATTTCTTCTTTGAATTCATATAATAAAAATATTTCTTCACGCTTGCTTCAGCAGCACATATACTAAAATTGAAACGATACAGAGAAGAAGATGGTGGATAGCAGGCAGAAATAGCTTGTAGCTCCTGCTCAGATAGACAGGGCAATGTGTGGAGACTCACACTGTGAACTTTTGCTCCAAGAACTGCCAGAGGAAAAATGAGGAAAGCCAAGATAATCCATAGACCCTTTGAAGAACTGGATCATCGCTGCTGGCTCCCTGAGATACCGGAAAACTGAGTCCGCCTGCTTTCACAAACGGTAGGCTCGTGATCTGGGGCAAGTTCTCAGCCCTGGTCACTGGCTGCCTGGAAACAGACTCGGTGCTGTTGCGGGGGCATGGTGGGAATGACACCAGCCTTTAGGACTGAGGGCTGCATGGGAGTGGAGTGAGGCCTGTGACTGCTGGTTTTTCCCCGCTCCCCTGGAAACCTGTATGACTCAGCAGAGGCAGCCATAATCCCCCTGGGAATACAACTCCATTGGACTGAGAACCCATCCCCTACAGCAGCCACAGCAAGCTCTGCCCAAGGAGAGGCTGAGCTCAGACATGCTTATGTCTGCCCATACCTGGTGGTCTTTCTTTTCCACCTTTACCCACCTCCCCCCACCTCCGCCCCATAGCTGAAGACAAAGGAGTTCTATGGCCCTGCCCACCACCTAAGAAACCTGAATACTTAACCAAGTGGCCATAGGGCAAGTTTGCATCTTACCTGTAGGTCGACAGCTGACGCATTTTTGAAAGCGCCACCTTCTGGCTGGAGATCAACCAACGGAAAACCAGCACACTAAACAGAAACACAACCAAGGACCCTCACAGAGTCCACGTCACTCACCTGCTACCTCCACCAGAGTAGGTGCTGGTATCCATGGCTGAAAGACCTGAAGATGGATCACATAACAAGACTCTTTGCAGACACTCCCTAGTACCAGCACGGAGCCTGGTAGCTCCAACGGGTGGCGAGACCCAGAAGAGCAAAAACAATTACTACAGTTCTGCTCTCAGGAAGCCCCATTCCTAGAGGGAGGGGGAGAACACCACATCAAAGGAGCACCCCATAGGACAAACGAATCTGAACAGCAGCCCTTAAATCCCAGATCTTCCTTCTAACTTAGTCTACCCAAATGAGAAGGAACCAGAAAAACAATTCTGGTAATATGACAAAACAAGGTTCTTCAACACCCCCAAAAGGTCATACCAGGTCACCAGCAATGGATCCAAACCAAGAAGAAATCTCTGGATTGCCAGAAAAAGAATTCAGAAAGTCAATTAGTGAGCTAATCAAGGAGGCACTGGAGAAAGATGAAGTGCAACTTAAAGAAACCAAAAACATGATACAGAATATGAAAGGAAAATGTTTCAGTGAAATAGGTCGTATAAATAAAAAACAACCACAACTTCTGGAAATCAAGGACATACTAAGGGAAATGTAAAATGCACTGGAAAGTCTCAGCAATAGCATCGAACAAGCAGAAGAAAGAACCTCAGTGCACAAAGACAAGGCTTTCAAATTAACCCAATTTGCCAAAGACAAAGAAAAAAGAATTTAAAAAAAAATGAACAAAGACTTCAAGAAGTTTGGGACTATGTTAAATGTCCAAACCTAAGAGTAATTGGTGTTCCTGAGAAAGTAGAGAAATCTAAATATTTGGAAAACATATTTGAGAGAATAATTGAGGAAAACTTCCCCAGCCTTGCTGGAGAGCTAGACATCCAAATACAAGAAGCTCAAAGAACACCTGAGAAATTCATTGCAAAAGATCATCACCTAGGCATATAGTCATCAAATTATCTAAAGTCAAGATGAAGGAAAGAATCTTAAGAGCTGTGAGGCAAAAGCATAAGTTAACCTATAAGGGAACACCTATCATATTAACAGTAGATTTCTCAGCAGAAACCCTACAACCCAGAAGACATTGGGGTCCTATCTTTAGCCTCCTTCAGCAAAACAATGATCAGCCAAGAATTTTGTATCCAGCAATGCTAAGCTTCATAAATGAAGGAAGGATAGAGTCTTTTCCAGACAAACAAATGCTGAGAGAATTTGCTACTACCAACTAGCACTACAAGAACTGATAAAATGAGCTCTAAATCTTGAAACAAATCCTCAACATGCAGCAAAATAGAACCTTAAAGTATAAATCTCACAGTACCTATATAACAACAACACAATTTTAAAAAAAAGGTATTCAGGCAACAAATAACACAATGAATAGAATAGTACTCTTTGTATCCCAATACTAACATTGAATTTAAATGGCCTAAATGTTCCACTTAAAAGTTATAAAATTGCAGAAAACATATTTGGGAAACATATTTAAGGGAATAATTGAGGAAAACTTCCCTGACCTTGCTAGAAATTTAGACATCCAAATACAAGAAGCTCAAAGAGCATCTGAGAAATTCATTGGTTGGAGAAAAATCCACCAACCAAGTTTCTGCTGTCTTCAGGAGACTCACCTAACACGTAAAGACTCACATAAACTTAAGATAAAGGGGTGGAAAAAGATATTCCATGTGAACAGGCACCAAAAGTGAGCAGGAGTAGCTATTCTCTATCAGTCAAAACAAACTGGAAAGCAATAGCAATTTAAAAAGACAAAGAGGGACACTGTATAATGATAAAAAGACTAGTTCAACAGGAAAATATCACAATTCTAAATGTATATTCACCAACACTGGAGTTCCCAAATTTATACAAAATTACTACTAAACCTAGAAAATGAGATAGATGGCAACACAATATTAGTGGGGGACTTTAATACTCCAGTGATAGCGCTGGACAGGTAATCAAAACAGAAAGTCAACAAAGAAACAATGAACTTCAACTGTCCCCTACAACAAATGGACTTAACAGACATTTACAGAACCTTCCACCCAACAACTGCGGAATGTACATTCTATTACATCAGCACATGCAAGAGTCTCCAAAATAGACCATACGATAGGTCATAAAACAAGTCGCAGTAGATTTAAGAAAATCAAAATTATATCAAGTACTCTCTTAGGCTACAGTGGAATACAATTGGAAATCAACTCCAAAAGGAACCCTCAAAACCATGCAAATACATGGAAATTAAATAACCTGTTCCTGAATGATCATTGGGTCAACAGTGAAGGCACGATGGAAATTTTAAAATTCTTTGAACTGAACAATAATAGTGACACCTATCAAAACCTCTGGGATACAGCAAAAGCAGTGCTAAGGTGAAAGTTCATAGCATTAAATGCCTATATCAAAAAGTCAGAAAGAGCACAAATACACAATCTAAGGTCACACCTCATGGAACTGAAGAAACAAGAACAATCCAAACCCAAACTCAGCAGAAGAAAAGAAATAACAAAGATCAGACCAAAACTAAATGAAATTGAAACAAACAAACAAATAATGACAAAAGATAAACGAAACAAAAAGCTGGTTCTTTGTAAAGATTAATAAAATTGATAGATCATTAGCAAGATTAACCAAGAGAAAAGATCCAAATAAGCTCAATCAAATGAAATGGGAGATATTATAACCCATACCACAGAAATACAAAAGATTATTCAAGGCTACTATGAACACCTTTACGTGCATAAACTAGAAAACTTAGAGGAGATGGATAGATTCCTGGAAATATACAACCCTCCTAGATTAAACTAGAAAGATATAGAATCTCTGAACAGACCAATAACAAGCAGTGAGATTGAAATGGTAATTTGAAAACTGCCAACAAGGCCAGGCATGGTGGCTCACACCTGTAATCCCAGCATGTTGGGAAGCTGAGGCAGGTGGATCACCTAAAGTCAGGAGTTTGAGACCAGCCCAGCCAACATGGTGAAACTCTGTCTCTACTAAAAATACAAAAAATTAGCTGGGAATGGTGGCGGGCACCTGTAATCCTAGCTACCCAGGAGGCTGAGGCAGAAGAATTGCTTGAACCCAGGAGGCGGAGGTTGCAGTGAGCCAAGATGACATCATTGCACTCCAGCCTGGGCAACAAAAGCGAAATTCCATCTCAAAAAAAAAAAGGTCAACAAAAAAAAAGTCCAGGACCAGACGAATTTGCAGCTGAATTATATCAGACATTCAAAGAAGTATTGGGACCAATCCTACTGACACTATTCCAAAAGATGGAGAAAGAGGGAATTCCTGCCTAAATCATTCTATGAAGCCAGTATCAGCCTACTATCACAACCAGGGCAAGACATGACAACAGCAACAAAAAGGAAATGACAGACCAATATCCCTGATGAACACAGATGCAAAAATCCTCAAGAAAATACTAGCAAACCAAATCCAATAGCATATCAAAAAGATAATCCACTATGATCAAGTGGGTTTCATATCAGGGATGCAGGGATACAGTCAATAAATGTGATAGAGCACATAAACAGAATTTTTTTAAAAAAATCACATGATCATCTCAATAGATGCAGAAAAAGCATTTGACAAAATCCAACATCTCTTTATGATTAAAACCCTCAGTGAAATCAGCATTTATTAAGGCAATAAAAGCCATCCACGACAAACCCACAGCCAACATTATCCTGAATGGGCTAAAGTTGCAAGCATACCCTCTGAGAACTGGAACAAGACAAGGAAGCCCATTTCACCACTCTACTCGACATAGTACTGGAAGTCCTAACCAGAGCAATCAGACAAAAGGAAGAAATAAAGGGTATCCAAATTGGTAAAGAGGAAGTCAAACTGTCCCTGATTGCTGATGATACGACTGAATACCAGAAAATCCTAAAGACTTATCCATAAAGCTCCTAGAGCTGGTAATAAATTCAGCAAAGTTTCCGGATACAAAATTAATGCACACAAATCAGTAGCTCTGCTATACACCAACAGTGACCAAGCTGAGAATCAAATTAAGAACTCAGCCCCTTTCACAATAGCTGTTAATAAAATAAAATAATATTTGGAAATATACCTAACCAAGGACATGAAAGACCTCTACAAGGAAAACTACAAAACACGCCTGAAAGAAATCATAGATGACACAAACAAATGGAAATACATCCCATGCTCATGGATAGGTAGATTCGATATTGTAAAAATTACCATCCTGCCAAAAGCAATATACAAATTCAATGCAATTCCCATCAAAATACTACCATCATTCTTCACAGAACTAGAAAAATCAATCCTAATATTCATATGGAACCAAAAAGAGCCCACATAGCCAAGACTAATTATAAAGAACAAATCTGGAGGCATCACATTACCCAACTTCATACTATACTATAAGACCATAGTCACCAAAAAGAGTATGGTATAAAAATAGGCACATAGACCAATGAAACAGAAGAGAGAACCCAGAAAAAAAGCCAAATACTTACAGGCAACTAATCTTTGACAAAGCAAATGAAAAAGAAGCGAGGAATGGACACCCTATTCAACAAATAGTGCTGGGATAATTGGTGAGCCACATGTAGAAGAATGAAACTGGATTCTTATCTCTCACCTTATAAAAACTCAACTCGAGATGCATCAAAGACTTGAGTCTAAGACCTGAAACCACAAATATTCTAGAAGATGACATCAGAAAAACCTTCTAGACGTTGGCTTAGGCAAAGACTTCATAAACAAGAACCTAAAAGCAAAGGCAACAAAAAGATAAATGGATGGGACTTAATTAAAAAAGCTTCTGCACAACAAAAGAAATCATCAGCAGAATTAACAGACAACCTACAGGGGGGGAGAAAATCTTCACAATCTATACATCAGACAAAGGACTAATATCCAAAAGCTACAAAGAACTCAAATAAATCAGCAAGACAAAACAACACCATCAAAAAATGGGCTAAGGACATGAATAGACAATTCCCAAAATAAGATATACAAATGGCCAACAAGCATATGGAAAAATGCTCAACATCACTAATGATCAGGGAAACGCAAATCAAAACCGCAGTGCGATACCACCTCACTTCTGCAAGAATGGCCATAATAAACAAATTAAAAAATAATAGATGTTGGCATGGATACCATGAAAAGGGAACACTTTTACACTGTTGGTGGGAATATAAACTAGTACAACCACTATGGAAAACAGTGTGGAAAGTCCTTAAAGATCTAAAAGTAGATCTACCATTTGATTCAGCCATCCCACAACTAGGTATCTACCCAGAGGAAAAGAAGTCATTATACAAAAAGGATACTTGCATACACATGTTTATAGCAGCACAATGTGCAATTGCAAAAATATGCAACCAGTCCAAATGCCCATCAAACAATGAGATAAAGAAAATGTGGTATATTGCGTTCTCACTCATAAGTGGGAGTCTAACAATGAGAATGCACAGACACAGGGAGGGGAACATCACACACCGGGGCCTATTGGTGGCTGGAGGAGGGATAGCATCAGGAGAAATACCTAATGTAAATGACGAGTTGATGGGTGCAGCAAACCAACATGTTACATGTATACCTATGTAACAAATCTGCACGTTGTACACATGTACCCTAGATCTTAAAGTATAACAAAAAAAAAAAAGAAAATGTGGGGTGTGTGTATATATATATACATATATATATGTATATGCCATAAAATACTACTCAGCCATGAAAAGGAAAGAAATAATGTCATTCACAGCAACCTGGGTGGAATTGGAGACTGTTATTCTAAGCGAAATAACTCAGGAATGGAAAATCAAGCCCTATATTCTCACTCATATGTGGGAGCTGGGCTATGAGGATGCAAAGGCATAGCAACGATACATTGGACTTTGAGGACTCGGGGGGAAAGGGTGGAGTTAAAAGACTACAAATTGGGTACACTGTACACTCTTCTGGTGATGGGTGCACCACAATTTCAGAAATCACCAATAAGAAACTTATTTATGTAACCAAATACTACCTGTTCCCTAAAAACCTACTGAAATATTTTTTTTTAAAAAAGAAACAATACAGAGAAGATTAGTATGGCTCCTGTGCAAGGATGACATGCAAATTTGTGAAATGTTCCATTAAAATAAATAAATAAATAAAAATACGTATTTCCTCCCAGTCTATGCTGGCATTTTCACTTTTTTGATGGTGCCTTTTGATAAAGCTGCAAACAAAGTCTGAGAAGCTCTTGATAATCAAGAGTAAGATTAGGGAGCATAGCTGGGAGGACATGGCAATATTTTAAGTGAAAGACATGATGATGTGTTGGAGGTAGTGAAAGCACTGTAAGGAACTGATCACATTTTGGTTATATTTTTGAAGAGAGAGTGTCCAGGATTTGGCTTTAGGGTGATAGAAAAAGTGAAAAGTCAAGAATGACTCCTACATGTTTTGGCTTTCGCAATTAATAATCTAAAGCTTCTCCTTTTGGAAACTGCTAGCAATTTCCCTTTAAAATGAGGCACTCACCAGTCTCCACTATTCCCTATTACTCCTGGAAAATAAGGTAAAATATCAGTTGCCATTTCTCATCATGTTTACACTACCTTTTTTTGCCCCTTTATCTAATAAGCTTCTCTCATTTACAATGCCAGCCTGACTCCTAGAGCCCTTTGATTTTACAACACTAGCTATAAAGCGCCCTAGATTTGGAGCTAAGAGGTAAAGTCTTCAGCTTCATCTGTGTGTGATATTGGGCAAATCACAATAATTTCTAAGACTCAGTTTTCCTATCAATTAGGGGCCTCTCTTGCAGGGTATGAAAAGAATGAAATTGAATAAATTGATATAAAATAATAAATATTTAGCCTGCCTTTCCTATATTGGAAAAATATCCATGATTTTACCGTTTGTTCTCATGGAGTCAAATACCCTGCTACCTCTTTTCAGAAATACATTCCTACTTGATCTTTATTTCTCCAGTCTCTCCTTCCAATGCAGTCACCACCAGATATTCTATCTAATAAATCTGTTTTGGTTTCACTTGTGCCAACACACTTTGCTGCCACCTTCGATTTGGCTCTGACCTGGCTTTGATTTGGTTCTGTTCCTCCATGGGGCAGCTTTAGTCTGTATTTATGTGCCAGAAATTAGGCATCTCCTTTACAAATGTCACTTCTTTACTAACTGCCCCTGCCACTGACAATGACCATTATCCTCTGATCTCTGGAAGCACTTACTGGTCTTGCGGAACTTTTAAATTGTTTTCTATTCTTCCAAAGTGCTAACTCATTGAGGGCAGAAGCCATCATGTATTTCTTTTAAACCTTCTCTCTCCTAAAGGTACTAAAATGCTAAACACAGAGTAGCCAATCAATATATATTAAACTGAATTCTGAAACCAATTTGCTACCTGCTTTTTCCTATGCCATAGAACTGAGTCTTCAATGCAAACTACAACGTTGGACACGAGCACATCCAAGTGGAAATACTGTCTCTGCCTCTCAGTTTTCTGTGAGACCATGGGCACAATGGCTCTCTGAGCTCCAATTTCTTGTAGGGATAAAAGAGCCTGTTGAAGATGGTTGTTTGGGGTATTAAAGTGAAGAGATAAAGTGCTTAGTATTGTTCCTGGCTCAGGTAAGTACTTAATAAATATCAAGTCCTTTTCCTAAACAAGTACAATTTATTTTTAGTAAATGTAGAATATTACGCAACCATCACAACAGTCCAATTTTAGGACATTTTCATTGTTCTCCCCCCGCCCACACAAAAATGATTCCTCATAACCCTTTCTGATCAATTTTTGCTCCTACCCCCAGCGTCAGGCAAACACTAATCTATTTTTTGTCTCTACAGATTTGCCTATTCTGGATATTTTGTATAAAAAAACTTGGGTTATATGTGACTTTCTGCATCTGCCTTTTTTTTTTTCATTTAGCATCATGTGTTTGAGGTCCATCCATATTGTAGCAGGTATTGTTAAGATGAGGAAAACACTTTTATTTATGCTTCTTTAAAAAAGGAAGAATAGTCATCTCCAAAGGTTTAGGAGAAAGTAGGCAATGTTGTTGGATCCACTTGGATGCATATCAAAGTTGATATGTGGTCAGATGTCATCTGTACAAAACACCTTTTGTTTTTTCTAGGAAGTGTCCTATGCATTTCAAATACATCTTGGCACACCTGTGTGTGATGGATTATTTCAAAATATTGTATTGTCCAATCACTGTGAATAGGTCGCACACTAAATATCATGAGAACAAAAGGCCTGAGGAAACCAGTTCCGGTAAATTAAGATCCATTTAGATGGTACTCCCCCTGAGCAACCTTCATTTGAACTTGACTAGAATAATTATAAGGTTTTGTTCAATTTCGGCCTCAGTTGTGCACATCTCACTAATAGTAGAAATGGCAAGAAATATTTTTCTCAGTCTATATTTTTTCTCATACACACATAATTTATGAAATAAGTCAAAGAAAATACACCTGCATTTTAATTATTGAACTTTACTAAGTATACTGTTTTCGACAAGGAAGATCTCTTTAAAGACAAACTTGATATGACATTGGAATGAAGTATTTGAGAGGCTCATTCAAGCCTCAAACTGGAAGCAGAAAAAAAAAAATCAGAGTTCTGCTATTGAATACCATTTAATTTTGTAGAGAAAGAATTTCCGACATGGCACTGTGAAAGAGTTAACATGCTTCTGAAAGACTCAAGAATTTTTGGTTAAGGAGAAATGTATTGAATAGGAAAACTGTCCCTTAAATACTAACTATTTTCTCAGAAATATGTGGCAGCATAATGTTATCATTTTTAAACTGCTACCAGTGGCAATGTGGATATCGCTGTCATCTTTGAGATGTTTTGCAAATATTTCTTTCCCTGGCCAAGCCACAAATTCAATTTGTGCCCAGTTAAATCCTCATAAAATAGTGTCTTTGACAAATGATTGTTTTTTTCCTTCCCAACCCAGAGAAACGCCAGACTGAGCTATTTTCACTTTTGGTGGGAAATGTTCCATTTAGACTGACGCACAATTACGTGGCAAATATCCTGAGGTTCTTTTCTTGTCATATGGCTGAACTTTAGAGTTGTGAAAGTGACCTGATAATTGTAATAAAATACAGCTAATAATAGTATGTTAACATCTTTCACTTTATTCCAAGCATGCTACATCAATTGTCTCATTTATTTGTGTACAGCAAATATTTTGCATATAGGGAATAGCCAATTGCTATTGGTATACAACGCTGAGTTAAGTAGGGGAACTGAGATTAAGGAAGGCTAAATAGTTTACCTATAATTAGTAAATGGCACCCTCATTCTTCACCATCTTTGATCATTTTATATTAGTCTCATATAATTAGACTTTGATCTACCTATTAAAAAATATTGAAAACATTGGTAAGTATGTTTTGGGGTTATACACAAAAATGAGTGTCCCTACTACCTAACATTTTCCCTGAAAAACCATCTACATTTTGTGAATATAAATGATATAGGAGATTAATTTTAAAGCTGTTGAATGTCCAATATATATTAATGTAGTAAAACTCGACTCATAAATATACTACTCTGTTTAGGTAAATACATACATACGTGCATAAAAAGATAGGAAGGAATCCTAGGCTATTAAAATCTTGGGCAGTCTTTAAGTGGTGAAGTTATAAAAGGTAAAATGCCTGTATTATATGTACCAGGGAATCAGAATAACTTTAAAAAGCAGTGTCCCCAACTTGTTACCATGGTAATAGAGATGAATCTCGATTGGGTGGTGAACAGCCATGGTATGGGATAAAAGAAGGAGAGTCCGATAAGGATGGATGGGCAGCAGATGTTCTTGACTCACTAACCCCTTTTTTTAACCATGTCTCTTTTTACCCACAATCCATACTGTATATACCAACTATCTTAGCCTCATTGTTGATCCCTATATATGTCAAAAATAATCCATGTAGCAATTTTTGGCAGCATTTATAGTGGCTACCACCATCTCCATATCCACGCTTTCCTCTTTAATCCATTTGAATGAGCTTCTGCATCTCCACTCCACCTCATGTGAGCTATCACTTTTTACCTCATAACAAGGAGAATAGAACTCAGTGAACCAAGAACATAATTTGAAAGAAGGGCCATTCTTAGTCTAGAAACAGGGTCAATGAACTGTTTCCATAAAGGTGTAGATGAACAAATATTTTCAGGTTTGTGAGGTCAAGCAGTCTCTCTCTCATCTACTCAACAACCATTGTAGTGCAAAAGCAGCCATTGACAATGCCTACCTTGTCAATGTAGTGCAGTGGTGTTCTAATAAAACTTTATTTATAAACGCTGGCAGTGGGCCAGATTTGGCCTGTGGGCACGTGGTTTGCCAACACCTGGTTTGGAATGATGGCACCTCATAATTTTAGTGCTAGGCCCTTGGTGAAACCTTTTAGCCCCCCTTCATAGCCATGCAAATGCAGGGACTGTAAGCATCCCATGAACGAGGGCCTCATTGCAGCTGCAGAGTCTGGCCTCTCCTGAGTCTTGTTTTGGTATTGCGTCCTTGGATATTTTTGTCCAACAGTACCAGAAGATCAAATATCATCATTATTTTTAGCATTCTCTCTGAATATATTTTTTAAACTGTTTGGGAAAATGTTTCATCTCTAGCTAATAAATTCTGATGTCATGAAAAACAATTAGAGTAATGTTTTCCTCAACAGGGACTAATTGAGGTCATTTTCAGGGGGATATTGTCTTAGTCACATGGAGCAGCCAGCCAATGTCAGACTTCACACACAGGTTTGTTTGCACAACGACATGTCTGTGGCTACTGGGTTTATGTTTTTAATAGTTGGGTGTACTCTGCCACACAATTTGGATTTTTAAAAATTAAAGGCTTGCATTTGGTAGTTTCAGAAGGTTTGTGTCATGGAAAGAGAGAATGAATGATTCAAATAGTAAACATATCCATCTTTTCAATAGGCTCTTATTTAGCATAGCATTTGAACACAGCCTTCTTGAAAGGAATAATGACGGTCTAAGCTTCCATATGCCTACGTGACCACATGGCAAAAAGATGGACAACAATGTATCCAAGGAATATATCAACAATTTTCAGCATGAGAATTGTTCAGGGAAGGGCTCTTGGCAGAGATCTGAAGGGAAGCTTTTAGTGCAGCTTCCTTTTCAAATCCTAAATCAAGCCACCATGCTCAGTCTCTCACTTTAATAAGCACTAAATCCACATGCTAGGTTTCAAAAGAAAGAAAAAACCTGCTTTAACTGCTAAAACTTCCCTGAAACATACTCAGGGGAACAGGGCACATATGGTGTTGTAATTTTTTTTAAAACAAGACATCTGTAGTATTCGAGAAATGGCTGAAATCTGTTGGATTTCAGAAACTTTTATAAGCTGAACTCCAAAATAGATAAATTATTTTTATTAGACTCAGCAATGGTCAATTTGTGAAGAAAATTCTACCTGGAAAACGACCTTTCAAAAGCAGAACTTTGGTAGTGTATATGTTTAGATCTTGATTTCTAACAGTAAGTGCTAAGAAAATTAATTTCCAATGCATGTGTGATTGAGTATAGCTGCAAAGATCCTGAGCATAGATAATGGGAAATGATGGTGGGCCTGTCAATTTTCTTGCTGTGACCTCTCTAGGCAGTATTTCTGAGTGCTTGGCACTGACTATTGGTTCAATAAATATTATTGAACACCTACTATATGACAGGCATTGTGCAAGGCCTTTGGAATGCAACAATACACAAACCAGCCTGCACAGAGTTTAAATCTAAAAGTAGATATTAAAAAGGACAGATAATTAACTGACTACAATAGGGTCTTGGAAAACTTACTTAAGAAGTTGGCTTTTACCTGGAGATTCAACACTGAATACATGTTGGCCAAGGTAATGACTAGCCAGGGAGTCTTTCGGGCAGCAGGAAGAGCATTTAGGATTTTAGGAAAAAAAACATATGATGTGTTTGAAGGAAGCAAAGCCTGTTCGCAGAGATGGAGCACAGAAAAGGAAGGCAGCAGAAGCAATTAATTCTAGAAGCCATGGATAAGTACTAGAGGAGTCCAGATAACACAACAAGGATGGAAGATATCATCTGCATAATCCCTAGCTCCCTTTGCTGTGGTTTGAATGAGGGTGTCCCCTCCAATATTCATGCTGAAACTCAATCCGTAATGTAAATGTCTCAAGAAGTGTGGTCTTTGGGTGGTGACTGGTCATAAGGGAAGTGCCCTGGTAAATAAGATTAAGGCCTTTATAAGGAAGGCTTCATACATGGTTTGGCCCTCTTGTTCTTCCTCATTCTCTCCTGTGAAACACAGGAGAGGGCCCTTACCAGAGACCAAACGCCAGTTCCTTGATCTCGGACCACCCAGTGTCTAGAACTATGAGAAATACATTTTAATTGTCTTAAAATTATCCAGTATATGGCATTTTGTTATAGCAGCACAAACAAAGACACCCTTTAAGAGTGGATTTCCCCAACGTACTTTGGAAATATACAGATATCTGTATAGATATTGATCTCTCTCTCTCTCTCCCCCCCATACACACACACACACACACACACACACACACACACACACACACACACACATATATGGCGCGCTCTCTCTCTATATATATATACACACATATATGGCTCTTTCTATCTGAAAATAGAGTCTACTTCAGCATATATATAATAATCTTTATATTAGACATATAAATATATATGTATATACACACTGTCTTTACTCAGAGAAAAAAGAAACACTGCAATGGATTCCAAATATGTGAATGCAATGATTAAGCCATTTCTTTTTTTCTTTTTTTTTTTTTTTTTGAGACGGAGTCTCACTCTGTCGCCCAGGCTGGAGTGCAGTGGCACGATCTCAGCTCACTGCAAGCTCCGCCTGCCGGGTTCACGCCATTCTCCTGCCTCAGCCTCCCGAGTAGCTGGGACTACAGGCGCCCGCCACCTCGCCCAGCTAATTTTTTTTGTATTTTTAGTAGAGACGGGGTTTCACGGTGTTAGCCAGGATGGTCTCTATCTCCTGATCTCGTGATCCACCCATCTCGACCTCCCAAAGTGCGGGATTACAGGCGTGAGCCACCGAGCCTAGCAGATTAAGCCATTTCTTGAGTCACTGAACACAAAATGTATGCCATGGCTTCTGTGTTCCGCAGAAATAAGTAAAATTAATTAGTAAACAGATTGTCTCAGAAGAAATGGTATCAGGAAGAACAAGTATGCCATGTGAGGTCTGCTGCACTGAGAATCATATAAAAACGGCTAACACAGTGAAACCCCGTCTCTACATTTACTCCTAAAATTGAGCAAGCCCAGAATGAATGCTTATATTTCAGTAATCTGAGCATTACTGAGCATTCAGTAGTTGAATTTGCTCCAACTACTAATTACTTAAATACTACTAATTATTTTTAAGTCTTCATTTTTTAGAGCAGTTTTAGGTCCGCAGCAAAATTGAAGGTAAGCATAGAGAGTTTCCATTTGCCCCTTATCCCCATGTAGGCACAGCCAACCCTATTATCAACAACCTCCATCAGAGTGGTACATTTGATGAGCAGATGTACTAATACACTGATGCATTATTAACACCCAAATTCCACAGTTTACATTATAATTCACTTTGTGTTATTTATACATTCTCTGGATATGGAAAAACATACAATGACATGTATCCACCATTATTGTACCATTATATTACAAACCAGCATAGTCCTCACTGCCCTAAACATCCTCCACGCTCCACCTGTTTACCTGGCTATGCCTTCTCATCCCTTGCAACAACTGATCTTTTACTGTCTGTATGGTTTTGCCGTTTCCAGAATGTCATCTGGTTGGAATCATATAATATGTATCCTTTCACCTTAGATTCTTTCATTTAATAATATGTACTTAAATTTTTCTATGTCTTTTCATGACTTGATACTTCATTTATTTTCAGCATTGAATAATATTCCATTGGCTCGATGTACCACAGTTTATTTATTCACCTTCCTACCGAGAGACACCTTAGTTGCTTTTAAGTTTTGGCAATTATGAATAAAGCTGCTATGAACATCAGAGTATAGGTTTTTATATGGATATAAGTTTCCAACTTATTTGCCTTAATACCAAGGAGTGCAGTTGTCAGCTCATAGGACAAGAGTATATTTAGTCTTGCAGGAAACTGCCAAACTGTCTTCCAAAGTAATGGTACCAGTTTGCATTCCCAGTAGAAACAAATGAGAGCTTCCATTCCTCCAAATCCTCACTAGCATTTGGTATTGTCAGTACTTCAGATTTTTATCATTCTAGTAGATGTATAGAGTTATTAATTAATTTTTTTTAAAAAGAAACACAAAACAAAAGAAGTCCTGCGGTAGCAAGGACTCGAAGTAATTTTGCCAGAATTCTTTCTTAGCACTTGGTTGTTTTCACCACGAAGGCAAAAAGTACTGATAATATAATGAAACCTTATTTCTTGTCACCTAGGAGGGAAGATAACAGACCATACAGTTCTTTTTCTTGTTTTTTTGTTTTGTTTTGTTTTGGCTCTTTTACCTTTCTTATTTAACATTTTTTATCAGGAGTATGGATAAAAATAAAGAAAATAATGATAAAATGTGCAATTGACTCAACACACATTGTTCTGTTTTTTCTCTCTCTCTGTCTTTAGGCCACACCCATCACATTTGCTTTTACACTGCCCTGAAACCACTCTTATGAAGATCACCAACAGCTCCTTGCCAAATCCAAAAATGAATCACCTGGCTTCTCTTTACTGGACTTTGGTGGTTCCACATGCCACTCTCACTTATAACTTTATTCATCTCTCTGAACACAATGAACATATCTTCTCCTTCTATGATCCTCACTACAGTGTGTCTTATCCAACTCTAAACATCAGAGTCCAAAGGACTCAGCCATAGAATGTCTCCTCTTTGCTAAATACACTTTTTTCCCCTAAGTAATCTCATTCAATCCTATGGATTTAAAAATCATCTATCTGCTGATGAGTTCAAAATTTATAGCTCTAGTCCTGAACCTTCCCTGAACTCTAAACTCATAAATCCAGCTCTAAAACTTAAAATACACAGAACAATTGATTCATAAATCTTTTTATCACACACCTTCTTCCACACCCTAGATGCTATATTCCGCAGTTTCATGCTTCTCAGAAAATGATATTTATTTTTTCTGTTTGCGGACTTAAGCCAAAAAGTTCAAAGTCAGCTTTCATTTCTCTTTCTCACTGGCCATTCTCGATAGACAAGTCGATATATGTGTTTACAGCTCTATCCTCAAGACATCCCAAATATTTCTATTCATCACCGTCTCCTTCCAAGCAGTCACTGTGTCTCACCCAAACTGCTAATGCTGTCCACCTCTCTTTCTCCTTCCACTCTTGTTCCCATACGGAGCAGTCTTCACACAGCGACTGGAGTCACATGACGTATGTAAGAAATAGACTCTCTGTCTCCGTTTGGCTGAGACATTAACATCAGGTACCAAAGCGAGTGTGAGACAAACCCTCACATGTAGTTTTTCAAAAGAAAACCTGAACACCTTGCTGCAAGGATCTTGCATCTCCCTCACTCATTCTAAGCAAGAGTCCAAGAGAAAGAGAATTTGAGTCTTTGCCCCTTGTCCAATAGAGTCTCCAGGGGAAAAAGAAACCTTCAGCAGAAAGAAACCAGATATGGACTTCCAGATGCCCAGGAGCCTGGCAAGAATGTCCAAAGATTACCAAGAATAGAAGTGTAGACATCTCTGTCATAGGAAATACAGGAAACACAACCGTATCTCACGAGAAAAAGTCCCTGTATAAGGCCCAAAGAACTCGAAGCTCCCAACCAAGTCTCATCCACCTGCCATAGCTATGTGAAGGTGCAGGTTAGAGGAGATAAGTCAATATTGCCCCTTTTCCAATTCAGCTTCCCATAGGGTGCCAGCACGGGGAGACAGAGTAGAAATGAACACTGAGTGAAAATCGGGATTTGGATTATTACACAGGGCTGTACGCTTTCCTGAAGTGAAACTCTGTTTGCAATTTAAGGTAATTATAGAACCGTCTATGACCAAACAGTGAGCAGGAAAGCTGTGGCCTGCCAGAGTTTTCCTCCAGGATGAGGGTAAAACTATTCCCATTGACTAGGCTTTAAAGAGATGGTGGGAATTGGCCCGGCGCAGTGGCTCACATCTGTAATATCAACACTTTGGGAGGCTGAGACAGGAGGATTGCTCGAGTCCAGGAGTTCAAGGTCAGCCTGGGCAACAAAATGAGACTTTGTCTCTATAGAAAATAAAAGAAAAAATAATTAGCCAAGTGTGGTGGCCCATGCCTATGTTCCCAGCTATATGGGAGGCTAAGGCAGGAGACTCGCTTGAGCCCAGGAGATTGAGGCTGCAGTGAGCCCTGATTGTGCCACTGCACTCCAGCCTGGGTGACAGAGTGAGACCTTATCTAACAATAAAAAAATAAAATAGACTGAGAATAACGTACAAAGACAGTAGATTTTGTTACTAGTCATACTTGTTCAAAAGTCTAGTTATGTCATCTATTAAAAATTTAAATCAGATTATGTCCCTCCTCTGTAATTCCCCCAATACTTTACATTGTATTTAGAATAAACCACAAATAAACTGCAAATCTATCTCATAGCCTTCAAGATTCGACATGATCTGGCCCCTGTTAACTCCTCATCTCCAACCATTTTTCTCTTTGCAGACTGGTCCACTCACATTGACTTTCTCTCTGTCCCTTGAGTGTGTCAAGCTTATCCTTCCTCAGAGACTTCCCTCTTGCTGTTCTTTGACTCTGTAATCTTCTTTTAGATATGGGCAAATCTGCCACCTCATTTCTTTTACGACTACTAAAACATCACTTTTTCAGAGAGCTCTTCGTAGATTTCATTATCTAATTGTCACTCTCCCCCCATTCTACCACGAGCACCATGGCCCTTTGTTAATTGTTTTCATACCATGTATCACTACATAGAATTGTATATTTTTATTCATTGGTAGACTGTACGTTTCTCTCTTGCTAAGTAATTGCCTTGTTCATCACTGTGGTTCCAGAACCTAGAAAAATGCCTGGGATACAGCAGACTCTCAGTAATTCTTGTTGAAAAATAAAAGTCACTGTAAAGAACTGAATTGATTTTTTATTTATGTATTTATTTTTGAGATGAAGTCTTGCTCTGGCATCCAGGCTGGAGTGCAGTGGTGTGATTTCAGCTCACTGCAACCTCCACCTCCCAGGTTCAAGCGATTCTCCTGCCTCAGCCTCCCGAGTAGCTGGGATTACAGGCATGCACCACCATGCCCATATAAATTTTGTATTTTTAGTAGAGATAGGGTTTCACCATGTTGGCGAGTCTTATCTCGAACTCCTGGCCTCAGTGATCTGCCCATCTCGGCCTCCCAAAGTGCTGGGATTACAGGCATGAGCCAATGCATCTGGCTTAAATTGATTTTTTAAATACAAATTATACAAAATATATGTTCTTATTACCACTCCCTTGTTATGATCTAAAGCAGGTTTCTCCCAAAATTCCTACTGGAGGTTGAAGTCCTAACTCCTAGTATGTCAACATATGACTGTATTTGGAGACAGGAAATTTTGTTTTAGCACTCAGGGAACTGCAACCAGGAGCCCAACTTGTTTTGGATTGGGGCTGGGGATAGACAAGAAGAGATGGGGCAGGAAGAAGAAACGGCTGGCTCATTTTACATATACATATATTATTTATAATACATCTATGTGTCTGGGCGTCTCTATGCTATTCTCATAAAATCTGAATTGTACCAATAAAAAGTTTAATTCCTGGCAAAAATAAAAATTATTAAATTAAAATAAGGCCATTAGGGTGTTTCTTAATCCAATCTGAATTGGTGTCATTATAAGAAGAGGACAGTGGGACACATGGAGAGACACCAGATGTGTGTGCATGAAGAAATGATCATGTTGTAAAAGGTAGCAACAGTGTGGCCATCTGCAGGTTAAGGAAAGAGGCTTGGAATAGATACTTCCCTTTGGCAATCAAAGGAAACCACCTCTGCTGCCAGCTTGGTCTTAGACACCCAGCCTCCAAAACTGTGAGAAAATAAATTCCTGTTGTTTAAGTCCATTCTGTCTGTGGTATTTGGTTATGGAAGCCTAAGCCGACTGTTTCAGGAAAGCTCTTTCCAACTGTGTGTTTCCTCTGCTCTCACACCACTGATACAGGAGTTAAAAAGAAATTATTTAGGCAGATAGTGAAGGTAAGGAAGTCCTCGGTTAGGTTTTCCTTTTAATGAAAAGCATTACCCAAATCATTTTCTTTTCTAACAAAGAGCAGCCTGTAATATTGAACTGCAGACAGACACGAGCAAGCTGGAAGCTTGCATGGCTGAATGCTGGCAGTTGTGCCAATAGGATAAGGCTACCTGAGACTAGGCATGTTCAAAATGGCGGCTCCATCTTCCCTTTTGCTTTCCAACCACGTGTAAAGTAGGGAGCAGACAACATGGCACCAGCCAAATGGAAAGCCCGCTTGCCTAATAAGAGGATTAGGGTGGGGCAGCCAGCTGCCCTTTGGGTTATAAACGTCACACCTGGTCCAGCCAATCTTTGGGCCCTGTGTAAATCAGACACCACCTCCTCAAACCTGACTAAATTCCAGTGCCCTCTGCTGCAGGCCGGAAGTCTCATTCAGGCGCCCCTCTCTCTGGCAAGAGAGAGAGCTGTTCTCTTTTCCCTTTCTGTTGCCTATTAAACCTCTGCTCCTAAACTCACTTCTTCTGTGTGTCGGCATCCTCAATCCCCTTGGCGTGGGACAATGAACCTCAGGTATTTTTACTCCAGACAATGACACCGCTTTACCACCACAACGATGATCAACACAGAAGAAGACTTTTATGATCAAAGGTGTGGGGGATTTTCCCCGAACACCAAGCAGCAGACATAAGCTGGGTGTCCTCCAATTCAGCTCCAACACCATCCTCTTGAAGATAGCATCAGTTCCCACAAGATGAGGGCACAGTCTCACAGGACCACTTTCCTCCTCTTGCCCAGTCACAAGTCTGGGCCTCTGGAACTTCTGACTGACAGGCTTCACCGGGGTTCCCACAAGCCCTTCTTTGGGTTGATTAATTTGCCAGGGTGGCTCATAGAACTCAGGTTAACATGTTTACAGGTTTATTATGAAGGATATTTTAAAGGACACGAATGGGGCTGGGCGCGGTGGCTCACGCCTGTAATACTAGCACTTTGGGAGGCCGAGGTGGGTGGATTGACTGAGTTCAGGAGTTCCACACCAGCCTGGGCAACATGGTGAAACCCCGTCTCTACTAAAATACAAAAAAAAAAAAAAAAAAAAAAAATAGCCAGGCGTGGCGACATGAGCCTGTAATCCCAGCTACTCGGGAGGGTGAGGCAGGAGAACTGCTAGAACCCAGGAGGTGGAGGTTGCAGGGAGCCGAGATCACACTATTGTACTCCAACCCGGGCAACAGAGCGAGACTCTGCCTTAAAAAAAAAAAAAAAGACACGAATCAACAGCCAGATGAAGAGATATACATGGGGCAAGGTCTGGGAAGCATCCCAAGTACAGGAGCTTCTGTCCTGGTGGGATTGGGGTAGGCCACTCCCCCAGCATGTGCATAACTTCTTCTTTACCTTCCCGTCAGCCTCCACCTGTTCAGCTCTCCAGAAGCCTTCCCAACCCTGTCCTCTTAGATTTTTACGAGGGCTTCATTACATAGGCATGATTCATTATACCATTGGCCACTGGTGATCAGCTTGACCTTCAGACCCTCTCCCCTCTCTGAAGGCTGGGTTGTGGTTGAGGCTGAAAGTCCCAACCCTCTGATCCTGCCTTGGTCTTTCAGGTGACCAGCCCCATTCTGAACCTATCAGACCAAAGACACACAAAAGGCAGCACTTTGGAGATCCCAAGGATTTTAGGACTTGTATCCTAGGAAATGGAAATGAAGACCAAATATGCATTCCACAATATCACACAGACTAATACACTTCCTCCCCTCTGCCTCAACTTTATATTTCTACAGTTCTACAAAATAGAAATTAAAAGGAACTAAGAATCCATAACATCATCATGATCATCATCATGACAAGTACGGGATATGTGAGGACCTCTGTAAGTTGGAAGAATAAGCTTTTTTGACTACAAATGACTAACAAAGTGATTTTTAAGGAAAAAAAATAGTTTTATTGTGAGAAATGTGTCCAACATGAAATGTTATCATTTTAACCAGTTATATATAAAGTTCAGTGGCATTAAATATATTCACAATGTGCAATCAGCACCCCCATGCATCTCCAGACTTTATCATCACCTCAAACAGTAACTCTATGCATTAAACACTAGCTCCCCATTCTCCATCCCCTCAGCCCCTGATAACCAACATTTTACTTTATGTCTCTATGAATTTGACTACTCTAGGCACCTCATGTCAGTGGAATCATATAGCATTTGTCCTTTTGTCCCTGGCTTATTTAACTTAGCATAGTGACATCAAGGTTCATTCACGGCGTAGCATGTGTCAGAATTCTATTCCTTTTTTAAGGCTGAATAAAATTCCACTGTATGTATAAGCCATATTTTGTTTATTTGTTCACTGTCAATAGACATTTAGGTTGATTTCAGCCTTTGACTATTGTGAATAATACTGCTATAAACATGGATGTCCCAGTATCTATTTGACTCTCTGCCTTCAATTCTTTTGGGTATATGTTTAGCAGTGGAATGTCTGGATCATATGGTAATTCTATGTTTAATTTTTTTCTTTTTAGGAACCACCATACTGTCTTCCACAGCAACAAACTGACTTTTAACTGTACAACAGTAATTGCAAATCTGTGTGGTCCACTTTTGCTGTACCACGTCCTTTGCTTAGGTGCCTTATATCGCTTTCAATTCTCATAATAGATTCACAGATGAGTTGCAGGAGAGGGGCCCAAACTGATACATTAATGAGTTGCAAAACCTGGACTTGAGTTAAGGTCTCCTTGACTGCATAACCTGTACCACATCTTACCAACCATGATGCTGTGTTACTGCCCAGGTTTATTGGAACAGGGTTGTCCAGAGATGAGATATGCAGTCCAGATGCCTATTGGTTACTTACTTTGTAAATAGTTTCATCTTATAAGCAGATGGCATGATGATATAGCATATTATAGTCCTGAAGACCCAAGGACACCCTTGAAATCATGAAAGGATAAACACAGGAAAATAGTTTACATGATAGTTTACATGTATCTCATGTTTTCCTTGCAGGAAAGGAAATGATGAATTGTTCTTTACATGAGAGATTATTATAGGCCCTGTTCTGTGAGCGACTGAGCTTTTTTTTTTTTTTTTTTGAGATGGAGTCTCACTTTTTCAACCAGAATGGAGTGCAGTGGTGTGATCTCAGCTCACTGCAACCTCCGCCTCCTGGGTTCAAGCGATTCTCCTGCCTCAGCCTCCCGAGCAGCTGGAACTATAGGCACCTTTCACCATGCCAGGCTGATTTTTGTATTTTTATTGGAGACGGGGTTTCACCATATTGGCCAGGCTGGTCTCAAACTCCTGAACTTGTGATCCGTCTGCCTCGGCCTCCCAAAGTGCTGGGATTACAGGCCTGAGTCATCATGCCCAGCCGCTTTTTCTTCTTTAAAATTGACAAATTACAATTGTATATATTTATGGGGTAAAATATGAAGTTTTATTATATCTAAAATCAAGCAAATTAAGATATCCATCACCTCGCTTATTGCTTTTTGTGGTGATAACATCTAAAATCTGCTCTTTTAGCAATGTTGACATGTACAATACATTATTACTAACTATGGTTACCATGCTGAGCAGTAGGTCACTACAACTTCTTCCTCCTGTCTAACCACTAAAACTTTGTAGCCTTTAACAGCATCTCCTCTTTCCCTCCTCTCTCATGCCTTTTCTAGTTGAAGGTCACCTCTGCACTTCTTCTGAATTGGATGGTCAGTGTATGAGAAAACACAGATGAGAAACTGTTTCTTAGAATAATAGCAGATGAGCCAATGTGTTGATACATGTCATGGAGAGGTGGTAAAAAGGGGAGAAAAAGAAAACCAAGCAGCCTCACCAGGTAGCCATTAATGAGATTACTTATTCCTCCAAATGCATCCAATGCAGACCCTCCAACAGGAAACATCAAGACAAATAGAGGTCTCCGTGAAACCCAGGAAGGCATTTTCCACGTTCTAAGTAAGAATTATTGCATCAAATTATTGAGACTCAGACAATATGCCAAGAATAAACAGCCCAAAGAGGAAATCCCAGTTTATATGACTCACTGTTTTGAACAAAAATTAACATTGGCTAGCCAACATTTCTCTTTCTATCACTTTTCCAGATCACCAAGAGGTTATATAATACTTCAAAGTAGCCAATAGAGATGGAATAAACCACCTAAACTGTTTAGATGACCAGTTTCTTTACCAACAGCTTCATTCAACTTAGTAGTTCTCTGAAACATAAAATAAACGTTTTCCAAGCTTTGTAAGAGGCTAGTCCCACTCTGAGAAGTATAGACCTTCTCAATTGTTCTCTGAGGAGACCTCAGAATGGAACTAGAGAGCATCTTTTCATATCAATCAACTTAAAATCAGCTCTAGCTGAGCATGATCAGAGTCTCATAGAGAAAACAAGTTTTGCAAATGTCTAGAGAGCTTCTTCCTTAGAAGCTTTTACATACACTGGTTCATTGCACCAAAATATGTGATATATTAGCAGGCCTTCAGCAATGCAATGACAAATGTAAATAATATAAATTTCTCCACTGAGTTCTTTAAGTTCAACTTTTTCCTGAGAATTACAAAATAATTATGCTAAAATTATTTAGCAAATTCATGCCCACGTGAAAAATAATGATCTGATTGATCTTTAAAAAAGAGGGGTAGATAAGTTTTCAACTAAGTCCTGCCCAGACCTACACCTTACAATTCTTCATTTTTCATGAGAGTCACATTTATGTTTTATTTCCATACTCTCATAATAAGACGTAAATGAGAAACATCATCCTTTTTTTTTTCTTATTGCAATCTAGTTGTAAGGATTTCAGAAATGTTGTTATTTGAGGTAGTTGATGAATCTGAGGGGATACAGTGTCACAGTTTATGGATAAGGACCATTGAGTGATCTAGTGACCACACATCCCTGGGGTTTTCATCTTTATTATTATGTGTCCAATATTCTTCATAAATTTCAGTAGATTGTGAATGTTTTAATCACATACTATGATTGTAGAACCCTGCACTGATTGTGGCAAAAGTAAACGTGTGAATGCACATATTGGAAGAACAGAGGATTTATAGGAGAGGGTGAAGAGACTCAATAAGGAATGGTGAATATCAGGAGAGCATAACGGAATAGGATTCAGTGCTTGCAACACAAGCACAAATTAGCAACCCCTGAAAAACCATTGAGTAAAATGAATCCTCAAATATAAAAACAAGAGCCAAAGTGATGAGAAAATAAACAGATGTATGTGTATTTTGTACCTAGCAATCTACATTACCATGTGTTACCGTGTGTATGCACACACATGTGTGGGTGTGGGTGTCGTAATTCCAGGTAGACCCATTCGATGCAGATATCTGGAAGACATAATTTCTAAGATGAAGTCAGAAAGTTAAGAGAGCAGGAAAGAAGGCAGAGAAGAAAATGAAAGATTAGCTAGGTCATGGTTTGAGTTTGCTTGGTCAATTAGGAATCCCCCTGACCTAGATTTCTTTTCCTAGACTATTGATTTAGCTTTGATTCCAAATGCTCTCTTGGTTGCCACTTGCTTTAGAAACAGAACCAAACAAAATGTCCATTGATTTTTCTCATGGTCAGTCCCTTCCTGAGATCCTTGCAGCTAATCAGTTACTACCTCCTCCTCCTTATCTTATCGGGGCTTTCTAATTTCCTCCATTAAGAGATGTCTGACTGGGTAGTTGCTGAAATCTTTCAGTCTGGGTACATAAGGAGATTAAACTGAGTCACTGAGTTCCCTTGATCTTCTCTGCTTTTCCTTGTTGAAGGCGTGTCTCTGTTTACTGTGAAAGATAAGGGGGTGCCGACAAATCAAGAATAGAACCTTAGAAGATGCAAAGGATTCAGAGATTCCTGTTGTGTATACAGTAGGTGACAAGAAAATTCCACATGGGAAACTATAAAGGGTTCTTCAACTATAGCTCATTATACTCAGCTTTGAAAAACCAGAGAGCTCTGATGATGTCTGAGGGTGTAACCAGACTCCAGCCCTTTTAAAGAGTAGTGATTACTTGAAGTGTTTCTGACAGCTAAATAAATATTTTCTAAATAAAAATATACATGCTTTAAATGGAATATCAGAACCATTTTTAGACATGAGGATTGCTACTCTGGGATTCCCCAGCTGCCAGGTTCTGTTTTCAGTAGAAGCTGCTATTTTACTGACTGTCACCCGCTGAAAGCTCCACTATGTCCAACTTAATGGCATTTTAGTTGAACTCCACGAGGTCTCGAGCTTCAAGAAGCACTGCAAATTTGAACGAGCACTATAGATTAGAAAGGTACATTTTAAAAGTTTTGTGAAAATGTGGGCATGATCCCAGATTTTACAGTCTGACTAATGAGTAATAATTGGCGGCAGAGAGAGACAGAGGGAAGGGGCAGGCAATAGAGTTCCAGACAAAGAGAGAAATCTTTATCCTGCAATAACCAGTCATAATAATGGCAAGGACAAGGGAAGGAAAGAAATCAATGTGGCAGCATTGAATTTTTTTTTTCAAAAGACTGAAAAGAAAAAGAGAATTAGGAAAAAAGTATGAGGAAGGAATTGTAATCAAGGACAACTAGAAAAGTTTACTAATTTCTGGGTACTTAATGCCCAGAATGACTTGAGAGAGCATGTGTGTGTGTGTGTGTGTGTGTGTGTGTGTGTGTGTATACACATACGCACATATTTTGAATGTATTCATGAGTACATTAAAATAATATACACACTAGGTAAAACCTTCAGCCAGCATAAAAGTTGTTGATATCCTTTACCCATTTTACAGAAGAAATAACTTACAGTTTTTTGTATATTTTTCCAGAAAATGTTTATGCCTATACAAGCACAACATATGTCAGTGATTCTCAAGAGGAGGCCATTTGGCCTACAGGAGACATTGAAGCCCTTATCCAAGGTAGAAAATAGAAATAAAATAACTATTTGCCTAGGTGACTTCCAAAATATCTGGAACAAGATGCTCTGTAATATACAAAGACGTGATCCATTTCAAGACAATTATCAGAAAAGTTTGTAATAGTGAAGAACAGGAGCTGTAAGTCAGATCTATTTTCACTTGTCAGAAGAGATTCGATGACTTCTGACAAATGCATAATAGAATCAGAATGTCTGTCCTTTGAAAAATTCAGAAACAGGTAATCACACGGTTTATAGACAGAAAAAGTATGATCACCACTAGAAGTTAACAAGGGCCCTAAAGAATAAATCATTGAAAGAAACTTCATTTCATACTTTAGTAAAATAAAAAGTACAGATCAGGTGAAATACGTATAATTTTATTCAACAAAATATTCGACAGTCTTTCAGGTTAGAACTATAAATAAGATGGGTACTGATTTAAGATTTTATACTGGGTAATATTAATAGCTAAATTTATCTTTGAATTACTTAAAAATCTAAAGATTGTCAACTAAAAATATCCAAGTATAAGGGTCTACATGTAATAAGCAATGCAAGCCCTATGCTGTGGGACATTATTATCATTTTCCCACATTAATAATAAACTTAACTTTCAGAGAAGTCACATTAAAGTTTATGTATAAGTTAAATTGTGGGATAAATATCTAATAATAAGAATTCCTCCATGCGTTAGCATTAAATATGTTCTTTGAATCTTATTTGCATGAATATGTTTAATAACCACAAAACTCTATTACTCTAACAATTGAAGAGGAAACTGGGAGACAGAGAGGTTAAGTAACTTGCCCAAGGTCACACAGCTAGGAAGTTTTGATCTGGACTGTGAGCAAAGGTAGTCTGGCATCAGAGTCAGTGTCACTAGCCATGATGTTTTATGGCCGTTAGCATATAATGAAGTCATAAATAATAAATAATGAAGCCTAGGTTTAAAATTATTTCAACAGGACATAATGCTATGAAAATCTTATTGAACAAATTCAGACTCAAAAAAAAATCACTATTTCAAATATAGCCTGGATGTTAGCACCTCATAAGATGAATATAGCAATATTCAACGCATGACAGCATCATTATCCACTATCTCGCGCTTCACTCAGCTGGGCCCAGGGATGAGCAATGCTAAAGAGTTAGCGTTCATGCCAGCAACCCCTGTCCACCAGTAAGGCTTGGGAATAACATTTTGTCCTATACACAGTTTCAGGTGGTTTCTGGGGACCTGAGTGACTACCAAACCACACCTTTGCTTAACTAACCTTCACAACATGATTGGGTAGATTGCTAAGAATACGTGTACTCAACAAGATAGTAGACTTGAATTTCTGAAAATACTTAAGTAGCGATCAATTAACTATCTAAGCAATGTGTACTGGATGGGACTTCTGCCTAAGATAGACAAAAGCCCTCAGCGGTGTTTTATATGGAAAGGAAAGTAAATTTGGAATAAGAAGGTCTGGGAACAGGTAAATATTGACAGATTGCTCCCTGAAAGAGTGACCTGCAGTCAAAAGTCATAGAGGTGACATAGAGGTGACAAACAGGTGTCATGCCGGATTTGCAATGACAGGAGCAAGAATCTGACTATGGGACACAGCAATCAGGGGTCTGTAAACCAGGATGGAAACTGCTCCCACATCCCAAGTCTGATACATGGTGGTGTCAAAGAAAACTTTTGAGGTTGTACCCAAGTCCTGTGACCAGGAGTGCTGCAATTATTAGTGATTGTTCACACGTGTCTTCCCACTAGGGCTAATAGTACTATTTGTATTTAGCTCTGTGATATTCAGGATCATGGTTCTGGGAGGTAACTCTTTAGCCAGAAGCAAGAAGCCCAGGTACTTTTTTCGGAAATACACACACACACACACACACACACACACACACACACACACCCCGAATAGTTCTAGGGAGAAAAGATGAGCAAGAATTAAGTAAGCTTTCAGGACAAAAGTTTCACCCCAGGCAGGAAATAGAGGATGAGAAGAGGGAATAGGCATACTTCTACTTATATCAACTGAATGCATATGGTGGGTATCAGGAGGTGATTCTATCTGAATGATCCCATTGGTATACACAGCCTCAAACTAGGCACATCAACTACTCCATAAAGGAATTTAAGATATTTAGCTGAGCCCAGGAGTGGTGGCTCAGGCCTATAATCCCAGCACTTTTTGAGGCTGAGATGGGAGGATCATTCAAGTCCCGGAGTTTGAAGCCAGCTTGGGAAACAAAGTGAGACCTCATCTCTACCAAATTTTTAAAAATATATTAGTCGGGTGAGGAGGCACACAACTGTAGTCCCAGCTGCTCAGGTGGTTGAAGCAGGAGGATTGCTTAAGCCTGGAACGTTGAGGCTGCAGTGAACACTGATTGTACCACTGCACTCCAGCCTGGGTGACAGAGCAAGACCCTGTCTCAAAAAAGAAAAAAAAAAGATATTTGGCTATCAAATATCATGTCAGATAAATATAATGATAGTGTAATTCTCAGAACACATGAAACTACAGATTTCACACCTTTTAAAAGTGTTTTCATTTTTACTTTATCTTGAATATATTCTACTGTGAGACACATAAGAAACTCCAAACATAAATTTAAATGTGAAAGGAAGGAAAACACTCCTATCAGAAGGAAAGTTCACACAATTCTTTGATCAGATAAACCTTAAAAAAAACAAAGAAACCTGTTAAGAATTTCACTGTAGTGGTTTTAAGAAAAGGTATCAATATCTTTCTTTTGGATCATTCATGTTCTTAGGCTGAAATACTTATTTACAAGGAATTTTTTTTTTATATTTTACCAATATCATCAAAAGAATCCAAGTTTAGAAAGTTTAAAAAGACCTCTTTTGGCATTTTAATGGACTATATGTCCTCATCTGACAGGTGGCGATTAGGTCTGTCTTACCTGGTCACTCTTAAGACTGAACCTTGATACAAGGCTCATACCATTAAAACTGTTGTCACCAAGATTTTTTTTTTGTCATGGAGAATTATACTAGTATTTCACTATTGCAGTTCATTTGTGAATGAAAAATAGTTGCAGTAATAATAGAAATAAGAGTCACCAGAAACATTGGATAGTTTTGAATAATCCCATTGACAGTCTAGATTTGATGCCATGGTTTAATGAGAGGTTGTTATTTTTCCCCTGAGAAAATGAATAATGTCTCTTCTGTTAGAAGTGACTTTTCTGCAACTACTATTTACATAACATCTAAAAGCATTCACGGATTTTTAATAAATCAAGAGACTTATAGCAATAAAATAGGAGGAAAGAGGGTGAGATCATTAAAAGTTAAAGGAGAGAATCTCCTTTTTGAAGAATTTAAGACATCTAGTTAGTTTCTTTTGATTATTCAGGTCATGGCCCATTCTTAAAATGAGTTCTATTTCTTATTAGAGCTTTCTATGACAAGTAGAGTTTAAGGCCAGATACAGTAAAGCACCACAAATTTCCAGGGCTTTGCATTTGACATTTGTACAAACCAGAGGGTATTATTTTACCATTGTCTCCATTGCTCAAATGCAAAACTGTCCCCCTTTTCAGACCAAGTGTATGATGAGAAATGATGAGAACTTAAAACTCAGTGAAACCAAGTTACTTCATGAAATGCTTTCTCATCTAACTACTGGGATATAACTTCAGGAATTTAAAAAAATTACTTCCAAAGTATTAGAAAATAAGAAAAAAAAATGGAGGAACCGTAACTCCCATGCCAGGTTAAAATGTTATGTATCCTATGTGCCTTTGTAGCAAGTAACTTGGGAAGGTTTAAAACAGTAAAACAATAAATTTTTTAAAGGCTTGTAATTTTCAAGTATAATTCACCCATCTTGTTCCAAAATACAATTAATTCCAGAAATTGAGGTTCAGTAGATCTCCCTTTTATCTTCAGATTTGCTTTGCACAGTTTCTGTTACCCATGGTACAGTACAATAAGATTTTGAGTGAGCAAGAGAAACAATATGTATTATAGTGTTTCTTGTTTGTTTGTTTGTTTGTTTTTTAATGAAGCTATCTCAAACTTCTGGTCTTCTCTTTCAGTTTACGGCAGGAAAAGATACAACTATTTTATTTTTTAATGTATTAACAATCCAAGGTTTCTCCTAAGAGAACAATGATTCAAGTTGTTCAATCTCATGGAAGTAGAGAAAAGAATGATAGATACCAGAGGCTGGGAAGGGTATGTGTGTAGGAGGGAGGATGAAGAGAGATTGGTTACTGGCTACAAACATACAGTTAGATAGGAGGTGTAAGTTCAAATGTTCCACAGCAGAGTAGGATGACTGTAGTTAGCAACAACGTTTTCTGTGTTATAAAGTAGCTAAAGAGAGCACTTGAAATGGTCCCAACACATAGAAATGATAAATAGGCCTGGCACAGTGGTTTATGTCTGTAATCCCAGCACTTTGGGAGGCCCAGGCAGGCGGACTGCTTGAGTTTAGGAGTTGGAGACCAGCCTGGGCAACATGGTAAAATCCCATCTCTACAAAAATTGTAAAAATTAGTGGGCCATAGTGGCACAGTCCTGTAGTTCCAGGTACTCAGGATGCTGAGGTGGGAAGATAGCCTGAGCCAGGAGGTGGAGGTTGCAGTAAGCCAAGATCACACTGACAGAGTGAGACCCTGTCTCAAAAAAAAAAAAAAAAAAAAGAAAAGAAAAGAAAAATGATAAACACTTAAGGTGATGGATACCCCAAATACCCTGACTTGATCATAACACACTCTATGCATGTAACAAATACTTGTATGTACCCCCATAGGTATGTAAAATATTATGTATTAATTTTTTAAAAAGCAAAATTTAGTACATTTCTGCTCTTTTGGTCCACGCCCTATCCATTCTTTTGGAGGAGCTTTATTCACAGCTCCCCTAGCCCCTAGATATTCCAGAGGTCATCATATGAAGCCAGGGCCAAACTTATTAACAGACAGCCCAGATCTCTGTGACCTGGGGGGGGGGCACCCAGAAATGCTTAATGGCTGCCTACCCATAGATTTCCTCCCATTGCTTGGTCCTGGAGTCATCAAACAATTTAATTTGCGATGGCTTTTTAGGTTTCTAAGCCCCATATTAAAATTCTAAAACCTCTATATGAATGCCTGTGGGAGTCAGAATGCTTTAAGCCATGATCACAAACACCTAAAGGGAAGTAGTTGAAAAATGAGAGCAAGATTAAAACCTGATGGGGTGAGGAATGAAATGCCTGGGAAGGGGAAGGAGAGGCACCAAAAGAGGAGGGAGGGTGCCAAGACAAATCCCACCTCCCTGCCAAGTGTCTCAATGGTACTAAGTGAAGTGAGCAATGCTTCTGCTTACACCAAGCATTTCTGAAACCAATACTTTCCATGGGAATACAAAAAAAAAAAAAAAGATACGATATTGCAGTTAATGTATTCATGTATATTCATATATACATTCATTGAAACATAATCAAAACCTTCCCATCTCAATTTGGAAATTGGTTCACTTTTCTGCAGTTGCTAGTGGCATCCCAGACTTTATTTGAGCTTGTTTTGCTGGTAAACTCCCTGGTGATAGAGCAGAGTTCTGTGATCATGTGGGAGGGTCAGTTTTAGAACTCTTCCCATATTTTCTGATGCAACCAAGTGGAACAATGTTGTGTCCTAGTAAACATGGAAATGGAGCAAGCAAAAACATTACTGTCTATTTGCGAAAATGATAGACCTGATCGGAAGTCGGGTTTGAATCCAGGAGCCTGCTGTCAGCCTTCATTTGAAATAAGGTCTCTTACATTACTTCTGCATACAGATGAAAAAATTAGCAAGAAAACAGAAGCCGGCTATGCAAAACCCAGTGTGTACTCAGTTGTACAGATTTTGGACAGGACAGATGCCAAAACAGGCTGAAAACACATCTGATCTTTAGTCATTCGAACTGCCCTTTCTAGACAGGGAAGGCTGAATTTGATCTCCTGCTATGCAAATGTCTTCCTTTTCATGCTGATCTTTCTGGCTGGGTGGCAGAAAGGAAAGATCCATTTCTTGTTACTGAATCACTCTCCAATATCTGACCTTGAGGAAGCCTTTAATATTTCTGGATACCTATTTCTTCACATATAAAATAAGAGGATTATTGTAGGTAATGGCTAAACTCTTATGAACATGTTACTCTAAGGAAATAAGGACTTCTGAACTTTAGACTCAGGAAAAGTATACATATTCACTTGGAGCCTTAATCACCAACAATATTTAAATCATAGGTATCAAAAATCATAAGCTTAACCACTAATAGGAAGCAAACAAACAGTAGTGGAGTGTCTCAGGTAAATAATTTAGAGAAGGAATGATTTAGGAACGGACAGAATATACAAGCCATCGACATTTCCACTCTTGTTAAAATTTTTTAAAATGATCATTAACAAGTAATTTACAAAAACTAGACAGATTCCTACAGGAACAATTTACTTCAACTTTGGAAGTATTTTCAAAGTATTTATATTTCATTATTAAAAGCCATCTAATAATAAAGTATTAGATTAAAAGATTTTGGTGGGGTCAAATTAAATTAAATTTCGAAAATCCTGGTAGGTGAAAACATGCTTCTTGCCAGTATCTATTGCTTGCTAAGTGCAGTTTGGAAAAGTTTTGGGTGGAGAGAGGAAGTAAGCTTTTGAATGTCAGAGTCAGGGACTGACACTGATGAACTTGATTTTCTCAGCCAAACATGTTACTCAGTCTAGACCTGTGCTTAAGGTAGACTTTTTGAACTAAAACCCTCTTAGAAGAACACTCTGAGGCTTAAGTCAATATACGATGATTAAATGCCTTGGCGTTTTTAAGTATTTCACTAAACATGGGAGATTAAGAAAATCAGGCACCATAAATCTCCTCCCTGGGACTACATATAGTCTAATAATAGAATTAAGAATTTGGAACATCTTAATTCTTTCAACTGGAGGATGATGAACTCATGTTACCAGGTTACATCTTTCTTCAGACACTTTTACTTACTGAAATAAAGTAGTTTAAGGCTGCTCTAAGTAGACCTAGGTATTTTGCAAGTTAAAACTTTCTCCTGGGCTGGGTGTGGTGACTTGTTCAGGTAATCCCAGCACTTTGGGAGACCAAGGTGGGAGGATTGCTTGAGCTCAGGGGTTCAACACCAGCCTGGGCAACATAGAGAGACTCCCATCTCTAAAAAATATTCATAAATTAGCCAGACATGGTGGTGCCTACCTGTAGCCTCAGCTACCCAAGAGGGTGAGGCAGGATTGCTCGAGCCCAGGAGGTCGAGGCTGCAGTGAGCAGTGATTGTACTACTGCACTCCATCCTGGGTGACAAAGCAAGAGCCTGTTTCAAAACACACACACACACACACACACACACACAGACACACACACACACACACACACACACACATACACACACACACCCACCAACAAGAACTTTTTCCTGGAATAAATATCTATAAGATAGAAGGGGAAAGCTTACTTTTGCCAAGTGTTCTCTTATCGTTGGTATTCTTTCAAAGCTAGCATGGTAAACAAGTGTTGGATTTTGTTGTGTACAAAGCTGGAGTCATTTCTTACTCAGTGCTACACTAATTCATTAAGATGCTATTGATTAATATATTAATTTCCACAACTTCTTTTTGTTCTTATTTGGTGAAATGCCCTCAATAAAACTTGAAAGCAGCAAGTATGATGAAAAACAAAGCAATTGTGGTTTTTTAAAAAGTCTCCTTTCATGGCAACGTCATCACCATTCGGAAGATTAAAACTGTGTAGCTATAACTTAAGCAGACAAAATGATCTGGGCTGGGACTAATTCTTCCATAAAGGGTTCGCTGTGGTCTTCTTTGCTATAGGTGTCTCATGCCTATCTAAAACTGAGTAGGTGTGAGGGCAAAGGGGATGGTCCCATAGGTACAAGAACTCACCCCACTAGGGTGGTCAATTGTCAAGTTGCACCTTGTAAGTTACCTTCTCGTTTTTCAGTTACTCCAAACGTAAGTCACTGTGCCCACTTCGGCCTGAGCAGCCCTCCTTCCCACTTCCTGCATTAAAAACTGCCTTTATACCAAGGCACAAAAAATAGGACTTGCGTTCTGTGCCCACTCTTTGCCTAATATATGGCTAAAAACCTAGGTTAAAAAATTACTGATAATTGCAAAATACCATCGACTTTGTTTTGACAAGTCAAGGGTGAAATGTAGAACCTCGTTTCCATCAGTGGAGTCAAAAACAACCTGTAATTGCAGGAAAAATAGTTCAGGGGTGAACTACCATAAGGGGAAATGAAGCAGAAATGATAATTATGCAGGCTTCAAGTTCAAATTAATGATTCGCCCTCATTACAGATATTTATCAAGTTAAGATTTTAGTTGAAGTGGATAGCTACCTAACCAAACTTTCTTACACTTATCCTTCTATATTTTCATGAGGCGACTGATGCCAAACCTCTCTGGTCTGAACTATTTCTTCTAGCCCTCAAATATAGCCCTCGAGAGGCTGACTTCGGAGGCAACGTAAATAGCACTACAGTCTACCACAAAATAGAATGTTTCTGCTACCAGTCTGGTCTTTTTCTGACCAATCTGATTTGTTCAGTGGGTATTCCAACTGGCATCTAAAAGGTGGAGAAAGGGGTGGCCGATGCTTTTTTCCCCTTATTCCAGAAGATAGATTCCTTTTCTGCTCCTGTGAAAAACAGCTGAAAAAACAGTGAACTGCCCTGGAGAAATGTAATTGTCTTATGTAAACTTATTTTTATTTTCCAACTGTCATGCATTTGCTACAATACCTTGCTTTAGAAATGTCCTGGAGATCTGTTAAAGGACAGGACTGTACAGATTTAAAAAAATAAAGAAAGAAAGAAAGAAAGAAAAGGAAAGATGGGGTAGGGGGAGTAAATGGCTATGTTTCTTTATTCGTGATATATTACAAAATCACTTCCCAACTCGGTGCCAGGACAATGCTTGGGGCAAAGGGAAGGTTTGTTAGGACAAGACTCTTCTGACTGCAGGTATTCTTTTGTATGGTAGAGAAAGTTCCTTTAGTTTTAATGACGTTGACAAAAGGTGGGAGAAAGGCACTCATCATTTCTCACAAAGGTTTCATTGACAAAAGTTTATAATTTTTGTTCAAAAGCACTTCCTACCAAACGGCAAGACTTTGAAGTTTATTCTTTGTTTAGTCATGCTCGTTATGGTTTCTTTAAGAAGACAATGACCAAAAAACTGTACTACCTTTATAGCCAGTTCTTTGTACATTTAAAAAAAAAAAGAAAGAAAGAAAATGGAAAGAAAATTAAAAATACTGTTGCTTAAAGGACCACAAGTCAAATATCAAATTCTCCGTGAAGGTTTTTTGTATTACACCTTTCATTGCTAAAACATAGTTAAGTAGTTCATATATTTCCCCACCGTATATACTTAGTTTATTTCATTTTATGTGACCGAGTGATGTGCGTGTTGTGTGTGTATGTCTGTGTGTGCATGAGTGCTATTCAGCATGGACAATTAGGGCACAGTTCTATAACTGCTTTCATTTCATTTTCTAGATCTATGTATTCCTGTGTTCTTCCAAGTTCACACAATTTCAAGAGAAGGCTTAAAATTACTCTTGCTGAGATTTTCAAACACATATATTTTTCCATCATTTTGCGCATTGCAACAGCTTTCCAACTCAAATCTAAGTTAAGCTTAATGAAGGCAATAGTGTCATTTTAAATTACTGATTTCTGGAAAAGTTTTTCTTTCATTTTTTTTCTTCCTTTCTTTTTTTTTTTTTTTTTTTACATATTGCTGGAAAGTATTTACCATGTGTCTAGGTCTGGTTACTTTTGTAGATATTTTGCTTTCTTTTGCTGTTAAGTCATGGTGGTTTAACAATTGTCTGAGTTGTTCCACCCACCTGGCCCCCAGCTGTCCAGTGGCTCTATAAAACCATGTTGAAAGCTTACAGTGTGGAATACAAATACCAGTCGAGGAATCGAAAGTGTCAGGAAAAGTGTCTCACAGAAGAGATACAAACAATGCACAGATCCTCTTGTGGCTGAAGGTGGAAAGCTGTGCCTTTAGTAGAAACTTCATGAGCAATTTTACTTCAGACCACAGACATTACAAAATCACTACAGATTTCCGGTGGCTTGACATTCTGCTCTTTTAGCCAAGTACACAAAATATATTTTGCTTCTTATTAACTTCTCTCTCTTTTCTTTCTTTCCTTTTCTCTTTTCTTTTCTCTTTACTTTTCTTTTCTTTCCTTCCTTCCTTCCTACCTTCCTTCATTCCTTCCTTCTTTTCTTTTTCTTTTCTTTTCTTTTCTTCCTTCCTTCCTTCCTTCCTTCCTTTCTCTTTCTTTCTTTCTTTCTTTCTTTCTTTCTTTCTTTTCTTTCTTTCTTTCTTTCTTCTCTCTCTCTCTCTCTCTCTCTCTCTCTCTCTCTCTCTCTCTCTCTCTCTCTCTCTCTCTCTCCTTTCTCTCTTTCTTTCGTTTCAACAAAGTCTCACTGTCACCCAGGCTGGAGTACAGTGGCACAGTTTTGGCTCACTGCAATCTCTGCCTCCCGGGTTCAAGCAATTCTCATGCCTCAACCTACTGAGAAGATGAAATAACAGGTGCACGTCAACACACCTGGCTAATTTTTGTATTTTCAGTAAAGACAGTGTGGGGCGGTGTTGTGGGGGTGGTTCACACTATGTTGGCCAGGCTGGTCTCGAACCCCTGGCGTCAAGTGATCTGCCTGTGTTGGTCTACCAAAGTGTTAGGATTACAGGCATGAGCCACCACACCCAGCCTAACTTTTCTTTCATATTGAGCTTTATACTGTCAACTACCTCCTTTTATTATTATCCACCAGCAGTGATTTTTTTGGCATAGATTGAGGGTGAAACATTGCCAAAAACATTTTTTGGCACAGGGTAACAAAACTGATGATATACCAACATAGTAAAGAGAAAATAGAATATTCCCCAGCACTGCTTTCCTGATTATTTCAGAGCAAGGCAACAAAGCTGTATGTGCTATTTCTTTGGAGTGGATGCCATCCAAAATTATACCTTTGGATATAGTATTCTATCACCATCATTATCCTGGGTATTGCAGTATTCATATCCAAAACATTTTTTTGTTAAATTAATTGTTCTTCTCACCTCATGCTTTTTCTTATTTCTTTTCTTTGCAGCTGTTTTTAAATTTTGAAATGCAGATTAAAAGGTAAGTTAGGGCTGTTTTTTAAAAACGTTGCAGTAAGAACACAAGATGAGATAGAAACTAGACACATTTAGTGCATTTAAGATTTTAGTACATTTTAGTAACTTAACTAACACTCAATGTAGTTTAAATTTACCTAAGAATTGAAATACTAAAATGGAGGGTCTGGGGAATTGCTAGGAGCAATGGTCAATGGTCAGAGAGTGAACTTTTATAGCAGTTCAAATATTTAGTTGTTCTAAATGCATGGTATAAAATAATACCACCTTCAGTTAAGACGACTCTGGGCTTGTCTTTTCCAATGACATTTTTCTTCATATCCAAGTACTGTGAAAGCCAGCATGTGTATGTGTTGGAGGAAGAGAGGGATGGCCTGAACTCTGAAGTCAAGATACCTAAGTTTAAAGCCCAGGTCCACCATTTGTCAGTCCTGTGGCATTTGACCAACTACATGATTTCTTTGTGTTTCCAGTTCTTCATCTAGAATCAGCAGTTCAACAAAAGTCCAGTAAAAAATGGGCTATAGCCTCACTTAGAGGTTGCCCTAAAGGACTGTGGTGAAGGGAAAGCCCTTGTAATGGACAGAGTTTTGACTGGGGCACTTGGTCATTCACTTTGTGTGAATTTTAAAGGGGCCTGAAATGGCCAGGCACAGTGGCTCACGCCTATAATCTCAGAACTTTGGGAGGCCAAGGCAGGTGGATCACTTGAGGTCAGAAGTTTGAGACCAGCCTGGCCAACATGGTGAAACCCCATCTCCACTAAAAAAATAGCAATGCAGCTTCTTATAAGAGTCTTGTGAGGACTAAATGAGAAAATGTATGCAAAGCATACAAAATGAACTACTGTTACACTATGGCAGAGAAAACAGTGACTTCTTTCAGTCTTAAATCTCCAGTGATGGCTGTTCTTTTAGAAATAGACCTTATTTCAGTGACAATCAAAATTATCCTCTAGAATTTTTTTTTATTTTGAGATGGAGTTTCACTCTTGTTGCCCAGGCTGGAGTGCAATGGTGTGATCTCGGCTCACTGCAACCTCCGCCTTCCAGGTTCAAGCATTTCTCCTGCCTCAGCATCCTGAGTAGCTGGGATTACAGGCATGTGCCAGTATGCCTGGCTAATTTTGTATTTTTAGTAGAGACAGGGTGTCTCCATGTTGGTCAGGCTGGTCTCGAACTCCCGGCCTCAGGTGATCTGCTTGCCTTGGCTTCCCAAAGCCCTGGGATTACAGGCATGAGCCATCATGCCAGGCTATCCTCTAGAAATTTAAATGTACTCCTTTTGCAGGTATGCTAATTGAAGTTCTCTATAGATCTTTTCACTGCAGAACACCTAAACTCTAGATAAGACTCACTTTTGGAGACATTGATAGTTTCACCAAAAGTGTAGACTAGACCTAGAACAGAAGGTGAGAGGAGTAACCCTGGAGGCAAAAGTCAAGCTTCATACTGCCATTAGAACACTGAGCTTGAACCAGCTACAGAGTTTTCAGAGGCATTTGAATCAGAACGACTCCATCTTGAATAGGTGCTGGGTGAAATAAGGCTAAGCCTGCTGGGCTGCATTCCCAGTAAGTTAAGCCATTCTAAGTCACAAGAAACAACTGGAAGTCAGCATAAGATACAGGTCATAAAGACCTTGCTGATAAAACAGGTTCCAGTAAAGAAGCTAGCCAAAACCCACCAAAACTAAGATAACCACGAGAGTGACCTCTGGTCATCCTCACTGCTACACTCCCACCAGCACCATGACAGTTTACAAACGCCAAAGCAACATCAAGAAGTTATCCTATATCATCTAAACAGAGGAGGTATAAATATTCCATCCCTTGTTTAGCATATGATCAAGAAATGACCATAAAAATGGGCAACCCATACCCCTCAGGGCGGCTCTGTCTATGGAGCAGTCATTCTCTTTATTCCTTTACTTTCTTCATGAACTTGCTTTCACTTTGCTCTATGGACTGGCCTTGAATTATTTCTTGCATGTAATCCAAGAACCCCCTTCAGGGGTCTTAATCGGGACCCCTTTTCTGGTAACAGAGAGCAGAAAGTTGAAGCTGGAACTCTGATGATGAGATGAGACTGCAGTTCAGTGGAGACTTTCTAATACCAGCAAAATCCACCAATCTCTGGAGGAAACATATCCGATTTAGTCATATCCAATTAGGCCACACAGATGAAATTCTACCAAAGATCTCAGAATCAACATCGCCAAGCTCATATAAAGGCAAATCCCTTTAAGTAAAATCAGCAGACACACATAACAGAAGAGTTGACTAAGTATGTCAATGTCAATAAAAAATGGACTATAGTCGCACTTAGAGGTGACCCTGAAGGATATTGGTGAAGGGAAAACTTTCCTCATGAGCAGAATTTTCAATGGGGCACTTGATTATTCACTTTGTGTGAATTTTAAAATGGCCAGAAATGGCCAGGTGCAGTGGCTTACACCTGTAATCTCAGTACTTTGGGAGGCCAAGGTGCGGGGATCACTTGCAGTCAGGAGTCTGAGACCAGCCTGGCCAACATGGTGAAACTCCATCTCTACTAAAAATATAAAAATTAGCCAGGCATGGTGGCAGGCACCTGTAATCCCAGCTACTCAGGAGGCTGAGGCAGGAGAATCACTTGAAGCAGGAAGTGCAGTTGGCAGTGAACTGAAATTATGCCACAGCACTCCAGCCAAGGCAAGAGTGAAACTCTATCTCGGAAAAAAAAAAAAAAAAAGGCCTGAAATAAGAATACACATAGTCTCATGGGCAGGGCAGTCATAAATGGCTTGGGTGGTTGTATAGGAACCTGGAAAGTTTGGAAGATTGAAGTCCAGAGTGCTGGCAAGGAGGTATGTGGATGACCTAACGGTAATGAACACAAAGAGGGAGAATCTTTGCATTTTTACATGAATGTCGGACAAGGCACAAAGACCACTGTGGAGAAAATAACTGAGTTGACAGAATGACACGGCCGGTAGATATCAGCTAGCCTCTCCCCTTGGACATCCCAGTGCTTAAGAAATGGACTTGTGTACAGAGCATCTATGGTGTCTTAGATGGAGTCTATGCATAGGCTCAACAGCAAGGATTTTTTTCTCACCAAGCCTACTACTGGTGGAGGGCTGACCTGTGAGCAATACAGACTAGGACTATGGTCCACGCTCCCTACTAGAGTTCAATTCCTGCCAAATGTCAGCCAGCCATTTGGTAACATCTTGGAATGGACAATATTTCATCTTGGTTTGGGTTGACTCATATTGTGGTTATGAATTTGCATTTTCTGCATGCAGTACTTTGGCCATCACCACTCTTCCAGGTCTCATAGAGCATCTGATCTACCAGCATGGACTCCTGCATGACATCACATCACACAAGAGACCTGCTTTACAACAAATAAAACATGGCAATGAGCACATGACCATGGGATTCATTGGTCCTGCCATATACAACACCATCTAGAAGCTGCTAGTTTGAAAGAATAGCCTGTTGAAATTTTAGCCCAGGCACCGACTTGGAGGTGACACACTGTGACGATGGGGAACTACCCTTTAGATTGAAGTATACGTCATACATCTTAAACCAACGGTTCATATGTGGTGCTGCTATGTTCCCAATAGGTAGCACACGTAAGTTTGAGAATCAGGGGAAGAAGTAGGACTGTCCTCATTCATACTCATGACCAGTAATGCATTGGGGGAATGTGTTTTCTGTCCCTGCAACTTCAGGCTCTATGATCTAGAAGTCCTGGAGTTCAGAGTGGGGGATGCCGCTGGCAGGGAACAAAGTAAGAATTCTGCCAAAATTAAAGCTCAAATTTTGGAATCTTCATGACAGTAAGCCAGCAGGTACAGAAATTCATACTCATGAGGAAGTAAACCATTGCTGCACAATAGGGCCAGGGAAGAATATATGTGCCACTGGGATATTTCTTGGTATCCCCAAAACCAGTTTTCAACTGTAAGTAGAGAACTACCTTTAAAAAAAAACACAAAACCTCAGTTACTGAGAGGCCTCCAGGATGAGGAGCTAGGTTACCCTACCAGGCGAGAAACCAGATCATCCAAAATGCTAGAGGAGAGGAAGGAAGCCTAGAAAGAGTAGTGGAAGAAAGAGACCCTGAGTAGCAGTTACTGCCTTGGGAACAACTGTAGTTATTCTCACTAACACCTTTTTTTTTTTTTTTTTCCAGTGTTGTTGAGGCTGTAATGGGGGTACAGGGATCAGGGGAATGAGATGAACTTACATATTATTCATTCCCTTACATGTACCAAATACTCCATAGTCAAGGTAACACTCATATTACATGAGCTAACTTTTTCAGCCATCTCTAGCCTTCAAAGACAACAGATCCTTTTAGTGATTAAAAAAAGTAAGGAAAGAAAGAAAGGAAAAGAAAACAGGAAGAAGGAAGGAAGGAAGGTTGGTTGGCGGAATTTTGGGTTTTCTTTCTGTTCAAATGCAGGAAGTTAGCCTTTTACAAGTTGCCCTTCCAAAATAGTCTTAATAGTCTTTCTAAGAAATGCATATGCATTACACAAACCAATCAGTCAGCCTCCTGGAGTTAGCCAGCCAGTTCCCTGAAGTCAGGCAGCTAGTTTGTACTTTTTAAGTTGCTTCTTAGTATTTCAAGCATAGATGTTCAATCATGCTAATGCCACTCTTTCTATACAATTGTGTCTCTAAGACTCCTCATGCTGTGGGTGAAAGAAAACTTATCTCAAACTGGCTTACATAACAAAGGGGATTTATTGACTTCCATAACAGAAAGTTTATCTATAGGGAGGGCTTCAGCATTCATGAACTGATAGTTAGAAAATATCACCAGGTACATACTTTTTTCTACGGCCTTACTCTGCCTTCCAGACATTGGCTTTATCCTAAGTCTGACTCCCCTCCATTTCCACTTCTAGACCCCATGGTCATGAAAAATCTTCTAATATAAATAAGGACATGTGTTTCTTCTTTCTTGTTAAACAGGAAAAAGAATGTGTCTGATCTAACATTCAAAAGAACAGTACCAAGACTCTCCCTGACTGGTTGGCTTAAGTTACATACCCAACCTTGAACCAATGGCCAAGGCCAAGTGATAATATATCCTCATTGGTTTAACCAACCAGGACCCACCACTTCAGCTAAGGTAGGTTTATGTTTACCCAAAAGGTGCTGGCTATGTTGAGAGGGTGCGAACAAAGGTGAATCTCAGACTTGTTAGGAAATGAAAATGTGTGGATAGGAACCAACAATGCTCACTAGAAGCAGTTATTTTTCAAGTATGGGTGAGGCCTTCCTCTTAATTCCTCAGGGAGATGAAGATCTAAAAAATAACAGAACACAGAAAATTTACAAACAAGGTGCTATGGTTTGAATATGTCCCCCAAAGCTTATATGTTGGAAAAATGCATCCGCAATGCAACAGCATGGAGAGGTGGAAGCTTTAAGAGGTAATTAGGGCTCGGCCCTCATGAGTGGATTATGGCAGGAGTGGGTTAGTTATCACAGGAGTAGGTTCCTGATAAAAGGATGAGTTCCGGCTGCTTCCTCTCTCTCTCTCTCTCCCCCAACACCACCGCCCTTTCTCTCTCACATGCTTTCTTGCCCTTCCACCTTCTGCCATGGAATGACACAGCAAGAAGGTGTCTCCAGATGTGGGCTCCTCAGCCTTGGATTTCCTAGCCTCAATAACTATAAGAAATACATTTCTATTCTTTATAAATTGCCATTCTTTGGTGTTCTATTATGGCAGCATGAAACAGACCAATACAAATAATTGACATCAAGAAGTGGGGCTCTTGCTATAACAAATTCCTAGAAATGTGGAAGTAGCTTTGGAACTAACTAGCTAATGGGTAGAAGCTGTAAGAAGTTGAAAAACTCTGTATTACCATGAGTGGAGTATTAAGGAAAATTCTGGTGAGGTCTCAGAAGAAAAGAGAGAGAGAGAGCTCAAATCTTCTTAGAGATTACTTAAGTGGTCATGATCAAATACTGGCAGAAATATAGATGGTAAAGGCCATTCTGATGAGGCCTCAGATGGAAATGAGGAACAAGATATTGGAAAGTGGAGTAAAAGTCAGTCTTGTTATACACTTGAAAATAACTTGGTGGAATTGTGTTCAAGTCCTAGGACTTTGTGGAAGCAGAATTTAAGTGCAATGAACTAGGATGTCTGGCATAAGAAATATCTAGGCAGCAAAGCATTCAAGGTACAATATGGCTTCTTTAGAGCACTTACAGTAAAAAGAGATAAAACAGAAATGATTTAGAGATAGAATTTATAATTAAAAGGAATACAAAATAGAAATATTTGGAAAACTCTCAACTTGGCCATGAAAAAACTAAAGAAGTGTGCTCAGGAGAGAATATTAAGGGTGTTGCTAAGTGACAGCCTACTAAAGGGATTAATATGGATAGAATGAAGCCAGGCTGTATTCATAAATACTATAAATAAATAAACATAAAGGAATTTCAGAGATCTTCAAGGCAAGCTAAGACCCTGAGGGCAAGATTGTCAGAGAGGTGCCCATGGACCTCAGCATTCTCTTGTCCAGGGCTTGTTTGTGACTCTGCTCCCCACATTCCAGCACAGTGCTCCTCAGCTGCCCCAGCTGTTGCTCAAACAGGCCCAGATGTGGCTCCTGCCACAGCTCTGGAGGGTGAAAGTGATAAGCCTTGGTGACATTGATGTCATCGGCATCCACATGGTGCTGGCTTTGCAGGCATGAGGAGTGCACAAGCTGTGGGGCCATGGCAACCTCAGACTAAACTTCAGAAGTATGTACGGGACAGCCCAGCAATTCAGGCAGAGACTTGTTGCAGGAACAGGGCTACCACAAAGAACCTCCACTAGGACAAAGCCTGGGAGAGCCATAGGAATGGGACGGCTCCTGAGACCCCAGATGTAGGACCAACAGTGTGCAACTCCAGCCTGGGAAGGCTGCAAGTATGAGACTCCAACCTTTGAGAACTGTTCAATGGACCAAACCCATTGAAGTCATAGGGGAGAGGCTGCTTGAGACCTTGGGGGTACAGCTGCCACTCCAGTGTGCCTAGCACACAAGGCATAGAGTCAAAGGGGAAGATTCTCCAGCCTTAAGACTTAACATTGTTTTCTCTGTTGATTTTTGGACTTACTTGGGACAAGTCATCCCTTTCTTATTGAGTATTTCTCCTTTAAAAATAGAAATGTCAGCCGGGCTCAGTGACTCACACTTGTAATCCCAGCACTTTGGGAGGCCGAGGTGGGTGGATCACAAGGTCAGAAGATAAAGACCATTCTGCCTAACATGATGAAACCCTGTTTCTACTAAAAATACAAAAAAAATTAGCCAGGCATGGTGGTGGGTGCCTGTAGTCCCATCTACTTGGGAGACTGAAGCAGGAGAATCACTTGAACCTGGGAGGTGGAACTTGCAAGATCACGCCATTGCATTCCAGCCTGGGTGACAGTGAGACTCCATCTCAAAAAAAACAAAACAAAAACAAAAACAAAGAATAGAAATGTGTATCTTATGCCTCTCTCATCATCGTATTTTAAAAGCATGTAACTTATTAATCTTACAGGCTCACAGCTGGAGAAGAATTTATATCAGGATGCATTGTGCCTTGAGTCTCCTCTGTGTCTGATTTAGATGACACTCTGGACTTTGGAATTTTGAGTCGGTACTGAAACAAGTTAACATTTTGGAGCTATTAGGATGGAATTAATGTATTTTGCATGTGAGAAAAACACAAATTTGGGGGGCCGGGGGAAGAATACTGTGGTTTGAATGCATCCCACAAAGCTCATGTGTTGGAAACTTAATCCCCAATGCAACAGTATTGAGAGGTGGGTCCTTTAAGAGATGATTAGGTCATGAAGACTCTGCCCTCATGAATGGACTATGCCTTTATTGCAGGAGTGGGTTCCTCATAAAAGAGTGAGTTCAACACCCTCCTGTTGCTCTCTCTCACATACCTGTTTCGTCTTCCATCATGGGAAGATACGGAAAGAAGTTCCTTGCTAGATGCAGACACTGGGACTTTGAAGTTCACAGCCTCCAGAACTGTGAGAAATAAGTCTCTGTCTTTTATAAATTACTCAGTCTGTGGTATTCTGTTTCAGCAGCACAAATCAAAGACACAAGGTAAACCTTAAAGATGAATGGATCCTAGATATGACTGTTGTTGAACTCCATAGGCCAATCTCTACCACACAGAAAATCCTTTGTGCTGGTTCCTTCTAAATGTTACTGTGCATACATGTCTTTGGACATTTTGTGAAAATGCTGATTCTTTGAATAAGGCCTGAGATTCCACAATTCTAACAAGTTCTTAAGTGATTTTGATGATGTTGATTTGGCGTCCACACTTTGACAGCTTCTCTCCTGATCTATTCACCCCCAAAGTGCTCACCTCAGAGAAAAGGTATCTTTGAGCTTGTCTCTTCTCATAGGAAACTAATTTCCATTTCCTTAATTCCTATTGAAAAAATTACAAATTCTTAAAATGAAAGACTTGGCAGAGTTTTGTGTTCACCTCCAAGCAAGACAAACTTTATATAATTACGAGAAAAATTTAACTCCATATTGCTTTCAATCTTTCCCTTCTGAATAAGAATATTTCTTTACCTTGGGATATTTTAAAAAGTACTTAAAGTGTCTTTTCCAAAAACAATGATGCATATTTCCTCAATGGTAAATTTCAACTTCCTCAGCCAGGAGAAAAACCGAAAATGCTACCAACAATAAATACCGCAAAAAACAAAGCTTTAAAATGGCATTTTTCACATGCATTCAATAATTTTAAATTACAGGATCTGGTCTCAATAAGAATATATGTAGTGTGTAGATGTGTGTAATATATTCACACACATATGTAACTGTATATGTATATTTGCACATTTACGCATGCAGGCTTACTAGAACAAATAAGTCAGTAACTTATGACATGCTTATTCTTCCTCCTCTTTCTATTTTTTCTTTTTTTTTTTTTTTCTTTAACCATTTAGTGGCTGGTCAGGGAATCTAAAGACAATTTATAGTAAAATTTCTATTTTAGTATGCCTTTCAGTTCTAAGCAACTAACTTACCAACTTTTGAAACACAATTTGTCTGCATAGAGAAGACCATCACACAGGAAGAAAACAATAATAGAGGCAGCATTGCAGCTCTCAGGAATACACAGGACAACCGAGGCATGGTAAGTGAAAAAGATAACCACCTTTCTCATAAAAAGTAAGTTTGAAACAAATATGAGAGTGGAATTCAGTGATATTTGTTCATGATTATTCTTTTTATACTGCTTATTTAATGCAGAGTTTTTAATATTTGTTTCTCTTGCACTGTGTTAGTCAATTGTTGCATTTCCGTAAAGAAATACCTGACACTGGGTAATGTATGAAGAAAAGAGTTTTAATTGGCTCATGGTTCCACAGGCTGTACAGGAAACATGAGGCTGGCATCTTCTGAGCTTCTGGGGAGGCCTCAGGAAACTTACAATCCTGGTGGAAGGTGAAGAGGGAGCAGACACAGTCACACAGCCAGAGCAAGAGCAAGTGAGAGAGGAAGCGGGGAGGTGCCACACGCTGTTAAACAACGAGATCGCAAGAAAACTCACTCACTATTGCAAGGACAGTACAAAAAGGGATGATGCTAAATCATCCATGAGAAATCCACGCCCATGCTCCAGTCACCTCCCGCCAGGCCCCACCTCCGACACTGGGGATTACAATTCGACACGAAATTTGAGTGGGAACACATATCCAAACTATGTCATGCACTCCAGATAATATTTACTTAGCAACAGAAAACAAGAAAACCCTTAAGCACAAATCTGAGACAGATTATGCTTCAAAGGGAGGACTTTTCATTGAATCTGGAGGCTACAGAAGTGCCTTTTCCGACATGGATGGCACTGCTTTATTTGTGAGGCTCTCATAGTGGTTCTACCTTTGTCTGTAATTAAAGGTCCAGAAGCTGGTTTTATATATAACTCAAGGCAACTGTAAAACATAAGTATATTTCCCCTCTGTTTAAATAACTGGAATAATTTGTCCCATAATCACATTGGTCTCCATGAGCTCTTGAAGTTTTATTAAGGTGTAACCCATGAGTCACACTAATAGTTGGTTTTGAAGCTTGATTCTCATAATACTTTTTAAAAATATGAATCCTAACTTTGTATAACTTTAAAGAATGAACAGATTTGAAAACACATCACTATGGAAATCAGAAGGTCTTGGCATATCCCTCTAATCTGAGCATGACCTAGGTAGCATTGGGCATGTGTTAGGTAAAGGGGCAAAAGGCAGGAAAATGCGGTGGCTAAGAACATACACTGTGGTCTGTCTGGGTATAAATCCTGGCTTTGTCATCTACTTACTAGTTACATGATCTTGTGAAATATGCTTAAAATATTTGGACTTCAGTTTCCTCCTCTGGGAAACAAAGAAAATGAGGCACAGTTTTTAGGGGTGTTGGTAAAGAAAATGTGTGAATAAATGCAACATCCTTAGAAGAGAAACTGGCACATAGTAAGCACTCAATAAATGTCAGGAATTGTTATTGCCGCAGTTCAGTGGTTCTCAAATGGGAGTAATTTTACCCCTCCGGGGACATATGGCAATGTTAGAAGACATATTTGATTGTTGAGACTGGGGACAGGAAATGCCACTGATATCTAGTGGGCAGAGGCCAGCGATGCTACTAAACATCCAACTTACTGCCACCACCATAACCGCCACCACCACCACCACCAACAGATTATCCAGCACAAATGTCAACAGTGCTGTGGTGAACAAACCCTGCTACAGAATAAAATGTTTCTTGTGTATCTCAGAAATAAATTACAATAAATGGGTAAAAATTGAGACACTCTCTACTCTTAAGCTCTTTTACTATATTCTCTATACGGTAGGAAGCATATATTGCTTCTTTTAATTATAGCAAGAACGGTATACAGAAAAGGACATACATAATAAGTGTACAACTAAAGATTTTCACAAATACACCCATACAACTAACATCCAGATAAAAAGATAGAATTTTAATAGGACCCTAGTTGTAGTTCTCTCTAAAAGTAGCCACTTTTCCGGACTTGAAGCATCATAGATGATTTTTATGTTTATGTTTATACTTTATAAACATTAAGTACTTTTGTGACTAGTCTTATTCATATTTTTGCAAGTAGTTATAGTTTGTTCATTCTCATTGCTGGGTAGTATTCTGTTGCCAAAACACACCAGAAATTATCCATCCATTTTTTTTTTATTTTATTATACTTTAAGTTCTAGGGTACATGTGCACAACGTGCAGGTTTGTTACGTATGTATACATGTGCCATGTTGGTGTGATACACCCATTAACTCGTCATTTACATTAGGTATATCTCCTAATGCTATCCCTCTCCCCTTCCCCCACCCCACAACAGGCCCTGGTGTGTGACGTTCCCCTTCCTGTGTCCAAGTGTTCTCATTGTTCAGTTCCCACCTATTAGTGAGAACATGCGGTGTTTGGTTTTCTTGTCCTTGCAATAATTTGCTGAGAATGATGGTTTCCAGCTTCATCCACATCCCAACAAAGGATATGAACTCACCCTTTTTTATGGCTGCATAGTATTCCATGGTGCATATGTGCCACATTTTCTTAATCCAGTCTATCACTGATGGACATTTGGGTTGGGTATATATAGCATAACCTTTGGAAAGTAATGGAAAATCCAGCCATGGTTTCCCATTACAGTTCAAACAAAATCCAAGATACTTTAAGAGGTCATACTTCCTAGTTTGCTTGAGATAGTGCCAACTTGTGTTTGTCCTGACACTTGCCATCACTCTTGAAAGTATCCCACTTTGGAAAACAAATGATGTGTATTGTCTAGTATATACCATCTTACCTAATCTGCTCCATTTATTTCCTGAATCTTTGCAGGAAGATCTGCCATTGCTCACTCTGCCCCAGTCACACTCTTCTCTTTCCAGTTTCCAAAATTTGCCATATATTTTTCATGACTCAATGTTTGTCTTATATATCTGTTCTTCACTCTAGGTGTAGTTGGTATTTTTCCATCTTTTAGTTCTGAGTTTAAATGTCAACTTCTTGGAGGGGCACTGCCTAGTCAGGCTATGAATATTCTTCCCTCATTTTCAAACTTACTGTGCCTGCACACTCTTACCTTCATAGTATTAGTACACTAAGCATTTATTTGTTTATTTATTTAAGTGTTTATTATCCTTACCCCAGCCCCTACTAGACAGTCAACTCCATTAGGCTAAAAAAATATGTGTTTATCATTTTGAATAGCCAGTAAATATCTGCTAATGTATAGATACATGAATGACCAAAAACAGACAACCAAGTAGGGAATCAGAATCTTGCTTCTAAATCATGTTTGGTCCTTCAGTGTCATTTCTTCACAAACAATTGCACAGACAGTAAACAAGCAAAATAAGATGCTTCTAGGCTAAAAAAAGAAAAAAACAATGCATAAGAAAAGGAAAAAAAATAGTACTTTAAAAAAAGAATTATGTAACCCAGCTAAAACTAGGACATCCAAGTCCAGTCTTAGTAGATTCTCATATTCATTCAACACCTACAGTGTGAAAAATTAATTAAATGTATTGAGTTTATTGAGTTCTCTAGAAGACATACCAATTATAAATTATGTTCTATGACAAATGGAAATTCTTGCTAAATAACAGTAGATAACATTTGCAGGGCACTCATTATGAACATGACCATTTTAATGTATCCCTCTCCCTGAAGAGCCTCCAGATTACCTCTGGCTTTCCACCAGAATCTCATTTTGCTCTGCTTTCATGAGACCTCACTGTTTCTTTCTTAACTTATCACCATAACCTAATAAGGTAGTCTATTCAATTTTTCTAATAATAGTAAATCTTATTCTCTCATGTTTAAATTTTTTTAAACCTGTAATCTTGATGAGAAACGTCAAGTGACAGAAGACTAGCAGCTCAATGAGGCTGTGTTGGAATGAAGAAAGAAGGATAAGATGTTCTTGTTTATTTGGTTGCTTGGTTGTTTTTTGTTTTTTGTATTTTTTAAAGTAAGAACCACAACAAGAGCTATTCTTTCATCTTTTCTATTACTTTTTCCTTGTTAACTCACATCCTCTGTGTGTAGGGGGAGGCCATACTAGCAAGAAGACAGAAAACTCTTGTACAAATGAGAAGATGTAGAAGGAAGGATTGATGAGGGGGTGATAGGGCCATATTTATTTATTTATTTTTTTGTTCAATGGAACAAGAAGCATTTGGAGTCCTTCACAGATGATGAAGGAGATTTGAGAAAAAATAAACAGATTAAAATCCAAAATAAAAAAGGATAATATTTTTTTCAAGGAAAATGGAAAGAATAAGAATGCTCACCTTGGTATTTATGTTTTCTGGGAAAGCAGCAACGATGAATCTCTCAACAGAGTGACAAAAATGAGGAGAAGTCCTCTTTCAATGTGGAAATTGTGCTATAGGAAAGAGCAAGCAGGGGTAGAGGGATGAATCCCCTTTAGGACTCACTTATTCCAAATATTCAGATCTTCTTTCCTTTAGGGAAGGTTACGTATGGGAAGGATGGTAATACTACTTTCTTTTTCCGAATTCAAGGACAACTTTTAAGATTTTTTTCCAGGTCTTTTCTTCTATCACTCTTATATAAACAACTATTTCCATTTTTCTTTGGTGTATTTATATTAGTTATTCATTTGATTTTAAAATGCGTCTTCTCTGAGACTCTTATGGTGAGGGATTGCTGCTTGTAGGTGGTGACTTCAGGGTCCTATCTACCTCCCGACATTTCAGTCATTGTCAGATCTCTGGAAAGTCACCCTTAGAAATGTGCACTCATCACCCTAGTAGGAAAGAGAAATGGAATGCCAACTCTTGGAATTCTGACCATATCTTAGTTGTAAAAACTACTTCTTGACCCACCAAAATTTAAAGCCTATTTCTAAGGAAAGAGATCACATGATTACTGTACTTTAAAGAAGGAAGGGAAAATTGAACAAACTTCTATTGGATATCTGCAATAGTATCGATATTAAATAAACCCATTACATACATTGCCTCATTGCATCCTTATAACTTTTTTCAAGGAAACACATGGGATTGGAGGTGGTAAAACATACTCCTAAGATTGTGGAGACTGGTGCCAGACAGTGACATACAAATCACACTCTGCCACTTACTATCTGTAGAACTATTAGGCCAGTCACAGAACTTCGCTGTACCTCAGTTTCTACATCTGTAAAGCGGAGATAATGTATTTGGTACCTACCTCATCAAGCTCTGTGGGAATAGTAATACAAGTTAATTCGAAATAACAGGCTTAGCAGAGTGTCTTATGAATGCTTTGTGGAATAGATGTTGCCTGGTATATTATTCCATTTTCACGCTGCTGAGAAACACATACCAGAGACTGGGTAATTTATAAAGAAAAAGAGGTTTAATGGACTCACAGTTCCATGTGGCTGGGGAGGCCTCACAATCATGGTGGAAGGTGAAAGGCAGGTCTTACATGGCGGCAGCAAGAGAGAATGAGAACCAAGCAAAAGGAGTTTCCCCCTATAAAACCATTAGGTCTCTTAAGACTTACTACCACAAGAACAGAATGGGAGAAACCAACCCCATGATTCAATTATCTCCCACTGGGTTGCTCCTATAACATGTGGGAATTATGGGAGCTACAATTCAAGATGAGATTTGGGTGGGGACACATCCAAACCATATCACCTGGTATGATTACTGCCATCTATGCCATCTAATTCACCAAGATCACTTAGTTACTAAAAGGCAAAGGAGACACTCAGCCTTGGCGCTCACTGATTTCTAACACCTTGCTACTCTCGACTAGTAAGGACAATATTCTGGAAGAGGCATAGCTGTGCTTTCTACTATAGGTTCCAGAGAAATGTCAAATTATTCATTGACTGAGGTTGAACATTGACTTAAAAGAAAGTAACTCAGAAAGGTAGAGGGAGTAAGCATCCGATTCAAAACCAAAACCTGTTGTTTCCTCCCCCAAAAAAGAAAATGCCAAATAACATCACTCCTTGCTGACTCGTCTACTGATCCCTAGACCCAGTCATGATTAGCTCTCTTCCAGACTGAAGCCAAAGTCCTACCATTGTTCTTCCTGCTTTTGCCCACCCCAGTCAACTCCCTCCTTCGATTTAAATTCATGTGATTTGGATCTTATTACTCAAAGCATTCAGATGGCTTCTTCCATTTCATTCTCAATATGGCCCAAAGTCATTCCCAGGGTTTGCCAGGTCTACACATGCCACCCTCTGACTTTATCTCCGCCTCCAGCTCTCCCAACTTTTAATCTACTCCAGCCACAGAGGACCCTTTGATGTTCCACAAACCTACCAATCACGCTCCTCAGTGGGCTTTGATGCTCTGTTCCTTCTGCTTAGAATAATCCTGCAAGATATCCACCTGGCTTGATGTCCTTTACTTTGACCAGGTTTCTACTCAACTGTCACCTCCTCAAAAAGTTCTTCCCTGGCAATGCTACCTAAAATAGCATTTCCTACCCTGTAGTCCTTATCTCTGTTTATTTTTCTTTATAGCACTTACCAACTGAAAAAATTATATATGGATTTGTTTTTATTAGTCCATCTCTCTCCATCACTAGAATAACAACTCCATGAGAGCAGGCACTTTTTTATTCTCCACTGATTGGTAGGTATGACTTAAGGGAATAAAAAGGGACAAATCTCAATAGCATTAGTAATCATCTCCTGGTAAACTCATTGCACCTATGTTGCCTATGGAGCTCTGCGGCAGGTGCTTTATATGAATTATCTAATTTAATTCTGCTATTGCATTACTGCTACTACTAGACCTATTTTACATATAAAGAAACTGAGAGAAAGAGGAGAAACTGGAGCAATCGATTTGCTCCAGTAATGTGCTGGCTAGGGATTCCACTGAATCGCTGCTTGATTCCAGAACCTAAACTCTTAATTATATTACACTTTATGAAGGACCAATGATAAATTCCAGTTAATTCCATTGTTTTTTTGATAGGACCAATTTTAAATGTCAGCAACGAAAAAAGAGTGGTTATAAAAGGGTATTTGACCCCCGTTTTCTCTTTTACTTCAGAGTTAAATTGATAGTTGCCAAAAGGCAGGTGGTAGCTTGAACTTTCACGCCATGCTAATTATGAAAATGAAGAGAATTTGAATGGAGCAGAGAGGACAGAGTTCAGAATTCTCAGCGTAAGAGATGCTCACTTTCAGAAGGAGCCTTGAATTTATCTCCATTTTAATGTCTTTCCACATTTTAAAATATTAGTTGAAAGAGGGATTTGAGAGGGCAGCATCGCCAAAGTAAACATTCAACACACTGTTATACTAGAATTTTATTATACTCAGGTTCACAGGCGCCCCTGCTGCTGCTGCTGCCTGTCCAGAGACTGGTGAATCAGTGGTTGTGTCTGAAAAGGAGACAAATAGGATGGAAAAAATATCCATTTTCCTGTCTATGTGTGTACTTTAAAAGGCAGTAAGGTTGCATCATGTACTTATGGGAACAAAGTGGTAAAAAAAAAAAAAAAATCTGGTTGAAGTATTGAATTAACTTCATGTTTTTTAACACCACCATAACACAGTTTTCTATTCATTTTTATGCAGCAGACATTTATATTTTCATATTGTCATGGAGACCAAATGTGATTCAAATGATTCTGCACATTATTATGGAATAATTTGTCTCCTGTGAAGTCATTTTTTAGTGATATATGCTGTGCATAGAAAAGATTAAAGAAGCCAGCTAGAGAGGGTATATTTATGCAATGCGACAAGCACATACACAAAGAAGGATGATGTAATAATGTAAGTAATTTAGAGGTTTTGGCAAGTACGTGGGTGGTAAGCCATGACTGCAGTCAACTCTCAAAAGTTGTGCTACATGCTCCTGGGGAAAGATCTTATTTATGTTTTTTTCAAGAAACACTGGGGTTAAGATAGGATTCACTCAAGGCTAGTCATTACTAATCTTCTGTGCCTAAGAGAAATAAAGATATGCACTCAGCCTCTTAATTTCCCCAATGTAAATGTGGATACATATACAAAATGTAAATTTTCTTCTCTAAAGATAAAATGATAAAGCGAGCACCCACCTGTATCCCTCCACTCCCTTAAAGATCTTCACCCCTTAGAAGATCTCTTTGGGGGTGTTAAAATCCTTTTGTTTGGACCTCCCAGTTTTTGAGAGAAGAAAGATCATTTCAGTTGCTGGGAGTAAGTAGCAAATTGCATGATCCTCACGGAGTCCATCTGGGGGATGTGTTCTAATACAAACTTCAACGAAAGTGCTAAAATGCCTTGTTTTTTTGTAATTATATCTTTTAAAAAGCAAATATTGGCCGGGAGCGGTGGCTCAAGCCTGTAATCCCAGCACTTTGGGAGGCCGAGACGGGCGGATCACGAGGTCAGGAGATCGAGACCATCCTGGCTAACCAGGTGAAACCCAGTCTCTACTAAAACATACAAAAAACTAGCCGGGTGAGGTGGCGGGCACCTGTAGTCCCAGCTACTCAGGAGGCTGAGGCAGGAGAATGGCATAAAACCTGGGAGGCGGAGCTTGCAGTGAGCTGAGATCCGGCCACTGCACTCCAGCCTGGGCGACAGAGTGAGACTCCGTCTCAAAAAAAAAAAAAAGCAAATATTTTAAAAATAATTTTAGATTTATAAAATAATTGAAAATATAATACAGAGTTATCTTGTGTACCCCTTGCACAGGTTCCTTTGTAGTTATCATCTTACATTATCCTGATAATTGTCCATACTAAAAAACCCAACACTGATATATTACTATTGATTAAAAAGCTGTCCTTATTTGAATTTTGCCAGTTTTCTATATACATCTTTATTCTGCCCCAGGATCCAGCCCAGGGTACCTCATTCCATTTAACAAATGTTTCTTTAATTCTTTAAATGGGAGTGGGGATGGGCATGTGTTCAAGTGTAAAGTCAACTAGATGGACAAACCAGGACCTTACCCTTAGACCTGGTCCTCAGGTCCTCCAGCTTGGGACCCTGAACTAATCAACCTTGCTGGGTTTCTGTATTAGTCCATTTTCATGCTGCTAATAAAGACATACCCAAGCCTGAGTAATTTATAAAGAAAGGGATGTTTAATGGATTCACAATTCCACATGGCTGGGGAGGCCTCTCAATCATAGTGGAAGGTGAAAGGCATGTCTTACATGGTGGCAGGCAAGAGAAAATGAGAGCCAAGTGAAAGGGGAAACCCCTTAAAAAACCATCAGATTTCATGAGACTTATTCACTATCATGAGAATAGCACAGGAAAAACCCACCCCCAGGATTCAATTCTATCCTATCAGGTCCCTCCCACAACATGTGGGGATTACTACAGTTTAAGGGTAAGATTTGGGTGGATCACAGAACCAGACCATACCAGCTTCTAAACTCCCTGCTCAACAAAATGAGGACCAAGTGAGCCATTTATCAGCCTGAGAAGAACACTCATATGACATGGTCTTTTCTTGGCACAGTTTGTACTACTCAGACAACGAGGAAGGAAAGTAATGAAGGAAAGTAAGCCCTCCTTACTTGCTCCCATTTGCATTTGCCAAGCTTGAGTTGACCATGCCATGCAGGAAATCAAAAAAGGAGGGAAATTCCCGATTGACCAAGCTCTAGGAAAAGAATGATCCTGCTTGGGGAAAATAAGGATGGGCTAATCATTTACAAGTTTCTGTCTCTGAAGGAATCTGCCTTTTACCTAAGATTCAAGTGGCTTTGGGGCAGAGAAGAAAGGAAAAGGAGCCTGGCCAATCAAACCTTTTAGCTAACATGTCTCTCCCTTTATCATCATCCATCCGCCCCCTACACTTCCCTACTCACTGCCTTGTCCAGTGAGTTATCCACTGTATTCCTGCCTGCTACAGCCTTTGCAGTGTCTCCCTCCCTCAGCAGGACACCAGTGCTTGCAAGCTTGCAAAGGCCAAACAAAACCGGGACTCACAAATATGTAACTGTTTTCTTTAGCTTGTGGCATAAATCAAAAAAAAAAGAAAAAAGAAAAAGAAAAAGGAAAAAAAAATTCTGTTAGTACAGGGCTCTAGAGTGTTTATTTTTTTGCCAGCTGCAACATGCTACCCTCACAGGGGATCACCTAAAACCAGTTATGGTTTAGGTTGGAGGGGGATGTCAAACTTAAGCTGCAGGCTTGGCCTCTCTCAATGAATTACGACCTTGTCAAGAACCTATTTTTTTAAATCAATGCAGGTTTTCTATCAAATCAAATACCTGCACACTAAATTATATTTTTGGTGCCAGGCTGGCTCTCCAATTTTTTTTCCCTTTGCTAGTTTTTTCCAGCCTCCTCCCCCAACCCTCCTCCCTCTCCTTACTGTGATACAGACAGGTTTTGTCCATAAGAAGAAATTGAAGTCCTACACTTGGAGGGGGAGATGGGGAACTGTCTCTTGTCATCCTTTGTACATGCACTACCAATGTTTACCATCTGTCTCAGGGGCTTAAGTGACAGAAGTGCTCCTATAGATGGAGTCAAGGGGGTCTCTTGGGATCTTTAACCCAGTAGCGCAGAACACATTTGCTTTTAGAAGAAAGGTGTCTTTTTCTTTCTTTCTAAAAATTTTTGATGGGTTTGAGGATGGGATGATGAATGGGGGAGCCTTCTAATACAGGTGCTTAGATAAAAAGTTAAACATTTAGATAATTCTTTAAATGTACTGTTCAGACATTTCCCCCCATTATGTGACTTGATAACGTAAATAGATTTCAGAGAATCAAGGAATTATTTCCTTCCTTCCTTTCTTCCGTCCTTCCATCTTTCCTTCCTTCTTTCCCTTCTTCAATGATTTCCTTTAAACAAGGGAGGAAACTCTTCTACCTCAGCTCCTGCTCTTCCTGGCAGATAAGAGATAAAATTTTAGAAGTGAGTTTTGTCTCCTAAATTAGTAAGTTAATGGAGAAAATATTAGAGCCAGAAATCCCTGCCCTTAGCCCCCCTGATGGAGCCAGCAGAGGCTGGATGTGCCTACTTTGGGAATGTGCAGAATGATTTTTTCAATAACAGGAATCTCCATGAATCAAAATTCACTTAGGGGAAAACCAAGAAGGCGTATAGCTCAGAGTTGGCACCCATGTGGTCCCTTTACATGGCAAAAGCCTTTATTTGGTGGTTTTTCAATTAAACGCCACATATACTTCAGGCCATATGTAAAGGATCCTCAAATGAATTGCAAACTGTTTTCAATAGCAATGAGGATGGATAAAACACCAATGAGCAAATCCTAATCAGTGGCGTTTGAGTCTCCAGAACCCAAATCAAATATTTTCTGGTTGGACTCATGACATTTTTGATAGGCTGTCACAGTGCCAATGCCATCTTCACTGCACAATGAATAGCTATTTTGGCAGGAATTCTGCTCCTCTTATTTCTTCCCACTTTATTCAGCTGAATACCACTACTCCTAGTGTGGTCTTTCCTGATGAAGGCATGCTTAGAAGTTCCTTTGGTTAGGCAGTCTTTATTGTGAGTTTAGTTCCTTACACGAGAAGTTCAAGATGGAAAAATGGCCTAGAATGATCCTGGATGGGAAAACGAGGAAAATAATCATTTACACTCCAAAGTAAAAAAGATAAGACACATAACTGCATTATGTGCACTAATGGACACCGACTTGCAGTAGAGCCTGCCCACTTCCATTATCTCTTTTTGTTGTTGTTGTCATTGTTGTTGTTGAGATGGCATCTCACTCTGTCACCAGGCTGGAGTGTAGTGGCATGAGCTCAGCTCCGCAACCTCCGCCTCCCAGGTTCAAGCCATTCTCCTGCCTCAGCCTTCCGGGTAGCTGGGATTACAGGCATGTGCCACCACATCCAGCTACTTTTTGTATTTTTAGTAGAGACAAGGTTTCACCATGTTGGCCAGGATGGTCTCAAACTCCCGACCTCTTGATCTTCCCACCTCGGCCTCCCAAAGTGCTGGGATTACAGGCATGAGCCACCGCGCCTGGCCTCCATCATCTCTTTCTAATGGTTGTAATTCAACTGGACAAATATTTCACTGAATTCTTACTATGTTACAGTTCTCAATGCCAGGTGTTATAGGATTACAAATATGAACAGGACATGGTTTCTAAATAGTGAAAGCTTATGAGGAACATAAACAATCAGAGATAATTCAGATAGACTTAGGCAAATGATAAGAGTGGTCAGCTTGTTTTTGAGGCTCAGCATCCATTTGTTTCACCCCAGTGTTTCTTGGGAAAATCATCCTCATGACCCCTTGAACCCTCAAACCATCTGGTCTGGATGAAATTGATCTTGGTTTCATCTTCAGGGATGGGCCGTGATTGCTCTGAGCTAATTAATGAATCTTATTCTCCTGACTTCAATGACAAGGGTTAAGACCTAATTCTCATCAGTAAGAACACAGCATGCACTTAAACTGGAGTTTAGATTCAAGAGAAAAAGGTCTAGAGTTTGTATCTTGTAAAGTCAAAGATCAACAGTCCCCCGAGGAAGTAAACGGTAAAGGAGCCAGGCTCACTGCATGAAATCTGGGACCAGTCAAAGTTCCCCTGGCCCTGAAAAAAAGGCAGAAAGAGCAGTTGTTACTACCAGTGTCGAAGAGCCTTTAAAATTCTATGACTTAAAAAAGTGGAAACTGTCCCCGAGGCTGGTTCACGCCCCAGCATTTTGGGAGGCAGAGGCAGGTGGATCATTTGAGGTCAGGAATTCAAGACCAGCCTGACCATCATGGTGAAACCCCCATCTATACTAAAAATGCAAAAAGTAGCTAGGTGTGGTGGCGGGCACTTGTAATCTCAGCTACTTAGGAGGCTGAGGCAGGAGAATCACTTGAACCCAGGAGGCGGAGGTTTCAGTGAGCCATGATTGTGCCACTGAACTCCAGCCTGGGTGACAGAGCAAGACTCCCTCTCAGAAAAGAAAAAAAAAAAAAAGAAAAAAAAAGAAAAGAAAAGAAACTGTTCCTGAAAAGTAGATGCTTAGCCAGTAAGATACACTTCCCAATTCTTCTTAAATCCTAGTGTGGCCAGGAGACCAGTTCTTGCTAATGCAACATCAACCAAAGCGATGTGTCTCCCTCGCAAAACAGGGTGATTAGGAACTTGCTGTGCTTCTCATCCCTTTGTTTCCCATCTGCCATCAGAAGATTCTGAGACCCTGAGAGATGGCAACCATTTACAAGGTGAAAGGATTGTGAGGCCCTGAATTCCTGTATGGAAGGCTGTCTTCTGATGATACATGTTTACATTAGACTATTGATGGAAGGAGAGCTGAATTTCTGTTGCATTAAGCCACCGAAATACTATAACTTATCAGTCAAATCTTTAAACTTAGCCTAATTGATAAACTGGTGGAAGATGACAGTACAAGTCCCGGCACTAATCTAGGAATCTTGAAATACAGGAAGAAAGAAAAGTACAACCAATAGGGCAGAAAATGTAAAAACAAGAGAGAAAGAAAAAATGTTCATTCAAGATGAGCTGATATATAATATTCCAAAATGTGAGCAAAACAAATACTCAGTAGAACAATCAACAAAAAACACTCTGATGAGTTTGTGTCCTTTGTAGGGACATAGTTGCAGCTGGAAACCATCATTCTTAGCAAACCATCACAAGAACAGAAAACCAAACACCGCATGTTCTCACTCATAGGTGGGAACTGAACAATGAGATCACTTGGACTCGGGAAGGGGAACATCACACACTGGGGCCTATCATGGGGAGGGGGGGAGGGGAGAGGGATTGCATTGGGAGTTATACCTGATGTAAATGACGAGTTGATGGGTGCTGACGAGTTGATGGGTGCAGCACACCAACATGGCACAAGTATACATATGTAACAAACCTGCACGTTATGCACATGTACCCTAGAACTTAAAGTATAATAATAATAAAAAATAAATTTAAAAAAAAACACTCTGGGGCGAATTCATTCTATTCAAAATAAACACATCTATGAGTTAATTAATAGAAAACAGAGCAATGTGAAAATGACTGTGAGGTCTGTAGTTAATGTAGCTATTTTGTATCACAGAGAGGGAGTGTATTAGTCTGTTTCTACACTGCTAATAAAGAAATACCTAAGACTGGGTAATTTATAAAGAAAGCCAGGTTTAATGGACTCACAGTTCCACGTGGCTGGGGAGGCCTCACAATCATGGATGAAGGCGAATGAGGAGTAAAGTCATGTTTTACATGGTGGCAGGCAAGAGAGAAGTGCACGGAAACACTCCTTCATAAAACCATCAAATCTCATGAGACTTATTCACTGTCATGAGAACAGCACAGGACAACCTGCTCCATTGTGGGGGCAACAAAGCTTAGAACCCGGGACAGAATTCTGTACTCAATTGTGCCTGGATCCAGTCCCAATTTTGGACTGTTCAATTTCACTAACAAATACTCTTAACCCAATCCATGTTAGATGTTCTGTTAGTTAAAACAGAAGTGTTCTTTCTATTTTTATTTTTTTGCCAGGGTCATCTTCTGGGCATCTGACCTATGCAGCCAGATAGGACCACATGCTCATACTTGGTTTCATGCTCTGATGCTACCATCTTGAAATTCTTAACAGTTTTTGAACGAGGGCCTTGCATTTTTCATTTTGCATTGGGCCCCACAAAAGATGTAACAATATCTGATTAATGCTTTTAATAAAAGTATAAGTGCTATGAAAATATAAAAGAGAGAAAGGTGATACTTAAAACATACTTGGAAGTGAAGTAAAGATTTGGACACATAGAAAAGAGGGCATAAAAAATGTTCTAGATGAAGGAAAATAATTTTTTAAAGTATGCAAAATGGTGTTGAAAAAGTGATCCATCTGCTTGTTGCCAGACCATTACCTGCAAGGTTTGTGTTAGTGTTAGAAGTGAAAGTGAGACTAGAAGATCAGGCTGGTTGTGGATTGTGGGGTGCTGAATGGCCTAATGAGTATTTTGGAATTTATTCTTTAGAATATTGAGAAACAGCTAACAATTTGTACTTCTGCAGGCTATTTAAAAATTTATGCTATTTATATTTATATATTGATTTAAATATAATATTTAAATGTAAATACACAGTCATGGATAAATATTTTATATATATTAGAAAAAAGATTTTGGGCAGAACAATGACCCATTCCAAAATTAGTATAATTGTCCCGAGGCAGAGGACACTAAGGATTGGAATGCAGGATGAAGAGAAGACAGGTTTGAAAGAAATTTAAAGAGTAGATATTGCCTGGAAAGGTCTTAGCTCAGATCAAAGCAAATGGTAAGAGATCCATGAATATTAGCTAAGATATTTTTTTCCTCAAAATCAACAGGACATATTGGAAAGGACAGAGTGGAAAAATTAGAAATAAGTCTTAGGGATGTTGTTTGTTGTTTTCAGTTTTTTCCTTTTTTCTTTCTTTAGCTTAATTGAATCATGTTCTACTCAGGCATATAAGATAGAGAAAACACAAGGGTACATGCATCCCATAAATACAGAAAATTCTTTAGTAAAGGAAGATACTGTATTCAGGAAGTCTTTTCCTATTAGATGGGACGCTGAATACTGGACATTGAATTCCTTCATTTATGGCTTTTGCCTGAAATCATCCTCACACTGGTTCTAAGATGAACTTGCTCACTAAGAGCTCCTTGAACTAAATTACCTTTATAATCTCTTCGAGCCTTTGGATTTGGAAATCTGGTATGGGAGGGGCAGAATCTCCCTTTGGAAATTAACTCTGAAAGAAGACAGCACCCCAGGACACTTCCTTTTATTCTGTGGGCTTTTAAATTCCTATAAATTAGGGGACACCAGAAGACATCACTTGCCTTTACTGAAAGAGTAACTGGAGCCTGCTCGTAATTATCTAAATTTTGTGTCCACTTGAGAGTTGCTGCTTTTGAATCACCATGAATATAAGCATCACACAGTCATACGTTATTTTTCTTGTGGGACTTCTATTGGAAAGGAATTTTTAAAAAATGAATTGCTGACTTTGGCTGCTTGGCACCAAAAGCAAGGCAGAGAAGATAAACTTAATTTTATTATAATCATTATTAAATAAAGATTTGGGAAAAGAGCTAGGGTATATTTGTGATAGAAATTATTTAAAATGTATGTAAATAACCATTTAGATTTTATACATCCCTTAGGCTCCAACGAATATTCCAAATCACTACTGCCTCTTTGAAAACTTGAATTTTTTTCTTTATTTGAGGATTTATCAATCCTGAGGTTCCCATTACATTAGGCCCGAATTGAAAAAGTATTTTTGAGATGAGAAGCTGGCTTTAAAAATCAAAACATTTTCTTATAAAAAGAGGACCTATTGTTTCAAAAACTAGACATTTAAATTCCAAGGTTATGGTTTTGCTTTTATGGTGGCACCTAACCAGCTAACAATCTGCTACTGTCTCTGATAGCTAAGATTTTTTGTTTCCTATTCACCAAGTAGCTTGCTGAGGTAGTGCAGTAGAAAGAACACAAGGCCTGATGTCAATTTTGTTTCAGTCAAACCCTTCTGCTCTTCCTTTCTGCATATGGTGGTAAGCAAATGGCATCACTTCTCTGAGCCTCAATGACCGTCTGTAAAATAAGGATTGTTAATATACATTACACCTATCTCAAAAGGTTGCTGTAAATATCAAATGAGAAAATGCACAAGAAAATAAATTGTAAACTACAAACTTGTAGCATGTGCAATAATTAATACATACTACAGTATGAAGCAATGGCCTGACACTTGGCTCAAAGGCAGAAACATAAGAAATCAAGACTAAGCTTCAATTTAGAGGGGGAAACCAGTAAACAGTATAATGTGATAATGCCTAGGACCTAGGAAAGAAAGGTTTTTTAAAAGCACTGAAGGGGCCGGGCGCGGTGGCTCAAGCCTGTAATCCCAGCACTTTGGGAGGCCAAGACGGGCGGATCACGAGGTCAGGAGATCGAGACCATCCTGGCTAACACGGTGAAACCCCGTCTCTACTAAAAAATACAAAAAACTAGCCGGGCGAGGTGGCGGGCGCCTGTAGTCCCAGCTACTCGGGAGGCTGAGGCAGGAGAATGGTCTAAACCCAGGAGGCGGAGCTTGCAGTGAGCTGAGATCCGGCCATTGCACCCCAGCCTGGGCGACAGAGCAAGACTCTGTCTCAAAAAAAAAAAAAAAAAAAAAAAAAAAAAAAAAAAAAAAAAAGCACTGAAGGAAGATATCAAAAGCATACTAAGAGGTAAGGGAAGACAGAGGTGGTGTTATTAGCGCTGAAATCCAAAGCTTCCTTCACCACTACACTACCTCCTAAGAAATTAAATTCCAGGTAATCAGCAATGGGTAACTCCATTGCCTGATTTTCTTAGCACAAAAGCTAACAAGCTTCATTAGTTACCTGGACAGATCATCCACACCAGCCAAATCCACAGCCCCTACACCTCTCCCGGTTCAGAATTCAGCCATCTATTCTGTGCTATGGAGAAGATTTCTTAAGTGCAAGGAAATTTCCAGAGTGCAATTTGAAGTCCAAGTGAGTAAAAAATGTAATATTTTTCCTCCCTTTTGTAAAAGCATGCTGATGTGTTCTTAATTCTCTTGCCATTTTGTATTAGAGCACTGATACTTAGCGTCCAGAAGCTATTTGACTTAAAGACGTTTGTGGCTTCAGGTTACTTTCCACATTCAGATTCCAAAGTTGCTGGTTGCTACATACATACTCTCCAGTTGGACTGGCCTCCAGAATGAGCGATGACTCCGAAAGATAACATATTTATATTAAGACGAGGTGACAGGAAAATAAGGCACAACAAGGTAGTCCACGCAAATGCAGCCATTGAGATATATTGTATTTTTTTCTACAAATTACTCAGTGGCTTGTTACATAGTTGGGTTTATTTGCAGTAATATAGAATCATCAGATCATTGCTATTCCTTCACTCCATCTGCTGTGTGTGCTAGTTCATAAAAAACTCTAAGGGAAAAAAGAAAGAAAGAAAGAAAAACTCTCTCCCCACCCAAGTTGCCAGGGTTGTTGGTTTATTTTACCTGTTACTAATATCAACTTTATGGTACATTTTTGTCTGCTCAAAAAAAAAAAGTGGCTTATATGAATCTGTGCAGTATATTATTTATAGTCTTGTGGCTAGACCTTTTCATGATAAAAATGTAAAACCTTCCTGTAAAAATTTTTATTTTAAATAAAAATTACCCTTTTCTTCCCCAGTTTAGGTCAGCTCTTATTTTGCTCCATAACCACCAAATCTTGAAAACTTACATTGTCGCTCATCAATGGACCAGACTTTAACATGCGTTTTAAGGTCATGCTTTAAATCCATTTTTGTGATTGCGAAGTGACTTTTTTTTCCCTGTCTGTCTAATTAACTGATACGACACTAATCCTTTGCACATCTGGTACTAAATGTTTGCTCACATGGGTTCCCCAGTGAGAAAGTGTGGCCAAACGGCGACGTCGAGTGTGCTTGACTTCGCTTTAAAATCTTCACTCTCTGGGATTAAAATCTTGAGATAAAACATCTGGATTTCAAGGGTGTCCCCAGAGAATGAAAGTTATAGTTGTATAGAATACATATTGCACATAATATGGTCTTGTTATTTCTATATTAGCACAACTCCAGCCGGTGCCTGCCGTTAGCATGTCAGTCTCCTGACACATCATTAATAAACAGGTAATTTCATAACTGATTTCCAGCAAGTGTCATGTTGAAAACCACCTGGGTTTTAGTTTTCACTAACATTAAAGGCACAGGCTAGAGGGAGGTCGTTATTATTAAACTGGGACTAATTTAATTGAATAATGAATTGAATCAGCAAAAACAAATGTGTATGCAGAAGGATAAAAGAAATTTCCAGGCCAATGGATAGGTCTGGATCCACTAATAAAAATGTGACTATTCCTTCCCTTCCCCTTCCCCTCACCAAATGTATACATTAGCAGTTACTCTGAAACTGTGCCCACTGCCTCCAGGAAAGTTCCAGAAAAACACCAATGAAGTAACCATGATGGGGGGAAAAAAATCTATACTTTTAAAATTGTGACATGTGAAATTAGGTCTATGATATGCTTATGTATTCAATGAATTTTAAATGCATATTGCATGGTAAATGCCATTAAAGATGAAAAACACACTTACCAAGGTGAGCCATTGTCACAGTTAACCTATAGATCTAGCCAAGTGTGTAGTCAGGGACAATAACCTTATTGTTAAACGTAATTGAAAACCATAACTGTGATATAATCCACATCTTGGCCTATGCTGGGCCTTTTTATTTTTATTTTTTAAATCTCTATGTTATCTTATCGGCATCATTTCTACTACATTGGAAAGTAGCTAATCAATGCTATGGCCTGACTTCACAGCACTAGAAATGTTGCCCAGTCGTTTCTAGGGGACTCTCAGTCTTTCGATGTATTTTGGGGGGAGTTTTTAACTTTCTTTATGACCCAAAGCTAATAACTTTCTATGTTAGCCTTTGTCCTCTGCTCATGTGAAATTTCAATCACAGTATGAACCTGAATGAATATAGAGTATTATTTTGGCATTTTGCAAACAGGGTAAACAAGTTACGTTTTACCAACTTCTCTGACCGTCTATTCCATTCTTAACTCCATGATAATCTTTCCTTCTTCCCAACAAGCTTTTCAGGGAATCATTTACAAAAAATCTGGCCTGTAGTTTAGAAAAACACCTGATTAGCAACTGGCAGATGTAGAAAACTGATGTCAAATTTCTTTAGTTTCTTTATTTCATAATAAAATATTGTAAGAAATTATTCAGTTTACATGAAGACATTGACTACCACTGGTTATTCAATATATTATAATGCACAGTGAGAAATTTTAACATATCTGTTATAATCACTCCTATTTTGTAGGTTAAAAACAAAGAAGAGCAATAAAGATAGTTGTCTAAAGTTACTAATTGCCTAAAGTCTGTCACAGAGGTTATGGTGAAGCCAAGATTAGAGCTTGAACGCTTCCAAAAAAAGCAATGTTACACTAGATGAAACAGCCTGAACTAGACTAGTATATTTCTACATGCACAGTGACACAGTAAGTTTCCTAAAGGTGCAATCCTTACTTTAAAGCTGGTAGAGTGAAATAAGTAAAGCAAGTATTTCCTAAGAGTTTGTGTAAAAATAAATCGCCTCTTTGTTTTTAAAGCACTTTCCATGTGAATGAAATACTTGAAATTTTCAACCAGCTTATGCAATGGGTTTGATTATTAGCATTGATTTACACACACGGAAACCAAGTCAATGAGGGTTTAAGTAAAATGTGCCATGATGCCACCACTCGTAAGTGATGAGAAGAAGAATTTGGAACCAAGAATTTGACTCCAAAGCCTAAACTCTTAACTGTGATGTACTTCACCACCTTTCTAATGACTTATAATTGCTAGTTGTTGGAATGTTACCAAGGGCAAAGGATAACTGTTAATAGGAATCTCCTAGAACTTGACAATGTAAGGACTAGTTTCCCTTACTTTAGAAGCCAATCCCATAGTGCAAATAAGAGGCATAAGTTATTTTTTTCTTTTTTTTCTTTTTCTTTTTTTGAGACAGAGTCTCACTCTGTCACCCAGGGTGAAGTGCAGTGGCGCAATCTTGGCTCCACAACCTCCACCTCTGGGATTCAAGTGATTCTCCTGTCTCAGCTTCCCAAGCAGCTGGGATTGCAGGTGCATGCCACCACTCCTGGATAATTTTTGTATTTTTTTTAGTAGAGATAGGGTTTCATCATGTTGGTCAGGCTAGTCTCAAACTCCTCACCTCAGGTGATCCTCCTGCCTCGGCCTCCCAAAGTGCTGGAATTAGAGGTATGAGCCACTGTGTCTGGCCCACAAGTTCTTTATCACCAAAATTTTTTTTTAGATCTAAGAGACATTTTCCTAGGCATTCTAAGTCTCAGCTGTCCAATCTGTAAAATGGGTATAGATGGAATCGCCTTACAAATACATTGATATAAACACAAATATATCATTTTTTGAATTCATGCTTTCTAGTTATTCTGTATTTGGTATCTTTATGTCACTGCTAAGTTAAATCATTGTTCTCTACTTGGGGAGAAGAGGAGCCTTTAACATGACAATCTTCTATTTCTATGATATGGTCCCCAAATTAATATTGTATCCATTAGTAGTTTCTACTAGCTTCTAGTAGTAGCTAGAAGTACTACCTAGTAGTACTAGTAGTGCTGGTAGCATTACTAGTAGCTAGTAGCAGTATAACTAACTAGTATCTTCTACTAGCTACTAGTAGCTGAAATTTTTGTATGCTGAAATGTGAGCACCCTCATACCTATTGATTCTTTTTCATTCATTAACATCAAGCAATTTGGACCACATAGAAAAGTGTGTCAAAATCTTTGAGGCGAAATATGTATAGTATATGAAAAAAAGACATTAAGTAGTCAAAATTAACACACGTTTATGTATCCGAGCAGAAATCTGGCAATTGAGGATTAAAGAAGAAAAAAATCCCAGAATGGGCCTAGGACAAATCTAACTATCTCTGTTACTTAGATTTGTATTTCCCCAACCAAATCATGTTTATAATCTATTTAAATTACATTTTTCTGCACAGTTCTTCATAGTCTTATGAAGGACTTTTGTTTACACTCAAAATAACACAAGTCATTCAATGGGAAACTGATGAAGGAAACCAACATTCTGGACATCTATAAAATCTATGAAAATCTGTATCAAACTTAGTTAATCTCTTCCCTAGACTAATGGTTCTCAACGAGGGGTGATTTTGCACCTGTATTGGGGTTCTCCAGAGAAACAGAACCCACAGGATATACCTAGATATACAGGAGGAGATCTATGGGAATTGGCTCACATGATGATGAAAACCAAGAAGTCTCACAATATACTGTCTGCAAACTGGAAAACCAAGAAAGCTGCTGGCATAATTCATTCTGAGCCAAAGGCCTCAGAACCAGAGGAGCTGATGATATAACCCCTAGTTATAGGAGTTTTTGAGATATAAAACCCATTTTCTGGAGCATTCAAAACCTTAACTAAAGACCCAAAAAATCAGGGATGAATGTGGGAGCTGCTGATGTCAGTCTTGGAGTCCGAAGACCTGTCTTCTTGTTCTACTCAAGTGGGCCTTCAACAGATTGAATGATGCCTTCCCACATTGGTGAAGGTAAATTTCTACCTGTTCTTCCAGTTCAAATGCTAATCTCTCCTGGAAACACTCTCCTAGCCACACCCAGAATAATGTTTTGCCAGCAATCTGGGCATCCCTTAGCCCAATCAAGTTGACACATAAAATTAACCATCACAGTATGTCAGAACAGGGCACATTTGGCAACGTCTAAATACATTTTTGGTTGTCACAACTGGGTGGATGAATGGTCCTATTAATAACTAGTGGGTAAAGGTCAGAGATGCTGCTAAACATTCCGCAGTGCACTGGACAACCCCCACCATCAAGAAGTATGTGGGCCAAAATGTCAGTTGTACTGAGATAGAGAAACCTTGGTGTAGACTATTTGTTAGAGCCATTGATAAGGCAACCAGCTCGTGAGACCCTAACAACCAGAAAGGTTTCTATAGGGCATGTATATTTCATCTCAGCCTCACATTGTTCCATTCCCAAAGCAAAATGTTACGCTCTTCAAAATCTCCAGGGAAGCTAGAAGCATAAAGCTTTGGGTGAAATGTAAATTTCTTAAAATATTTATTCATCCATAAGTGGCTACATTTTTGACATTATTATAGGGTTTCTCAGTGTTCCATTTTATTAAAAAATATTTATTTGGTTTCTAAGATTACTGCTTTTCTGACCACAGAAAATTCAATTACTGAAAACTGCAGCTATCAAATTGGTTGAAAATAAATAGCCTTTTATCCAAAGCTGGCAAAGACTGGTTCACTTTTAATATGTAGCCATTTAAAAAAAAATAAAAATAAGAAAACATTTCCATGCAAGCTGATGGACTGCAGAGTCACAAGCCAAGCAGTATTTTGCATCATCAGGTTTTATTTAAAATAGGATGAGAAAGGAGTGGGGGAAGTTCAAGAAAAGAAGTCATCATTGGAGTAATTTAACATTATTTTTCCTCTTTTGTTTTACAAGACAGAAAAAAAAAAGTGAGCCTTTTTGCCAGTAGAAATCACTTCCTCCTGCTTTCTCTCTGTCTCGGTTTGAAATGTTTAGTAATATACAGGAAATGTGGTAAGTGGGATCTACAAACGTGGGCTCCCAATATCAAGGCTAATTATGTGCGAAGCAATTGGGATGGCAGCAGAGTTGCCAGGGAACTGAAAGGAAGGCTGAACTAGCATGTCTGGGTCTTTCATTGGCTTCATATTTGTGTTTTAATCTCCTGCACAACACATTTTCCCCCTTTCTACAAAGAACACGTGTCCATGTTTCCTCAGTGAAAACCAATAAACAAACAAGAAGAAGTAATGGAAAAATTAGTAGAACCACTTTGTGAATTAGAGCGCTGAGATTCTCCAGTCTGTGGGTTAAATTTCCATTTCCGAGTTGCCGTCCTCTTACCACTGAAGACGCATCTAGGCTGTTTCTCACTTCAGTAAGATTAATCTACATACAATTCAAGTTCGTTTTTATATTAGGCTTATAAAACATCAGGAAGCCAACACTGCTGCAGAATATAGATAATGCTTATTATGTTAACTAGCCCGGGCATCACTCATTCCCTTGAAGACAATTTGCTGAGAGTTATTGAGGTTGTGCATTAGAAGAAGTTCTTAACAGATGAGAATCAAGAGATCTAGTTTTGTTTGCTTTCTGCTATTAATCAGCCGGGTGGACTTCAGCAAGTCCTTAAAACTCACGGAGATACAATTCCTTTACCTGTACAATGAAGGGGTTGGAAGAAAGTGTCTAAGGTCATTTCCAACTCTATAATTTTTTGCCTGCTTTGATTTTGTTCACCCAGTACGGTATGAACTCCGAGCTGATGACACACCACCGCTAGCAAGAAGCCTCCCTGCACCAAATGTGAAATTCTAAGATCTCGCAAATGCTGTTTCCAACGATGGTGATAACGTGACACCCTTCTTTGCCACTTTATTTTCCCAAGAACTGATCCCCTAAAATGAGATTGTAAGAGACGATGGGTGATGCTACATACAGTCTTGGAAACTGAAATTATCATGAGAAATGTGTGCTTAAATGGGACCATCCTGTGCATTGGTTGATGGGAAAAGACTCTTTCTCTCTCTCTCTCTCTCTCTCTCTCTCTCTCTCTCTCTCTCTCTCACGCACACATTCCCCACCCTGAAATGACTCGTCTTTTAGGAGAGCACAAGGGGATTGGCAAGGAGGATTTAACCACAGCTAAGGGTACGGTGTTCGTGACAAAGCACACGATACCTAGAGAGGACGGGACAACCACTGCCACTGCGTAGCAGTCAGAACCAGGGCTGAGTGGGGAAAGGCTGACTTCATGAGGAGTTCCCTTAAAAGCAGAAAGAAAACATAACAGCTCCGTCTGCTTTCTCATGTCTCTGGGTTAGGAGAGAACCACAGACTCCCAATTTTTACTGCCTGGTTTTGTGGTCTTATTGAGGGGTAACGCGACGACAGACAGTAACCATTCTGGGCCCTCCCATTTTGGAAATTCTTTGCTAGTTTTCTTAATGCTACTTACTATGTATTATAGTTGTGGGTTCTAGATAAAAGATACTACTTCTTACAGCGAATCCCTCTTGTTTGAACCTTCACTAGTTTGTGAGAGATTATGCCAGGAAAACCCATATTGGGACATTTTTTTTTTTTTTTTTGATAAGTTAAAAAGATGACCGGGGAACATAGCACATTTTGGGAATTCAGTGTGGGGAAGGAGATTGATGTTTTCATGTAACCTCTAAATTTTAAAATCATGAGCTCAAAACATATCTGCATCAAGGTAGAACAATTCCACTGTCATTTGCTCTATTACAGCCCAGTGACTTTAGAGGAGGGGCTGATATCATCCTGTCAAAGGGCAAAGGGCATCAAAGGATGGAATTTAAAACATCTTTAAAGAGCACGGGGTCAGCAGATCTTTGTTAACAGCTTCTGTTCGCAGACCTGCCAAAGTGTACCCTGTGCTTCTGGTGGGGCAACTGTGGCTGATGATTGACAGCTCTGTGATGAGGAAAGCTGACCGTAGAGTCTCCCAGCAGGGCGGGGTGCAAAGAGGTGGAGAGGAGTGTGATGCTCTTCCAAGTCTTTTTAGCACTAAACATGTAAGTAGTTGCAACTCCCAGAGAGTGATCATGATTGTAATGCAGCTACGCAGAGTTTTAAAAATAACATCTGATTTAGGGAAACATGTTATATAATTTGACATGCATAGAAAACCTCCAAAGCAATTGGCAGATTAGGAAAGCAAGCGGGGGAAGGTCAAGTGTTTTGTCAAAGGTAGAAGCAGAGTTAATAGAAGAAAAGACTCTAAACCCAGGTCTTCATCCACTAGAAAGCAAAATTATGAAAATAATTGTCCAAAATGACAGGTGGACAAGAATAATTGATGAATGGATGAAATATGCAATGAAATCAGGATGGCACTACATAGACAAAAGAACAAATTTTGGACCCATCTTACGATTCTTTATTTGCTCCATGGATGCACACCCCCAGATCAAAGTAGAAGCTTCAGGCTGAGGAGAGGAAAATGTGTAAGTGGAGAACTGGGAAGGATGACATGAATTAAAATCATCTTAAAAAAGAAGTAAATTCTTCTCTGTGCTTTGCCTGAGTGAACACAGTCTTTGTGTTAATAATGGAAAGGAAATATCTTTCCATTTTAAGAATGGATTAGGCTAGTTTTATGTCATTAATTGCACTTAAAAGAATTTAGCCAAGTTTAACAAATTTATTGGTCATCTACTATGAGCCAAGAGTGAAGTATGAAGGAAACTGGAATCCAAAGATAAATGAGACCAGTCCTCAGAGAAGGTCTTCTGTTACATGAATGCCAATTGTATTGTTCTAATTATTCCAATTACTTTTCTGTCTCCTCTCACAAAGAGAGTAGTTATTGAATAGGAAAAGCAAGCAATCGCATTGGGGATATTTAACTTTTTGGGGAGGAAAGAAAAGATTTAGAGTTAGAAAGGGAAAATATGAAACAATATTTTTATCCATTTTATTGCCATTAAAAATGTTTTTGCATCTTTGTTGACAAAGGTTTAAACACAGTATACAGGAGACTAGGAAAAAACATATAGGCACAGTCAGCTGCTGAATATGTGTGGTGAGAAGAAGGGGGGTTTCAAAGGCAGACAAATATATTGTTTGAACATACATGGCAGGAGAAAAGGTTGAAAACTCTCAATCTAATCTACTGCCGATATGATTTCCAAGTTCATCTGGTGGCTGGTTAACAAAATCCAACCGCTGCACATTTGAGACATAATTATGTGGAAGTAGAAAGAAAGTTTGTAATTTATACCGGTGCCTACCCGGTGTTAGCTTCCAGGAGACCTGACCCTTTCCCCAACCTCTTTTTGACCAAGCCAGCTCCACTCATTCCCCAGTCAGATTGGAAGTTACAGGTTCCACTGGAAACATGGTTTATGGATAATGTATCTATAATGGACTCTCCACTCAAAACCAATACAGCAGTAGCATAGCCATCAGCAATCAGTCCATAAAATCTGCAGTTGCCTTCCTTTTTTTCTTAAAGGGGGCAGGAAGCTAATGGATTTGAAATAGCAGAAGCGGACCACAGACCTTTTTAATAAATGAAAATAAAATTGAGTCTCAGGTTTATGTTGATCTATAGAACTGTGAGTCTCAGAGTCCTCCCACTGTTTCCCTCAGGGTTGATTCCTAGCCTAAACCACCCAACATTCATAGCTGATAAGTGTCTACTGAAGGGTAATAAAATACAGTGTGTGTAGTTGTAGAGAATGTAACTTATCACTTTCATCAAAAGCTCCCTGAAAATGTGTTTATCTAAAAGACTTGTATGTTTGTGTATATTTCAAATATCTTTGCCATTCGATTGAGCTCCTTGGGCATTTAAAAGCTATTCCTTGAAAAGGCTTTTTTGGAAACTGTTTAGCTATGGGTTAATGGTTACATTTCCTCGGATTGGAGATATCCTCCAGGTTACAGAATTCATACAAATATATACAAATGAGACATTGACTGTTGCCCAATTTTATTTTCTCACTAAATCAAGGTAAAGATTTAAGGCCCAATTCATAAAAGAGAAAAAAAAAATCTTTATGTGGGTGTTAGGTGATTTTTAACTCCGACACAACTGATGCTGGGAATTTTCCAAGCATGTGGCTGCCTAGTGGGGAAAAGAAGAAAAAAGAAAAAACAGTTCGAGATGTTGAGAAAGAGGTTGGGGTACTCTGGTAATAGCTATGGAATATGACTGCATGTCACTTTTAAAAGCTGGCTGCGCTGCAGATGTTTTATAGCTGCTATATGGATGGTCTTATCTGGAAGTACTTCTGGATCCCTCAAGAAACGGATGGGAAAAAAAAGAAAAGAGATTTTTTTTTCAATCAAAGACTGAGTTTTAAGTGTCTCAATGGTATGGTGAGGTTTTCCTTACAGAAGGTGCTCACTAAGTATCAACGATAAAAATCAAGGGAGTTGCAAAGAAATATATTTTCTACATATATGTTACCTGCCAGAAGTACCAGTGTTTCCATCTGTGCTTAGATTGTGTGTTAAATAATGCTTTCAAAATGCTGCAAAATGTGAGTATATTCCTTGTTCAGAAAACAAGCGTCTAACTTGCCTCCAGATGTCCAGTATCTGGATCATCACACCATTTATGGAACTCTTACTATTTCTCAGTGTCAGTGTCAGGAATGAGTTTTGATTAGGCAAAAGCCTTAGATACTGAATGTCTCCCTGAAACACACAAGTCATGGGGATCCCAGTGTGATCCACATGGTGAGTCAAGAATTATCCTTCTTGATTTTCTTTCAGCTGAGAGTTTGGAAAACTCATTTCTCCAGGTACTGTGGTGGTTTCCACCTCTGGGCTGAACTGACCAAGAAGGACACCAAGAATTCAGGTCTGGTGGTGGTGCATAAAGTCCTTTGTTCTAGAAGGTTTTTCTTTTTCACTCAGTTTGAAGAAAGATATCGGTGGAGAAGTTGAGGCCACTCTTGCTTGGTTCTACGGCATTCACAAAGAGACTCTCTCTGAGAGAGTGAAGCAATTACTAGGTTTTGACCATTACCAATATCTCTTCCGGTAGATAAAGAGTGTGGTCTTTGTGACTGGCAATCAATAAGTGTTTCTTCATAGATTATTCAACCCCTTCTCAAAATTCCATAAGCTAATGAAAAAAATGACTATTTGAGATTTTTGATTTGAATTATCCAGATCTATAATTTATATTAATCTAGTTATCTAGACAATTGTTTATTTCTTTACTTTTTCCACATAGACATATCCTAAAATCAAGAGTTTGGGTACCTGATTAGTTTAGGGTCTCTTAAAAATAGAAATATAAAAACACTAAAATGTAACTTAAAATACTAAAAGTAATAATATCTAATAACATTTATGCACTCATATATTTTGGCAAGTTCACAGCTATAAGATGTGGATCCAAAATTGAAGTTCATATCTTCAGGCTTTGGTGCATGTGAGCTTAACTACTATGTTCCATTTAAAATAAAATTCCGCATTGGGCTTCCCTAATATGGGAGCTACATCAGAAAGGTACACAGGGTTACATTTCCAGATAAATTAGAGGTCAAAGCAAAGCAGTACGGAACTTAGAATCCAGATTCTAAGTTTCTATCAAGTTATTTTCTTCTTCGGAAAGAAAAGACTGTTCCCAAATAGGGTAGTCAGTTTATGTAATAGGTAATAATAAATGCAGACAAATCAGTCAGTTCATGTGGCTTGTAATTCAATCCAGGGCTCCTAATGTGAGTGGGCAAAGGGAAGTATTTAGGTGAACTAAATACAGTGGTCATTTTTATTCAGGAATTTTATATTTGGAGATCATAAAAATGGTAATTATAGCAAATTTCTTTAATAGTCATCCAGCGGGATGGAATATAACCTAAAGACTTTTATCTGTACCTCATTAAAATCAGTCCAATAAGAGATCCACACCCCTTTGAAACCCTTCTAAGCATGGTTCTTACACTTGTGTGGGATGTATGTGTGTGTGTCTCTCAAGGGTCTATTTGATTTCAATATACACACTAATCTCAATATATATATATAAGCTTTGATACATATATGCATTTCAATAGCTGACTAAGAACTACTATATATGAAATTAAAACATCAAAAGGAAGCCTGGGCGTAGTTAAAGAACTAGAATCAGTTTGTGAAATCATCACATTACGATTCTCTAATTTTCAAATGGGAGTTCTGAAGCTATGAGGACACAGTGAAATGGAACATTTTCTCAATATTAGGATCTATTTATAAATTAACTGAAACAAGCCAGCTCTGACCTAGAGAACACTTTCTGGAATCCAAAATAACTTCCATCCAAATCCACATGTCAGACTCTCGCTGTCTGTTTGGAAGAATTTCCTAATTATCTGAATTTCAAGACATAAGCTCTTATAAAATGACCATTAGACACATCAAAATGTTCAGAGAATAAATCTTTTTCAATAGGGCAATTAGCGAACATCAATGTAAAGAACTTGCCCAGCAGAATTTTACTAGTACCTTTTAATATTTGAGAAATTTTCAAGGAAATCATATGTATTTCTTACTCGATTTTTGGTGTCTCCTCTTTCTTCTTCCTCCTGTTCAAACTCCTTTCTTCACTGCTTCACTACTCTTTGGTTTCTGTCAACTTCATCCTGAATTTTGGTGTCCTAAACAGCCTATCTGTGCCAAGGGCATTTCAAAGAATGAGGCCCCATTTTGAATCTACAGATGCTATTACCACTTATTTTTACAGAGTCAAGCCAAGCCAAATGGAACTCATTTCAATAGCTGACAAATTACCAAAATAGCCCATATTATAAATTGTGTCTCCTGTAATATATTGAGATTCTTCAAAAAGAGGAAATAAAAGATAGGTTCTATTTTAGCCTGTTAGGATATATCCAAACATTTTTAATTTTAGAATCAGGCTGTTAAACAAATTAGAAGTCTGAAAACCTTTGCAGAGTTTGGATACACATATCGACAGGGGTGGAGCAGACAGGAAGCTTCAGTCTTTTCTGGGTAGTGGATAAAGCACCTTCCCTGGGGTGGGTGGGGAGGATGGAAATGGCAAAAACACCCACATTTCTTTAATTTAGGGATCCCCCACCCTGAAGGGTATGAAAGTTTTCAGTCTGACTTCTCTGACAGGCAGAGGTGGAACAGTTGAAATCAGTTCAAAAGAAGGTCTGTCAAAAGAGTCTTGTCACAGGTAAAACCAAGTGCTCAGCTATTAGTGACAAAAGCAGCCAACTCGAGTGATTTCTCTGCCACATGTGCTGTGACAGGATTGTAGCAGTGTTCGTTTACTTAACACACGACTCCATGTGCACACACACACACTTCAGAGAGGATTGTTTTTCAAGTGTATTTCAGCTACATTTCTTAAAATACTGACCTCCTTGAAATCAATAGCTAATGGAATTCCCAACTCTGGTTGCATTGCAGATTTATAGACCCCTGGCTAGCCAGATGTATGGCTTTCCCCAAGAAAATGATAGTATCTGTGCTAATCACTTCCTGAATAAGTTGACTTTCTGGCCAATCTCTACTACTACTTACGAGTCTCTCCTTTGGCCCTTGAGAGTTTTATTTCATTATTTTCATCTTTTATATCTCTCCTTCACTGGGTTATGTCAGCTTGCTGCATAAATGTGTGCCCCAGCAGGTGTTCTAAAGATCTCTTGAGTGAAGATGCAAAATATGTGTATAATAAATGGATTTTATCTGTGAAATAAATTAATGTTATCTTTCTCTGTCTCTGTCTTGAACTCAGTCAAAATAGATAACTATCTTTGTGACAGTGAATTCTTACTCAGCACCAAATTGTTCTGATCGGAGGTAAAATGATCAATTATCTGATTTAACGCTTTCCAATTTTTTTTTATTTATTTATTTTTTTGAGACGGAGTCTCGCTCTGTTGCCCAGGCTGGAGTGCAGTGGCGTGATCTAAGCTCACTGAAACCTCTGCCTTCCAGGTTCAAGCGATTCTCCTGCTTCAGCCTCCTGAGTAGCTGGGACTACAGGCGCCCTCCATCACGCCTGGCTAATTTTCTGTATTTTTAGTAGAGATGGGGTTTCACCGTGTTAGCCAGGATAGCCTCAATCTCCTGACCTCGTGATCCACCCACCTAGGCCTCCCAAAGTACTGGGATTACAGGTGTGAGCCACCATGCCCAACCCTCCAAATTTCCTCTCCCAAATAGTCTTGTGTACATTTGCATTGCTTCAGAAGCTAAATGAAGATATTCAAGTTGAAATGGTAATGGGGCAGTAGTCACAGAATATTGCCCAACTGACCTCTCCTTTGCCCTTTTCTGAGTGATTCTAAGACACTGCTGCCTCCCCACTGAGCTTATAAACCACTACTAGACTGGGCTGGGCACGGTGGCTCATGCCTGTAATCCCAGCACTTTGGGAGGATGAGGTGGGTAGACTGTTTGAGCCCAGGAGTTTGAAAACAGCCTGGGCAGTGTAGCAGGAACCTGTCTCAAAATAAATAAATAAATAAACAAACAAACAAACAAACACATCCCAAAACACTAGACTGGATGTTTATCCAGCTGATGAAAATCCCCAACCTCCAAAGTACAGAGGCAGCAGAATTGTTCTGATCCCCGATAGCCCACTAAGCATTCAAGTCTTTCTGTAGAATCAGACGTGAAATGAATATTCACAAAATAAATTTTATTAGAGCATTACTAACCACCAACTATATCTGCAAACTAGATATAAGGTACACGGTACTGGACTGTGTTATAAGCATCATTTTTGTTTTGTTCTTTAAGAAACGGTGGGATTCTTATTCCTAAATTCTACCTTTGTCACTGTATAGCTTTAGGCAAATTAGTGGTACTTCACAACCTCATTTTCTTCTTCTGTAAAAGATAGGAAGGCTATCTCCTTCTATTATTTTTAGGATTAAAGGAGATAATGAACGGGGAAAAGTAAGCACAATGCCTGGCACATGGTAGATACTCAAAGAATGTTATCTGAATGAATAAAATACATAAGAAGCTGTTAATGCCATCCACAAGTTTACCAGCTACCAGTAAAAACTCATACCAGTATAGAAACTTATACCAACATAAACCAATTTTCTCCCGGTCTTTGTGGTAGAAGTCAGTTGATTCCTAGGTTGAGAGTCGATGGGTCTTACAGGATACTTCTTCCACCACTTTAAGGTCAGGTGGTCTGTTACCTTAAAAGTAATCAGACCAAATTTTTCCACACATCCCAATCGTTGATTGTTAGCAAGCGAGCTCATGCTGCCATCCAACCTGTTCTTATAAACTCTGTGGTATTCCCATTCTCTTTTCTTTAGGCATTATTACATGTGCAGTATTTTAAGGTTCCTCTGAGGAAGATGATAACAGTATTTCTGTAAAAGAATTCATCCAACCTTCTAATAAGATTGAAAAATTTCTTATTAAGTGATGGGCCACAGGATCCACTTGACTTGCAAGAATCATAGTCCCTCTTTAAGCAAAAGCAGTGCCAGTCCACACCCTTGGTCATTAGTTCTCATTTCACCCATGAAATGTTTCTTTGTAATATCCTTTACGCTACTTAGTGAACCTTCTAATGTTTATGTAGGTTAGTTATATAGTTGAAGCCTTTTTAAAGCTATCTACAGAAAGAGCGCTCATATTAGTACTTTTCACATGTTAATAGCTCCTAGGACTTATATTGCAGATTAGAGTGCTTCACATATTAACTAGGTGCCCTTAAGATATTAAGACAATACATAATTGACATCATAGTATTGCAGATTACAAACAGTAAAGCAGATACATGAAAACTTTGACAGGTTGCCTAATGTGACAGATGCCTAAATTTAGAGAAAACCTTGTGGTTATGCTAATATGTCTTAAATATCTACAGACCCTTCCTTGGAAAACTACCCTGTATTAGTCCATTCTCATGCCACTATGAAAAAATGTCGAAGACTAAGTAATTTATGAAGAAAAGAGGTTTAATTGACTCACAGTTCTGCATGGCTAGGGAGGCCTCAGGATATTTACAATCAAGGTGGAAGGCACCTCTTCACAGGGTGGCAGGAGAGAGAATGAGTGCAAGCAAGGGAAATGCCAGGTATTTATAAAACCATCATATCTCATGGGAACTCACTCACTATCATGAGAACAGCTTCAGGGAAACCACTCCCATGATCCAGTCACTTCCCACTAGGTCCCTCCTGCCACAAATGGGGATTATGGAAACTACAAGATGAGATTTGGGTGGCGACACAGCCAAATCATGATTCCACCCCAGAACCTCCCAAATCTAATGTTCTCACATTTTAAAACACAATCATGCCTTCCCAACAGTCCCCTGAAGTCTAAACTCATTCCAGCATTAACTCAAAAGTCCAAGTCCAAAGTCTCATCAGAGACAAGGCACGTTCCTTCTGCCTATGAGCCTGTAATATCAAAAACAAGTTAGTTATTTCCAAGATAACAATGAGGACACAGGCATTGGGTAAATGCTCCTGTTCCAAAACAGAGACATTGGCCAAAACAAAGCAGCTACAGGCTGGGTGCAAGCCCAAAATCCAGTGAGGCAGTCATTAAATATTAAAGCACTGACATAACCTCCTTTGACTCCATGGCTCACCTCCAGGACATGCTAATGCAAAGGGTGGGCTTCCATGGCCTTGGGCAGCTCCATCTCTGTGGCTTTGCAGACTATAGTCACTCTCCAACCACCACCCCTCAATGTTGGCTGCTTTCACGGACTGGTGTTGAGTATCTGTGGCTTTTCCAGGCACATGGTGCAAGCTGTTGGTTGATCTACCATTCTGGGGTCTGGAGACAGTGGCCCTCTTCTCACAGCTCCACTAAACAGTGTCCAAGTGGGGACTCTGTGTGGGGGCTCCAACCTCACATTTCCCTTCTGCACTGCCCTAGCAGAGGTTCTCCATTAGAGCTCTGCCCCTGCAGCACACTCCTGCGTGGACATCCAGGCATTTTCATACATCCTCTGAAATCTAGATGGAGGTTTCCAGACCTCAAATTCTTGACTTCTGTGTACCCACAGGCTCAACACCACGTGGAAACTGCCAAGGCTTGGGGTTTGCACTCTTGAAGCAATGGCGTGAGATGTACCTTGGCCCCTTTTAGCCATGGCTGGAGAAGCTGGGACACAGGACACCAAGTCCTGAGTCTGCACACAGCAAGGGGGCCCTGGACCTGGCTGGGGAAACCATTTATCTCTACTAGGCCTCTGGGCCTATGATGGGAGGGGCTGCTATAAAGGTCTCTAACATGCCCTGGAGACATTTTCCACATCCTCTTGGTGATTAGCATTTGGCTCCTTGTTACCTATAGGAATTTCTGCAGCAAGCTTGAATTTTTCCCCAGAAAAATAGGTTTTTCTTTTCTACTGCATCATTGCATTGCAAATTTTCTAAACTTTTATGCTCTGTTACCTCTCGAATGCTTTGCTACTTAGAAATGTCTTCTGCCAAATGCCCTAAGTCATCTCTCTCAAGTTCAAAGTTCCACAGATCTCTAGGGCAAGGCAAAGAAAAAGCCTCCAGTATCTTTGCTAAAGCATAGCAAGAGTGACCTCACCCCATTTCCCAACAAGTTTCTCATCTCCATCTGAGACCACCTCAGCCTGGACTTCATTGTCCATATCACTATCAGCATTTTAGTCAAAACCATTCAACCAGTCTCTAAGAAGTTCCAAACTTCCTGTCTTCTTTTGAGCCCTCCAAACTGTTCTAATCTCTGCCTGTTACCCAGTTCCAAAGTCACTGCCACATTTGTAGCAGCACTCTAATCCTGGTACCAATTTACTGTATTGTACATATCACACATATCAAGCCCTATACATTATCCCCCAAGGAAGGGTGAGCCTAAACACTAGTGTTTTGAAATCTCTATGGAGTCACACTTGATTGGATGAGGAATGGATAATGGATATTTGGCAGCAGCTTATCTGCTGATCTGCTGGTTAGCCCAGTACTTCTATATTACCATATTATTGACATTTGGGGCAAGATAACACTTCATTGTGTACAACAATCTCATACATTATGGGACAGACGGTATCTGCTTTCCACCATAGACCATGTTCCCTCCTCCAGTCATCTCGACAATCAAAACCACTCACAAATTTTGAAATATTTCTGGATGGGAAGAAGTGCTACCATCAGTTGAGAATCACAAGGCTAGCTAATAAAATGGCTATCACAGTAACATTAACTGGAAAATTCAGTTCCTAGGCCTTAGGAAAATTATAAACAAGTCCCCTCCACCCCAACCCCATTCGTAATATTCCCTCCAATTTTTGTCAGGTCTGGGGTAAGAATAAAAACAGAAGCTAAAATATCATATACCTAAATATTTAAAAATTATATATCAAACCAATAAGCTGTGTAATAAAATATGATCTACCTTCCAAATTTGACAAATATATCTTGTAAAGCCCTGGAAGGCCAAGTTAAAATGTAAGATTCTAAGAAACCTTGCCCTTTCCTACCACAGTGATGCTACGTGGGGAAAAGTAGGCATTGATCCTGACTTGAGACAAACTGCTTCTTCTCTTTCTGTGCTGTCTCTTTCCCATATGACTAAGGAGACCTTGTACTTGTGCACATGGAAATCTCAGCTCACATATCCACACTCTAACTATATTTTCACAAACAGCTGCCCCTTGAGTAGTTCCCTGGAAGGCCTGGAAGAAGGTTCTGGGTCATCAGGAGAGGGACTTCCAGGGACCCTTGTTATTCAGAATGTGGTCTAGGGACGGCAGAGTGCAAACCCTGGGTGAGCGTGTTTGCTTTACTTTGCAGATGCCTTGCTTCATGGAGAATGGTGTGGTCAGAGAAAGGCCAGAAGAGGTTTTCTAAAGTATTTTGCTCCAGGAAGGGTCCCATCTTTCTAACGCTAGGGATGGAACCAATTTTAAGCTGTTGTAGAGATGGAGCATAAACTACGGATGCACAGAAACTGGTAGGTAGAAAAGAGAGGTATGCAATAAGGGAAAGAATAAATTGGTTGAGTGTGAAAAGAGAAGAGTGAAATGCCACAGAGTAGTGGAAAAAAACAATCAAGAAGCTCCACAAAATCATGTTACTGAAGTCTCTAGAACTTCCTGGGACTCTGTATGGATCTTTCATTCCTGTGTCTTCTTGGGGCCATGCCTAGATCACTGTCTTTTTGTGTTTTCCTGTCCATGTATACTTACGGTAAATCTCCATTATTGGAGGTAACTTGAACGAGTGTGTTGTTACAGGTAAAACAGCCTAATTAAATCAGGAGCACTTAGAAGACACTGAACACTGTGGAAGGGGACATCATTTGAGATGAGTCTAAGATAGGCAGCCCTGGTTGGGGAACTATATGAGCAAATAAGCCAGTGAAAGTTGGGTGAAGGGGTAGAGAGAAGAGTGGGGAATCCTCTTTTAGAGATTAAGACAATGGTGACTGCCTCATACAGTTCACTTCTGGTAAGACTTGAAATCTATCCTCCCATAAAATATGAAAGTACATAGAACTCCTAACCTCCTATAGCCCAGCTAGGCAGTGGCATACCTGAGTACCATGGACAAGTAGGATAACTCAGCACCACATTCACAGCATTGCTTTTCTGGAGAACCAGTCTCAGTTTCCCAAAAGGGAGCTTAGAAGCTCACATTTGGAAAACAAACAAACAAACAATAAGATTATGGATGTTTACCTAGACTATTGTTTTGCTTTGTTTTTTGCAATTTTAGACAAAATGTTAACATCTTTAATCATAAACGAACTCTTCGGAAATCAGCACAAAGAGACTAACATTACAAGGTAAGCAAAAATAAAAGGAACAGAGAAAAATGGAATAGCACAAATGAGTTATAAGGCTATATGAAGATGATATACTTAACATTAATAGCTGAGAAAATAATTTCATATAAATTACATTGTCGATCCTTACAAATAATGATATCTGATGTTTGTACAGCTTCAGGAAACAAAAAATTCTCAAATACTGGGGAAACTTACTCTAGTCATAGGGAGTTTACCCGAAAATGTAGATTTTTGCATAAACTTGATCTTGGCAGTTCCAAATCGTAGGAATCACTCCAACAATGTAGTTAGATACACAATCACACACATACACATACACATACATGTTTACTACATAGAAAATGTACAAGTAATATATCATCACCCAAGAAACTACTTATATATCAACTGGTTTATAAAATAATAGACTGGGGGATAGAAATAGAAAAAACAGCACTTAAGTAAAAATAATACATTTCACAAAATTCTATGTCCTTTTAATTCTTATGAAACATTTTTAATGAAGCAGTTTTATATTTACCCTATTGTTTTGAAGATACTTTTCAGAAATGTGTAAATGTGTGAGTGTGTGTGGGTGAGTGTAGGTGTTAACAGTATAGAAGCCTCACACATTATTTATTGTTTGTTCATAGATCTATATTTTCAGTCCCCGAGGACAATAAACATCACAGTGTTGACATTTGCTTTGTTAATATTAATTCCAGTACACTGGTGATGATTACAGAAAGATATGATCCTGGGCCATGAAGAGTTGACAATCTAAGTCAATTCATAGAATTTTATGTAAGTCCCCGCCATGGTGTACACTCTCAATGGAAAATTTTCAAGTAAAATTTGGACCTGTTGTTATTTGTATAGCATATATTATAAGTGTAGTTTTTCTTTTGACGCTGGTGCAGTTCTTGTTTTCCTTCCATCCTGTTATCATGTTTCCATGAGCTGCTGAGTGACTTCTAGATCCCATTATACAAAATTCAATCCAAAAGATATTTACTGGATACCAGTAATGGACAGGGCATTATACAATATTATACAGCTAAGACAAAAACATGAGTATATCCCAATAAGTTAAGAACACAGGCTGGGTGCAGTGGCTCACGCCTGTAATCCCAGCACACTGGGGGACCAAGGTGGGTGGATCACGAGGTCAGGAGTTCGAGACCAGTTCGCCAACATGGCGAAACTCCATCTCTACTGAAAATACAAAAGTTAGCCAGGCATGGTGGCGGATGCCTGTAATCCCAACTACTCAAAAGGCTGAGGCAGGAGAATCACTTGCACCCAGGGGGCAGAGGTTGCAGTGAGCCAAGATTGTGCCATTGCACTTCAACCTGGGCGACAAGAGCAAGACTCCGTCTAAAAAAAAAAAAAAAAAGAAGAAGAAGAAGAAAAAAAGAAAACAGGTCAGGTAAAGTGGCTCACACCTGTAATCCCAGCACTTTGAGAGCCCGAGGCAGGCAGATCACGAGGTCAGGAGTTCGAGACCAGCCTGACTAACATGGTGAAATCTCATCTCTACTAAAAATACAAAAATTAGCTGGGTGTGGTGGTGGGCACCTGTGGTCTCAGTTACTTGGGAGGCTGAGGCAGGAGAATCACTTGAACCCAGGAGGTGGAGGCTGCAGTGTGCCGAGATCACGCCACTGCACTCCAGCCTGGCCAACAGAGAAGACTCCATCTCAAAAAAAAAGAATAAAAATAAAGAACATAAGATCTGGAGTGAAGCTCTGTAGGTCTAATCCCAGCAATGCCAGCTGATTGATGTGTGCCTATGCACAAGTTATTCAGCCTTCCTAAGGTGCTGTTTCCAAACATCTGGAAATAAGGATAATGATAGAAACTTCCTCTCAGAGTTGTAAGTCACGCTCCCTAAACCTGCCTCATCATGAACAACAATGACACCTTAGCAACGGAAGTCTTGTGTTCCACCCCAGCCATTCCAAATTAGCATTTTCAAGAGGAAGGCCTAGAAAGCTTATTCTTGGGATTAAACAAGTATGGAACACATGGAGATCCTGCATGTAAAAGTGCTCATCAATGTGATGGTCTGCAGAAAATTTTAACAATTTGTAGCGTAAGATTTCTTTGCCAAAAGAGCATAGCAGTTTAGTATTAATACAGTGGCTATGCATCAAGGTGATAGAGGTAGTCACCATAAAGGCATGCAAAGAAAGAGGTGAGAGTTTAAACGTGAAAACAATAATTTACCTTTTGGATAAAAAGAAAATTATTAAGGAAGAAGATATTGAAGATGGTCTTGCAGTTTGATGAAATGTCTCTAAAATTCCAGATGGAGAAGTGACTTGTACAATGTAGAGGATGCAGCATAGCAGAAAGTATATGTAGCAAAGACAAGGAGTTCAGCATGGTAGAAGCATAGGAAATATATAACATTTAGAATGCACCCAATTTTGGTCATAAGCTTTGTAGGCCCAAAATGCCATATACCTACTCCATTGTCTTTTTGATGTTCACAAACTCTTGCCTGATCAGTGATCACGGGATAATACAGACGAACATTCTATTCAATCATCACACTGATGTCAGTGATAGGAACAAGTTACCCAACTCAGATTTGTTGGTAATATTCCAGTATTTTCTTTTTCAACCTTGACACTATTGCCATTGTGTAGAGGTTGACCTATGCATTTTAAGATGTTTTTCACTATCCCTTATATCTATTCATTAGATATTAGTAGCACCCCTCCCACCTATTGTGACAACCAAAAATGTCTTCAAATATGCTAAATGCCCTCTGGGGTAAAAAAAAATCATCCCTGGTTGAAAAACACTGAAATATAAAATTCATTCTAGATGTAATTGGAAGTGAAAATCTTAAATGTTTTGCATATTGAAATGCAATTAGTCAGGTAAAGAATAATGTATAACTTATGAATAAGTCATACATTAATTAATTATGGTGATAGTTATTAATGCAATGTCCAAAAGCAGTTAAAAATGTTCAACTAGTTAAAAACTAACATATATATAATAAATTGATATTTAATACAAATATGAAGAAAAAGCATAACCAGAAAATTTAGTAAAACATCATTTTCTTATGGTGTTGTCAAATATTTTATACATTAATTATAGAAAATAAAACAATAGGAATTCTATCATATTGCAATTCTAAGGTACTTAGAATTGCTTGATATCCTAACATTCATAACATCAGATAAAATTTCCTTTAATATGCAATGAATTTACAGTGAATTAACTAAATTTAGGCCGTAAACATGTAAAGAACAAAAAAAAAGTTAAGTTATATTTAAAATTATTTGAAATCTTATGAGAAAGAACTAAAAGGAGATATCAATTTGTCACTAAAAATTTAATGCAAGGAAAAGCTAAACTTCAAAATGAAATATAAAAAAGAAAGAAAAAGTGAAACAAAATCCCCAAAACAAAAAGTAAATTACAATAATATTGATAATCCTCTTTCATCTAGATATATTAATAGTTGAGAATTTAAGAAATGTTAAAAAGGAAAGTGTTAGAGAAAAATTATATACCTAGACATCTAGACATATTTTGCTTCAACTACTTAAACTTCAAAAGCACAGACTTACAATAATAATTTAAGAAGACAATTCAATACGGCTTTAAATCTTTAGAGATTATTATTATTTATTTTTTAGATGGAGTCTCCCTTTGTTGCCCAGGATGGAGTGTGGAGTGCAGTGGCACAATCTCGTCTCACTGCAACCTCTGCCTCCTGGGTTCAAATGATTCTTCTGCCTCAGCCTCCCAAGTAGCTGGGACTACAGGCATGCACCACCACACCCGGCTAATTTTTGTATTTTTAGTAGAGGCTGGGTTTCACCATATTGGCCAGGCTGGTCTGGAACTCCTGACCTCGTGATCCACACACCTCCCAAAGTGCTGTGATTACACGTATGAGCCACCACTCCCAGACAGAGGTTCAATTTTTAAGTGAAAAAAATGTTGAAATGGTTGCTTATGATTTGACCCAGCAATCCCATTACTTGGTATATTCAAAGGAATGTAAATCATTCTGTTATAAAGATACATGCATGTATATGTTCACTGCAGTACTATTCACAATAGCAAAGATATGGAATCAACCCAAATGTACATCAATCAGATTGGATAAAGAAAATGTGGTACATATACACCATGGAATACTATGCAGCCATAAAAAGGAATGAGATCATGTCCTTTGAAAGGACATGGATGGAGCCAGAAGCCATTATCCTCAGCAAACTAATGCAGGAACAGAAAACCAAACACCACATGTTCACACTTATAAGTGGGAGCTGAACGATGAGAACACATAGACACAGGGAGGGGAACAACATGCACTGGGGTCTATTGTGGGGAGTGGGAGAAGGGAGAGCATCAGCATAAATAGCTAATTCATGTGGGGCTTAATATGTAGGTGGTGGGTTGATAGGTGCAGCAAACCACCATGGCACATGTTTACCTATGTAACAAATCTACACATGCTGCACATGTACCCCAGAAGTTAAAATTAAATTAAATTACATTTTTAAAAAAGAAATGATTGCTTATAGATTGCCAGTAATTGAAGATAAAGGGGTTTTGATGTTTACATAAGTAATAAACCTGAAGAACAAAGTTCCTTCAAGACACATTTAAAATCTTGGTAATTTTTTTGATAACAGAGACTCGTATTACACTCTCTGTTATCAAGAAATGACCAAGATTTTAAATGTACCATTTGAACGTGAAAATACGTTCATAATTACCAACATGTAGATTAAACAAAAAAAACAGGTTGAACATAGTGGCTCATGCCTGTAATCCCAGCTACTCAGGAAGCTGAGGTGGGAGGATTGCTTGAGCCCAGGAGGTTGAGGCTGCAGTAAACTGTGATCTAGCCACTGCACTCCAACTTATATATATGTGTGTGTCTGTGTGTGTGTAATATGTAAAATATATATTTTAATATGTAACATTTTAATATATAAAATATAAAATATTTTTAAAATAAAAAATCTAGGAGTAGATATGAGAAATAACTTTTCTACAATATAAGGTAGCCCACATGCATTTGACAACTATAATTTTTAATGATAAAACATGATATTAATGAGATTTTTTGGTACATTTTTATGTATGTCTTCACTTCCCAAAAGTCGTTTCTATGGCCGTGCTCTTTGACTTCAGCTTCTATTTTGGATTTGACCCAATATTGGTTGTAGGGCTAGACCAAGGGCACTTGGCCAAAATGAATATTTAGTACATCTCTGCATACACAGTGAAGTGTGAGAGAAGCTGATAATCCAGTTTAGAAGCTGTAATTCAGAGGGCCTCAAATGCCAAGAAGACGAGACAATGTTTAATTTAATTAGCAAAGAAAAATAAGTGAAGACACTTGCTCAATTCCACAATGAGCTAGAAGTTTTGCAATTTAAGTAAATATTTAGCATGTATTGTAGAAATAAAGCGAATTATAGATGTTGTGTCATTTTCCCCTGTGTTAATGTAATTCCCTTGATTTTGACAGTGAACTAACTGTTGCTAATTTTGCTATCACTAAGGTAATAGTTAGTGCCTATTATAGTTAGAGCTTACATGTATTTAACAGTTCCTGTTTGCCAATATCCCTGAAAGGCATAATCACATTTACGGCTTGAAATGCTTTACAATGAATGGGTTGTAATTATTCTCATTTTATATAACAGAAGAAATGGGTAAAGTTACTCATAAGTAGGAAACCAAGGATTTGAATCCAGGGTCTGCAGTCTTCCTTCTAGTGATAGATCGTTCATGGGATGACTTAAAAACCTTTTTATTGTTATCAATCATTAAGCTAATGTCCCAAATACTTTTTCTCTTGTATTTTATTACCATCCTACTAGCTCCTAAATTGAGTTTTTAAAAGGGAGGGTTCTTTATAAATTTGTCAAAACCCATAGAACGTACATCATCAATAATGAGTCCTAATGTAAACTCTGGACTGAGTGATAATGATGTGTTAACGTAGGCTTATCAGTTGTACCAGATGTACTATCTAGATGGTGGAGGATTTTGATAATGGGGGAGGCTGTGCATGTGTTGGGGGTGGGGGTAGGTGGGAAATCTCTGTGTCTTCTGCTTAATTTTGTTATGAACCTAAAACTACTCTAAAGAATAAAGCCTACTTTTTAAGAAGCACTCACAATATTCTGGTAGACATTTTCTCTAGTGTTTCCTTCATTGCAATGTAACTAATTCCTAACACATGAAAAAACAAACAAACAAAAAACCCTAAATACAGAACACCCTTTCCATTTGATCTTGATCTGAGTACAACTAGTGTGACCTTGAAAGCAGCTCGTAGTCTTTCAGCAATTAAATGTGCATGTTATTTTCATTTCCATTACATACATCAGAGATGAGTGTTTGCTTCTATTATATAACATTAATGTTCATCCTACAGATATGTTATATATCTCAGATATAATGCTTATTGTGTCAACGAACACAAAGCATATGTATAAGACATTGTGTTCATAAGTTATTACCGAAGTGATCTAATGAATTTGAAAGGGTCTGTTCATGACATGTGAGGTTTCCCAAAGTTGTCTTTGATTAAGGACCGGGTGTGCTGGGCTTAATGGAGAACGCTATATAGAGACTGAACAGGCCACGCGTGGTGGCTCGTGCCTGTAATCCCAGCATTTTGGGAGGGCAAGACAGGCAGATGACGAGGTCAGGAGTTTGAGACCAGCCTGGCCAACATGGCAAAACCTCGTCTCCACTAAAAATACCAAAATTAGCCAGGTGTGATGGTGGGCGCCTGTAATCCCAGCTACTCAGGAGGCTGAGGTAGGAGAATTGCATGAACCTGGGAGGCGGAGTTTGCAGTGAACCAAGATTGCACCACTCCAGTCTGGGTGACAGAGACTCCATCTCAGAAAAAAAAGAAAAAAGAAAAAGACTGCACAAACCAGGACTTCCTCACATGAACATAGGTTTCATCCATCATGTGCAGCCTTGGTTGGGAACATTAGATGGTGGCCATAGCGTATTCTTACTCAACATGGTTCTTCTTCATGTCTTAGTCATATTCTCTGCTTCCTCCTCCTTTTCATTCCTAGAGACCTAGAAAAGTCAGTCCAGGCTTGGTCACATGACCTCCAGTCTGAATTATGCCTCATGTGTAATAGGGATTGTGAATGATGTCTCATCCACCATCCAGTGTTAGATACGGATTTAGCACTCCAGATCCCAGATAGGGCAGCCGGATGTGACAGTTCTCAAAGATTTTTTTTTTAGCTTTTCAGCCAATCAGATATAGATATGTACAGCTACAATCAGGACCAGACAACTGTGCAGGGAACTACACTTATATAACTCCTCCATTATGTTTGTTGTATAGAAGAGTAGTAACCTCTCCAATAAATCTACCGTGAGCGCTCCTAAGGCTCCATCAGCAATTGCAGGCAATCACTTAATAATAGAAATAGTTATTTTAAAATATATATTCCTTTCTAGGATAGCTGTAAAATGTGCATGAACTCAATGCCAGCCTGTGACAGGGAAATTTAGTTTTAGGTCACTCAATTTATGCCTCTGAGGGGAACAAATTCCCCAGAAGATTAAACTTTCATTAGGTTCTTTCTTTTATTTCCTGCCTTTGCACCCATCATATCATAAGTTCCATAAATGATGTCTTACTAGGACCATAAAACGGTTGCCCTTGAACTTTAGGAACCTGTCAAACACTTCTCCCTCTCCCCCTTACCCCCCAATAAAAAACCTTTTAGAGAATGGTACTTAAATTGACAGTTTCAGTGGTCACCCTCCCCTGCCTATGTCAATGAGAATGTGCCTAGAAGAGATGGAGAAAGTAATACGCACTTTAGACAATTGCATTGTGAAGCCGATAGTCCACACTCCCCTGCCCCCATCCCGCTATTGTTTGGACTAGACAGGGGATCATACTGAATAGATTAACAAGTCATTGACTTGGGACACCTACTGCTTGGAATGTCATTGCACTTGGAGTGAAAGGGGATAAAAATGTCTCCCTTCCACCCCGATCTCTCTACTCTGTGGCAATATTTCTGCCACAGAAATACTTGGCTGTCAGCTCCAGCAAAGCAACCCGGGATAGCCACAGTAGTTTGTTGTCAGAATGAAAAATGGTTCCGTGCAAAAGGTCTCAGAGCCGGGATGCTAACAATCAAGGAGTCCTAAGTCAGGCATTTGACAGAGAACTTTGGTCTCGCTGTTAAATACCACTTAATACTGTCCTGCCTGATAATCCCTGCTGTTTAACAACTGTGGGATCATGGCTCAGCTGTAGCAGAATGCTTTTTCGACAGGGAGAAAATGGCCAGATGTCATCTATTTGCTTGAAAGAAAAGAAAATACATCTCTTTGCATCCAATGAAAATAATAACGCTTTAAAAAAAAAAGAAAATTGCAAATCCATTCTAGCTTTGATTCATTAGAGAGTTCACAGCCAAGAGAGAGAAATGAAACTCTAGCTGAGGTTAGCTATAGGCGAACAACAAAGCAGCTTGATATAGCCATTAGTACTCTAGACAGCGCTCTGATACTCCAAATAGTTAGCTGGTTAGTAAAAAAAATTCAAGCTAGGCGTCAAGTAATGCCTGCAACTAACTTTTTTGCTCACTGTGTAGTCTTGGGCTTAGAATTGTGTACTAGTTCGTGTGTGTGTGTGTGTGTGTGTGTATGTGTGTGCAAGGCCATCATTACTGCAATAAATATTACAAAGGGCTTACTTAACAGTGCTAATTGTCTCTTTGTTGTTTTCCAAGCAAGATTTAATTATTTTAGTGCCAATTCTCTTATCTAGAGCCACAAGTGATAGTTTTTATGGTCTTTTATAAACTTTAGAGGTGAAATAACATGAAAAATCTAACCCAATTTCCCCATTTTTCTAATAGTTTCTTAGATCATATGCTTAAATGATGACCATGCAAATGGACATTTATTCTGTGATGCTTCAGAAAGAATTATATAAATAAACAAGTAGGATTCATAAAGAAATACAACTTAATTCAGTTTAAGGGTAACAAAAGTTTATCACCATAGTGGACCAAAACAAGTTGAAGCTTTATTAATCAACATTTTCTAAGTCACTGAGAGTGTTCAGATGGACCAGGTAGCCTTTTCCACAGACACAGAGCATGGGATTATTTATAGAGGCATAGACTGTAATCTGTTACTTGTCCACCAATTTTTAGGATACTAAAATACTAAATAGATGTACAGACACTATACGAATCAGTTATCTAGCACACAGTTATGGAGAACGATTTTGTCATTGGCCTAAGTATCGTATCCTCTTTAAAACTGCCTTTCAACTTTATTCCCTAGCTTGGAGTTTGATATCCCCATTTCTTTGATGTATACATTTTTTTACATTATCCAAGAATAGTTAAGGCACATAAGGAGAATTTGAATGCCCTGGAATGAGAATAGGTCACTGTACCTTGATTTGGGGGCATCTAGGAAGGCTATGCTATGCATTTAAACCTGCATCTAATTCAATGGACATCTGTGACAGAGTCAATATTCCCCGAATATGATGCAAGTCACCCCTACTTACTCACCTCACTAAACCTCAAATCTCCAACAACCAAACAAACAGACAAAAGCAAAGCAAAACAAACAAATTAAAAAACCCAGAAACCTACTAAAGGTCATACTTGTGGTTTATTTTGAAATCTCTCTCAGTAAATTCCTAAAATAGTTTACTTATAGCTTCTCTTATGGTTTTGTAACTTCCTATTATATGTAATAGATTTGTAAAACTATGTCCTATTTTCCCTGCCACGTGGGAAGTTCCTCTAAGTAAGCACTGATATCTGATGAATGTTCATTTCACAGTGACAACTAGCATAGTATCTTGCTTTCAGCAATGTATAAAACGATGAAGTTTCTAAAACATAAAAAGTTATTATTTGCCTACATGTAAAAAATAAGCTTTTAAAGACAATGACAACTTCTTTTAACATATTTTAGTAACATAGTTATAACCCCACATTATATTAAGATTATGTGAGAAATAATTCATTGTCCACTTATATCTCAGAAAACCATTTTCTTTCAAAACCTTCAACAAGAGGAGTTTTTCAGGGAAAAACCTTTTGAGTCATTTATCACCTTTTTTGACACACTACGTAATCTTTCTCTCTCTCTCTTTTTTCTTTCTTTTGTTGAGACGGAGGCTCAATCTGTCGCCTAGGCTGGAGTACAGTGGCACAGTCTCCGCTCACTACAACCTCCGCCTCCTGGGTTCAAGCAATTCTCCTGCCTCAGCCTCCTGAGTAGCTGGGACTATAGGCGCCTGCCTCCAAGTCCAGCTAATTTTTGCATTTTTGGTAGAGACGGGGTTTTGCCAGGTTGGACAGGTTGGCCTGGAACTCCTGACCTCAGGTGTTCCACCCGCCTCAGCCTCCCAAAGTGCTGGTTTACAGGGGTGAGCCACTGCGTCCAGCCAATCTCCACCTCTTTTAATTATTTCTGTCTCTGGCCTTTATCCACTGATGAAGGATGTTGTTGTTGGAAGTTATATAGCAGGCCACATATGCTCATTTGGATTCTACAAAGATGGTTGTTTTGGTTCAGTTTGTCTGGTAGCTGTCCATTTGTGATAGCCAAACCAAGCTTATTTTTCAAAGGGATCCCTAAAGGCCTAGTTTACAAGGACATCATTTTCACCAAAAAAAAAAAAAAAAAAAAAAAAAACTTATTTGCTCAAGTAATTTTTATCTCTAGATCTAAAAAGCTAGTATTGATTAATTTACTTAAAGCTAATGTATCTTTTCAAACTACTAATTGTATTTCAAAACAAATAATTAATAGAGTAGCCTATAATAGGAGAAGCCTTGCAAAGATGGAAATTTAAGGTGAGTTTTGTTTTTGTTTGTTTGTTTTGTTTCAGACAGGGTCTTCTCATCTGTCACCCAAGCTGGATGCAGCAGCGTGATCATGGCTCACTGCAGCCATGACCTCCGGGGCTCAAGCAGTCCTCCCACTTCAGCCTCCCAAGTAGCTGGGAATACAGGCATGTGCCACCACATTCAGCTCGGTTTTTGTTCTTGTTGTTCTTGTTGTTGTTCTTTGTCAGTGGTGATTGACAATGATGATTTTGCCAATAAAATAGTCTTACTTAGATATATTTATGTGAATTTCCTCTTAGATCCTACATTCTCCTTAGAATGTTAGAAGTTAAAATGCTCTGAGATTCTGCTGTTAAAAAAAAAAAGGACTCAAATATAGCCATTTCTTCAACTATATCTTGCAAGAATTACATGAAGAATAAAATAATGTGTATATATTGTCTGATATGGAATGCATACACAGCAAATAATAGCTGCTATTTTTACAATTAGCAGTTGCTTAGTCAATGTTTATTTAATGAATAATATATGGCAGTCAATGAACATTTGCTATGTGCTAAATGCTTGGCTTACAAGGTGTTATTTAACAATGATAACTCTTCAACGAGAAATACACCTTTCAATCCCACATTTTTTGAGGAGGAAATTGAGATTCACAGGACTTAAGTTATATACATATCTAGAAGGTGGGCAGCTAAGTTTCCAACATAGGCCCACCTGACTCAAAATGTGCTATATTGTCCTAAATTGACATACTTTTTAATACAGATGCCATATCCGAAACCATTGTGGGATAACTGCAGAGTAATAAAATTTGTATCAGTAGTCACTGTTGAAGAAAAATACTTTATTTCAGCCCCCACAAGATCTCTAGTATAACTGAACACTGGCACCAATGATACCAATTATATCCAAATATTACTTGTTTTCTTTTCTGGATCTGAGTCTTGGGTCTCCAGACCGTGCACAGAAGAAGGAAGTTCAGGTCTCTGTGTCCTCTGCTGGCACACCTGACTCATCTGGGTTGAATCAGCACTCTTGCCCCGGGACCTTTATGTCCCCTCCCAAGGTTTCTTTACTGCTGTCTTGTTATTGGTGTTGATGGTATACACATTTACTATCTGGGAGGATCAGCAGACGGAAACCCCATGACTTGCTAATTAGATCTCCTGAAGATAGTGTCAAATTAAAACCTGGCCCTCTAAATTCACATAAACACCAAGGGATGCACCTGCCAAAGGTGGGGCTCTCCTGGAGAATTGGCAGCTTCTTTCTCCCTCTAACCATTCTCTTATCTGAACTGAAGAGATCTGCCTCCAGCACATCATTGCCCCCAGCACTTAATGAGACTTGAGTAAACAACAGTGGTGGTGAGCTCAGGGTATTTTCTTGGCTCAGGTGCTCAGATTTTCTGAAAATTAAATCCAGTGCCGAGGCAGGTTGAAGGAAAAAATACATCTGCAGCTCAACCCCGTCAGCATGTTGAGTCAATTCTCCAGGTAGTATAGCTGTCAGGGATCAGCTTGGATTTGACTTGTAGCTCTGCTGTGCAGTCTCAGGCAAGTAACTTAAACCCGCTAGTCTCCTGTCTAGTCCTCAGCTTCCTAATTTGCATAATGAGGATCACTGAGCTCATAGGGTTACTGTGAGTTTGGAAAATGCAGGCATAGCACTCGCACAGGCCTGCTCTTTAAGAAGCCTTGAACAATCTAAGCTCCCATTTGCTGCTACTTCTGGTGTAGCTGTTGCTCAGCGGGCTGGAAGAGTAAAGGGAAATGTTGTCAAATCATTCCCAAGTCCTGTCTACATCAAGAACAAGACTTGAAGCAAGCATGGAAAATGGCCTTGACTCATCTCAGAAATCAGAGAGAAGGCCAAGGGCAGTGGTTCCCACCTGCAATCCCAATGGCTTGAGAGGTCAAGGCAGGAGGATCGCTTGAGCCCAAGAGTTTGAGACCGGCCTGAGCAACATAGTGAGACCCCATCTCTACAAAAAAAAAAAAAAAAATACAAAAATTAGCTGGGTGTGGTGACCTGCACTTGGGGTCCCAGCTACTTGGAAGGCTGATGCAGGAGGATTGCTGGAGCCAGGGTGGTGGAGGCTGCAGTGGGCTATGGCCATTGCACTCTAGCTTGGGTAACAGAGCAAATACCTATTTTTAAAAAAAGAAAGAGAAAGAGAGAGAGAGAGGAAGGAAGGAAGGAAGGAAGGAAGGAAGGAAGGAAGGAAGGAAGGACGGACGGACGGACGGGAGGGAAAGAAAGAAAAAAGAAAAGAAAAGAAAAGAAAAGAAAGAGACTCACTGAGACTCTGCCAGGAGAGCTGGAAATCCTATATGAATCCCTCAGTCTCTGGTTTGATGGGATGTGCTTGCAAAGAAGATTGGAGAGGATGCGTCAGAGACACTTCTAATAGGTAACATGGCAGGGTACAAAGCATTAGGGTTTTATCAGTTAATTTTGAAATTTAGCTCCATCACTCAAAACCTGATTTTTTTTTCTTTTTTTTTTTTTTGTAAGTTAGTCAATTTCCTTGGATCTCCATTTCCTCTTTTTCTTAAAAAAATTGATATAATATCTCCCTTCCCAAATTATTGAATTTAAATGAGATAATGTTTCTAAAGCATTTAACTCTTCTCCCACGAGCTGGAGAGCAATAATGTTAATTCTTATACTCTTATACTTCTTCACTTTCCCCTCCTTACACTCTAGTCTTTATTTCTTAATATGTTACAATAAAAATAAAGGACAATAAAAATAAGTTACAGTGAAGCAAATAAGAAATGGTAAAAGTCGTGAGTAGAGCCAATGGAAAATGTATAGGAAAAATTAAGTGAACAAATGTCTAAGCCTACAAATAGTACAACACAAAATATTAGATATGTTCAGAGGGCATCTAATAAATGGAGGGTCATATCAAGAGAGACCAATCCCCTGTTTTCCAACAAAGCATTCATTGTTGCTACTGCAAGGGGCAAAATGCTGTTCTGAGATCAGATGACAGGTTGTGGGTTTTTGTTGTTGTTCTTTGTAGTAAATATCCTTTCATGCTGTGTGGTTCCAACTTTTCAGTTGTTTACTCAAAGTTACACTTCCACAAAAACCACTTATGATCTCAAAAAAAACTGTATATCAGAGGCACATTAAAGCTATCTTTGGCTGATAACGTCTCCACTTTGATTTGAGGCATTTTGGACTCCCTAAAAAAAAGAAAGGATTGCCCAGTGAAAGAGTTCACAGCCCTATTTTTGGAACCTATTTTTCCAGTACAGTAAAGAGACTCAAATATTAAGACCTTGAGTCCCATCCAGGCTCCATTTGAGTCAAATGTAATAGATGGGAGGCCTGACTGCAGAGACCACACAGCAAACCGCATCTTGACACAGTGGCTCCACCAGGCACCTGCTGGATTGAGAAATGCAGGGCAAGTCAGCGCTGATTCATCGCCCCTGATTGACAAGATACTATCATTCACCTTTTCCTGAGAGTCTCTTCTGAAGACCTATACTAGGAAGTACATCCCACATTTCACAAATGGTAAAAATACGTAGGTAAGAAAACTCAAAACTACTTCTATAATTTTCAAAAACAAAATTTGAGACCTTAGTCTGAATTTATATTAATGGAGATGAAGGAGACAAAACATTAAGTGAGCACTCCTTTTCTGTCATTGTGTGGGAAAATCCTGCATAACAGACAATATTCTCCTTATTTTGTAGAGTAGGAAACTAAAACTTAGAAAGCTTAAATAACAGACAATTAGCTAAGTGGACAGGATATGATTTAAGCTTAAGTCTTATGATCTTTCTACTCTCCCATCATACCTGTAAACTCTTAACTTCTTTCCTTTCTTCAAACTATCTTCTTGGCATGTGAAATTTAAGATTTCCTATATTCGGGCCGGCCGTGGTAGCTCACACCTATAATCCCAGCACTTTGGGAGGCCAAGGCGGGTAGATCACGAGATCAGGAGATCGGGACCATCCTAGCTAACACGGTGAAACCCCATCTCTACTAAAAATACAGAAATTAGCTGGGTGTAGTGGCAGGCGCCTGTAGTCCCAGCTACTTGGGAGGCTTAGACAGAATGGTGTGAACCCGGGAGGCAGAGCTTGCAGTGAGCCGAGATTGTGCCACTGCACTCCAGCCTGGGCAACAGAACGAGACTCCATCTCAAAATAAATAAATAAATAAATAAGATTTCCTAAATTCATACCCTGATGCTGTTATATGATGGGTTTGAAACTTGTGCCTCAGCCACTGTAAGAACAATGGTCAATTGTCTCAGTAGGGGACTAATTCCACATGCAATGAGAAGAGCACAGACTTAGAAGGCTTGTTTTTCTTTTCTTAATTTTATTTTATTATTATTTTTTTGAGATGGATTCTGGCTCTATCACCCAGGTTGGAGTGCAGTGATGCCATCTTGGCTCACTGCAACCTCTGCCTCTCGGGTTCCAACGATTCTCCTGCCTTAGGCTCCTCAGTGCCTGGGATTACAGGTGTGCCTCACCACGCCCGGGTAATTTTTGTATTTTTGGTAGAGACAGGATTTCACCATGTTAGTCAGGCTGGTCTCGAACTCCTGACCTCATGATCCACCTGCCTCGGCATCCCAAAGTGCTGGGGTTACAGACATGAGCCACCACATCCGGCCATAGAAGGCTTATTTTTCTACAGATAGAGTCAGGGTTTAGAGAATAGTGGAGAAAGAACAGAGTCATGACACTTCAAGAATTTAGAAAGACATGTAAAGCCTTCAATGCTGGTAGTTCTCAACTGAAGGTGATTTGACAATATCTAGAGACATATTTTTTGGTGTCACTACCAGGGAGGGGTAGGGTTATGATACTGGCATCTAGTGAGTGATAGCCAGGGATGCTGATAAACATCCTACAATGCATAGGACAGGCCCCTCACCCTGGACCGCAAGAGAGAACAATCACGTTTAAAATGTCAGTGGTGTAGAGGTTGAAAACCCTGTTGGAGACTCCTTAATTAGGACTATGGACAATTGAAAGAAACTGGATATTTATGAATAAATTAATGAGTAGATAAGTGAATGAATGAAGATATGAATGAAACAATGAGACGTGAACTAACATTCAGGTTATTCAGTAACTACATCTGGTAGCACCAATGAGACATGCAAAGGGGGTCTTGAATTGTATCTTTATTAAAAGATTGTATACATCATGATTAATATGTATGATTATATGCTGGTAATAACATCAGTTAATCCAGGGGGTGTTAAAGATAAATATATTTATATCCATTTTCCACCCTCTGACTCCATCATGGTAGCTTGTGCAGATAATAATTTACTTGAAAATGTATAATTATGTATTTCATTACAAGTTTCCAATACTTATTATTGTGTTATTTTTAATTCCTTGAAACTCCCACCTTTTAGTGTGTACTTTAGCTTTAGCTTTGATTTCAAGAACAAACTAGCTATAATACGGGGACTGATGTCAATAATACGACTTTTGCTATTAGACTCTCTCTCACTTTCCCTCTCCTTTAAGTTTGGGCCATATTCTCAACAGACATTAGTCAATTAAACTGGGGCTGGTGCAGGTGGGGTGGTTCAAGTCTGTAATCCCAGTATTTTGGGAGGCCAAGGCGGGAAGATCGCTTGAGCCCAGGAGTTTGAGACCAGCTTGGGCAACATAGTGAGACTCTCTCTTTACAAAAAATACAAAACTGGCTGGGTGTGGTGGCATGCACCTATAGTCCCAGTTGCTTGGGAGGCTGAGGTGGGAGGATCTCTTGAGCCTAGGAGTTTGAGGCCACAGTGAACTATGGTTGCAATAATGCACTCCGGCCTGGGCAGAAAGCAAGACCATAGTCTCTAATTAAAACAAACAAACAAAACACTAAGAGTGCAAAGAGGGAGGGGAAAAACATTCAAAAAACCTATCACCCTTGTCTGCACATGTAAAGCAACCAACCAAGAACTTCACTTCCTGCTATGATTGGTATTCTTACAGTGAAGCTCAGGATGCTGAGTTTCACTACAATAAACCTATGGTTTCACTAAGGCATTTTCCCATGAGAACATTTTAATTAATTTATTAATTGCAAATGAAGCTACAGGTGTTTGAGTGGGTTGGTGGTAGCAGTGGGGTGTGTGTGTGTGTGTGTTTGCACACGCTAGAGCGCATGTGCATGAGTGTATGTGTGTCTTAATTGCTTCTATATCTGCTTCTCTGGTTCAGCCTGTCCAGGCCAGTTGGCAGCCCCCAGCAACTAATTCCCAGACAAGTCTCTGCAGGCAACTTGTCACGTGGTGATGGGATCCTGTGAGGCCCACACAGCTATGCAGGAAAATAACATTGTCATAATAAGATGCTGGCTTCTTGGCAATCCGACCCTAGTTCTGGGGTAGAGGTTGGCAGTCATCCTCCTTAGAGACCGAGATGTTCTAACTATGATCAAATGTTTAGATATTTTTAAAAGCTTCTTCTTTGTCCCAAGGAAGATTTTGTTCTCCCATGCCAATGTTAGCACCTTACTAATGATTTTCAGATATATTTTCTAACTTAGAGATATCAACTGAGAGATGGTCTTGCTCTCTCAGTGGAAAACATTTGCAACTCGGTTTGGGGGTTTCAACAAAGTGCCACTTAAACTTGACAGGCAAAGCTTCAAATACGGTTATTTCTTAGGAGGGAATTGGCATGGTAGAAAGGCCTGTGACTTTTGGGGTTAGACTGAGCTGAGCTTTAATTCAAGTTCTCCATGCAAGTAGGTATTGAGCAATATTATCTAAATACTAGCTTGGGAGTCTAGCTTTGCCCATTAATAAAATGGTAAGTAAAACAACTACTTTTGGACCATTGCCAAGATTAGCAGAATGTGAAGATGAGCTATTTGACACATAGTAGGCACTCAGTAAATGTCCATTAATTATTAATGCTGTCACTATTATTTTTCTATAATCCCTCCAATAACTGTTGGGTTCTTTTTATTCTCAGCTCTTTGGTTCCCATTTTAAAAATGATTCTTTCTATTTTCTAAATTGAATATACCACAGTAAACAATTAAAGCAAAGCAAAGCAACCTATTTCTGTATTGCTCTTTTCCCTACCATGTCAACTTATGACTATGACTTGCTATGGTTAATTATTCAGCTGTGTCTGTGCTCTGTCTTACTTAAGTTAAAAGGCAAGTCCCTCTAGGGAAGGAACGATGTATTTACCACTTTGTGTCTGCTTTCGCTTCCTCACTGTACTAGAAATTGTTAGTCTTAGTAGAGGTGTCAGAAGGTTCACTGACATACTTCTGGGTCATAATCAAACATTTAGGGAGGAATATTACTCAATTTAACATATGTTTATTGCGGCACTATTCACAATAGCAAAGACTTGGAATCAACCCAAATATCCATCAGCGACAGACTGGTTTAAGAAAATATGGCACATATATATCATGGAATACTACGCAGCCATAAAAAAGGATGAGTTCGTGTCCTTTGTAGGGACATGGATGCAGCTGGAAACCATCATTCTCAGCAAACTATCACGAGAACAGAAAACCAAATACCACATGTTCTCACTCATAGGTGGGAATTGAACAATGAGATCACTTGGACACAGGAAGGGGAACATCACACACCGGGAGGTTGTGGGAAGCAGGGAGGGGGGAGGGATAGCATTAGGAGATATACCTAATGTAAATGACGAGGTAATGGGTGCAGCACACCAACATGGCTCATGTATACATATGTAACAAACCTGCACGTTGTGCACATGTACTCTAGAACTTAAAGTATAATAAAAATATATATATATTTAAGTTGAATTATCAATAGGATCTATAACTTTCAGAGTATCCTGCATCTACAGTTTTAACCTCAAGTGGAGACTGTAATTTATAAAAAATAAGGATAAAGTATAAAAACAATAAAAATAAATAGATAAATAAATAAAAGTCATGGATGACAGTTTTTAGCATTTATCTTTTGGGGACAGAGTCTAATATGCTACTATAATATACCTCCGTGTGTATCCCTGTTCAAAAGCTTATTGCTAATTAAAATAAACATTAGATTCCTGAGGTTTACTGAAAATTTTATTGCATTACAAAAAAGCAAGTGTATGTGAGAAGGTAAAAAAAAAAAAAATAAAAGAGCAAGAGAGAGATAAAAGTTAATTAATAGAATCTGGCCTTCTTCCAAAATATACTCTGTGAGTTTGAGGTATTTGGGATTGGGTAATTTAGGTTGGTTGGTATGTGAAAAACATCTGTCATGATGAGTCTTGCTATAATATGCTACTCACTGGGAAGGCATGGCACCATCTTCATCATGACGAGCTTCAAATGTGTGTCACTTGCGGCATGACACCATTAAGTGTCTGGGTCCTTATTGGGCAATATTCTGTATTGATTATAATATGTTTTACCTTCTGAGGTTGGCTTGGAAAGTCGAATGGTAAGCAAAGTCATTAGTTGCCCTTGGAGTTGATTTATATCTCCATTGGGAGGTAGTTTTTCCACCACTTTTTCTTAAATGGAGTTGGGTTTGGAGTACCCTATCTGGTACTATTTATAATCTATTAGGCCCCATTTACTACAGGGTCTGGAACTAACTGCACATAAAAATTCCCAACTAGTTTCTGAATCAAAATAGTTATTTTTATGGCTAGAGCCAGGTTTCCCAAAGGGTGTACCATGAAATACTAGTGCCATAAGATGCTCCCCAAAAAGAAGTTTATTGTTCAAATAAATTTGAGGGAAAACAGTCCACTGATGCTCTCTTTTGTTGGCATGTTGCTAGATTTTAGGGTCCACCATAGCAGAATCAGTTATAACATTATTATCATTGAAGCAACTAGCATAATGACCATCAAACAGAAGACATGTAAAAATATTATCGGTAAATTAATGAACACTTAAACAATTCTGCAGTAAAGAAAGCATTTAGCTTTGCTCATTTAAACATTTCCCAATTTGTAACAGTCATGGAACCATTTTTTTCGCATAAAACTATTAACATTATATACAACTTATCTTCCAAAGAACATCTTTTAGGGGAACTCTTGTCTAGAGTATTAAACACACTCATTAAAATAATTTTGTGTATACAAGAACTCATTCAATGTTCATGTTTTAGTACCTACTAAGTTGTATGTTCTGGGAACATACTAACAAAACATAAGCTCTGCCATTATTGATCTTTTAGCTTACTAGGAGAAATATGACACAATCTTGTTTTTAAAACAAGGTAACGTGTAGTAAGTGTCATATGAGAAGTGGAAATAAGAAGATTACAAAGTGAGAAATGAACAAAAAGTATCCACATTTGGATATCCTCCTCATGATATAAAAGTTAAGAAATAGTGTTCGTTTGTATGATTTATGAAAGGTTATTGCTCACACTGCAAATGTCAAGAAAGTACTGGAAAATAATGAAATGTTCTCACTGTAAGGCAACAAGGAGTGGTGGAGACTGTTTAAAAAGTTTATGCTCAGCTGGGCACGGTGGCTCACGCCTGTAATCCCAGCACTGTGGGAGATCAAGGCAGGTGGATCACCTGAGGTCAGGAGTTTGAGATCAGGCTGGCCAACATAGTGAAACCATGTCTCTACATAAAACTACAAAAAATTAGCCAGGTGTGGTGGTGGGCGCCTGTAATCCCAGCTACTCGGGAGGCTGAGGCAGAAGAATCACTTGAACCCGAGAGGTGGAGGTTGCAGGGAGCCAAGATTGCACCATTGCACCCTAGTCTGGGCAACAAAAGTAAAACTCCATCTCAAAAAGAAAAAAAAAAAAAAGTTCATGCACTGTTCTCACTCATAAGTGGGAGTTGAACAATGAGAACACATGGACACAGGGAGGGGGACTTCACACACTGGGGCTTGTTGGGTTGGGGGCAAGGGGAGGGAGAGCATTAGGACAAATACCTAACGCATGTGGGGCTTAAAACCTAGATGAGGGGTTGGTGATCGCAGCAAACCACCATGGCACATTTATACCTTTTTTAAAAACCTTCATGTTCTGCATATGTATCCCAAAACTTAAAGTCAAATAAAATAAATAAATAAATAAGTAAAATACCTATCCAAAAAAAAAAAAAAAGTTCATGCTCATATTAAAGGAGGCGGTTGGCAACCGAATAGAACTAACTATTATCACGGGCTTCATGTTGGCAAGTCTTCCGATCTGTTACGAGAAGTCACAAATCTGGATTTTGATCTACAATATTCTCATTATATCCTTATTTATTTTACATATCGACAAAGCTGACTCCATTACACACACATACCTATATACTTGTAAGGGAGATTAAATAGACACATTTCTTTACTTTTTTTCAAAAATCACACTAAAATTACAATAATGCATTTTTTAAAATACGTGAGCCTTGAGGACGTAGAAAAATGGTGAAGGACACTAGTGGAAATGTTTTGGAAGCTGGTAAGGGGATGGCCCAGTGGTAATGGATTTAGCTGACCCAAGAAAGCAAAATCCCAAGCTTGGAATGAAGAAAGATTTTCAAAAAGCTCAGTCTGTGGTATCTCATGTTTCTGCAACTCGGGGAGAAGGCAGGATGGCTAACATCAGAAGGGCTGAGAAGCTGATGGAGATATATTGAGAGATCCCCACATGTCCACTGTCACACATTCTGAGCAACTGCTCTTCCCTACACGTTTGATATTATAGATTTTTCTTGTGGCTAGTAGGATTGTGGACTGGGGATTGTGGGATGGCAGACAAGGATGAGAACGCGGATACTGTAAAGAATGAAAACAGGGGATTAAGTAGCCATATGCATCCTGAATCTTAAAAGGAATTACCCTGCATCCCAGCCTTCTTTCCCCATGTGGCTCCAAACAGACAGGTGACCTGATCATTAATCTTCAGACAGGAAATTTGGAAACTGTTTTCCTGAAAATCTGACTAGTATTATCTTAGGATCCTGACATCAAGGGATCCCAAACCAATGGCTCCCCAAATTATTCTACAGTAAACCTAAGAGCAATTCCAACAGCATGACTCTAATTGGTGGGTTAGTCTTCATGGAGCAGAAAGTCCCAAATCAACAGATAATTTTTTGTAAAAGACTCTAACATAGAAGATAGGGGTTGAAATGAATAAAGAGAGGTGGAAGAGAAACCATACAGAAAAAAAAACAAATCTTCAAAGTGTGACTTATAAGTGGAACCTATAAGACTTTGTAAGTGTAGACACTGGAACATATTAACCCAGTGAAAAGATTTCTGCCAGATATTTAGTACGAAGCTCATACTGTAGCTGCACCAGGCGTACCAGCTTGGTGAGTCTTGGGTTACTCAAGCCTTACTCATGAACTTGCCCGCTGATTTACCCAGAAAGAGATTTTGTAAACTCTCAGGGAACTGAAACCAGAGCTACTGCTCAGTTTATTTTCTCTTTGGACATCTCATATAACTTGTAGCAACATTACCCTGTCCTTACAGAAGCTAGGATTGTGCTTGCTACTCGGGTATACAAACTGAACAGTAAATTGTTTAGAGATACATGCATACATGTACGAATTTAAAATCAAATAAGCAAGCAAGTGAATGATTATCTGAAAAGTCAGGATAGTGGTTATTTCCAGAGGATGGAGGGTGCATTAGGTTTCTATGACTGCTATTAGATAAATTACCACAAACTTAGTGACTTCAAACAACATGAATGTATTCTCTTATACTTCTAGAATTCAAAGGGTAAAATCAAGATATTGGCAGGACTGTCTTTCTTCTGGAGGCATTATGAAAGAACCTGTTTCCTTTTTTCTTCTAGCTTCTAGAGGCCTTCTGCATTTTTCGGTTTATGGCTCATGATGCCAACCTTTGGTTTCCTCATCATGTCTTTCTTTTCTGACTCTGATTCCTCCCACACCCTCATATGAGGATCTTTATGATTACTTTGATCCCACTTGGTTAATCCAACTTAATCTCTCCATCTCAAAGTTCTTACCTTAACCACAGCTGCAAAGTCTCTATTGACACCTGAGGTAACCTATTCAGAGGTTCTGGGGATTAGAATACAGACATTATTGAGGGGTCATTATTCTATCACAGAAGGGGATACAATCTGGGAGAGTCACACAGGGAGTTTTAGTTTAAGACAAGCTGCACGATGGATGGCAAGTGTTTATTTTGTTTTTATCATTAAAGTGTACATATATGTTTTATATACATTCCTGCAAGTCATATGTTTCACAAAAATGGGCTACACATGTTGTATATGTGGGTCAAGTTTAGCTCCTGGTGTCTAGTTAACAAATTTAATCTAGGATAATACTTATGTTGCAGGTTTACAACAGTGAGAAAGATGATACAGAGCTTACTTGCTGCTTTTCTCTCTGACACAACTGTCTGATTTTTTTTTTTTTTTTTTTGAGACAGAGTTTCACTCTGTCACCCAGGCTGGAGTGCAGTGGTACATCATCACAGCTCACTGCAACCTCAACCTCCCACACTCAGATGATCCTCCCACCTCAGCCTCCTGAGTAGCTGGGACTACAGGCATGCACCACCACACCCAGCTAATTTTTGTAGATATGGGGGTTTCGCTATGTTGCTCAGGTTGGTCTCGAACTTCTAGGCTCAGGATATCTGCCTGCTTCAGCCTCCCAAAGTGCAGGAATTACAGGCATGAGCCACCATGCTGGCAGTGATTTCTTCTTAATTACAGCCTAATTTCCTTTGGACTTGAGGCTGTAAGCAAGGGCAATGTGTTTGCCTTTTGAAATGAAGTAGGGCAGTAGTATTAACAGTTTCTTGTAATGGTCAATTGATATATGTCATTGTATTTGCTCTTCTTGTATTGCTGTGAAGAAATACCTGAGACTGGGTAATTTCTAAAGAAAAGGGATTTAATTCATTCATGGTTCTGCAGGCTGTACAGGAAGCATAGCACCTGCATCTGCTTGCCTTCTGGGGAGGCCTCAGGGAGGTTTTATTCATAATTCATGACAGGAGGTAAAGTGGGAGCATGTCACATGGTGAAAGCAGGAGTGGGGGGGGGGATCTGTCACATTAAAAAAAACTGTCACCCTTTTCTGCACATGTAAAGCAACCAACCAAGAACTTCACTTCCTGCTATGATTGGTATTCTTACAGTGCAGCTCAGGATGCTGAGTTTCATTACAATAAACCTATATATGTCCAAAGGGTAACGTTTTTATCCTAGTTAAGTCTCCTATGAAGATGGTAAGGCAAGTTAAAGTAACACAGTGATGCCCACTCTAAAAAAGAAAAGCAGTAATGTTTGAGTTGAACATGATGAAGAGTGAGTCCTATAAGCTCTGAGGGAATGTATTTCAATAGAGGAATCCGCAAATGCAAAGACATGAGGCAGGGGTGATATTGATGAGAACTGAAAGAAAGCAGACAGGCAATGTACCATGCAATGCAGACAGAAGGCTAGTCAGAGGCTAGATCTTAAATAAATCGGTATGCCATGATGAGAAGATTATGTTTTATTTTAAATGAAATAGACATATATTGGAGCAGGGAAGTGGCATTAAATGATTCACAATTTTAAAATATTTTATCTAATTTAGGGACTAGATGGTAAGTGCTGGTGGTGAGGGAAGAGACAAACGTGGATGCCAAAGAGACCATTTAGAAAGCTACTACAGAGGTTTAGTTCCAATTTTCCTAGGTCAGTATAATATATCATGCAATCCATATATGCAAATTTCAATTTTTAATAGCAAAATTTAAAAAGTAAAAAACAAGGGGTGAAATTAATTTTATTAATATATTTTATTTAAATCAAAACATCCAAAATATTATCACTTCAACATACAATCAATAAATGAAAATACTAATGATACATGTGACATTCTTTCTTGGGTACCAAATTTTTGAAATGTAGTATGTATTCGCCCCTATAACGCAATACAAACTAGCCATCTCTCAAGTGCTCAGCAGCTACACATGGCTAGCTACAGTACGGACAGCATTAATGGGCAAACATTAATGATGATTTGATTAGAGCGATTGCAATGGAAATGGAGAGAAGCAGATTAATTGGACATATGTTGTATAGAATTAGTAATAAAAGGAGTTGCAGAGGAATCAAGGATGACACAACCTTTTTAGTAACACGACTCAGAGATGGTGGTGTTATTAATTAAGATAATAAAACTAGTGGTTTTTAAGGAAGATGTTTAAAGAGGAATCCAAGTGCCAGTCCATAACAAGTGAAAATACTGCTTCTCATTAGTGTTAACTAATGTCTCTTTCAACTCACCTTCTTGCTAATATCACTTAACAAAGAATACCATGGTTCACAGCCTCCTCAATCGGAATGATGAGAATGCATATAAAACCACACATTCCCGAATCTTACTAGAGTTCCACTGAATTACAGTATCAGAGTTTCCAAAACTTTAAAGATACAGTAATTTAACTGTGGTGTGGTGAAGCTAGTTCACTGTGACTTGCACTTGCAAAAGCTGACTGCTACATTTTCAGGAATTTTGAGAGTGTGTTGATGTCATGTCCATAGCTTGAAATTGATCACAGTGGGAGTATTTACACTATGGAAATGAGCAAATGCTACAAATCAGGGCTTTTTGTTTACCCCCAGAGTTCATTTGTAAGCACACACACAAGAGAAGGGACAAGAGAAAAAGAAGAGAATATGAAGAAAGCACTCCACATACACACATATTGAGCATGCATAAAAGCTTTGTGAAATACAGCAACAAAACAAAACAGAAGAACGATAAATCATTGTTAGAAAGATAAATCTTCTGGTCCAGAAAAGAATATAAATTTAAAACAATACAATGCATCAAAGCTGACAAATTCAAGAACCAAAATTCTAATACTGAGAAAAGTATGATTGAGAGTGCAGCTCCCCTCCTGCATATTAAGGAGTCCCTGCATAAAGCCTAGAGTCTAAGGGAGGTAGCTAAAATCCTTTTTGGTGAAAGGATATGGATTATAAAACTTGTCTTTATGGGAAAAATATAATATTGTATATGCAGACTAAAATGTAAGAGTAATCCTTAAGAATTTCTTAAAAGCATAACTTTGAAAAAAAGTAGTTAAGGAAAAATAACATAAAAAATTAATCTACAAAAGTCAGGAAAATAGTTTTAAACTACATAAAACAATAAAGATGTAAAATTATAAGTATAAATGCAAACACTAATGAAACTATTAAAACAATTAAATCAATCAAGTTCTGGTAATAAAGCAGAGGATGGAAAAATAAAGTATAAAGGTAATAATAATTTCTTAGTTCTCAGTCAATACTCTCTAGAAGATGAAATTGAAAGTAATACTGCAAAGTAATATTGGTTGTAAAGAAACTACTGTAGGTTGTGCAAAAGTAATTGTGATTTTTACCATTACTTTCACACCAACCAAATAGAATGAAAAATACCAAGTAAAACTTGCACAATCAGAGTGTATAGAGCACGCAACAGAGCTAGGAAAAAAAGGGATCATATTGTAAAAGGAAGAAACAAAAGAAGCAGCAGTGCAAAAAATATAAAGCATAACATGAATTGTGGCTTATACTCTTAGAAATTACCACTAATGGTAAATATATATTTATAGATAATGTATAAAATAGGTATATATAATGTATAAAAATGTAGCAAAGGAAGTAAAAAAGCACCTCCCAGACTAGACTAAACTCTGTACTATAGAACTGTATACAGACTCTACTCCTATAGCATGTAACGGTGGCAGCAAAACAGTGATTTGACAGAGGTGGAGGACAGGCAGGAGAGAGCGAGCAGGCAGGTGGTAGCTGAAAATAAAAATGTAGACCAAGGAACAGTAAACAAATGAATAATTAAAGGAAACAAGAATTTTAACTTTAATATAAAATAGTTGAATTCAGAAAGATAGCATTTAAAAAGGCAATATAGGCTGGGCGCGGTGGCTCACACCACGTAATCCCAGTACTCTGGGAGGTCAAGGTGGGTATATCACGAGGTCAGAAGTTCGAGACCAGCCTAGCCAAGATGGTGAAGCCTCATCTCTACTAAAAATACAAAAATTAGCCTGGTGCAGTTGCAGGCACCTGTAATCCCAGCTACTCGGGAGGCTGAGGCAGGAGAATTGCTTGAACCTGGGAGGAGGAGGCTGCAGTGAGCCAAGATCACGCCACTGCACTCTAGCCTGTGGGACAGAGCAAGACCCCGCCTCAAAAAAAAAAAAAAAAAAAAAAAAAGGCAATATAGGCAACATGAAAATTATGACAATGAACATCTAATAGATGCAATTATCTGTGTACCAAAAAGAATGACACATTTCTTGAGGCAAAAACAATAGGAAATTTAAAAAGTAGACAAAAACCCAATAGTAGTAGAATTAAATTTATCTTTCACATCCCTGACAAAAAGGCAAATCAAAAATAACTTTGAAAATTAAAAACATTAAAAGAAATGAATAAGGGAGACCTAATAGTGTGTGCATGCGTGTGTGTGCGTGTTTGTGTGCATTTTACTCTCAATTCAGAAAAAAGAAAGTAAGACTTTACAAGGATCCATATGACATTCACAATTGACATATATGAAGCCATAATAAACCTTTAATAAGCTCCAAGAAGACAGGAATAGGACAGTATAACAGAAAACGCTTTCTCATCAAAGTAAAAGATGATATGGTAACAGAATTAAGGGAAAAAACAAAATGAGAAAACATTTAATCTCTAAAATGTGTTAACTAAAGGTAAAAATTAAATTCAAGATCATAGAAAAGTCTAAGTAGTAATGAAATGAAATGAATACTAATGAAATTTAAACAATAGCTATTAGAAATTTTGCAAGATTCAGTTATTTAAGAGAATTCACATATATAAATGCTTACATTAATACTGAGTGAAGAATAAAAATAACGAAGTAAGCATCAAACTCAAGAAGTAAAAAATTAGAATAACATATATCTAAATAAAATTAAAAGGAAGAAATCCCAAAACAAAAATGTCATTCGAGAATTTGATAATATAAATAGAAACGATAATAACAGTAATAGTAGCTCTAATCATTACGTACTTAATCTACGCAAGGCATTATTCTACATGACTTCAATGTGTTAGCTTGGTTTGAATTTACAGTCCTTAACCATGAGGATCAAGAAAACAAAAAGCTGAACATTTGACTAGATAAATAACTACGATAAAGATTGATTAGAAAAACATAGAAGGCAAAAATATAAACAAAATAAGTATAAAAAGAAGAACAAAATACCGCTGGAGAATTTGGAAAAAAATGAGAAAATATGCCCATAGCATTGGCTGGACATTTTGAATCTTAGCTTAAACATATCCTTTCTAAGAAAAAAAAAACTGACTTCCCAAAATTGACTTGAGAAGAAATGGAACACCTACAAATACAAAACAAATTAGTGAAATTTAATCAGTTATCAAAAATGTCTTCTCCCTCCCTCAGTAAAACATCCTCCACAGCTCAGATGACTTTGGAGATGATCTAAATATTAATACACACAATATCATGTTACAATCATCTCTCAAAATCAGTTTCAGAGAACAAAAGAGATAAAAGTTACTGATTCATTATGATCCTGTACAGCTCCATATCCAAACCAAATGAGAATAAAATAAATTAAAAGTATAAATTGTTATCTTTTATGAAATAATGTGAAGATCTAAAAATATTACCAAACTTAATCCACATTAAAATATAAACACTTAATAGGATTTATACTAGGAATACAAGTGTAGTAGCTTTTTAAAAATGTGAAATTGGTGGCAACACCCTGGTGTGAACCAAAGAGAAGTTCCTTGATGTGAACAAATAGAATGTACAGATAAAATATTCAATAATAACAATAATAATACATAGTATATAGTTGTTCTTTCAAAAGTGAAACTTGTGTGTGAGTGGCAACAAAAATATTAAGAGAAAAGAAACAACAACAACAACAACAAAAGCCACACACAAACACACAAGTGGGGAGGGTATCTTCACCTTCGGGTATTGGCAATGCTTCCTGCGATAAGTGTTCACAACAACAACAACAACAATTGCCTCTTCTGTGAAGATATACACACACACTCTCTCACAAAAGAATTTACATATACACAAAGAAATTCATCGATGGGACAGTTTTGAGAGTCCAGGACCGATCCATAAATATAATGAAACATATAGCAAAAGTGGCCTTACAAATTAGTGATTACAAATTAGTAAGGATGAGTTATTGAATGAAGGTTACTGGGACAATTTGCCTATCAATATTGAAAAAAAACTCAATAAAGTCAAGCAACTCAATAAAGAATAGGCAAAATATTATAAGTAATTCACAAAAGAAGAAAGCTGAATGGTCAATAAGTATAAGAGGAAAGGCTTACACACTCTAATAATTAGGAAGATACAAAATAGCACAAGATATCACTTCACACTTAGACTAAAAAATAAAATAAAAGGTCTAGTAATACTTATTGCTGGAGATGATATGGGGGAAATCACAGCACTCACACACCATTTTGAGTGGAAAATTAGTGCATTAACTAAAAGAACAATCTACTCTTATCCCACCAGGAATCCTCTCCCAAATGTCTTTTGACTTAACTCTTCAAGAATCATCTTCTAAGACTCTCTCACTCATCTCCCAGAAGATATTTGCATTTTAAAGTCCATCTGCAACTTATGTGCATTTTAACCTCTATCTTCAGCCAGGCTGGACATCAAAATGATTTAAAAATCATCACGAAATTACATAATACATGCAAGGATACACATTTCCTTATGTTCTATTGCATTAACTGTTTTGCAATTTTGTGGAAATCTATTTCAGTTTTAAGCATACATCCAAGGATCAGTTATTGCACATAAAGCACAGACCAACTCAGTGGCAAACTCACTTTGACTGGCAATGAAAGCAGATATGTAGAATGCTGCCTTCTCCATAGTAATAAGGGAATGAACAGGAATCCCCCAAATCCTCTGCACACATAAGGTTCACTTGGTGTGGTTCTTTAACTTCTATTTTACAACGAACCCACGTGGAAAGATTTTTTCCACATTGAAATCAAGATGGGCGGGATTGGTTTTGTTTTAACTAGTTTTCCTTCATATGTGAGATTTCTGGCATATAGCCTGAGAAGTCTGGGGCAATGAAATGCATTTAGTGTAGAGAAGGGATATAAAAATTTCTTGTTTTAAATTTTTTTCCCATGTCTGTAAACACTCCATTTCACCTGGCAGAAAAGTTGTTCCTGACCGAAGGCTCCTAGGCAAAGCAGGTTTGAAACCAAAGGAAATAAAGAGAACTCTTGTCTTTCCTGTTATGCAGAGTACTTTTATATGCACTAACCCAATGATTGAGAAGAGGAAGATTTTGTCCCTAAGGTGACCTGTCCCAGCTGGGGCAGGGGCGACTTGTAGGGTAAATCCCAGAGGACCCAGCTATGGCCTTCATTCTCAGCAGACACTGCTTTTGCAATCACTTTCTATCTGTGAATCCTTGCTGGAGAAATAATAACTGTCTATAGCTTCCTGTGTGATTTGCCACTTCTCCTTGTGGACAGCAGTCCTGTGCGCAATGTGTGCTGATTTTATCAGGAGATGTATTTATAGGCTGGTGGTTAATGCTGTATTAAGGTGTAATGGGGTAAAGGAAATAGGGTGCAATTTTTCTGCCTTAATCATTCTCCCAGGCAAAAGCTAGAGTAACACAGGTGTGTCTGATCTCCCTAGGGGGTTGATTATCTCACGATAACCACATCCTCTGTAATTCCCTTACCGCTATTTTTTTTTTCCCAGGATCAGATACAAAGAAGTGATTTAGGTGATTGGATTGACTGACAAAAAACTGTCAGCCAGTCTGCCCCATGACATTTTAAAGGATAATATCTACGTTCTGCAGGTTCAGCCACCAATAGGCTAGTGTCAGCAAATTAAAGGCTTCCTGGACCAACTGGGCTTCTGCAAAAACCGTTTGTGTTTACATTTCCAATGCCCTTTTCATGGGCAATTCAAAACCTAAAACCTAAAAGCTTTCACTACTCTTAAGAGAAATAAAGGGCAGGGAGTTGGCATCAATCACTACCTGAGAAATACACTATTGTTTGCCAGTGCTTTATGATGGATTTGAGGGAAGTCAGCTGCTATTCCTAGATTAATCTAGTGAATCAAATGCAGCAACGATTTCTCTCTTACATTCTGGCTGAGACAGAAAAAGCCTAAGGGCAGAAGGTTGTAACCAAGAGATTAGTGACTTAGGGGATAATTTCATATCTGACTCTCAGATAACGTGATTTTCAATATTTCCATTTCATTGAATTCAAATTGAGAGATCCCAATAATGTTTATATCTCATTTGAACTGAGAACTTTTGGAAGTCTATTCATTAGTAAAATGCTCAATAGTCTTTTGGAAAACAAAATTAAATAGAGAATTACAGAAAAATGAGTACTAATTTAGCTAAAGATTGGTTTCCATCTGATGTAAGAGGGTGACATGAATGAACTTCTGGTTACAGTCATCCTTAAATGAAAAAGGGTGAAGTTGTGTAATGCTCCCTTGTTCTTTTAGGTGAATACAAAATACCTTACATTTTATTTTTTTTTTTTACTTTTTTTTTTAAATTTATTTATTATTATTATACTTTAAGTTGTAGGGTACATGTGCGTAACGTGCAGGTATGTTACATATGTATACTTGTGCCATGTTGCTGTGCTGCACCCATCAACTTGTCATTTACATCAGGTATAACTCCCAATGCAATCCCTCCCCCCTCCCCCCTCCCCATGACAGGCCCCTGTGTGTGATGTTCCCCTTCCTGAGTCCAAGTGATCTCATTGTTCAGTTCCCACCTATGAGTGAGAACATGCGGTGTTTGGTTTTCTGTTCTTGTGATAGATTGCTAAGAATGATGGTTTCCAGCTGCATCCACGTCCCTACAAAGGACACAAACTCATCCTTTTTGATGGCTGCATAGTATTCCATGGTGTATAAGTGCCACATTTTCTTAATCCAATCTGTCACTGATGGACATTTGGGTTGATTCCAAGTCTTTGCTATTGTGAATAGTGCTGCAATAAACATACGAGTGCATGTGTCTTTATAGCAGCATAATTTATAATCCTTTGGGTATATACCCAGTAATGGGATGGCTGGGTCATATGGTACATCTAGTTCTAGATCCTTGAGGAATCGCCATACTGTTTTCCATAATGGTTGAACTAGTTTACAATCCCACCAACAGTGTAAAAGTGTTCCTATTTCTCCACATCCTCTCCAGCACCTGTTGTTTCCTGACTTTTTAATGATCGCCATTCTAACTGGTGTGAGATGGTATCTCATTGTGGTTTTGATTTGCATTTCTCTGATGGCCAGTGATGATGAGCATTTTTTCATGTGTCTGTTGGCTGTATGAATGTCTTCTTTTGAGAAATGTCTGTTCATATCCTTTGCCCACTTTTTGATGGGGTGGTTTGTTTTTTTCTTGTAAATTTGTTTGAGTTCTTTGTAGGTTCTGGATATTAGCCCTTTGTCAGATGAGTAGATTGCAAAAATTTTCTCCCATTCTGTAGGTTGCCTGTTCACTCTGATGGTAGTGTCTTTTGCTGTGCAGAAGCTCTTTAGTTTAATGAGATCCCATTTGTCAATTTTGGCTTTTGCTGCCGTTGCTTTTGGTGTTTTAGACATGAAGTCTTTGCCCATGCCTATGTCCTGAATGGTACTACCTAGGTTTTCCTCTAGGATTTTTATGGTATTAGGTCTAACATTTAAGTCTCTAATCCATCTTGAATTAATTTTCATATAAGGAGTAAGGAAAGGATCCAGTTTCAGCTTTCTACTTATGGCTAGCCAATTTTCCCAGCACCATTTATTAAATAGGGAATCCTTTCCCCATTTCTTGTTTCTCTCAGGTTTGTCAAAGATCAGATGGCTGTAGATGTGTGGTATTATTTCTGAGGACTCTGTTCTGTTCCATTGGTCTAGATCTCTGTTTTGGTACCAGTACCATGCTGTTTTGGTTACTGTAGCCTTGTAGTATAGTTTGAAGTCAGGTAGCGTGATGCCTCCAGCTTTGTTCTTTTGACTTAGGATTGTCTTGGAGATGCGGGCTCTTTTTTGGTTCCATATGAACTTTAAAGCAGTTTTTTCCAATTCTGTGAAGAAACTCATTGGTAGCTTGATGGGGATGGCATTGAATCTATCAATTACCTTGGGCAGTATGGCCATTTTCACGATATTGATTCTTCCTATCCATGAGCATGGTATGTTCTTCCATTTGTTTGTGTCCTCTTTGATTTCACTGAGCAGTGGTTTGTAGTTCTCCTTGAAGAGGTCCTTTACATCCCTTGTAAGTTGGATTCCTAGGTATTTGATTCTCTTTGAAGCAATTGTGAATGGAAGTTCATTCCTGATTTGGCTCTCTGTTTGTCTGTTACTGGTGTATAAGAATGCTTGTGATTTTTGCACATTAATTTTGTATCCTGAGACTTTGCTGAAGTTGCTTATCAGCTTAAGGAGATTTTGGGCTGAGACAATGGGGTTTTCTAAATATACAATCATGTCATCTGCAAACAGGGACAATTTGACTTCTTCTTTTCCTAACTGAATACCCTTGATTTCTTTCTCTTGCCTAATTGCCCTAGCCAGAACTTCCAACACTATGTTGAATAGGAGTGGTGAGAGAGGACATCCCTGTCTTGTGCCAGTTTTCAAAGGGAATTTTTCCAGTTTTTGCCCATTCAGTATGATATTGGCTGTGGGTTTGTCATAAATAGCTCTTATTATTTTGAGGTATGTTCCATCAATACCGAATTTATGGAGCGTTTTTAGCATGAAGGGCTGTTGAATTTTGTCAAAAGCCTTTTCTGCATCTATTGAGATAATCATGTGGTTCTTGTCTTTGGTTCTGTTTATATGCTGGATTATGTTTATTGATTTGCGAATGTTGAACCAGCCTTGCATCCCAGGGATGAAGCCCACTTGATCATGGTGGATAAGCTTTTTGATGTGTTGCTGAATCTGGTTTGCCAGTATTTTATTGAAGATTTTTGCATCGATGTTCATCAGGGATATTGGTCTAAAATTCTCTTTTTTTGTTGTGTCTCTGCCAGGCTTTGGTATCAGGATGATGTTGGCCTCATAAAATGAGTTAGGGAGGATTCCCTCTTTTTCTATTGATTGGAATAGTTTCAGAAGGAATGGTACCAGCTCCTCCTTGTACCTCTGGTAGAATTCAGCTGTGAATCCATCTGGTCCTGGACTTTTTTTGGTTGGTAGGCTATTAATTATTGCCTCAATTTCAGAGCCTGCTATTGGTCTATTCAGGGATTCAACTTCTTCCTGGTTTAGTCTTGGAAGAGTGTAAGTGTCCAGGAAATTATCCATTTCTTCTAGATTTTCCAGTTTATTTGCGTAGAGGTGTTTATAGTATTCTCTGATGGTAGTTTGTATTTCTGTGGGGTCGGTGGTGATATCCCCTTTATCATTTTTAATTGCGTCGGTTTGATTCTTCTCTCTTTTCTTCTTTATTAGTCTTGCTAGTGGTCTGTCAATTTTGTTGATCTTTTCAAAAAACCAACTCCTGGATTCATTGATTTTTTGGAGGGTTTTTTGTGTCTCTATCTCCTTCAGTTCTGCTCTGATCTTAGTTATTTCTAGCCTTTTGCTAGCTTTCGAATGTGTTTGCTCTTGCTTCTCTAGTTCTTTTAATTGCGATGTTAGAGTGTCAATTTTAGATCTTTCCTGCTTTCTCTTGTGGGCATTTAGTGCTATAAATTTTCCTCTACACACTGCTTTAAATGTGTCCCAGAAATTCTGGTATGTTGTATCTTTGTTCTCATTGGTTTCAAAGAACATCTTTATTTCTGCCTTCATTTCGTTATGTACCCAGTAGTCATTCAGGAGCAGGTTGTTCAGTTTCCATGTAGTTGAGCGGTTTTGATTGAGTTTCTTAGTCCTGAGTTCTAGTTTGATTGCACTGTGGTCTGAGAGACAGTTTGTTATAATTTCTGTTCTCGTACATTTGCTGAGGAGTGCTTTACTTCCAATTACGTGGTCAATTTTGGAGTAAGTACGATGTGGTGCTGAGAAGAATGTATATTCTGTTGATTTGGGGTGGAGAGTTCTATAGATGTCTATTAGGTCTGCTTGCTGCAGAGATGAGTTCAATTCCTGGATATCCTTGTTAACTTTCTGTCTCGTTGATCTGTCTAATGTTGACAGTGGAGTGTTGAAGTCTCCCATTATTATTGTATGGGAGTCTAAGTCTCTTTGTAAGTCTCTAAGGACTTGCTTGATGAATCTGGGTGCTCCTGTATTGGGTGCATATATATTTAGGATAGTTAGCTCTTCCTGTTGAATTGATCCCTTTACCATTATGTAATGGCCTTCTTTGTCTCTTTTGATCTTTGATGGTTTAAAGTCTGTTTTATCAGAGACTAGTATTGCAACCCCCGCTTTTTTTTGTTCTCCATTTGCTTGGTAAATCTTCCTCCATCCCTTTATTTTGAGCCTATGTATGTCTCTGCGTGTGAGATGGGTCTCCTGAATACAGCAGACTGATGGGTCTTGACTCTTTATCCAGTTTGCCAGTCTGTGTCTTTTAATTGGAGCATTTAGTCCATTTACATTTAAGGTTAAGATTGTTATGTGTGAACTTGATCCTGCCATTATGATATTAACTGGTTATTTTGCTCGTTAGTTGATGCAGTTTCTTCCTAGCCTCGATGGTCTTTACATTTTGGCATGTTTTTGCAATGGCTGGTACCGGTTGTTCCTTTCCATGTTTAGTGCTTCCTTCAGGGTCTCTTGTAAGGCAGGCCTAGTGGTGACAAAATCTCTAAGCATTTGCTTATCTGTAAAGGATTTTATTTCTCCTTCACTTATGAAACTTAGTTTGGCTGGATATGAAATTCTGGGTTGAAAATTCTTTTCTTTAAGAATGTTGAATATTGGCCCCCACTCTCTTCTGGCTTGGAGAGTTTCTGCCGAGAGATCTGCTGTTAGTCTGATGGGCTTCCCTTTGTGGGTAACCCGACCTTTCTCTCTGGCTGCCCTTAAGATTTTTTCCTTCATTTCAACTTTGGTGAATCCGGCAATTATGTGTCTTGGAGTTGCTCTTCTCGAGGAGTATCTTTGTGGCGTTCTCTGTATTTCCTGGATTTGAATGTTGGCCTGCCCTACTAGGTTGGGGAAGTTCTCCTGGATGATATCCTGAAGAGTGTTTTTCAACTTGGTTCCATTTTCCCCCTCAGTTTCAGGCACCCCAATCAGACGTAGATTTGGTCTTTTTACATAATCCCATACTTCTTGCAGGCTTTGTTCATTTCTTTTTCTTCTTTTTTCTTTTGGTTTCTCTTCTCGCTTCATTTCATTCATTTGATCCTCAATCGCAGATACTCTTTCTTCCAGTTGATCGAGTCAGTTACTGAAGCTTGTGCATTTGTCACGTATTTCTCGTGTCATGGTTTTCATCTCTTTCATTTCGTTTAGGACCTTCTCTGCATTAATTACTCTAGCCATCAATTCTTCCACTTTTTTTTCAAGATTTTTAGTTTCTTTGCGCTGGGTATGTAATTCCTCCTTTAGCTCTGAGAAATTTGATGGACTGAAGCCTTCTTCTCTCATCTCGTCAAAGTCATTCTCCGTCCAGCTTTGATCCGTTGCTGGCGATGAGCTGCGCTCCTTTGCCGGGGGAGATGCGCTCTTATTTTTTGAATTTCCAGCTTTTCTGCCCTGCTTTTTCCCCATCTTTGTGGTTTTATCTGCCTCTGGTCTTTGATGATGGTGATGTACTGATGGGGTTTTGGTGTAGGTGTCCTTCCTGTTTGATAGTTTTCCTTCTAACAGTCAGGACCCTCAGCTGTAGGTCTGTTGGAGATTGCTTGAGGTCCACTCCAGACCCTGTTTGCCTGGGTATCAGCAGCAGAGGCTGCAGAAGATAGAATATTTCTGAACAGCGAGTGTACCTGTCTGATTCTTGCTTTGGAAGCTTCCTCTCAGGGGTGTACTCCACCCTGTGAGGTGTGGGGTGTCAGACTGCCCCTAGTGGGGGATGTCTCCCAGTTAGGCTACTCAGGGGTCAGGGACCCACTTGAGCAGGGAGTCTGTCCCTTCTCAGATCTCAACCTCCGTGTTGGGAGATCCACTGCTCTCTTCAAAGCTGTCAGACAGAGTCGTTTGCGTCTGCAGAGGTTTGGGCTGTGTTTGTTATTGCCCTGTCCCCAGAGGTGGAGTCTACAGAGACAGGCAGGTTTCCTTGAGCTGCTGTGAGCTCCACCCAGTTCGAGCTTCCCAGCAGCTTTGTTTACCTACTTAAGCCTCAGCAATGGCGGGCGCCCCCACCCCCCAGCCTTGCTGCTGCCTTGCCGGTAGATCACAGACTGCTGTGCTAGCAATGAGGGAGGCTCCGTGGGTGTGGGACCCTCCCGGCCAGGTGTGGGATATGATCTCCTGGTGTGCCTGTTTGCTTAAAGCGCAGTATTGGGGTGGGAGTTACCCGATTTTCCAGGTGTTGTGTGTCTCAGTTCCCCTGGCTAGGAAAAGGGATTCCCTTCCCCCTTGCGCTTCCCAGGTGAGGCAATGCCTCGCTCTGCTTCAGCTCTCGCTGGTCGGGCTGCAGCAGCTGACCAGCACCGATCGTCTGGCACTCCCCAGTGAGATGAACCCAGTACCTCAGTTGAAAATGCAGAAATCACCGGTCTTCTGTGTCGCTCGCGCTGGGAGTTGGAGACTCAAATACCTTACATTTTAAATAAACTGTTGTCTTCTATATAAATGCTCTATTTTTCTTTTGATTTAATGGTCTCTAATCATTGAGTTCTTGTTTTCATCTTTAAAACTTAAGGGCCTATGAAAGTTTTGGAGACATATGCTGTACTAAATTTTAAGAGCCAAGTATGCACTGGTGAAGCAAAGTCTCTACTCACATCAGTTTAACATCGTATTCTAGTCAGTCAAGTGTTAGCCTTGAGTTCAAGGGTAGGTTTCTGCCTTAGCAGTGGGTACCAGGGCTTTTACAATGGCAGTTCTGTGCAACACCAAAATGTCGTGAATGCAAACTCATTTCCTGGGCACTTACATGGACAAATATATAATAACATGGTACACTGGCACACTGAAGCAAAGCTTTGCAACAACCCAACCAAGCACTGGTGAAATCAACTAAGTTGAAGCAATTGGAATGATGCAACAAGGGATGATCAGAACCATTTTATATTACATTTATTCTAATCTCATTAGATTTTCTAATGGGCTCCTGTTCTCTAAGAAGATCCTTGCATTCTCCATTTTTCCCATATCCATGTAGAAGTTTTCATTCCGATTTCTACATATGGTAAGGGATAACTAAATACTTGTTAATGGACTTCAACATTCTTCCTTTTCCTCAAAACTCAAAGTTTTGTTTTTGCCCTGATGAGAAAGAATAACAATAGCAACAGCAATAAATGTTTACAAGATTTACTTACTTGAAAACATTAATGTAAAGATGAATAATAATAAGAATGAAGCTTCTCTTCTAGTTGAAAGTTCAGCCAAAAAACATACTGCACAAAAAAGCAACCTGACTAGGAAATAATGTGAAAAGCTCTAAGAGAAAATGGGTCCTTGCAGGTAGCGATTAAACACACACACACACAAACAGAGGACACATTTCTCTCTGTATTCACAGGTTAAAAAGATGCAACTGAAATAAGGGTAATATTTAAGTTAAACTAACTGTTGTGTATCTAAACTTGATGGGTAGATTTCAGTACTGTTTATGGTGAAAGAAACAGAAAGGTATACATTCGTTTTACTACATGAACAGGGCTGCTAAATATGGAGAACATATTTTTGCGATGAATATAAACAACTTTACAGTTTATCTTTCTAATTTTCCAGCAAGTCCAGATTATTGATGGTGAAATGACTTGATGCAAATACATATTAAGTTTTCATTTATTTTTCCTTCAATATACCTGAATACCTGAATGAAACATTTCATGAATGGAAAGTTAATCTACCCAAGCTTGGATACCTGAAGCATTAAGAAACTGGACGCTTTTCTGGATTTAGTCAATCACACAGGAGTATTGTGCAAAAGGTTAGGATAGGGACTCCATCTCAAAGCTCAGAGCTTGATCCCTCGTTGAAAAAATCAACGTGCTTTGCTTTTTTTTTTCTTTTTCATTTGAATAGGTTCAAATCATCGGCTTACTCGATTTTCACCCAGGGCTTAATGCACTGGGAAACCCTCAGGACATAAAACTTTTAAAGTGAAATGATTCTTTCTGCTGACAGATGTTCTTAATGACATGTGAAATGAGGCTTCATATAAGTTCTGGTCTTCAGAAATGCATTTGGATGTGGCTGGACTTGTACACAGCCCAACTGTCTACATAGACTATCTTATTTTTTATAGAATATTTGGTCTTAGTACACAAAGAGGCTTTTCTTAAGACAGGTATTTAAAAATTTTGAATCCTCTTTGTTTTTGTGAGCAACTCCATTCAAAAATCCTTACAAAAAATTTCAAGACACCATGGACTAGTTTACAGATACTCCTTGAAGGTAAAATAAGCAGGTGAGTTTAAAGTTGAGGCTGATAGCGTTCATGTTGTCATATCCCAAAGTGGTCAGCACCAGGATGTGCAACTCTATGACACCTCACTGGACAGTTTAATTCATGCCTTCCAATGATATTATTATCTTGTTTTTTTATGTTTTGTATTAAATATTAGGTAGAAGACATATCAAATAATAATTATAAAATATGCTTAGGGTATAGAAATATCAATACAATGATTCACTTTCCCACTGCACCATTTAAGTAGTACTTGTAATTTTTCTCCAACAGTGAAGTTGATATGCATGCGAAATCTTAAAAACAAATAGAAATCACGCTTGATTAAGAGGCATAACTAAGAAAGGATATTGAATTATACTTTCGCTGATACACTTACTTGTAAGACTTTAAAAATAAACAATGATTTTGTTTTTGCAAAGCATTGGTATCCTATCAATATGCATTTCTGCCAACATAAACAGTATCCAAGAATCAGGTACAGCAAAGATATTGCTACACCAGTAATCACAATCAAGTCAGAAATTCCTTAATTTTTGTAATAAATCTACAAACAGAAATTTAGCTCATGACTGTGCTAGTTGTTCATTCTTGTGAATCTGAACTACAAAAAATCAAATGGCATTAAGACTTAATCTGTGTTTTACATGTTCCTTATAGTTACTCTGGATTTTTCACATAGGAATTTTTCTATAACCTACATTCTTCTCTGCTTAAGTACTTTCCTGAAATCCATTCTTGGTGTCATCTATATATTATCCAGTAGATAAATATCCAGTATATGAAAGTATGTTTCTTTATTTTAACTCTTTCCTCTTTTGGATTCTGAGTTAAACATAAGGAGGAGGAATAGTTTTTCCTGGTGTTACCACATCGATGTGGCTCCATCTAAATTAGCCTTGGGCAATGAGGGAGGAGACAGTATGGCATGACTGTAAATGAAGAAAAATAGGGAAAATTAAGCACAGCATCCTGTTTACTTTCAGTTGGAAAGCTGAGTAAAACAACCTGCTAAGCCACAGCCTTGTTTTTGGATAGATTATGCATTTCGTTAGCAAAAAGGCGGTTTTTAAAAGCAACTTTGTGAAAAAATAATCACTGGACATGAAGAAAAAAAATGGCCATTTTAGGGACCATTCCTGGAATAGGCAGACCTCTCAATATATTTTAACTACTAGGGCAGGGATATTTCAAAGACACAGTCTCTGGGTGCCTTGGCACCAAGATTAAACTGGGCAAGAGTTGTATCTTAAGTTCTTTCCTTGGGGAACAACAGCCATGTGCTACTTCTACAACCATTCTTTCAATAGTTCTAAATATGAGTAACTGTGCATATTATTGTGCTTCTATAAACAGCTTGGAGTTATTACAGATGGGGACAAAATATTTAGTGGGTTTATGTGGAAATTTACAGTGGAAATCTTATAAAAAATATGCAATCTTTTTATGTAGTTGGGAGTCTTGGCTTGAGAAACAAAATGTGACATTTACCTTGCACTTTGAGCACCTCTGTAGGGGATGTGGAATAGACTTAATCCAAAGATACTGAAGAATCTTGTGAAAACACATCCCAGAAAAGAGAGCTGAGGGCCATTAAATTTGTTTCAAGGTCAATTTCAGAGTCAAAGGGAAAGATCAATTTCACATATGGTCTTCACTCTACGGATTTATGTAGGGTAAGAGTAATTTTCAATAAAGTGGTAGTAAAAAATGAAAATACTAGTTTGCTAAAATACCTATAAGACATCGAAAAACCAAAGCCTCATTGTATTGTAGCTTTAATACAGAATGAATATTAACTAAAGGTTAAGTGAATGTGCCCTGTGTTAGATCACAGAATATTCATGGCAGCTAAAGCAGAGATAATGTTTGAAGTAGAAAATCATAAGAAGATATATCTGTTGGGTAGTGTTGGGTGGCAGCATTTCTGGAAATTAGGGTACAGAGTAACAAACACATCACTGATGGAGTCAGAGAGAGAAATAAGTGCAATAGAAGAAACATCATGACAAGTAGTGGGGAAAACTTATGGTTAGTTCACCTGAGATACTTCCTGGGCATTTCCTAAAAGCATTAGGAGGAATAGTTAAGACAAACAGAGCTAGGTAAGTACTTCTTTGTTACTATTCAACTTGCCCTAATTTTACATCCTTTTCCATTGGTGTGACATTGAAAATAGACTTAATATGTAATGGTAAGAGAATGTCTCTTGATGTGTCTGTGAAAGACTTGTTGAAACATGAAGAGTTGAGCCAATCAGCTGACTACAAATGTGTCAAGTATTTTAACTTCATTGATAAATCCTTGAGAGATTTCACAAAATGTACCTGTTGTATTGCCATATGTGGCCAGCTTTTATTGAATTTTTATCCTTCTAAGTCAAGTATTGATGAATAAAATCTTTTCATGGATTATTTTGCTATTCTTATATTGTTGAGCCAGAAATATTTATGACCATCTTAGAGTAAAGTGGCATGCATGTGGAAGAACTGTTAATAACAATTAGTAACAGTTACTGTTACTACCAATTAATAACAGTTACTATTACTACATGTAATAACATGTAGTAGGACTTCCTGCATGGGTTACAGAGCTAAACTAGATGACCCATAGCAACTTTTCCCATCTCAGAATTCCACAAGGGTTATAAAAATACTTCAACCCTCACACAACAACAGATTGAACTCATGCATATTTTTTAATTTCCAGGTAAGATAGTGGAATCAAAACTTGATCAGAAATCAGAACATTTGATCCGAATGCTGGGATTCATATGACTCACTCTATGGTCTTGAATAACCAAGACCATATGTTCCCTTTTGTGTCTGACTCATCTATGAAGTAGAAATGTTAAAAATTAAAATAAGGAGACGAATATAATTCCTCTTTGAAGAAGTTAAATATCATCACAGTAGCCTAAAGAAGAATTTTGAATCACATATTTAAATAAAAGCACTTATGCATAAAATGATTGTTAATTTCAACTGCCATCATAATTAGCACAGCCACAGGATCTTAGAGCTGGGAGAAACTCTAAAATTCATAAAGCACAGTGATTTCCAAATTCTTTACTTTGTCAGAAAAACTGTAAGTCAGAAGGAATCCTATTTAGAAATCCAATATTTACACCCAGTATGAGTGGAGTTGCTCTCATCTCAGTAAAAGTCAGCCAGCAAAGCATCCCATTCACGAACGCATCAAAAAAAAAATCTGCTTGTATTCATCCTAGGTACATCTAAGATATCTCCATTCCCTGTGCAGAATGGCTGAATTTCACTCACTTGTATCTTCTGTTCTTTTATAGATAAAGGAGCTGAAGTTCAAGGAAATCCTTATTCATTCAATCAATTCATACTGAGAGACACATTGCTCAGAAAATTGTCCAGTGAATTGACAACAGAGTAAATATTGGAACCTAGACATGCTGACTCACTCAGAGCTCTGCACCCCTCTCCACTCCTCCACTGCTACACTGTACAGTCATGAGAAGATGCACGCATAGGAAAAATGTGAAATTTTCAATCGTTTGGTAGCATGGGCCAGGAGCAGGGGCTCACGCTTGTAATCTAAGCACTTTGGGAAGCCGAGGCAGGCAGATCAGTTGAGGTCAAGAGTTTGAGACCAGCCTGGCAAACATTGTGAAACCCTGTCTGCAGAAAATACAAAAATTAGCTGGGTATGCTGGCAGGTGCCTGTAGTTCCAGCTACTTGGGAGGCTGAGGCAGAAGAACTGCTTGGACCCTATAGGTGGAGGTTGCAGTGAGCTGAGATTGTGCCACTGCATTCCAGCTTGGGTGAAACAGCAAGACTCATCTTAAAAAAAAAAAAAGTTTCATAGCATGGAAAGTTGCTGGACATTTATTAAACACAAAGGCTGCATTCTTTTACATTCATATAATATTCTATACCTTTGATTTTAGAAAAAGAAGATCTGTGACTATGTTTGACAAGGAATGGTTGTCCATCTAAGCAGACTATGAGAGGACTTAAATAATCTAACACATACTGATTCACCAAGGGAAGCCAGCTCCTTAAAACCTGCCTGGATACGTTTGGGACTCACATAAAATTTGAAAAAAAGAAAAACCCTCTTTTCAAAAATAAAAATAAGAGCAAATAAACTTACTATTCATGTCTTTTAAAATCTCTAAAATGAGACATGCTGAAAATAATTGTCAGACCCGTCTTCTGTGTATAATCCATAATGAGGGACACGTCTGAGAAGGTTAGTGGTTGGACTCCCTCTGATTTAGAGCATGCTAACAAAAGAAGAACATTTCAACAAGTTTTTAATGCCTACCATATGCCCAGTTAAAATCAAACTAGAAATGAGTTGGACTGAATAAGCAATGGGACAAGATTTCTCTAGAGCTCTTATTTCTCCCTAGGAACATTACCCAGGAGATGTGTGATTTAGTTTCTATAGTATCAAGAGCCAGTAGTTAGAAGAAACAGAAGGCACCAGTAGGGATAGCATAAAACAAAAACAAAACAAAACAACCCTTAATCTTGGCTTAGGAGTCCAGAACAATTATACTTTCACATTTTCCTTCCTAATGTGTATTTTCTGTTTTCAAGAAATTTCCAGACAGCTACAGAGTGGTGTAATGCCAACATATTTTCAAAGGTATTTTTGTAAGTGCTAATAAATGAGTGCATATTGTAAGAAAACTCATGAAGCATACAACTTATAAAAATAAAACAAGATCACTGAGAGATTAAATGAAATTTTTAAAAGTTTCCATGCAAATACATACATACTTTAAAAATTCCTGGAATTAGAATGTTTCTCAATGGTGATGAAAAGGTGACATGAGATGGAAGAAATAACTCTAAACTTAGAATTAGGAGGCCTGTGATCTAGACACCACTTCTCGGTCATTAACCAGACAAGTGAATCCAGCAAGTTTCACCATCTCTTGGATGGCAGTTTCCTCTTCTAAGAAAAAATAAATTTGGACTAAATGCACTAAAGGCTTTTTCCAGGATGACATCCTTTGAGGTTGATTGTTTTTGTTACTGTTGTTATTGTTGTTAAAATGATTAATATTGTATGGCATAATATATATTATGCATGGATAAAATAATTAGATATAAATTGCTTTCCTGTGTGTTGCCATGATATGAACATCAAAACTCCAAGGAATTAGGTAAGAAAGGACTTCAAATCTGAGTAAACAGAACTTTAACGAGACTCTATGTTAGATCTTCCAGAGGCCAGTCAGGACAAATCATTGCATTGGATTTTCAGTTGAGATGACTGCTGTGCAAATTCTTGACTTTTATCACATCGATTGAAATTCAGTTCTGGTGCCAGGTGAGAGTACTACACATTCACCCATAACCCTACTTCTAGATTTCAGCTATTCCTCCAGGAACCCAGAATTATAAAGTTGGCAGCTGCTACAAGCTCTGCAGACAATAAGAAGGGCATGTAACAATGCCATGCAAAAGTGGTTCATGACCAGAATGGTTCTCAAAATGACACATATGAGCATTTGTATATTTGCAACAGTATTTTTTTCTATATGTTTGCCTAATTTTATACTGATGAATCATCTCGTTAGGAATGAAATGACTAAAAATTCTATGAAGGGTTGGGTGTCTTTTATTTTGGGAAAAGAATCCAAACCCTACGGCAAGAGAGCCATGCTTACTGGAGGTGCAGGTGGTATTTTGGGAAAATTAGCATAGGTGGAAGCCTTAGGATACTTGCCTTCCCCTTCTACAAGCTTCAGCATGGTGTTGTTCATGAAGGTCCAGTGGGTAACTGGAAATCCCCATATGCCTAACACTCAGAAATATTCTTTTGGCTTGTTAGGTAAGAGTGGAGTCACATTTAAGAAATATCTTCGTATGAAAGTCTAGACTATCTCGCTTGTATCAAAACTCCACGGAAGAATAGCTCTCACCCCAGATATTAACTGGATTTTCATAGCACTATTACATACACACACAGACACACAAGTGTATGTATGCATACACACGTACCCTTAAGATATGCCTCAAATAAAAAGAAACTAATGAAGGACGATCTGGGTGTGCCTTCCCAGGTGTTCTGGCTGTGTGTCAAAGCTGGTAACTGTTATCCACCCACCTCCAGAATTTCCCCAGAATCTGGGGTTTCAGACAGATTTGCATTAGAAAGATGCCTTAGTTGTTCTGAGGCTGTCATATTCTCCCTCACACTATTGGATTTGAGATGAAGAGTCTTCCGGCAAGGAAGTATCAAAGATTATACCCTGGTGAATAAAATAAGTCATTCCAGCACATTTAGAGAGCACTTAGCTTTTACACCAAGACTGATGGCAGGCTGTTATACTACCTGGCTTGACACCTTCTCCTAACATATTGGGCTTATTTTATGTCCTTCTTGAAGGATCTCTTATTAGATTTTATTTTATTGCATTGTCAAGAACAAATTAGACTTATACATTCTCATTACCTCAAGATTAGAAAACATGTAATTTATAAGATAAAACATGAAAATAACTTTATTTTGCATTTTTATATATTTTAAAATTATGTTGTAGACACATTTTGTGACTTAAACATAATAATAAGTACACGAAATGTCTCACTCATGCCCTATCCACCTTTCCAAAATCTTCAACATTCTCACCCCATAGGAAGCCATATTTATTAGTTTCTAGTGTATCCTTATACTTCTTTTTAGACAAGGAGAAGCTAATACAAAGATACCTTTTTATTTCCTGGCTCTCTTACACAAATAATAACATATATTCTACACTGCATGCTTCTGTTTCTCATCTAACAATATATCCTGGATATATACAACAGAATGTACATCCTGTTTCTTTATTCCTTTTTATAGCCCCAGAGCATGTGTGTTACAATCTTTTATTCAGCCAGTTCCCAACAGACGTATCTTAGGGTGGGTTCTGGTTATTTGTAATTAAAATATGCATATATTTGGGTAAACATATAAGATAAATTCTCTTAAGTAGTATTGCTGGGTCAGAGAAGCACATGAATTTTTAACTTAAATAAATAATACTGATCAGCCCCATTGGATGGACAGCTTTAAGTATTTAGGATACAAGCATAATTCATATCCCAAAACCTTCTGTGTTAAGGATTTTGGCAAAAAAATTGATCTGATCAATATGATATAACTTACACAGAGCTAATCATCAGAATCATTTTGGAGGGATTTTAAAATACAGATTTCTGGCTCATCCCTGGAATAGCTGAATCTTTGGGTGTGGAGTGGAGCCCAGGAATCTGTATTTCTAATTCTTCCAGGTGATTTTGCTCAGGGTCGTTTGAAGATTTGCTGAAGTCTTAGGCATTCAGACTTTTGAGATAACAGTCTATATAGTACAAAACAAAATAAAATGAGCAACTTTCTGCAATGTTATTATAAGCGATGGATTTAGATAAGTTAACTTTTGAAATTATTAACTTTGATTTTATAACTTTCATAATTTGGAAAAAGTACATTTCTACTATTGAATAGTGTAACAATGTCTTTAGTAAAAAGTAAAATAGATTGTATAGACCTATCTTTTTGGGTTCATGTAGATATTAACTTTAATTAGTTAACAATGTAGAACTGCAAACGTCATAAAAGAAATGTGATCATAATAATCACAAATTATTGGTTTCTTGTTAAATGAATCTCAAGTCCATGCAATATTTATGACTTGAAGTTACTATGACAAAACTAGCTTAGCCTTTGGATTATTTACATTTTAACCGAGAAAGAAAGCGTTCTTCTTCTTTTTTTTTTTTTTTTTTAAGAAATTTTCAAAGTATTTATTTTAATAAAGCAAATAACTGGCTCAAAGCTTACAATAAGGGCACCTGAACATGTGGTAAGTTCCCATCCCACTCTTATAAAGTATTCTGGAATAGAAGAGCAATTGTCGCTGTATCAGGATTCTTATTTCTGGAAAGTTTAGGAGCTTTCTGTCATTTTTCATCGAGAGTTGCTGACACTTTAAATATCAACAAATGGCACGTCTTGTCAGAGAGCCTACTACGTGTAAGATACTCAGACGTTGAGATCTGACTTTCAGAAAGAATCAAATTACTCTATTTCCTTCATCATGTTTTCATTCAAGTATAGCACTGCAGAACAGCAACACTTGGTCTGAATGCAGAAAGCCAGGTAATCTTTCCAAGCAGGCATGTGGGGATACATTGGATGGAAACTTTTAAAATTCCATACAGTTTGTTCAGGCAGAACCAACTATTTTAAAATGAACAGTGACAGATCAATTTTTAATGGTAACTCTATTATTTTTCTCTATTACGAACACTACTTTTTACCAGACCATGAAAATTATGTTGACATTTGAAAAGCATATGATTAATTGTAGCAGAACAAACATTTTGAGTGCTGCCTCCATTTAGGGAGGTGATAGCGGGCATGTGCCCTGATTATAACATTATTGGCACACTGTAACACTTGCCATTTCCTTTAATCCACTAAATGTTAAAGATCCTAGGTGTGCCAGTGATGAATTGATATGCATTTGAGGCACAATGGGTTGTGGAGACGCTATTCTGAAAACACAACCATTCATTAAACTAAAATCTGAATATATTTCAGAATTAAAACCACACAGCCAAACAACTCTTGATTGCAACACAGGGCAAAATGGCCAAATGATATTTACAGCTTTTAATTTCCAGTATGTTCCTGATTTTACTGAAAGATGTGTGTTTAGCTATAACAAAGCAGTTGCTGTGTAGGACAGCTCACGTGAGAAATGTTAGTTTTAATTCAGCACAACTGTGCCATCTAAACTTTTTGTTTGTTTCATGGAGATAGAGAACTGTGGCCATAAATAATGAGATATGCTTTCATAATATTAAATGGTCCAGATTAGACAGCTGAGAAGAGTCAGCTATGTAAAGATATCTCAGATTCAATACCTAATCCAACTGCCCCGTTTTCTTTGATATTATCATGATTTTTTGACTAGATGTTTTGGGGATACAATCTTTAGCCGTGAGGCAGAGCACATTGAACCAACCCATGCATGAATTAAACTTGAAATTAGATTTTATTAGTGACATGCTCAAACTACCCAAATTAAATAATCTTGGATACACTAAGTTTGTAAAGTCCACATTTTACTCTGTTATTTCAGAAGAGAGAAAGGAAGACTGGGATGATGATTTGATGGAAAGAGAAAGTACTAAGGGAAAAAAAAAATCAAGTTAGAACCTGGATCAGAGCTCAACCACCAAATTATCTGACTAGATTAGGAATACTGTAGCTTCTCTGAGGCTGTCTTTTCACCCGAATCTAATGCATTTACAATGATATCCCACCCCCACACCCCAATCTAGGCTATATAAATGCATTGAGTATAAAAGGAGAGAGAATGATTGAGATAGTTCTTCAACATGGAAGGGAAGCCAAGCATAGTTTGTTTGTTTGTTTGTTTACAGTTCTATGAGAGAAAAAGTACAGTATGGATAAAATATATCTTTCAGTCTATAGCCCCAGATGAATGTGCGTACATCTTTAGGAGTAAAAGTTTTCTATAGGATAATGAACCACGTATTGAAGGATAAGTCACATGGTACATGTAAGTTTTGGCCTTGTGCAATGACATCAATATGTGCTAATTCTAAAAGGACATTTAAAAAATTATTTCCATTGGTCATTGATGACTCACCTTTACATTTCTGGTTTTCAGATCCTCCATAGATCAACAGGGGAAAGAAAGGAAGCACAGTGTGAAATAAGCTGGTTTTTCTAGGAAGTGAATTTCTAGGTTAATATAATCTGCCCAACAACAGGATTTCCAGGGAAAACAAACAAAAATTATTTCTACTTTTGTGTCTTATTACAAAAACCATACTTTATGGCCATGAATTATTATTTATATGTTGTTGACACTCACTTTTGGTATAAACTGTTTCATTGTTACTTAAGTGGGGATTAACATATTCCTACTTATCTTTTTGTAGTGAATGAGATTTAAAATGGTGACAACTATTATAGCACAGTGACTAAACATGAATAAAAAAATAAATGGAATTTAGGGAGTCAAGTTATTAAGATTTTATGTATTTTATATATGTACACATTATTACAGTTTTACATTTCTCATGAACAACTGGAAAGCAATGTAATGTGTTTCTATAAGAGGCAGCTGAAATCTGGAGAGAAACGAATCTGTACTTTTGACATCTGCCTTTGGGTTGTGTGGCTTTTGGTAGTTCATGCCGACATAGTTTTTTTCATTCCCTTTGTTTTGAAAACTTATATTTGTCTTTTATGTTTTGCATTCACTACAATGTATCCCAATGTATATTAATTTTCAGTTACATTTTTGAAGATGTGGTTTTTGAATCTGAGGAACACATATCTGATTCTGGAAAATTCTGAGGCTTTTTTTTATTTTTATTTTTTTTAACATGGCTCATGGAGGACTTTTTTTTCCCTAATGTGTTTCGTCAGACATTAGAATTCTTTAGTGGGACTTAGATTTTTCCCTCCCTCTTTTTTTCTTATTATACTTTAAGTTCTAGGGCACATGTACACAATGTGCAGGTTTGTTACATAGGTATACATGTGCCATGTTGGTTTGCTACACCCATTAACTTGTCATGAAAAGTAAAACCCTCTTTCTTGTTTTTTTCTTTCTATCTTTTTTTCTCTTTTTATTGAGACTTCTGTGTGGGGTTGCTTTGTAGGAAAATTGTTCTAGAACAATTTGGGACTCACTTCTGGGACACACCACAGTGATACCATCCCAGTGGCCACGGGCCCTGATAGTTTTACTGTAAATTTTCTGTGTTTGGAGTTCTTGAAATATGAAAATAGTATAAATGTTAACTTTGAATCTGTAAAATCCTTTCAATTTCTGATGTGGTTTCATCACATTTTTTTTTTTTCAGCCAGAACCCTGGCAAATATAAACAAGATTCTTTATGTTGGAAATTGTTCCCCCACCACCACCTTCTTCTGAGGTTGCTGTCCTCCCAGGGTCCCAGTTTTATGTAGGGATTTCAGTTGTAATACACTGCATTGTGCAGTCCCTGAATAGATATCGTAACCCAAGTTCTATGTTGTCAGGTCTGATAATTGCCTCCTCAGGCTTCTGAAGCATCACATAATTATCACACTGGTTTTCAATTTCCTTTTAATCCATATTTTACAAGTTTAGCCAAAGGAAAAAACTAAAAGCAATTTTGTCACATTTATCTGGAATTCTGGATATTTATTAGATAGGATGAAGAAGCACAGTAGGGGATATTTGAGATTATTACAGTTTGCTGCTTTGTCCATACCATGTGTGATTTTTATAGCCCAACATCCCTGCCTTTAACTCAGACAATAAATAATGGTCCTCCTGGATCAAAAACTCTCTGAATCCATCGTGAGGAGGAATACATACCCCCAAGATCATTCGACAGCATACCTGAAGCAAACTCTTATAATCTGATTAGTTGCGTGTCAGCAACCTTTGGTTGGTTTAGCTACTCCCATGACTGGAGGTAAGGGGTTGGACCAACGCAATGTAGTCTGTTCTCTTCCCAGTTTGAACTTTCAAAATGTTGTTATTTTTCTCTTCCTATAAGGTCAGGCTGCATGTTCTGCTCTCTTCCCCCATGCTTTTCACACATCCTCTCCCTGGAGAAATGTGAGAGGCAGTCTGGAAAAACATCAATGTTATGTATGTCAGAGCCTGCTTACACAGGATGCCAACAGATGGCAATATTTTATCATTATTACACAATCCAGAGACCCTTCATCTGTGGCCTCAGGGAACATGATGAGTCGGCTCTTTGGTGTGACACATGTCACCGAAGCTTCACCCCCCATTAACTGTGCTGTTGTTTGTGATTGTTAAGCTGCGTGTCTCGCCATGTGTCACATTCTTGACTTGTACAAGGCCCCATTAGTAAGTAGCATCTGAGTACTGTGAGTCATAGAAGGCCCCATTCTTGGAAAAATAAACACTGCACATTCAGCTGAGATTACAGCCACTGGCTGGTAGTGATCTGGATGGTGTTTCATGTAAAAGGCTATTTCTGTGGTTCACCAAGGCCTTTTCCCCTCTATCAATACACCAAAAATGCTCATTGCTGTTGTATAGCGTTTCCCGTTCACAAACACAAGCTGAGAGCTCACGAAGTACCTAGGCTAGGTACGATTTGGTTCATGACAATGGAAGAGGAGGGAACTAGGAGTAAACACGAGCCAGATATTTCAAAACTATTAGAAAGCCTTATGAAATCAACTTCATAATTTCAAATAAAAGATGTCTTCTGTTTTTAGATGTATTTTCCAGAGACTTGCGCCTTATTTTCCTGTCATTTCCTTCTGCCCCTCATTCTGTTTTGCAAACAACTTTCCGTTCCTTGGTCTTATATCTTTCATGACTCCTCTGTTTTCTCTCCTCTCTTCGCCACTCTTTTAGTCTTTCCACGTCAGCCTCTCTTCAGGCTCCCTTTGTCTTCCCAGTTTGCATCTCCAAACTGATTTGTGGAACTCCAGCTCAGGAATGGCATTCTGGTACTTCGGAGTTGGCACCAAAAGACAAGACAGTCTTGCCAACACCACCTACCCAAGCAACTGAATTTAAAAAGAGAATTCCCTGCAGCCACCTCTAACCTAAGCGTTGCCAACATTATAATTGTAAGTCGTCTAATGGTTAAAAACTGGCCTGAGACTAAAGAAAGTCAGGAAGATAAATGTTCCAGGTTGGGTTTTGGGAAAGTTTTGGGGTTTCTGAGTCCATGCAACTTTTGAGTCTGTATTTCATTCCTTGATCCCCCTCAGCAATCTGGCTCATTCTCTGTTTGTGTTTCTATTTTATAAGTTGTTTTGTTTTTTTTTTTTAGAAGTGAAATTCTGGCATTTCTTCCAGGAAGGAAGGAGCAGGCGGGCTTTAGGCACTGCTGGGAGGCACGAAGATGAAGCTGCACGAACATCTTCACAGATCATCTACCCCACTCAACGTAGGGTCATGACCATATAGTCAAACAACCAAGGGTCAGAGGGGAGAAAACAGATGGGGACCATAGGCTTGCAGATTCCACACCTTCTTTCAAAACCTGTCTCAGAAAACGGTTTTCTGTGAACGTAGATTTCTGAGGGTAGTGCTTCTATAAACACTCCACTCGTTTCTTTGGCCTAGGAGAAGTGTTTTGTATGGGAGCCTTTGCCATCAAACAAGGTTTTATTAAATATCCCCCTTGTTGTTGTTATAATAATCCATGCTGATATAAACCATGCTTCATAAAATGCCACAATACACATTCACTGGGCAGCACCCCAGGGCAGCCTCCAAGTGAGGCTCCTCGGGCCATAAAACCGAGACCGCCAGAAACAGGGCTGCCATTTATTTCCCCGTAATGTTCTTTCTTTCTCTCTCTCTCTCTCTCGGCAGATTTTCCTCGTGTTGAAAGGGAACCTCTGGTCAAAAGTCAGCAAGCAAAGTTGTAGAAAGCTTTGATAGTCAGTGAAGTGAATCATGGCTACACATGGCAGTGGCATGCACCAATGGAGACTCTTGCTGGGCAGACCTCCCTCTAAGAGCAACTTCTGGTCATCAGTCAACGGGGCCTCCAACGCGCTGTGCACAGCCAATGGTTTCACCAGCTCCACGGTGCCGGGGTCCCAAGTTGCCCTTTTCCATAGGTATTGCTAAAGCAAATAGCAGACGCTATTTACTGGGTGTGATGCTTTCAATCACATTAATCTAGCCAGTAAAAAAATTTATGACCAATAAAAATTCCACCATGACATGGCTGATTAGAAGGGAGGCAGCGGGATGAAAATCCAAGCCACGCCTCTGCCTCTAGCTAGACTGTCACAAACCCTGGAAGGAAGTAGGAGTCGGGGAAGAGAGAGACAGAAAAATCTCTGGGGTTGTTAAAACTAACTCAAGGGTAGGTGGATAAAACTCTTAAATCGTTTAATAAGTCTAAACACTGGAAGGTGATTGACTGAACACCTACTTCGAAAAGCTACCTGGGAGCGGATAGATGTAGCTTTTGCTTCTACTAGAAAATCGCCCTGGGTTTCTTCTAGTCCTAGGATCACGTAGGTGTTTGCTCATAAGAAAATAAATATTTTTAAATCCCATTAATTTATACAAGCACTAGAACGATGCCTGGGTGGGGACTCCTGTCTCCGATTTGAAGCCAGTAAAGAATGTAGCTTCACGCAGCTGTCTCTCTCCTGGTTGGCTTGTACGTGGTTTACACAGATCCACAAGGGCAATGACTAAGCTCTGTGAAGACTTGTGAGTCATTCCTTCTTTCCCCATCCATGGCGACAGTCCTCAGACTGCACGGCTCTCAAACACACACTCTCCTTACCTTCCATGGCTTCTCCCTTGAGTGGGCAGCTGATCCAATTATTTGTTAATGATCCCAGACCACACACAGCAAATGAGGATGTTATTTTAATGAATTTATATTGGAAGTCCTGCCACTGGGAGTGAGTACCTGATTAGCTAATTGTGGTTAATACTTCAAGTAGCTTATCCAATATCCATTATCCCATTCTTTCTAAGTAATAGAACCCCAAATTTAATCCATGTGGCAATATGCCCAGCCAGAAGACTTTATTTGCAAACTTTCTTACTGCTAAGAGTGGCTGGTAAGATGTAATTTGAAATTTGTATGTGGGATTTTTGAGAAAGACTCCTAAAGGGGGGAAAGATAGCCACCTTCTCAAACTTTCTTCTATTTGCTGCCTAGAGGGATGACGCAATGGCTAGAACTCCCACAATCCCCTTGGAGTGTGAGGTGTGAAATGAGTCTAAGGAAGCCTTATGCATAAAGATGAAAGAGCGGAAAGATCAAACAGGAGAAGCCATGTTTCTGATGCTTCTCCCATACAATGTGATCTCTAGTCTACCTACTGCTAGACTGCTTCTTTTAGAGAGAAAAAGCAGCTTCTGTTGTTTAAGCCACTGTGATGTCAAGCCTTAGCACTAGATTCCTAATCAGAATCAAACCCTGGAGATCTAACAGTTCTCTCCGGAAGCCATTTTTTTATACCCCCCAAACTCAACAAATGAGTACTCAAATCTTCCAAACAGAACGACAATCTCACTTAAAATTTTTTTTCTGGTGACAGGCAATTTCCTCCAAAAAGCAGCATTTTACACACATGTAAAGTTATGCTTTACATGTAATGTTTTACATGTAAGATATGCTTTAAAATGTTTGCTGAAACATAACTGGAGTGCTAAACTGATCACGGGTTTTACAACCGGGAAGATCATGCCTTTGAATCTGAAATGTCTCTCACTTACTGGCAATGTAACATTAGACAACTTACTCAAACTTGACCCTCAATGTCTGTGACTATAAAATGAGTTAAATATCAGCCTGGTAAAGGTATTGACAAGATGACCAAGCATATATTTAAAGTAGACATAACATAGAAGATGCTTGAAAAATTCCATTCTCTTCTGCCTTCCAATTCTTAGTTAGAAATTCTATACTTTGAGTTTATTGTTTTTTGTTCTCTTAATTCCTCCATATAAAGAAGTACAAAAATTCTGTCAATAAGCATTTTGCCCAACATTTTATTGACTCATTCCTGTGTCCCCAATTGTATATGAGCACTTTTCCTCCAATGTCTTCCTCTCTGTCTCACAAGTAAATGGAGACATCAGCATATAAAAATTAAAAAGCAGACCAGGCACGGTGGCTCACGCCAGTAATCTCAGCACTTTGGGAGGCCAGGGCGGGTGTGATCACCTGAGGTCAGGAGTTCAAGACCAGCATGGCAAACATGGTGAAACCCTGTCTCTACTAAAAATACAAAAATTAGCCTGGCGTGGTAGCATACGCATGTAATCCTGGCTACTCGGGAGGCCGAGACAGGAGAATCACTGGAACCCGGGAGGCGGAGGTTGCAGTGAGCCAAGATCACACCATTGCACGCCAGCCTGGGCGACAAGAGTGAAACTCTGTCTTAAAAAAAAAAAAAAATTAAAAAGCAAAACAAATTAAACATATGCCCAGCCTGCACTCACTACCTATATATTTATTATTCTATTTATTATATGTTATTTAATAAAGGACAGGCCAAAGTTTAAGCCAGAATGATTCATTTTGTTCTAAGTCCAACCACTCATCTTCCTTCCACAACTATTTTCCGAGTTAAGGCCTGGCATCCATTAAGGCCAAGGTACATGATAGTCTCCGCTGATTTTGATAGTAGTGTCTCACTACCCAGAAATGATAAGTGGTCATACCGATGTCTCTGAAATCACAAGCCATTGCTAAATTAAGCAACACTATATTATTACTCACATGTAAAGAGCACAATTCAGCACATAGTTGCGAAGGTTGAAAATGTGGTTTCAAATAGACACATGTGCACACGTTCCCACGGACAAATGAATTGACTTCTCTTAACTAATTAATTAACAGTAGATACCTCATGGCGTTGTTGTGAAAATTAAATGAGTCAAGGTATGTAGAGAACATAGGATGATGCCTGACGTATAGTGATCATTCCAAAATTTGTCTTTATCCCCTTTATCTTCATCCTCAGTTAGGGTTTATCACTAATATGAACTTTAGAACTTTTATCTATGCCTATCCCTGCTCCCCCAACACCCAAAAGAATTTTATTTTCAGGACTTAAGACTTCATGAAAGGCCTTTGCTTCTTTCCTCTCTGGCAACTTCAAAATTATTTCTTTTAGAAAAAGGTAGGATGATGAGGCGATGAATTAGGGATCACAAAAAATTTGTGTGAAGTCTCTTTAAATGAGATTTGTGAAACACCATTTTAATCCAGTTTGGTATTATTTTGTAAAGGGGTAAATTATTCTGGTAAACGCAGTCGAATTTGAAACCCAATGCCACCAGCCACGATGTGACCTTGATTTGAGCCAGTTAATTAACTTTTCTGAATGCCTGCCTCTCATGTTTTTGGAAAATTGCATGAACTTATATATGTAAATTACCTAGGGCAGAGGCCATAACATAGCAGCCACACAAGAGTCATTTGCTCTTTCTCTAGGAATGTATTTATTTTCCTGTTCACTAATAAGGTTCTTGTCCCTATCAGGAAAAGTTAAAGGGTCTTGCTGGTGAGTCAATCAGGAATCTGGTGTATTATGAAGGAAGGGACTGCGAGAAGGAAAGCAGCCAAGAGGCACTGAAAACACAAACAGTGAAGTATTCTACTTTGTTTATACTACCTTGCCAGTCTCCTCATGTTAGTTCCAGCCTGGCACCTTGCTGCTGTCTGGAGGTACTACTTGAAAAACCACACCCAGGCCTGGGATCCCATCACAAACCACCACCTCTTACAATAACAGTCCCCTTAGTCTTTGTATTTCTCAAGCCTCTGACATAGAAAATAATCTGGGACAACGCCCCAAATTAACCTAAGTAGTCTATAATAAAGGTTTTCTAACCACACCCAGGCCTGGGATCCCATCACAAACCATCACCTCTTACAATAACAGTCCCCTTAGTCTTTGCATTTCTCAAACCTCTGACATAGAAAATAATCTGGGACGACACCCCAAATTAACCTAAGTAGTCTATAATAAAGGTTTTCAACCCTGTGATTTGGGACATTTGAAATCAAGATCCCCTACCTCCATGACATTACACTCCAGGTAATTTTGCAAATACTTAAATGGTGTGTTTCAGAGCAATAAAATACATATTTAGGAAATTTCATTTTCTTTTTAAGTAGAGTATAAAAGGATGTCAGCCCAGTCTACATTGAAAAAAATTTCTAACTAAGAAAAAGAAATGGTACGTAAATGTACAGTGGACTGTTCACAACCTTCACACTCAGATGTCATGAAGAAGGAGTGGCCTGATTGGTGCACGTGCTTTCAACTATTCATCTGACCTAGAAACGTAAGAGGCATTTATGAGCTTGATATTAAGTCTTTTCTTTGGAGCCTTGACATCACTTAATGGGTGTTGCATAGAATTGAGTGGCCATTAAGCAACTGAGAAAATTTCCTAAACTCATTTCTAGATGAGGTCTTTAGATTCAAATGCTCATTAGTACTTAAGACAATTGCCTTATTATCACTGTTCAAGAATGTTGAATCAACTCTGATTATTGAGTGATGATAGAGGTGGTCTATCCAATTCTCAGAAAAGGAACACTGACTTTTTTGCTTGTTTCTGTTTTTTGTTTTGTTTTGTTTTGTTTTCTGCAGCATAGCTTTAGCCAGTTCTTTTTCCTCCACATTTTCAATGTAGCTACAAACATCATGCAAAAAAAAAACAAAAAAAAAACTTGGGTATTGCTAAGTCAGCATGAGAGTCTCTTGGAAGTTGCCGTTCCTCAAAGCCAATTCTGTGCTATTCAAGAGACAAAAAGTGAAAAATTCCGGGAGATGAGGATTTCTCCTATGGGGAAAATTCTAAAAGACATATGGCCATGCTCTTAGAAAGCAGGTAACAAAAATTATTTTGACTAGAAAGGCTTGGTAAGCCCCAGCTGAGGAATGCAACTTACCTGAGGTCCCCATCATCACCACACCTGCAATTCATTCCCTACGAACCCCTCCAAATCCAATGGAAAGTGAAACATCAACCATGTTGCCAGGCTTTACATGGTTTGGGGGTACAAATGACCACACATTACATGATTTCCATCTGAAATCATATTTGCTCTACATGTACCAAAAGCTTTGCAAACCTCAGCGAAACTCTAGACTGCCCTGACTTTGATATCAGGTTGGCAGCAGGGGTTTCCCACACCTGTGGTAGTGATACCCAAGTGAATATTTTCACTCTCTAAGCAGGTCCTAGCTGGCCAGCACTTTCAGAAGTAGAAATGGAGGGGACACACACACACACACACACACACACACACACACACACACACACACACATACACACACACACACACACACCGGTGCAGGAGAGAAAGAGATGAAAGTTGTGAGATAATAGAACTTACATTTTGATTCCTAAAAATATGATTTTCCTTTACTGGAGTACAAAAATCTGAAATTTTGGATGAACACTAACTCATTGCTCTAAAATACCAATATTATAAGTGCTCTGGGCTTTTCTGTTAAAAAAAAAAAATAGCAGTTGCCTTTGCCACAGTCTAGGATTGTAAACATACATGTGCCTGAGTGCCAGTGAGTTGAGCTGAGGGTTATTTGCCATAAAAAATTAGACACAGGGGAAAAGACCCTGACACCTTCTTTACTATTGGATAACAATTAATCTTCCAAAATGCTGACTTCTGTATAGGCAACATGGTGGTAAGTGCCAGGGAATGGATTTGGTTAGGAGAAGCTTCACTGCTCCCCAAAAGGCTATGCCAGGACTGTGCCTACAATCTCACTTTATTCTCATTAGTATTAAAGCAAAGATCTCTGTTAATACAAAGAAACAAGGCCAAAGGGAAGAATAAAATGGAGGGTAAGAGAGTAAGTGTTCTCCATGCTTTTGACCTTTACCATTAAAAGTATTGAATAAGCTCCTGCTTTAGCTCCAAGCCTGTATTGTGTTTATAATAATCAGCAGACATTATCTTTATTCTTAAAAGGTATCGGGGTGTTTTCTCACATTTTTATAGCAGTCTTTTCTAAAGCAGAAGGCTATGGAAAGTGTTGATCACAAAAAAATACACGGATGGTTTAGTTGCCAGATAAATACAGGTGTCCTGTATTTGTATTTGCTGAATCTGGCAACCCTAGGTAAGAAGTCGTTTTTGAGTTAGGAGATATTTGGGGAAGCAATTGGAAAGAGAGGCATTGACTGAATTGGGACTCAGTCAATTGGACTAAGTCCCAAAGGTTTTGTTTGTTTTAACATGTATATAATCCTTGCTTCTTCCATATTCTTCATCACCCTCTTGGGCCCATAGTAGACTCCCTGAAAATGCTAATTGATTGACTCATTTCTAGATAAAAGGGAAAGACCAAGACTAAGCCAAAGTAAATAAGGTTTCTAGTTTGAATGTTTTATTTCATGGACCAGATTTGGGCATACATTTACCATTTGGAACACATGCTTTTGAAATTGCAAAATATAATGCATTTTAAAACTCATATACCTTTTAAAGTCCCACCCTGCCAACTCTCAGGTTATTATTCATAATTATATCTTAATGGATTCCACAAATCAATTTTTTTGTTTTTCTTGGTTAATATTGCTGATACTTACAAATGAGTATCATTTACCCCCTTCCACCCATCCCCCCGACACCTCCATAGCCTCATATGGAGCCAAAGCCCAAAGCTATAAATATAGAACACCACTGTTAGGAGTTCCCCTTCCCTCTCTTTCTCACCCCCCAGCATGTAATGGACTTCTCTTTTCACAGTGTTAAAAGGATCAGTAAATCATTGGGTCACCTACTGATATGAAAGTCTTTCATTTGAAATCATTAGTTGTAGCAAATTGCAAAAGAAAAATACAAAAGAGCAAATAAATCAAGGAAAAATTACAACAGGTTTTTATGAAGTATGGGTGGAGTGGAAAAAGTGATCTTGGCTTAATTACCCACACTTAGTCATAAGTCGCAGGAAGCAGAGGTTTTAAAAAGTCCAATTGGGGCTGTGAGATACACACACACACACACACACACACACACACACACACACACACACACACACACACATATATTTTAAGGTGTTAATTTCCATCACATCATTCTGTGCTGGGTTACCATGTAAAAAACTGCTGAATGTTGACCTTCGTGTGAAATGTTAAAATCACACTCTCTCTCGAAAGACCCAACTGTCATGAAATACTCTTTTCTGCAAAGTCATGGAGAAGTATCTCTGTACAGGTAACAGACACTTGAGATCCGGGTGTATATTGCCTGAAGAAAGAAAGGGCGTGTTTATCTGATAAGAGTGGATTTTCTTTATATCAGTATCATCTCCTTTTTGCTTCTATTTGTTGACTCACACCATTACCTGAGTTTTAAATGCCCTAATCCCTACAGTCTCCATTCCTTTTATGGCTCAAGTCAATCTTTCTACCTATTGTGCCACAAAATTTCTCTTTCCCTAATTAATCAGTTACAGCACTTATCGTCAATAATATACAATTGGTTATACACTTTAACACTTAATTATCTAATTCCTTATATTATTTTACCTTTTCTTAGGCATGCATCTTTGCCTCAAAATTACTGAATATACCTTAAGGACTTAGACTTCTCTGGGTTTTTTTGCTATCAGTCATCAACCATGCAGAATATATCATACTTTCAGAACAATGCTAACATATATTTCTTAGCAAACAGTGTTATTATATCAATCAACTTATTTTAAGGAAAGCAATTCAGACATTAGAATGGAGAGAGAAAAAGTTCAAGAGGTTAAAGAGGGATGAGCAATGTGTCAATCAGGCTTCTCCAGAGAAACAGAACTAATATGTACACAGCATATATTTGCACGTGTGTCTCTGTGTGTGTGTATCTGTATATATAAAGAGATTTATTTCTAAAGAAATGACTCACACAATTGCAGGGACTGAAAAGTCAAAAATCTGTGGTATAGGTTGGCAGGCTAGAAACTAAGATAAGTTTTGATGTTGCAGGCTTGAGTCTGAAATCTACAGGGCAGCTGGCAGACTGGAAAGTCAGGCAAGATTTCTGGTATAGTCTTGAAGCAAAACACTTTCTCCAGGATTTCTCAGTTTTGCTCTGAAACCTTCACATGATTAGATGAGACTCTGCCACATTATCAAGGGTCATGTTCTTTACTGAGTCAACGGATGGCAAATGTTAATCACATCTGCATGACACCTTCACAGAAACATCTGAACTAATGTCTGAGTAAACAACTAGGCACAACAGTCTAGCGAAATAGACACAGAAAATTAACAATCACAGGCACTTTATAATTTGCTCAGATACAGCTACTGGTGCATTGTATCCGTAACCCCAAAGCCAAGTCTCTGTTTCCTTGCAGAGGCTGTTAATTAATAATATCTGTTGATGCATGTGGTCACCATGACAACTCTTTTTTTCCTTTAAATATTCTTGTTAGGTTAATTTTGAATAATTTTCAAGTCATATATCCTTGTTTAGAGAGAATGTTGGCATCTAACTGGGCCAGGAAGGAGAGCAATAGAACCCAGAAAGCACTCTTTAAAAATGGAGAGAATAGATCATCATTATGGAACAAGCATAGGCTAAATATTCAGGCTACAATGCCACTGAATTGATGTTTTTTGTTTGTTTGATTGTTTGTTGTTTGTTTTTCCCTGTGTGCTTCCTTCTCTATTTGAGGAGACATGCAGGAAACACAACAACAAACAAAACACAAAACAACAAAAGTCCATCCTTCCAGATAGAATTTAGCTGGAATTACTTTGGTATACATGCAAAGCTTCACGGTTTAAGCACCTGATGGCCATGATGATGTGTTGTCATCCTTGGATCTCCAAATACTAGCACATTGCTATTGGCTGTAGGGTAAACTAAAGACACATGAGGTGAGAGGGGGAGACTTAAAATACATTTGTGGGGACATGGGGTTAGTTCAGCTGCTCCACAGCGTCCACACCTCCTGGGAGCTTGATAGAAATGCAGATTTTCAGGTACAACTCCAGACCTACTGTAGCCAAATCTGTATTTTAATAAGTCCTCAGGTGATTGACATGCCCATTAAAAATTAAGAATGACTTGAAGTATCCATGGTACCACCTGAGACAAGAAGAATTTCTGGTGCCATTTCTCCCTTTCAGTCTTCTGGAGCATTTTCTGTCTCCAAAATCAAAACTCAGTTGTACTAGCTCAGCTCTACTCTATTTGATCATCAATAGTGGATATAAAAGACTATTAGTGTTTAAACAGTGTTCCACCCTATCGATATCCTCCCGCCTCTCCTTTTATTCCCCTTTCCATGGGCAAATGGAGAAGCCCCAAAGGGAATTCAGGTTTCTTAAGATTCAGACCAGTTTCCTGACCAGGGTGCATGTGTGCATGTGCGTGGGCGAGTGCATGTGTGTGTATGTGTGTACTTAAATCAGAGTCACTGTTAAATCAGCTAAGTCTCGGGGAACACTCAGCTAGAGCGAAGATTTGTGAATACATTTGCACCCTATTATTTTATGCATTGAAGAAAATACCTGGAATGAGAATGAGATGTGGCTAATGCAGAGTGAATTTGGTGAATCTGCAGCTGTAAGTATACATAGGAAGCTCAGCAGGACTTAACGGTTGCCACATCAAGCAGTCAGCAACTGTAAGCCACAGGGAAAGAGGAAAGAAACAGAGGATGAGGAACAAAAGAACAAGATATGAGTAAAGCAGAAAAATAAAGGTAAGAGAATAAAATCAGAGGCAGTCTCATTTTGCATAATATTTGCCTAATATATAAAGAGAAAATTATATATATGTGTATGTATATGTGTGCATGTATATATTATGTATATTATTATTATATATATTACATATTATATAAATATTACATATAATTATATAATGTAAATATTATATATAATTGCATAATGTAAATATTATATATTATTATATAATGCAAATATATATTATATATAATATAAATACTATATATTATATAAATATTATATATAATTATGTAATATGTTATATATTATATATAAATATAATATATATTTAATATACTGTATGAATATAATTTTTATTTTTTTACAATATAAACATATGTATCTATTATGTTATATGTAATATTATATATAACAAAATACATATATTTTTTAAGTACTTTAAAAATGACCCAGATGGGCTAACTCTGACATTTGGATCTGGACAGCTCAGGACCTGAAATTCACTTCTATTTATGAATGGTGTGTTCCTAACCTCTTTTTCTTGGTTTTCTTCCTTGTAAGATGATTATCTTTACATATATAGTTTAGAGCCGATGCAAAAGAGACTGTCTATAGAAAGCACCTATCACAGTGTGTAATAAATAATAAGTACTTAATTAAACAATGGCTCTATAATTATCATTAAACACATGAATTTCCTGGTTATATCATTTAATCTTTAGAAATTAATTTATTATAAAGACATATCTAATCCATCTGTAAAATGAATAAAGTTACCTTCATAGAAGGTAATCTGTGGCCAGGAGTCATGGCTCACAACTGTAATCCCAGCACTTTGGGAGGCCAAGGTGGACAAATCATTTGAGCCCAGGAGTTAGAGATCTGCTTGGATGACATGGTGAAACCATGTCTCTACAAAAACATACAAAAAGAATTAGCTGTGCGTGGTGGCACAGACCTGTGGCTATTTGAGAGGCTGAGATGGAAGGTTTGCTTCAGCCCAGGAGGTGGAGGCTGTAGTGAGCCAGAATCACACCACTGCACTCTAGCCTGGGTGACAGAGTGTGATTCGGAAAGAAAGAAAGAAAAAGGAAGAAAGGGAAAGAGAGAGAGAGAGAAAGAAAGAAGGGAGAGAGGGAGAGAGGGAGGGAAAATAAAGATCTGTGTTTATAAAGTCCCTTGGATAAAAGATAGCATGTGACAGATATGTCAAATGCACATTTACTAACATGAATTTTACAGACTGAAGAAGTAATCCAGGTTTTTTTGGCAACATAGACAAATGGTTATGCAATTTGGTATCTCTGTTGTCTAAGTGAATGGATTTGTAAGTTTAGGCTATTTTGATTGTTTCATTAATGGTGAGGGAAGAAATTATTCACATAATTAGAGACCAGAGATACAAGTAAAATGATCATAAGAAAATGACAATAAATAAAATTAACATTACTCATTCATATTCAAATACTATAAAGAGTTTTACAAGGCGGTCTTCTAAACATCACTGTAAAACTCGGGGAAGCCTAGGAAGAAACAAATAGGTTATATTTTCAAACTGTATGATGTGTTATGAGTGATTTTAACCAAGAACATAGAACTGAAAAACTTATTTAGCACATGGCTGAACTCAAGGATAGTCCTCTGAGGAAAGAAGACTGGGGAAATGAGTATTTGAAAGTAGAAAGAAGAGATAAAAATATTTTCAGTGATCAGGAAATTGTGAATAATGTTTTCCCAAGGGTACTGGGCTATCTGACAGCGGTATGATTTTGGAAAACCAATGTCAGAAAGAAAGAGAAGGTGACAAAAAAAATTCTTGTTTTCTTTAGGATTTTGCCCTATGACAGTCAAGTAATTTTGTGGTGGTTGTTGTTGTTGATCTCTGCAGCATCCAGAAAAACATGATGTCTGTTAAATTGGCTACATTCGGAGGTTTCAGAAGAGACTTTGTCTATTTCTCAATAGTGTTCTAGTTAACCAAAAAATCATCTTCCAAGGTAAATGGTCAAACCACACAAAACTAGTCACCTTTCAAGAATAGACCATGAGGGATCATTGAGCATTGACTTTGGATGATTTAGTTGACATAATAAATAAACATAAATAAGTTTAACTTTTATACTCTGACATGGTATCTTTTCTCCCAGGGGTTTCCAGGCATATCTCAACAAGAACAAAATACTGAGAGTCGTTTCTCTGTCTTTGCATTGAAAATAGTCATTTAAAAAATTTTCCTTGTAAATTCTGGATATTAGACCTTTGTCAGATGGTAGATTGCTAAAATTTTCTCCCATTCTGTAGGTTGCCTGTTCACTTTGATGATAGTTTCTTTTGCTGTGCAGAATGCCCATCAATAATGGACTGGATAAAAAAATGTGGTACATATACACCATGGAATATTATGCAGCCATAAAAAAAATGAGACCGTGTCCTTTGCAGACACATGGATGAAGCTGGAAGTCATCATTCTCAGCAAATTAACACAGGAACAGAAAAGCAAACACTGCATGTTCTCACTCGTAAGTGGGAGTTGAACAATGAGAACACAAGGACACAGGGAGGGGAATATTACACATTGGGGCCTGTCAGGAGGTGGGGAGCCAGGGGAGGGAGAGCATTAGGACAAATAGTTAATGCATGCACGACTTAAAACCTAGATGATGGGTTGATGGGTGCAGCAAACCACCATGGCACATGTATCCCTATGAAAGAAACCTGCACATTCTGTACATGTATCCTGGAACTTAAAGTAAAATTTTAAAAATTAAAAAATAATTTTTATGTAAAAAAAAGTATTTCTAGTTCAAATACCTAAGGCCCTTATTCATAAACACATTCTGTCACCTTCTTATATGATGCGTAAGACTCTCAACAAAGGCCAGACCAGTAGAAAAACTGTGATAATCCACTGCACTATAACAATTTAAATCAAAATCCGACATTGAAAATAAAACCGAAGGGTCAGACAAAGCAAAGTTAGTACTTGAGAGGATTTATAATGCTTCTAGTTACATGAAAAAAATAATGTAGTCTACTGATTACAAATACCTTCCTATTCAAATCCTACAAAACTTAGGGTTGAAGATATAGGCCACACGAGGATGTTACTTTCTCTGTTTCCTCAATTAAAAAAAAATATGACTTTAATCACACATTTCATTCAAGGTGTTTTTTAAATGTTCAACTGATTTTAAAACTACAGTCTATGAAATATAGGTTCTGAACAATCTATACTATAATTACATACTATGGAGAGGGTTTGGATGATTGTATTTTGTGTTTCAAATACAAATGTGTTATATACTGCATACAATTCCACTGTTAAAAAATCAAATGTGAAGAGTTTTGAAGATGAGAACAATTGGAAGCAAAAAACTATTTTAGGTAAATAAGGCAATAAGAATTGACCATCTGGATTTGTTAAAGAAAATTGTATTTCCAAAGAACAGATGAAAGATAAAAAAGGCTAAGACAAAACCCCCAAATCTGAGTATTTAAAAAATTATAATATCAGAAAAGATTGAACTGAAAAATTTCAACTAGAAATAAAAGATGAAATTCAATCAGTAGTCTTTTTTATGTTAATGATGTATTGTTATTTTTAGTTAACCTTTTATTTAATGTAATTTATTTCAAACAGAGTAACTATGGAAGGGTGCTACTTTTTCAAAAAATGAGGAATAACCTGTCAAAGTGTTATAGTCCCATTATAGCAGAAAAAGACAAACAGGCAATTCAAATATGTAAAGAAATTCAATTTTATGAAAAATGAGTATCATATATAAGGTTGTGAAAGGTAAGGGCAGTTAGAGTCAAAAGAAAAACAACTTGTCAATTAAAAATTAAATATCCACTTCAATGGAAAATACAGGATTCTTTCTATTGTATATTCAGTATCTCAGGAAGATGGCCCCGACATTTTTTTTTCTTTCTTTCTATACTCATAGAAATAATCTATTAAGCCCAAGTGAGTTATTCCTTTTTCCTTTCTTTCAATGTATTTTAATATAATTTTTTCAAGATTTAATGAAAGAGCTGTACCACAGCCCTTTTCAAGAACGTCTGGCCAAAGCAGCTGTAAATTATAAAATAATGCCCGGCATTCATAAAACAGTTCACAAATTACTATGTAAAAAACCCACTGATCAAATGAGTCTCCCAGATATGTTGTTTAAACCACCAAATATATATATAGATATATCCTTAAGAGGCGTATTCCAGCTTCTCAAAACTGTATAGGATTTTCCTTCAAAATATCTCCTTTAAGTCAGATGGTAGCAGTATCCATATTCTGAAAAATTATTGCCAAATTAAAGAACAAATTATTAAATGCAGGTGCTCCAAACCCAAACCAGAGAATGTTTTTATTTAGTATTTTTGGGCTTTTCTTTCAGAGGATCTTACATTCTGGTTTCCCCAGAATAGTCCCCATTTGTGCCTGATGTAACTGTTAATAGTGCTGTCTTTCACTCTCCAAGGGCCTTAGTTTGGATAATATAATATATGGTTACCCACCTTTACGCAATGTATGAGGTACAAGTTAAGAATTCATGAAGTTTAGTCTTTTATTTTATAAACCAATAACGTACTGAGTGAACTATTAAATATTATTAAATTTGGTATAGGGTATTCATTCATGTGTGTGTGTGTGCACGTGTGTATATAGACACACACAGGTATCAAACCCATAGCTTGTGAAATAAATATGCTTAAATAAGAAGTAATGAAGTTTATTTTGCCACAATCCTGCTGCTACTCACCGATAGGTTTCTTCAAAGAAATTATTTTTGGAGACTATATACGTACTCCAAAAAATGCCATTTCTAGCACAACTCTAAGTGTGCTAGAGTTAGACTTGGGAACCAAGTTATAAGACTTTCAAAAAAAAGTTTCATTGCTTGATAGCCACAATTATTTTCAATCAGAATTACCAGACTCAACACCAATTTTAAATTCAAATGGCCTTTATTTGGTTTAAGGAAACATAGCCTTGAGGCACACACATCTTTATTTATTATGCTGAAACATCATTATTTGTTTACTGTTTGTTCCTTCTTTGAGCTCCTTGAGTACTTACGGGCAACTTTTCCTTATTAATCAGTGTGTCTCTAAATACCTAGCATAGTACTTAGGACTTTTTTGACACATAGTAAATATTTGTTGAATCATAATATAAGCAAATGAATGAGTGAGTACTGATCTTTGAGTCTTTGCAGACAATTCCGAAAGTAGAGTTTTCACACTGGAATAAATAGTCGATAATTGTTTTGAAGGGAACGATACTAATATGTAAATCTCGGTGTAATCAGTTTTAAGTCATATTGACACTCAAGCTTAATAAATCCATACCTTATCCCAAACAATTACCACACCTTTTTTTCAGAAATGATTTCAGTTTTGTGCTAGAAATGGGTTAAAAGTGGGGAGCCCAGGGTTGGGCAGATGATTCGCTACTCAAAAGTCAATCCATAGAACGTGCCACATCAATATGACCTGAGACCTTGTTAGAAACAGGCCCCACTGCAGAACTATGGAATCCAAATCCACATATTACTAAGATCCCTGGCAATTTATGTGCATGGAAAGTTCGAGAAGCACTACTTACAATGTTTATGGTTTGAGTGTTTATAATATTCATGTCAAGAGACTGCAAAGGACACAGAATGAAGTTAGGAAGGGGTATACTAAGAGATATAAATATCACAAAATGACTTTTTTGTCCCCTGGGGATTGTATGGTCTAGTGAGATAAACAGATAAGTTTTGTCTGTTTTAATCTGTCTGCTAAGGTTTGATTTAAACCATTAAACCTTAGCAGGCAGAATAAAATAGAGTAAAATTATAACTCTATACAAAATAAAGTTACGGTTAGAAGAAGACAAAACCAACAACTCTCTACGTGAACAAAGACAAACAGATTAAAGTGAAGTATCAGTCGTTGCTTCTGTGTTCACTAATACATATGCATTTGTGTGTACCTTCTCTCACACACACACATACACTCCTACACTTCTGCCTCCTGCCTTCCTACAAGAGAGTTGATGTGACTAAAATATGTATCATGGCTATCCTCCCAGTAGTTATGTTTTTCCTTATAATGTAGTTAAGCTTTAACTTCAATGCCCTCGTTAGGAACTTGAACATCTTAAGACTATCCATAGGGAAATAAATCTTAAATGAAAATAACTGCTTCTGACACGCATTGACCTTGTTAACATTGCAGGTAAAACCTCACCAAAAAAAAAAAAAAAAAAAAAAAGTCATGTTGCTAATGCAAGAATTGACACACAAAACACAGGTTATGATGAGGTTCAGCTGTGGCTCTTTCTTGTGGAGATGTAATAACTAACTAAGAGTGTTGCCGCACAACTGATGCACAGAAAAACAAGCTTATCCAGATGCCTCTTGGATACCAAAATGAGAATCACATAATCCCCCAGGCCTAGAGTTTTCAAATTAATCAACAGATAATATTTCATTGACAAAATAGTCATACTTTCTCTGGTTGTACTTATAAAACACTGTCTAAAATTTCTTTTAGTCTACCAGACTGGTTACCCCAAACTCTATACAATTTTAACAATAATGTCTGATTGTATCCTTATTTAAAATCACGTATGCTAAGAAAACTCTACTGAACCATTTGCAAAGGTATTGATCCTAAAATATGCTTATTTCACATTGCATGCCTGTATCAAAACATTTCATGTACCCCAGGAATATATACACCTACTATGTACCCGTTAAAAATTCTAAAATATAATTTAATTTTTTTTTTAATTTTTGAACTGGACAAATCTTGCATATAGACTTGGTTATAACATGTAACTTATATATTTCATATGACTCCAGGAAAAAAAAAATTCAATAAACAGTTAGTCTCCATTACCATATCACATGAAAGGTTCTGCATTGTGTATTTGAAATCAACTGTGACATCTCTCCGGGAAGATGTTCCTGGACTCCCCTTTCCAGGAAGAGTCAATAATCCTATCTTGTGTGTTACCACCTTGTTTCTGTATGAGTAATATGACTAAGCTAAGCCTACATTGTAAAAATAATTTCCATATATGCTTCTGACAACCACTATATTATGAATTCTTTGCATCAGGAATAGCATTTGGCTTATTTTTCTACTTTAGATTTTAGTACAGTTTTCTGCATCAAAAGTGCTCAGAAATTTCAACTGAATTATTAATAATTTGTTAGACATATTTCAACACAAGGCTATTGTGATTATTTCATTTAAAAATTCCGGGGATAGTCTTCACCATGCTTCTCAGGAATGAAAAAGGTAAGAGTCAAAATTAGCAGTAGAAGTTCACACATATGAAAATACTAGATTTGTGTTTCTCATTTGACAAGTCTATGTAATAATAAATGTCATTTACGACCCATGCAGGTATGTTTTCCTTTTTTACTTTTTTTCTTTTTCTTTTTTTTTTTTTACTTTACTAAGTTTAGTCTTCCTCTTAAAATAAATCTGACTCTTCTGATGGTAGCTAAATAGCAGCTTCTTCCAACTTTTATGTTGGAATATCAAATGTTTCATAAGCATTAGAAACCATTCTCTGTAATAGTACATTAGAGTTACATACCGAGCATCTTGCCATGATACTAAACTCCCAGAACAGGATGTACACAATACTAAAGTACTTGCAAATGAAATCTCAAGTTGACTGGAATTAGCTTCAACACGCTTCAGGAAAAATAAATTTGAAATATCATCGAAACACCATTTTTATTCAAAACACTTTCACATTATTTTGCTGAAGTCTTTCTTAGAAATTTCAAGATAAATACAGAAGATGGTGCCCAATTTATGATAGTTCAACTTTTGATTTTTTGACTTTTCAGCAGTTCTGTTTTTCAGTTTCAGTATCATATTCAATAGATTACATGAGACATTCAACTCTTAACTATAAAATAGACTTTATGTTAGTTATTTTGCCCAACTTCAGGCTAATTCTGAGAAGCTTTAAGGCAAGCTAGGCTGACCTATGGTGTTTGGTAGGTTAGGTATATTAGATGCATTTTCGGCTTATGATGTTTTCAACTTACGATGGGCATATTGGAACATAACCCCGTCTTAAGTCAAGCAGCATCTGGGCAAGACTCCTCAGGCCTGTCTTCATGGCAGTAAATATCTAGATGAGTCTGATCATTGGACACTGTCTGATGATGTGTTATCTTTTCAGTTATTATTGATACCAACTTTTAGTCCAGTGACTCAGTATGAGTATTCACACCTTACCCAATAATGGCACACATATAAAAACACATATAGGAAGATGTAAGTGTCTGGTCTGCAATGCAGAATAAAGGTGATGGAGGTTTCTACCTTTGTTTTCTTGTCCCTGTTCCTCCACTATATAAGTCCCTGTGTAAATAATGCTATAAATATACTTTATGAAGAAATTCATCCATGTGCTTTGAACATGTGTGTCAGATTTGACAAGGAGGAAATGTGCTTCAAAAGAGTCAATTATTCCTACCTGAACCACACCTTGAATTTGCCATGGAAGGCTGGCTTTCACTGTCTGGCTGCACATAGTAAAGTAATTACAAGAAATTAGAAATTTATCGCTTTTCCTACTACTTATGAAGTTGATTTCAATTTTGCTTGTTTTTAAATAGTATATGCTTCTTACCTATAAATACAAATAGGTAGTCTAGGCATAGACTAGACAAACTTACACATGGATTAACCAGCAATGAAACAACATACTTGTGGTTATATGTCCACATGACCATTTCTCAAATGAAGTCTCCCTTTTTCTCTAGGTAAATGCCTTTAAGGATTTGAGTGTGCATAATTTATACCCAATTTATTTAATAATGGGAGATGCAGAGTTTTAATACATACATAAACATATTAGTCTAAAAATAAAGCCAGCAAACTTGTTTAAACATTATTTTAAAATATTGGCTTCCTCCCAGTGAATGCCAATTCCAAAATGGCTTTATTATCCAGAAACTATGTTATTGCTAAATCTTACTCCACACCAAATTATTTTATGAATGGATGAAAGTTATAAAACACAGACCTTTACCAATATGTGCTAAAGGATACACAATACCGTCTACCATAAGAACACCAAAAGGAGCACCAGTAAGTTGTTTGAGAAAATCTGTTCCCTGGAAGCGTGGATGTTTCTTTGGATCAGGTGGACGAATAGACACAATGTACTTACAACCTATCCCAATAAGAAGCATTAGAATATTTTCATGACAAGAAGCAAAAGTCATTGTTAACACTGACTTTACTTTTGGCATCAAGACCTGGTTTCTACATGATACACTTCTGTGCTTTAAAAACTTACATGACTTATTATCCTTTTTTTGTTTTCTTATAGAACAGACTCAGATTATCCAGCAGCAAATCATTTTCCAAATGTTAATTACATTCTTTCAAGAAAGTGGAATGTTCCTGAATGTAATGTAATTGTATTTTTTCAGCCACTCCAACTAAAGCAATGGCTTACTTAGGTTGGCACCTGTGAGACCGAATATATATATATATTTTTTTACTTAAGTGAATTAGCAATTACGGATCAGGAAAGAACTATTAGGACCAACTGAGACCTGATGCCTAGGTGATGTTTTCCCAGGTTAGGTCTTATGTGGGCCAATGGAAAGAAACTAAATTATATCCACCCATAGCCACCCCCATCCCTTAGCCCTCACTTATTTTATGAAGGTAATTAGTACTTTCAGTAATTGGACCTCACACTCTCTATGGCTCAAGTCCCAAGTTATGGGTGTTGCTGCAGAATATCTTAGAGGCTTGATGGTGAAATTTTCCTCTGACAAGAATTATCAAATTCAATTAGATACTTGAATTTCTGACCTAAAATATTTTTCCGGAGGACAAGGGAATCCAGTTGTTGAAGTTTTTTTTAAGGGCTGTCTTCTAGGGCATGAAGTAGGGAGGAGAATAATGACCAATGAATAGGGAAAGAGAAACAAAGAATAGCCACCACAGGCCATGACGCTCTTATCTACTACGGACCGGATTGAGTGTTCAAACTTTCCCGAGTTACAGTCAGTCCTTAACTCTTCTACAGGGATCGCTGTAGACTTGCCCTGGCTTGTCTTACAGAAAAATATTCCCACAGACAGAATGACTGGGAGGGTTCAACGGCAGGTTACAGACTTTTAGTCAGCCGGAAACTGACAGTTGTCATATTAGATGGGTAAACGTGGGTGATCTGATTTTAGGTTTTTTAAAAAATAATACCAGACTGACGCAAACCTTCTTACCTTCTTTGGTTGCTTTTTCTCTGTTTTCTATCATTTGTTTATTTATTTCTACTTATGGTAATATTTTAATTATCTAGAAAATAATGCAATAATCATATTTTACTCACTACCAAGATTTTATAAACAATAACCTTTCTGCCATATTTGTTTCAGATATCTCAGAAATGTTTTTTAAATATGTTTTAATGCTCTGGACCACCAGAATTCTACTTAGAATCATCTCCTCTCAATAGGGTAGACCCTCATTTCTAGGCAATTGTGCTTATTTAGGTTGTGCATATATATATATATACACACACACACATTTTTATATAGCGATGTTATATATATATCTAGAATACACACACACACACACACACACACACGCACACACAGAGTATACAAGTCTTCCAGGCTGGTTTTGTGCCAATTTTGTTTCCATTGCAATTATAGCATTTACCAGATACTATAAATACCTATTTACTTTTTTACATGTCTGCCTTCCTCATTAGACTTTGAACACATTTACAACCATTAGCACAGCACTTGGCATATAAATGATCGTGGAATGGGTGAGGGAAGAAAGCATTTGGATTTTCAGCCTGGGATGCTATACATGCTATAGACAAGTCCGTGTTCTTTTTTTTTTTTTGAGACGGAGTCTCACTTTGTCACCCAGGCTGGAGTGCAGTGGCGTGATCTCGGCTCACTGCAACCTCTGCATCATGGGTTCAAGTGATTCTCCTGCCTCAACCTTCTGAGTAGCTGGGACTACAGGCTCGTGCCACCAGGCATGGCTATTTTATTTTTTTGTATTTTTTATTAGTAGAGACAGGGTTGCACCATATTAGCCAGGATGGTCTCGCTCTTCTGACCTTAGTCAGAAATTCAGCACACACACATACACAAAAAAACCCCTCATAAGCTTTCATTCTTTCAAGGACTGTGGTTTACTCTGTATCTTTTTGCTCTTTTTCCTGACTTGCTTTATTTTTAGCCTGACTTTTTTGAGGTTCAAATAGTCTCTGATGTGTTCTGTGATATTAAAAACTTATGTCAATTCCTTTGAATAGTTGACAAATACTGGTCCTTATCATTTAATCAGTGGATCCTCCAAGCATTTATTGAGCTCCCGGGGAGTTACTGGTGTGGTGCAAGGCATTTTTGGGGACACAATAGAATTCTAAGGTATGAGCTCTACCTTCAAGGAACTATCACTTAAAGAGAAAGGACAGACATGCATAGCATACAGGTTATGACAAAATGTTTAAAATTAGGGGTTCAACCAGCTGCATTAAAGATCTTCAGAGGAAAAGGAAGCGAGTAAATCTGAGATATCCAGGAAAAAGACTATCCTTCAATGGCGCCCTCTGGCTGTAGCTCTGCTAAAATATCACGGAAAACTCTGCTAGCTTGACCAAGTAACTTTCTCTGAGAAGCATGGATGCATTTTTTCCCCCTAATTGTTCTGAGAACATAAAAAAAGGATTTAAAAAACTCATCAAAATAAAGCCATTGGATATCTCATTGGGCAACCAGAGAGAGAGGATGAAGTATAGCCACCAGACCATCCCCCATTTGTGCACATCTCTCAGCCACTGCAAGTGTGAACAAAAGGAAATTCTATTAAGCAGCTTCCTAGGATGGGGCTCCAGGCACATAAGTAGCTCCTTGGTGTGTTCCTTTGGCCTGTCATACAATTAATTAGGCCACAGTTGTTTATTTTGAGACATTTAACTAGAGACCTTCTTGAGAGAGGCCTACCCTTGCAGTTTGTCCTGATCTTTCTCTAAGTGTGGGAACCTTTGTCTAATTGGATTGACTGTAAGTGTAATGATCATGGCGTGAGTTCTGTAAGCAGCGCATAAACCATGGACATTCACATGGAAATGAGGTTAATTACACAGCATAGATGCATCTAATGATTGCACCTGCAGTGCCACAACAACCTCCCTTTAACTCAGTTTCACAAACAATTACAAAGAGCAGCTGCATTCGTTTCCACAGTTAGAGTTTAAAAATCTGTAATGATCCCCAACAGAATAGAGGTGCAGGGGGTGAGAGTGAGGAAGGAGAGGATTCTTCCGGTTCAGATGTCCGTCCCAAGCCACCTGCTGATTGTGCTAATCCCGGGAGCCTTGGGCAGAGACATGCAGCCACAATAAGCTATTGCCAGTCCTGGTGTTTGGCTTCCCCTCACCCCCCACCCCCCGCCTTCTGGCTTAGAGTTTCTCATCTGTCAAGATTCATTAACATGGTGATGAAGATTTATGAAGGGCAAGGTCAGCAAAACCGCAGACTACAAGATCACTGTGAGTACCCAAACTGTATTAGTCAGGGTTCTCCAGAGAAACAGAGACAGAAGGAAGTTTGCGTGTGTATGTATTATATATATGTATAGATAGATAGATAGATAGATAGATAGATAGATAGATAGATAGATTCATTATAAGGAATTTGCTCATGCGATTACAGGGGCTGACAAGTTGTAAGATCTGTAGGCAGCAGACTGGAGACTCAGGAGAACTGACGGTGTAGTTCCAGATCAAAGGCCAGCAGGCTCGAGACTGAGGAAGAGCCATTATTTCAACTGGAATCCCAAGGCAGGAAAAAACTAATGACCCAGCTTGAAGGCAGTCAGGTAGGAGGAATTCTCTCGTCTTTAGGGAAAGGTCCACTTTTTTGTTCTATTCAGGTCTTCCACTGATTGGATGAGACCCACCTACCTTAGGGAGGACAATTGGCCTTACTCAGTCTATCAATTTAATTGTTAAACTTGTCCAAAAACACCTTCACAGAAAGACTCAGAATGTTTGATCAGTTACCTGGGCACCTTATAGACCAGTCAAGTTGACACATAAAATTAACCATCACAGAAACCAGTCCCCAAATCTCAGAAGGATTTCTTGGGAGCAATGCTACTGAGGGAAGCTCAAAAGATTGTTTCTGATCCTGTTATCCACCATTTTCCATCACCAAATTAACAAAACTCTCTGTCTTATTTTTCTCCAATTTCTTTTTGTTCTCATCTTTATTTTCTGTTTTCCTTTCCACATGCCTGTCATTATCCCCATAGACACTGATAGGATTTGGCTGAGTCTCCATCCCAATCTCATCTTGAATTGTAGCTCCTATAATTCCCACGTGTTGTGAGAGGGACCTGGTGGGAGATCATTGAATCATGGGAGCAGTTTCCCCAATACTGTTCTCGGGGGAGTGAGTACGTCTCACGAGATCTGATGATTTTACAGGAGGTTTTCCCTTTCCCTTGGCTGTCATTCTCGCTTGTGTGCTACTATGTAAGATATGCCTTTCATTGTGAGGCCTTTCCAGCCATGTGGAACTGTGAGTCCATTAAATCTCTTTTTCTTTATAAATGACCCAGTCTCAGGTATGTCTTTATCCGCAGCGTGAAAACGGACTATATAAATGCGTTTTAGAAATAGCAGGAAGATACTACACCACAACGGGTGCTGAATCCCATCCCTAACCATAACTAAGGCTTTGCATAGCCAAACATAGCTAGCACATCCCTTTCTGATGCGTATTCAGGAAGCTCGGTGTTAGGTCAGTGATGTTGGTTGAATAAACCATGGACATTCATGTCTACCTTCAAAACTCTTGGGCTTTTAGAAACACTGCATCACCCACATAAAAATATTAGTCTCATTACTTTACAGCTGCAACTCCTTTTGGGATCCAAATGGGATTCCCCAACTGTAAAAGGTAATTGACTGCTGCCAAAGTCAAATCTGCCCTCAAATATTTAAACATTTAAGGAATGTGCTTCAGGCTCTAAGAGCCATTCTGAAAAAAGGAGCTCCAAAAGCTTATGAAAAATTGTATAAACTTTGAAAGGGACAAAGTCAAAGGTGAGAATGCCCATGGGGGAGTGTACCTTTTTATGTTTATTAAAATAACAAGATTTATTTACCTTTTAGTCGCATCTCATATTTCTTTTCATATCCTATTCTCCCTAAAAGACAAAAGGGACTCATGAACTAGGCACAACCATTAGTAGTCATCTACAAGACAGCCAGAAATTGTTTCTCTCTGCTCTGGCCACTCTGCTCAACATTAAACTAGCTTCCGATGGATGAGAGACAGGAGGCATGGAACTAAGTTTATCTCAGAGAAAAACCATCTAACCTCCGCTGGTCATCTCTGCAGGTCTCCACACATCAAGGTCTGCTTAAGGAAGCTACGCCAAGACCTTTGCCCTTGTATGGGCAAGGAAGATGGGGTACAAGGGTGGGGGTCATTGTTCATGAAGGAAGACAAGTGATAGTTTCCTGTTCACCCCTTCATTTTAGGGGTCAATCTCATATGTGGAAGGCAAATGAATTTTTTCCAAGTCTCAAGTCTGGAGTAAACAAACAGATATAAGACGTACCAGTGAACTTTTGTAAAATAGACTAACTTCCTATTGCATTGACTCTACGCGCAACCTGATTTGATACAATGCTGGAAAGAACACACTGTATCATCCTTTTGCATCTATCCAGAATAGGCAAATTGGATGTTTTGAAAATGTTCATGCCTGGCCTTGTTACTCATAGCTTTACCTTCTCAGAGGTTAATGACAAAGTAATGTTCAGGCCAGTGAATCTGACCTCAAACTATGTCGCCATCATTAATAATGATTTGCAAAGAGTAGAACATCACAATTCGTGATGGAAGGCGTGATACAGGCACTTAGGTAAAGTGTACTCAGGGTGGAAAAACATAGACTTGACTAACTGCTGGCAAACAGATGCTAGGAACTTGTCCATCTTTACTCACACAGTGGCACCCAACTGATTTCTGCCAAGCTGTGTGTTGCCCCAATTTTTTCCCTGGTAATGGTACAACACATAATACCTAAACACCTTCTGTTATCACTGGTGTCTCTAAAATCATGTTCCCTGAATGTATAAAAATCATTCCTACGCGAGACAACTTAAAAACCACATCGAAACTGGGACGTTTGGAATAAAATAATTGCAGGAATGTAATATAGTTTTAGCACTTAAGGGAAACACGCACATACTTTAAAAGGCCACCATTGGTTTAATTTGGATTTTCAAAAACAGTTCATCCAAACAAGAGTTCTGTTTATGCTTCGGGAGGCTCATTTGGCTTGTTCTGTTTTGCAAAGCGCAGTGTTTCTGTAATATGTTTTGGTGGCATCATTTCAAATCAAAACAAGGAAAGGGGTTCTCAAAAACCAGAGGCCAGCCAAATAAGGATTTGCTAAGTCAATTGGTTGTTTGCTTATTTATATTACACTTCTTTTTTCTCCCTCCTTTGGGAATCTGTATTAAAACACACACAACACACACACACACACACACACACACCAATCTAGGTAGAGATTAGAACAGAAAGGAGCACCATGTCCTCTGGTTCTGGCTTCTGTGTTAATTTGAAAAAAAAGAGGTTTAATCTCTCTCTCTCTCTCTCTCTCTCTCTCTCTCTCTCTCTCTCTCTATGTATGTATGATCTGTATAGTTCCAAATGAAAGTGGATAGACAGATGCTGGGTGAACATTTTAAGATGTAAAACAAAGATACTTTCACCAAGTCCCACCTGTTCAAACATGCTATCATTTATTTTTTTTTTTTCTTAGGGGAAAACCTCTGAAGCTGGTTTGCAATTGTTAAGCTAACCTGTAGCCTAGGGGAGAATAAAGTCACCAAAACTTTATAGAAATGAAGGAAATTACACAGACATGCCCACCCCCAGATTTAACGTTCCACTTCCATGTGGTTTTGCAACACACGAGAAGTTTTAGTTGTACTTGGAAAGAAAAACACACACACACACACACACACACACACACACACCCCAACAACATTTGGAAGAAGCATTGCTGTAAATATAGAGATCCTCTCAGTAGTGGGGGACGCCACTTATTCAGGCTGGCAGTAGCTGAGTTTTATTAAAAGTATTTTTTCCCTTTACCAGATACTGCAAACACACACACACACATGCACATGCACACACACATACACAAAGTGTGTATCTCAGGGTGAGGATACCTGTAAGATGAGGATGTTCATGAAACATGTTCAAGTTCATTCATTCATCTATTTGACAATGATCTGTGGACCACCTACTATGTACCAAGTCTTGGATAACAGAAGTGGTTAAGGTAGATGATGCCCATCTGCTCTTAGAACTCACATTCTAGAAGGTGCTTGCAGAAAATAAATACATTAACATATAGGCAAGACAATCCCAGATAGTAATATATGTTATTAATAGAATGAAACAGAGCAATGTAATACAGGAGAGAGACTAACTGAGGAGTGTAAGTGGCTGTTTTAGATCAAGTGGCCAGAGAAGGTCTCGCTAAGGAGATAGCATTTGACCTCAGACCTAAGTGCAAGCAAGATGAAGCTACCCAAGCTAGTAACCTGCAAAGTGTCTGCTTGACCTAGGTTTAATTTCCCATTGCCTAACCCAGTTTAAGTCTCTGTCTTGTCATTCCACCTCTTAATGGTCCAACAATCACATATCCTTCAAACTTTTCTCCCACTCGGCTTCTTTAAAATTTCTCAGCTCCAATCCTAACCAGGGTTCTTTGTTCATGGCCTTATGGTTTGCTTATACACATATAACTCAATGGAAGCTCAATGAATGGACTGTTTACTCCGTCTCATTTTTTTTTTTTTGAAACAGAGTCTTGCTCTGTTGCCAAGCTGGAGTGCACTGGCGCAATCTCGGCTCACTGTGGCCTCCACCTCCCAAGTTCAAACGATTCTCCTGCCTCAGCCTCCCAAGTAGCTGAGACTACAGGCACGCACCACCACGTCTGGCTAATTTTTTTTTTTTTTGTATTTTAGTAGAGACAGGGTTTCACCATGTTGGCCAGGATGGTCTCGAACTCCTGACATCATGATCCGCCTGCCTTGGCCTCCTAAAGTGCTGAGATTACAGGTCTAACTGTGAGCTACTGCACCCGGCCCTGCTCCACCCCATTTTTTAATGTCCAAATTCTCCCATCCTTCAAGAACCTTTGTAAATGGCACCTTCTCCATGAAGCTTTTTCCAAAACCACTTCCGTAATGTCCCCTTCCTTGAATTCCCATCCCAATATGAACATAGCTTTTTCATCTCATTTTGTAATTTCTTCTCCTGGTACGCTAGTTACTTATGCATGACACCTGTTTCCCCTACTTGAGCGTAAACTCTTTGAGAACAGCTCTCTTTGTCTTAACCATTAGTATTTCTTCCAGTTCCTTACTGAAACTATTCCCCAACCCTCAATAAACATCTATGGCATAACCAAAGAATAAAAGCTAATCTATAAACACAAAACAAAACAAAAATAAAGGTGAGGGTTTTGTGTGTGTATGTGTGTGTGTGTTTAATTATCATTATTGTATAATCATATTTAAAAGCAATAATTTTCTGCTTCCTTTTTATTATATTTGCCTTCTTCACTCAATGTTTGGGTCAATCAATTGGCATTCAGTGTTAATGTGACCAAGTTTGCTGTTTCGTGCTGAAAAGAACAACTTTGCTTGTGAGAGAGGAAACGATTTCCAGCCATAACTCCAGCCAGGTACTTACCAGGTGGTCTATTTCTACTAATGGAAAAGGTTGAAACACATATCCTATTTACCAAAGTCAGAAGCAGCATCTTTATAGGGAAACAACAATAATACATGTCTTGGTTTGCTTGACTTCTTGTTGATAACCTTGCTGAAGAAGATTCTTAACTTATGTTCCCATTCATGATCTGCATTTCTCAACGTGATGTAAAGTCACAGAAAATAAAAACTAAAATGTACCTGAGGGGATCTTTTTGAAGACGAATTTGAAGCTTGGGGAGATACAATGATTAGCTCAGGGTTTCATCAATAAATTCAAGACTAGCAACCAAGACTCCCAACTGTAAACACAGTATGTTTTGATACCACATTGCCTTGTTCTCCACCATATAATAATTTTAAATGGGAAGAGTTTTCACTTTTTCTGTCATACTGTCTTTTAAGAATTTTAGACAAATTGCTTCTGGGGGAAAAACAATCTCTAATTACTATAGTATGCAAATAGAAAAAATCCTTTAAAAAAATTTTTTAAAAACCTATTGATGAAGTGTCATACCAGTTGCATCATTTCTGGCTCTGGGCCACCCAAAACAGAGAAGGTAGCTAGTGTTTATCTCTTTATGTTTCAAAATAACCTACTTTCAGGAAGAACTAAAACTGAAATTGTTCCCAACATCACTCAAAGGGAACTGGGTGCAATGACGTGCTATGGGAAAGTGAAAAGAAAGAAAGAAAGGAAAAATCCACATTGACACATAGTATAGCCAGGAGTAGAACAGAGTTCTGGAAGGTTTGCCTGTTCCAGCAATAACAAGAGTGACATTTGTTACATGTTGATTACACAGTATTGTCTTTTGGAGGTTAAATCAATCAGAAATTTCCTGTACAGCTAATAAAATTGGAACCCATCTGTGGTTTGCCAGGTCACGTTAGACATTGTCATAGGACAGAGTAAGAAGGCTCGGGCTTTAATATGTTCTGGGCAGAAGAAATGAGAAACCACTTCTTTGACTGAATTAGAGTTGTTAGTGCTGTCTTCTAGTAAAGTGTTTGATGTAATTAAAAGTATTATTAGAACTTCCATTTATTGAAAGTGTATTGTGTAGCAGGTACTTTTCTAAACACTTCACAACAGCATCTTAGTTTCTTGAAACTAAACCTGATGCAGTAAGTGATATTATCTCCATTTTAAAGAAACAGAAACTAGATCTCAGAGAGGTTCATCAAGTTTCTGAGGTCACAGAGTTAGTAAACACTGTATTTGGAACTTGAACTCAAATATCAAAATCTCAGCTTGTATCCAATAAACTCCAACGTATGTAGTAAGTGTTCACCTAGTACATGATAATTCAACTGAACACTAACTAGTAAGACATATTTGAAAGGCAAAATCTTATAGTAGCCACTAAAAATGTTGGTTTAATTGGGCTATTTTATTTTATAAAAAAAAATTATTTCAAGGAGTAAAGTTGTTTTGAATGTTTAAACCAAGTACCTCCTAAAACATTTGGCTGTTTTCTATTTTGAAATAATTCTCAGGCAACGGATACCATGTGACAGCTTAGATGAGCCTCAAGGATTTTAACTAAATTTAACTCAGTGTTAAGACTAGTTTGAGTAAAATAACCAGCAAATGAATAACTCACTTTAAGTTGATTCTTATTTATATTGGCTTTCAAGGACTATCACATGAAAACCAATTCAGAGCTCCAAAGATTCATTTTTCTTTTTTAACCATTTTAAAATTCAACTCTTTTGAGAAGTTTCTGCTCATTCCTTGTGCCAACGGCTACGCTTCTTCACTGTTTGGTTCTCCAGCCTCAGTGTATTCAATTTGCACGGTATTTATATCCACATATTGAGTTACTACTTTGGGAATGCACTTTATACAGGTAGATTTTGTGGGGGTGTGTTTTTTTTTTTTTTTTGGTGGATGGATAAGATTTTTCACTCAATTTGCTTAAAACCCATTTCTAAACTTCATTCAATCTCAGATGTCATTGATTTGTTAAAACATATCATTAATTAATTTAGGACTAAAACTGTTTTTAAAGGCCAACAATTAATGTATTGAACAACATTTCAGAACCATATGAACTGTCAGACTTATTCCATTTTTACAGATGTTAAAATGTAAAAATTAAGTACATCCTAGAACCCATGATATATATTTACATATATATTTTCTGACACTTGTAGGTACTGAATTCATATTTGGATTAGCTAACTGGTTGCAGTGGGACTAGAAAGTGTTTAATACCTTTGGATTAAAAAGATTCTATACTACTTTCATCAATAAGCTGATTATGAAGGTGGAAATATGTGTCATGTGTTTTCAGAACATAGAATTGTTTTTATTTTCCAAAAGCGAGGCTATGAAGGATCTTGTCAGCTCTGTTCATTCTGCTGACTACTTCAGTTAAAAAGCAGGTCAAATTGCCCAATAAACTTACAGAATTTTTGTCTTTACTTTATTTTGCTTTATTTATTTATGTTTATTTTATATTTTCAAGGCTTCTAATGCTAATGAGGCCTTAGAAATCAGTGGAAATTCTCTATGAAATAATTGTCTCATAGCTACAAAAGCTAACTGTCCCATTTTGGTAAGATCAGCCAAATTAGTTTGCTTCCTTTTCACACCCTGGTGTTCTCAAGAAATTCTTGTAGGGGAGACATATTGACATATTACCAACTCCTTCTCATATTTTGTAGATCTGGTCCCCCTGTGAATCAGCCACAGCTCACTTTCTTAAATTCCCTTAAGGCCCATACTGGCTTGGCCCATTTTGCCTCCTGCGTGAGAATTAGCTTCTAGCTAGCCTAGTGCTGTAGAGGCCCTTTAATTGGCTGCCTGATAAATGACACACTGTATTCTTTTTATTGGGATAATTCCCAGGCAACTGATTGGATACAGAGAAATGACAGTTACTGGAGGATTGCTGGCCGGGCTGCAGTCTTGCTTATTAAGCAACACAGGTGGGACTGGTATTTGTCAGCCTGAATTTCCTTCTGCATTTGTCTTTGTTACTGTAAGGCAGACCTCTGGCTCACATCAAGATGTTGAAAGTGAATTCTTACATATGTACTCGGCCCGAAATTTGACTTTCCTCTGAGGCCATGTCAATATGGTCAACACAAAGGAGAGAATTCAGCACCTTATCCAAAGGACTCAACGCCCCAAGACTGGGAATGGAGAAAAATTAAGTTTAGAAGAATGGAGAGAGACAGTTTAATTATATAAGTTTTCAGATACGTATACATATGTAAATTCCAAGGTCAAAGCAACTTCTCTCGAGAATTGTGTCCCTACCCTAGACAATGCTGCAGAATTAGCCCCATCTCTATGTTTCCTTTAATGTCATGTGGGTGGAAAGAATGGTTTCTTCTTCCTAAAAGGAAACTAGAAAATGCTATGGATGGAGCTGGAAACCATCATTCTGAGCAAACTATCACAAGGACAGAAAACCAAACACTGCATGTTCTCACTCATAGATAGGAATTGAACAATGAGAACACTTGGACACAGGGTAGGGAAAGTCATACACCAGGGCCTGTCGTGGGGTGGAGGGAGGCGGAAGGGATAGCATTAGGAGATATACCTAATGTAAATGACGAGTTAATGGGTGCAGCACACCAACATGGCACATGTATACATATGTAACAAATCTGCATGTTGTGCACATGTACCCTAGAACTTAAAGCATAACAAAAAAAAATTGCTTAGCTAGAGTGAAGGGGTTTGCTTGTCTACTTACAGAGATATTCAACCAAGCCCATTTTCCCCCTATTTCTTTCTTTCTTTCTTTTTTTTTTTTTTTTTTTTTTTTGAGACGAAGTCTCGCTCTGGCCCTCAGGCTGGAGTATAGTGACACTACCTAGGCTCACTGCAACCTCCACCTCCCGGGTACAACCAATTCTCCCATCTCAGCCTCCTGTGTAGCTGGGATTACAGGCATGTGCCACCACGCCCAGCTAATTTTGTACTTTTAGCAGAGACAGAGTTTCACCATGTTGCTCAGGCTGGTCTCGAACTCCTGACCTCGTGATCCGCCCACCTTGGCCTCCCAAAGTGCTGGGATTACTGGCATGTGCCACCGCGCCCAAACCCCTATTTTCTAAGCATGAAAAACTTTGAAAGATTATATTGCTGTACATGATGCACCGTTCTTAGACTTTTTCCCCCAAGCCTATCATATGCAGTTTGCCTCCAGCAACTGACAACATCATTTTTACATGCACGCATGGACAGCTACAATTTGGCAAGAAGGTTCAAGTGACCTTTTCTATTTTTTCTCATTGGAAGGAAGTCAACTTTGAGCTACATCTATAGCTCCCTTTAAACCATGCACATGCGTGGGCTGGCCTTGACAGGATCTAAACCAGCCCAACGTAACATCTTCCATTAATGCGCATAACTACTCTGGGGTCTCCCTCCTGTTCTGTGGGTCATCATAACACACCATGCCTCTAGCACCTTGTCAAATGTTCTTCCCTAATTTAGAAGTGTTGTATCATTCCAGAGAGGCAAAAAATTATTGTGAGAATGAACGTTAAATTACACATTCAAGAAAACATATTCCTAAGGAAAATCAGGCAATGGGCCAAATTTGACTGAAGCCCACTCAAAAATATTTTTGTGCTTCAGTTACTCTTTCTTCCAACACTTAATTTTTTCCATTTCTCCAGAATGTCCACGATTTTATTTAACTAGTCAGAATTTTTAAATTGTAGCACCTTGTCTGGGCTGCTGTCTTTCAATGTTACTTAAGCTGCAAAATTCTTTCCTTGTTGCTTCTTTGTCTCATCTGACCCTTTCCCTCTAATCAGATTTCAAATTACTTTACAGAATAGAGGTAGAACAACAATCTGATTAATTAATCTATGTTACATTAAAATAATTCATGAGTTCAATCATGTTCTTTCTTTCTTTTTTTTTTAAGACAGAATCTCACTCTGTAGCTCACAGCTGGAGTGCAGTGGTATGATCTCAGCTCACTGCAACCTCTGCCTCCTGGGCTTGAGATTCTGGTGTCTCAGCCTACTGAGTAGCTGGGACTACAGGTGTGCACCACCATGCCCGGCTAATTTTTGTGATTTTAGTTGAGACAGAGTTTTGCAGTATTGGCTGGGCTGGTCTCGAACTCTTGACCTCAGGTGATCCACCCACCTTGGCCTCCTAAAGTGCTGGATTATAGCCATGAGCCACCGTGCTCAGACAGCTCATGTTATTTCATGTCCTCATCCTTCTGAAATCTTTTTACTTCCTCTATTCTATTTAATTTTTTCAGCCATCATAAAGGTTAATTCAAATTTTCTTTTCCTTGAAACCTTCCCTGACCCTCCCACCCACCCCAGCACACTGTGAGCTCCCACTTCCTGCTCTATTTTATCCTGTCACAAATTTGTTGTACTTTCATTAAGTGACGCTATCAACTTTATACTTAATGCTCTTCGCTTTCATACGATTTTGTTCTCTCCAACTATTACAAATTATGTTATACCTTCTTGGAAGACAGAGGTTATGGTAGTTAGTGAGAGCATAAGAAAAAGAGTTAGAAAGACCAACGATTTTGTAGTAGAGAAATAGATGAAAAATAGTAGAGAAAAAGATGTTTTCTGTACTATTTACTGTGATTCTGAATATGTTTGTCTTTTCAGAATTGCTTTCATGTCCTCTAAAAAATGGGAATAATAAAACGACCTCTTAGGTGGTATAATGAGGAACTACATAAGGCAGTAAATAGAATTTCCTTAGTGTACAGCCTGACATATACCCTGTGCAGTAAGTATTAACTCCCTTATAGTAGGTGGGTGCAAAACTAATTGTGGTTTTTGCCTAAATACATGTTTTTATTCTCAGTACTTGGCTCTATGCTTCACTTTCAGCAACTCATAACTCTTTGTTGATTGATGTTGATGCAATCATCAGTTTATCCTATCTTTTCTCTCTCCCTAAAAATTGGTTTATCTTCAAAAGATAGCCTGATGCTCAGTAAGTCAAGCTCTCTATAGGGAAGCATGTGATATTAACTTGAGGAGCTGCTGCAGACATTGCGTAGTATTCAGAAGCAGATCGAGGGAGGCCACTGTATGAATCCTGCCAACCAAGGTAGAAATTCAGCCACCATAAACAGCTATTTTGGAAAGGAAAGGCTAGAGAAACAGCATGCAGTTAAAAATTAATAGTGTGCTATAAACTTTTCCTTTAAATAATAAATTAATTTTGGATTTGATAGAGTTAGAGTCCCTGTAAGACATGTGATGAAACAGTTCCAAGTGCGAGCCAGTGGAGGCACACATCAGAGGCAGGAGGACTCTGTGGCTTCTCTCAATGCTCATGCATTCCCTCCTTTCCTATCTGCTGGGCTAGGAATGAGCATTATTTTTTTGTTTGGGGTAGTTGCACTTCAGTAGGTTTTTCTACAAGCTACCCCTAGAGGGTGCAATAACCCTCTTCCTCTTATGTTCTCAGCTAGAGACCAGGGGCATGTGTACTGTTGGAAAGTTAATCTGTTCAAAGTAACAGCCAGACCCAAGTGGCTCAAAATGTAATTGCAAATAATTTGGACCCAATTTTCAGCCGATTAGCCTTATAACCTGATACTTATAAAGTGCCTACTATGTGTACGTCTTCTTCTGTTTGCACAATTTTCCAGTTAGACAATAAACATTAAATTGAGCTCCATTCCTCAATTATTAAAAGTTGACTATATTTCTAGGTTAACTAGAACAGTAATTTAAAAATCTGATATTTTATTTACAAGAACAGTGTTTTGTCTCATTTCCTACTAAAAAAGAATCCCTATTTAGTAACTATAACTTTTAAATTTGAATAGTGTCCTAATCTGCTGAAATAAATTAAATTTTTATATTACCACTTTATATATAGATTAAAATTGCATCTTTAATTTTTTTACTCAGACATCAATTAGAAAGACAGATGTTTCTCACTGAATATTTATACTTACTAAAACTGATATAACACCAAATTGAGGAAATGTCCTCTCTAAGCCTTAGTTTTCTTTTTTCTTTCTTTCTTTTTTTTTTTTTTTTTTTTTTTGAGACAGAGTCTTGCTGTGTCGCCCAGGCTGGAGTGCAGTGGGGCGATCTCGGCTCACTGCAAATTCCGCCTCCCGGGTTCACGCCATTCTCCTGCCTCAGCCTCCCGAGTAGCTGGGACTACAGGCACCCGCCACCTCGCCCGGCTAGTTTTTTTGTTGTTGTTGTTGGTTTTTGTGTATTTTTTAGTAGAGACGAGGTTTCACCGTGTTAGCCAGGATGGTCTCCATCTCCTGACCTCGTGATCCGCCCGTCTCGGCCTCCCAAAGTGCTGGGATTACAGGCTTGAGCCACCGTGCCCGGCCAGCCTTAGTTTTCTTATTTATAAAATAGGAGATAATATTTGCACATCTGGCATGTGGTTGCTTTAAGGGTGAAATGAGACCATCCATATGAAGCACTCAGAACAATGCCTATCATATAGTAAGCACTCAATAAATACCAGCTATTCTTAAGAAGGGCACACAGTTTTGTGTTACAATACTCTATAATCTTTAATAAATCACAGCTTTGTTACAAAGAGGCATATCACATAATTCTATCTAGTCATATCTGATACTAACTATTCTAATAATTTAGGTGTCATTTATTGACTATAGACATATATATGTAATGCACATAAGGAATGATTTGAGACACAAGTCAAGAGTGGTTGCTGGCAGGAAAACACACACACACACACACACACAAATTTCACTTAGTCAATTTGAATTGTGTCAGTCAATGACTTAGAACTGGGAAATTGTAGAGCTTCTTACATTTCAGTAACACCAGTATCAATCTGTTTGCGCCATTGTAAAATGTTTTAAGCCAAATATATTTTGTATCTTGGCAATTACGTTATTTGAATCCAGAGTACCCACTCATAAAAGCATGATCAAATAGGGCAATAAAGATTGGAAACATAAAAGAGACTCGATATCCTACATGTGTCCTCTTACAATCCATCTACCTTTTACAGAACTAAATTTATCTTAGAGACACTGTCAATTATCTTAAAAATAACTGTATTCCGCACCCATTGTCACCTTCTTTACTCAATAGAAAACAAGGGACATCTGAATTAACAAAGGGAAACTCTTTGAAGAACTTCCACATGTCTTCCTCAAATGAAGCACCTTTACCCTCAGAATGTGAAGTTGACAGGTTAGGCACTGACTCAGGAATTTGCTTTCAGCTGCTGGAGATCCCCATGACCAAATAAATCTTGCCTCACCTACTAACTGACTCTTGAAACTCCACTTTAGCAAACTCTTTCCTTTTCTTGCAGGTTTTCATCTGTGTGAGGAACATAACCTCAGGATATCATCATAACTTTATGATTTCAATCATTTAAAATCTGACACAACTGAAGAACTTGATGACTTATTAGTAAAACTGTAAGACAGAGTATTCAAAGGCACTGGTGCTCTGATAAAAAGAAGAGAGTTAGGCCAGGTGCGGATCACACCTGTAATCCCAGCACTTTGGAAGGCCGAGGCAGGTGGATGACTTGAGGTCAGGAGTTCAAGACCAGCCCCGCCAACAGGATGAAACCATGTCTCTCCTGAAAATATAGAAAAATTAGCTGGGTGTGATGGCACACACATGTAATCCCAGCTACTCGGGAGGCTGAGGGAGGAGAATCGGTTGGACCTGAGCGATGAAGGTTGCAGTGAGCCAAAATCGTGCCACTGCACTCTAGCCTGGGTGAGAGGGAGACACTGTCAAAAAATAATAATAATAATAGATAGATAGATAGAGAGTAAAATAGTCCAGAAAAAAAGACCTCCAACTCAAAGCCAACATCATGAGGACATAATCCCAATTCCTTTCAAGTTTTGTTAACTATTCCTAGGTGAATGGGTGAGACTGCATGTCTGGTTTCTAATTGTGTCTGTCCAATTGTACTTCCCAAATGATGACTATGTAGGATCTTGTTTGCTGCCTTGGTCTCCTTCTATTTTCAACCCACACCATTGTTTTAGCTTTTGCAGTATAAATAAATATCCCAAAGCACATGTATGTATGCTGCCCTGCTTTTCTGTGGGTGTTTAGTGCAAGGCATACGTGATTTGTGGCTTTGGCGGCCTGATTTGGGTTTTGCCCTTGAGAAAAACTCTGGTTTTGATGTGTGTATATAGTAAATGAAGCATACTAATGGCATAATTGGTACACAGTGGATCATGTTGTAACCCCGGATTGCACGGATACCTCAACAGTGAGCTGACTTAGGAACCGCACGTTGCACTTTGCTTTCCGTAACCTCCCCAAGTGTGCCCTTCCAGGTGAGATGCATGGAGCTGGGGGTTGTCCAGGTTCTTGACAGTAGGTTTTGTTTCAAGCAAATGTAATATGCTTACATAATGAACATTGTATGCTACACCTCAAATAAAAGTGATTATCCTGGGGATTATATTTGCCAGTCTCTGCCCCTTCCCAAGAGTACTGCTATATCAAAGCAAGGAGAGGCTTTGAAAGGTGTGAGACTATCCACTTCATCCATCGCATCAAAAGCCCCTTTGTCAGTTGGAATCGCCAGATAACATACAACATTGTTCCACTTAAGCGTAAGCCAGAAAGTGACTTATGAAGGGTACTTTCAAATATCCTGGTTAAAACATTAACTTGAGCTGAGATGAGTAGAGAGTCTTTCGGACCAAGGTATGAATATCTGGAAGGCAAAGAAACTCTTTCTGGACTATATTACACCAAAATAACTAGTTCTAGATAGGAGAGGAATTCTAGTATGTTAAAAGTGATGAGTGCATTTTGCATATCTTAGTCAACAGAGACTCTGGGTGGGAAAAACAGGTGTTCTTCTAAGACATTTTGCTTCCAGAAAAACTGTCTTCCTGGGCACACTGGGAGGGCTTGCTCACTCTACAGGGCCCTGCCAGTCTGATCTGATCAAATAGGGCACGGGAAAGAATTTGGCAAAACGTTATTCTGATGGATTGGTGTCATAATGCCATCACCTGTTTAGCAGTTAATTTCACTGTTCCAGTCTTCCTAGTAATAATTTTCTAGCCTAAGGAATATGTTATTCCATTTCCCAAAGTCCTTATATTTTTCATTGTCACCTGGAAATCCACACATTAAAAACTGCTTAAATCCTAAGGGAAAACTGGCATTGAACTGAATGGTTTTCATTTTTCCAATTTATTTATTTTTTGGTCACTGCCTACAGAAGTTTTGAGTTTAAGTGAACATTGCAAAAAAAAATTGTGCAGATGCTCAAATCTTTGCAGGATTTATACTATTATATAGCGACTGTTTTATAGCCTATTACAATAAAATGAGTTGGATTTATTACACGCCAAACCACAACAACAAAAATCACAAGTTGGAGAATAATTAGCTGGAATAGACATTTATTTTATCCTTTTACCAGCAAAAAAAAAATTGTAATTTTATGCTCCAGAAAAACTCATTCTTAAATTTTACATCTGAGTTTGCTTTGCCAAACTCATATTGTTTTTAAGTAAATGATAAAATGTGCTCTTGAGACCTCCATCCTATAAAGGACTTGGGAAGTGCGGTTAATATGAGTCTGCTGTTCATGTTTGTTCTTGTGTATTTTTGTAAGCTACAGAACAAAATGGGCTGGCCACCGTTTTTAATGCCCAATTACCTCCAGTCTTTTTGTCCACTCTTTATCAAAATTCTCCTTCTGAGACAGGTTTTATGATACATATTGCAAAGTAGATGACAAATAAGTCATTGCACTTTAAGAGCTAGCATTTGAAAGAGCAGTATATAACATCCAGCTTCCAGACCATATCCTTGGCCCCAAGCAGGAGACAGAAAATTCTCCTGTGGTCTGAGCACTCACCTGAAACACTTGTGACACTGTGTGATCCCAATAAAAAGTAGCCGCTCCAGGCTGGGCGCGGTGGCTCATGCCTGTAATCCCAGCACTTTGGGAAGTTGAGGCGGGCAGATCACAAGGTCAAGAGATTGAGACCATCCTGGACAACACGGTGAAACCCCTTCTCTACTAAAAATACAAAAATTAGTTGGGCGTGGTGGCATGTGCCTGTAATCCCAGCTACTCTGGAGGCTGAGGCAGGAGAATCACTTGAACCCAGGAGGCAGAAGTTGCAGTGAGCCGAGCTCGCACCATTGCACTCCAGCCTGACTGCACCGCTGCACTCACTCACTCCAGTGAGACTCATCTCAATAAATAAATAAATAAATAACAAATGGGTAGCTGCTCCATTCTTCTTTCTCCTATCACAGCTCAGTAATACCATTATAATGTCATGCTTCCCTTTGGGGATCATGTATTCTAAGAGCACTGATGGCTTATTATTACTCTTTCCACAGACTACATGGTGCCTCCCTGAAGGCCGTATCCACAGGTATGATGCCCACAAACCCCATCGCTACTGGAAAACTCTGAATCTTCAGTGGCATTTAATACAATTCATCAAACACTCCTTACTATTACGTATCGGAGAGTGCCTTTTTCTTAAACAATACTAAAAAGAAAAAAAATGCAAGAATTTTACCACATTATTTTGTTAATAAGCCCAATTATGGTTAAATTCGAGATACAAGTATCATAGAAGGAGGTGGTTGAAGCATACCCCAAATGCACAACACACGCACCCACCCCCCAACACACACATACACTGATACAGGGTGAATTTCTCTTCCAGCACTTTCCTTTTTTCATACATCTAGAATTTTCCTTACCATGAGTGGTAAACTTTCAGGAAAATTCAGAAATACTGTTTTAGCATTACATAATGAATTTTCAATTTTTCGGTTACAAATATTTTAACCACCTCCATTACTAATGCGTGGTCTGCAGGTACGTGTCAGCAAGTCGGTATCTCAGAGAAGCTGTCTTGGCTCTGAGTGACTCCAGACATGAAAGGCATTGGGAAAGGTGACATAGGTCTGTACTCTGGGCTTGAGATGTCATATCAGATATTATTTTCTGCTTACATTTTTATAGTAGAAGATCGATTATCCTTTGCCCAGATTTTATCTATATCTATAAATTGGCAATGGCTTTTTTTAGTTATGCAATTCTATTTTTACTAAGGAAAGCATCTAATAATTCTACTGAAAATAATTTAACCAAGATGTCACCTTTGCCAGCAAGCAAACTCTCCCTTTCTTCTATTCATTTAGTCAGTTTATTTAATTCATTCCTCTCCTTGGAATAGAATATAAAAATTCAACATTGATTATTTCCTACTAGGTGCTTGACTGTATATGAGGTTCAAGGAAACAGTCAGTATGAAAGGGGATTAAAGAATTGGGGCTGAAGGAAGGGGGGAAGATACCTCTTCTCCCAGAAATGGAGTGGAAATAAGCCATCATTCTCAGCAAACTGATACAGCAACAGAAAATCCAACACTGCATGTCCTCACTTATAAGTGTGAGTTGAACAATGAGAACACATGGACACAGGAAGGGGAATATCACACACTGGGGTCTTTGGGAGGGTGGGGGGCAAGGGGAGGTAGAGCATTAGGACAAATACCTAATGTATGTTGGGCTTAAAACCTAGATGACGAGTTGATAGATGCAGCAAACCACCATGGCACATATATACCTATGTAACAAACCTGCACGTTCTGCGCATGTAGCCTAGAACTTAAAGTAAAATTAAAAATAAAACAAATAAATTAGTTTTGAAAAGAATATGCACATATCATATGTGCAAAGAATATTTGACCAAGCACTGAGAGTTGCTAATCGACTTCAACACCCCTGCCTCCAGGGTAGTTGGTAAAACTTAATGAAATAATGTATTTATGTTGAAATAACTTTTGGTATCAAAAGAATAAGACATTGATTTGAGATAACATTTTGCTGAAAATACGCATGTACCTCTTTGGATGAAAATTACTGAAATAAAAAAAGGAAAACTCTAACAAAATTAATACCAATTTTTTTTTCTTTTTTCTCTTTTTTTTTTTCCAGACACAGTCTTGCTGTGTCGCCCAGGCTGGAGTGCAGTGGCACGATCTCGGCTCGCTGCAACCCCAGCCTCCCAGGTTCAAGCGATTCTCCTGCCCCAACCCCCCGATTAGCTGGAAATACAGCAAGGCTTTTTAAAATTCTTTTTGGCATTAATTATTGAGGAAACAGGATCAAGCTATTGTTTCTGCTGGCAACATACACACATCTTATGACTAGAGGTGAACTTAATCAATTCAGGTAACCAATTTGTTAAAGATTTGTAACACAAACCTATGTGGTGTGTGAAGAAACTGACTGCACAGCCGAGTTCAAAGAGCTGATCATATAGCTTCATCACAGACATGAAACAGGCCTGACTGCATGAAATACAATGTCGCATAGTCTAGTCCTGAAACAGTAGTTGCCTGCTTCCCACATGCAGGTTCAAGTTTCTGAGATAGAGTATAGTCTCAATGTTAAAATAACAATTGTAATGATTAACAACCTCTAGGTAGTGGTGTGGACGTCTTTCTACATACACATACAGGATATTAACCTTTACACTTCAAACCAGTCCAGCAAGCACAAACAATACATTGAGGGAAGGAGAATTATTGGGAAAATAGATCCACATAGGAGGTTGGCAGCAGCCTCAGGGAAAATGGCTTGTTGTAAATACTGAGTCATGAATGCCACCGTTTCTGTATCATTATGCTCTATTTCTGGTGACCTAGACATAGTCTGAGAAAATGGTGACCAGAATAGGTGCTCGTAGGATGTAAGTCATAATGTGCTACAAGGTAGAAATTATCAACAAAATCATGCTTTTCTGGTCCTTTCTTAAGATGTTTGCACCCTGGCCAGGCACGGTGGCTCACACCTGTAATCCTAGAACTTTGGGAGGCCGAGGCAGGTGACTCACTTGAGATCAGGAGTTCGAGACCAGCCTGGCCAACATGGTGAAACCCCATCTCTACTAAAAATACAGAAAAAAAAAATTAGCTGGGCATAGTGGCGGGCACCTATAATCCCAGCTACTCAGGAGGCTGAGGCAGGATAATTGCTGGAAACCAGGAGGCGGAGGTTGCAGTGAGCTGAGATAGCTCCATTGCACTCTAGCCTGGGTGACAAGAGTGAGACTCCATCTCAAAACAAAACAAAACAAAAAGAAGTTTGCACCCCGGTCAGAGGTCTCTTGGTCTCCTGGTCTCCTTGGTTATTGTTGGGCTACATACAAAGAAAAATTTTCCCTTTAAAGTAACCCAACCTTTCTGAAAAGCCAACCCTCAAACTCATTCATGTAATAAACATTATGCTGTTTAATCCTTTCTGGTATTTAATGCCCAAAATTTATTTGCTTACTGAAAAGAGCAATATAAAACAATCTAATTAACAATACCTGATAAAATACTTTAAAGCTGGTCATGCTTCTCTTACCCTCCTTTTTTTTTCTCATGATAGCAATTACAAATGAGCCTGAGACAGACCAAAGTTGTAATAATTTGTTAGTTTGTTTGTTCTGTTTTGTCTTCAAATGACAAATAAAACTAGAAAAGTATTTAAACTTAGATATTGTAAAGTTTTGCAGTTCATCCTGTAGATCTCGCTATTTGATTTGGTTCTTTATTCTCAACAATGAAAGTGTCTTTCTCAAGCAAAACGTTCGATGGAAATGTGGTAATCTTGTATATACAGTGAATATGGGAATGTGATTAGTTTTCATTAGAACATCAATAGCTTCTTTAAATCTTCAAAACATGTTTAGATTAGCCTGCTTTATTAACTTGGCAATAAATTTTAGCAGTCTTTAGCAGTCTTGAAGTAAACACATGATTTTTATAGTCTAGCAAAATTATATTGGAAACAACCAGGAATACCTGAAGTGACATAAGCACAAAAGAGTATTATATTTAAAATCTTTATCAAATGTTTAACAAATCACTTCATAAAACTCCAGTATTTCAGCACAATGACAAATATATATATTCTATACTAAAGCCTTGTAACTATTAATAAGTAAAAACCAAATTGGCTGTGAGATTACTAGGGATGAGTTTAATGCAGGGTTTCTCAACCTGGGCACTAATAACATTCTGAGACAAATAATTCTATGTTGTAAAGGTTGCCCTTGTACTTTCAGATGTTTAGCAGCCAGCCTGGTCTCTACTCACTCATTGCCAATGTTGTCTCTTACTCCCACCCCAAGCTGTGGCAACCAACAATGTCTCTAGTTGCAAAATATCTCCTCAGGGGCAAAAAATCACTTGAGGCTCAGAATCACTGGTTCAGTATAATACAAAATAGGAGTTTTGTTTGTTTTTTCTTAATCTTTCATGATAGGGTTTATAATTGCATCTAAGAAAGTATATGGGCTCTATCATTTCAAAATTACAGCGGTAAATATAAATGGCACTGAATTTTTTAAATATGGGATAGTAGAATCAAATTGATAGAGAAAATACTAGATAAGGGCAGATACATAGTGGAAAAACCTTAAAGTAAATTCAACACATTTTTGAGAAGTCTTGTGTTGAAGAGCTTATCACATTTAGTAACAAACGTGAACTGCAAATTCTAAACACTGGTTTTGATGGTGGACCTCGTGGTACCCAAGGATGGGCTGCCAACCTCTTATCAAAGCAAATTTTAAGAGTACAGAGGGAGAACTCAGGTGATACTAAAACAACAAAAACCAAACAAAAGTGCTATTTTGGTAATTCATGACTTCTGAGAGTTGGCTTGTAGGGAAATGGAGCTTGGCAGAGGATTGTGGAAGAAAGCTAAGAAGATGCCTGGTCATTTTGTACCCACTTGCTCATTAATAGGTAAATGAATTGAAGGCTGAGGGAAGAGAAGCTCATGTTCTTCCATTCTTGACATCACAACTACATTTTATAAATGTAATACTATTGCAGATGAATGGGATCTCATGTTCTTTTCTGGCCCAATGCCCAGCACAGTGTTCTGCATAGAATTCAGTGCTCAATAAATGTTCAGTAATTATGGTAAACAGGAGAACCTAACTAACAACACCATAATTTCCCACTTAAAGAATTCTAGATAGGAAATGCAATGTCCATGACTGTGAATAAAACATTGTTTCATCAAATCCATGTGCCACTGATATTCAGAGATAGGATGTAATCTCATTACCAGAAACAAAAATTAAAGAAAGAGGATGAGGTGGAGGCAGTGCTCTATCTCCCCTCCTCATGATTTACTTTAAGGAGAACATACCACTAACTTTGCAACAGTCAGATATTACTAGACTTCATCTGCAACTTTCTGAAATAAGAAATATTCACTAAACTTTTTTTTTTTCATGCTAATGGAAATGGGAAACAAAAAGTTAGGCTCACGGTACCTGCTATGGCAAGCTTGTATGCTTGCTAAATGTTTTGGCTACTGGAAATTGGTTTATGTAAAATTAAACATGGAGTCGGTGGAATGCAGGTTGGGATCCTAGACTTGCCCAGCAGCTTCCCGGAACCTAAGCTAGACACTGAGAACCAAGAAGACACAGCAGACCTAGCACATACATTACTGAGCTGGAGTTACTTCTGATAGTTAATTAGAAAAGATAATTTACAAGCAAAACATGGAAGACTGCATAGAAATAAATTTCACAGGATTTCATATGTGCTTCAAGAACCAATGGTTTTCCTTTGCAATTACCAGAAAAATCCCAAATCCATTCTATGATCTAGAAGGTCTGCATTCTTCCACCTCTTTTTCTAAAAGCTTTCCACTCTTTTCACTATTCTTCAGCCATTTCATCTTTCTTGCTACTTATCTTCCAGCTTCAAGACTTTGTGTTCACCATCCTTCTTCCTAGAAAGCTTCTGTCTTCAAATTTTCTCCATCTAGTGCCCACTCATCATCATCTAATGCTCTCCTAGCTCAAATGGTACTGCTCGAAGGAAATTTCTTCACCTTCTCTTTCTAGCTAACATTTTCACTAACCCTGATCAAAATGCCTCGTTGCTTACTTTCAACTCCATTATCTTGTTTTATTTTCTCCTAAAAAATGTCATTTGACATTATTTTAATATCTACTTGATTACATATTTATTGCCAACATCCTTTTGCTGGAATGTAAGGTCTACAGAGTAAGAATTTTTTTTTCAATCTCATTGACCACTCAGAATTATTTTTGATGCTACATGTTCTTGATCCTTAAAAGAAACTCAGTAATACAGACAAGAAAGATCTCTGTATTACTATTATTCCTCATTAAACAATTATCTGGGGTAAAAATGAACAAGTAATACATGAAGAGAAAAGTGTTTTTGATCAAGTAATATTAGTCTTGACTCATATAGATATAGCTTGAGAATTGCCGTCTCATGTTATGGCCTCAGGCCCAGGTGAGCCTCCCCGAAAGGCAACAGAAATATTACCCAGAGTTTTTATGAACAATGAAACTATTTTCACTTTTCTACAAGGGAAAGGGGCAATAGGGGAACTGAGTTTCAGTAACCTCTGAGTCACCATCATGAGAATTTGTGTAACCTACAAGAGGTCTCCCCTCCCTTAGTCCCTAAAAAAATATGATTTAAGAAGTAGCTTCTCTTTGCTTTGATCAGGAGGGACAACTAGGCAAAACCTAGCACATTTAAGTCATTTTAGATGGTGAAGGAGAATAAAAGTTGTGGTACAATTAAAATACTTTTGAAATTTAGACATTAAATATTTAAAAGTCAGACCTAGAGGTACTTAATTTCATAGAAATTATCTGCTGTGTTGCGAAATTTTCAGCAGTCTGCTAGTAAGCAGATGGGAGTATAAATTGAATCTCTAGCCAGGCCTTTGCAATTCACAAAGACGAAGAGCAAAGTTTGTTGCAACTGCAGGCAGATAGCTGAGGAATTAGAAGGCCACATTGGCTTGTGAAAACAGACCACAACAATAAGAACTGTGATAAAAACTCTGAAAGAATCTTTATACTTCAAACTATATACTCTGAAATCAAGCACATTGCCTTCATGCCCAGACAAACATATCTTCAACAAAAGGGATTCTGGGGCTTGTGGGAGAAGAAGATAGTCGGTGAAAGAGAAATATATCAGAATGATGGTGTGGAATTGAAAGGGAAAACAATGTGAACAGCTGTAGGATCTGGCTTTACACAAGCAGCTGGAAGGGAGTGTAAGGATGTCTGAGAAGCTCTAGTATCTTCTAATCAGCCATGGGAGAGAGGGAGGCAAGAACGTTATACATTCTCTGTGTGAATGAAGGCTTAAGTCTTGATGAAAGCTGTGCCTCCACCAGGGCTTTGAACAAAAGATGAAGGGAAGCTAAGCAAACTGTTTGAAGACTCCAAGTTGAAATTTCAGTTGAATAATTTATTTCTCAGCAACATTTCATATTCAATTACTCCGTGTATAGCTAAATGACTGGGTTTAGGCCATTATACTAGTAATCAAAACTCTTCTTAGAACACTTGTCCTGACAGCTGTACTTTTCTACCAAAGGCTTCATCCCTGGAATATAGCAAATTAGTCAAATCAAATTAACAAGCATTTATCGAGTGACTCTAGCCCCCAAATTCCTGGAGAGCTGAAGCCATCTCTCATTTTGTTTGTTAGTTTATTCTCACAGTAGGTAAGATGTAGTAGGCATTTATTATACAACTGTTGATTGAATGAACAAATGGATTAATTAATTTTCATTGCCAACCCATGTGCTTTCCAGATTTACATCTCCTTTAATTAGAGGAATTTCCCTTTGTGGCTCTGGAGCTATGACCACAGATACACACTAAAATTGAGGGAAGTCCACTTGGCAATTTCTCACTCTTTTTCAGTAGCATGTTTTTGCAGCTAAGAAGAAATGTAAAGGCATCTGTCAAGAGCAGTGGCAATTGTTAGAGCATTTAGATGCACAACATACCAAAAAGGAAAAAAAAAATCACTTCTAAGAAAGCTCTGACCTGAAAATATGGATGGATTCACTGACCTGGTATTAAATTAACTAATGAGAAGTTCATCGGCCTCTGGGCCCAAGCGATGGGTCAGGAGGAGGAGCACAATCACTCATTTAATTAATTACTTAATTAACCTTTAAGACCAGAAATTTTGGTGGGATTCTCCTGAAATTTGAAGAACTTATTATTATTATTATTTTTCAAAATGAAACTGGCTCTCAGTTATGTGGTTACTCAAAAGGAAAGGGAAAATTTCTAGGATCACCATGGGTACTTTTAAAAATGGTGCCCATTAAAGGTCATAATATTGACACAATTTTCCAGGGCTGGTTTCAGTTTTCCCACTGAGTGGTAATTAGGTCATTGGACCAGTCCATCTCTTGACTGACCAGTATGGTTTCACCAGATCTGCTTCTAAATACAGTCTTTTGTAGGAATTGTTAGTCACTATCAGCTTTCCCCTGAGTTAATTTGCCTTTCCTTCAAGGTACCAAAAGCAACTCCCTGGAAACTTAAGTTTTCCACGTGTTCATAGAGGAAGGATACGCTAATCCACCCTACCACAGTCTGAATTTTCTACAGTCCTGATTGAGTTGAACTAGCAGTAGATCATTTATTTTGTGGCCCTTGGACTCCAGAAGCAGCCACAGGCTTGGCGAGCATTGTTTTTATGTGAACAGCCATCTCCTGGGAATAAGATCTGCCTCCTGGTTGGCTGTTTCACTCCTGTTTTCTTTGATGAGTTACATTTCTTCACTTAAAGTTAAAAGAGCTCCTTTCTCAGGACAGTTGCCTGAGTTCACACCGGAAGGTGACTGGGCCAGCTTCCAGTAAGGAAATGGTTATTCCTGAGAACATCGTCTACATAGATTGAATCCAATTGAATTGAAATCACCCCCAGAAAGTTTTGTAGTGTAACAAGTCAAGAGAATTAATATCACCCCCTGCCATACAAATTGGTTGAGTTGTGGCAGAGTGCGGAGATTAGAGGGTTAGATGCTCCTCCTTAACATTGCTGTTGGTTCCCTATGTTCATCCAAATCTAGAAAAAACTAAATCTTTAATACCTAGAAAATATTAAATCCTTAATAGAGGGAACACAGGACCATACACCAGGGGACCTGGATTTTAGGTATGTCTAGTTCACACCACTCATAGCACAAAGACTTTTAAGTTCCTAACATACACTAAGGGTTGAAATATCCCTTAGTGCTCCATCTTCATAGTTAAAATGGCCAGATATAAAGAACAAATAATGCAGTTTTGTGAAAAGGCTTTGCAAATTACAACAGCAGTTCTGAAATTGGGGTCCATGGTGCCTAAGCCACTTTGAGTTGTCTGAGAAATCAAAATGATTCTTTATGATAACACAAACAGCATTTGTCTTTCCCCTCTGTGTTAACATTTGTATTGATGGCACAAAAACAATACTGGCATCTTAAGTGTGAATCAAGTCAGTGGCATTAGAGATAGCCAATTTCATTTAAATCTTTAAGGAAGTAATAACAATTGTTAATTTTATTAAATCTGGATTTGGCATAGTTGTCTTTTGAAATAATCTATGTGATAAAATGGGAGGCACTTATAAAGTACTCTGACTACCTACAGAAAGGGAAAAATACAGCTGTACAATTCTCTGAGTTGTCAGCTTAACTAATCACTTTTTAAATATAAACATCATTTTTACTTGAAAGAAAAGCTAACAAATTATGATTATTCAGAGTTGGGTATTTGGCAGACAATTTTTCAAAAATGAATGAAGTAAACCTGTCACTTTAAGGAAAACAACTGGTAGCACTTGTTGTCCATGATGAAATATAAGCTGTCAAGCAAAAATGAGCATTTTGAAAAACTTGTTTCAGTCACCATGCGCGTGGTTTCCGAATATTTTAAGACTTTTTTTTGAGCATGATTGGTGCTAAGAGTAACAGAGGTGATTGTTTAATATAATGAAACCTGTCCATGTTCAGAAGCTACACATGACTTTGTGAACTATTCTTCTTCAAATAACTGATGCAGGATGTTACAAAATCATGCAAGGCTAAAAGACCCATCTGATAGATTTTTAATGTACCAGAGTACAAAAGCCCATTGATACATCACAACTAAACTTTAAAGATACTAACTTTGAGGAAGTTTTGGTATAACATCAAAGAAGAAATATCCAGAATCATCTGACAGAGTTATTAAATTATTCTTCCCTTTACAAATGCACATATTTATACATCCATATTTTCTTTCTATAATTCAACCGAAACAAACTGTAGACACAGACAAATTTCAGAAGCAGACATGAGAATTCAGTTTTCTTCTTTTAAACCAGACATTAAAGTGGAAAATAATGCCATCTTTCTCTCTCTCTTTAAAAAAATATAGTCATTTTCATTAAAATATATTAGTCTTACATGTAAATATTTATTCTTTCTGTTGTAAGTGGATTAATAATTTTTAAAAAGTACTCACTTTTAATTTCTAATGTAATACATATTATACTAGACAGCACCCCAATAAACAAAAAGCCCTTGGGTCACAGTGGTTTTTCAGAGAGTAAGGGGGCTTTGGGACCAAAATGTTTGAGAAACACTGCTTTAATATGATGTGTTCCTGCTTCTGCTCCCTGCTGGTGTTAATGACTTAAAACAAGATACTGAAGGATCCAGATACTCTAATATTTGCCGCTCTCTGGGATCTCCTGAAGGCTATCTGTCCAGGTACTCAGAGCTGTTGCACTAGTTCATGATTTATCAGGTTCACCACTTAATCAGGTCTAGACCTAGTAATAAAAATTAGAATTACTGGTCATCTGTTTTCAAAATCTTGTCTTACTGATTTTCCCAGTTTCAAGTGGATTATCATCCCATTTTTTTATCCTGTTGGTTTCTTAATAACAATTACATATTGTTTTGTAAAGGGCAAGGGATATTCATTGTAATCCATCAAAACCAAAGCCAGTTGACCTTGACAGCTACCGAGGTGATCACTTTTGTTAGGAGTGCTTTCTCCTACCTCTGAAAAGTTTTCCTCTTTGGAAGCCATCGAATTGTCCCCAAGCAATGATGTGTATATCTTAAACATTAGAGCTTCAGGATGTTCTGAGAAGATTTATATTCATAGTGTTCCATCTTCAACAAGTGGAGGTTTAATTACAATTCAGCTATTAGAAACAAAATTGTTTTTGTGCCTGGATCTATCTTATTGTGGGCAATTAGCTTAGAACCATAAATAATAAGCTTAGTTGAAAAGTTAAACACTAACCACAGTGTGCCATTGCCTCACTCTAACTGTGTTGCAGACTTAGACAGCACAAGACCCCGTACCTAAGGGTGTCCATTTAATTCTTACAACATCTCCCCCTCTCCTAAAATAGGCATTGTTATCTCATTCCATGGCAAAACAGAGGCTCATTCCATGAGAAATTTGCAGAGCCAAGATTAAAAATGGGATTTGTGTAACTTCAATTTTTTCTTTTTCTTTCTTTCTTTTTTTTTTTTTCTGAGACAGAGTCTTGCTGTATTGCTCAGGCTTGAGTGCACTGGCTCACTGTAGCCTCCACCTCCTGGGCTCAAGCAATCCTCCCACCTCAGCCTCCTGAGTAGCTGGACTACAGGTGCACACCACCACATCTGTCTAATACTTGTACTTCTTGTAGAGACAGAGTTTTTCTATGTAGTCCACATTGGTCTGGAACTCCTGGGCTCAAGCAATCCACCTGCCTTGGCCTCCCAAAGTGCTGGGATGATAGGTGTGAGCCACCACGCCTGGCTTTTGGGTGACTTCAAATTGATAAGCTCTGTAGGTAACATGGCAAGGATAGATTAGAACAGGGAACTATTTCAGATACTAAACCCGTTAGGAAGTTGTTGCATTGCCCCAGTGATGACATTTGCTTGCTTGCTTTCTCTGCTCTTGAAGAATGATTCAAAAGTTTTCCAACTGTTTACCTGCTACAACTTCTCATTAAAAAAGATCTGTAGAGTCATGAAAACAGTATGGCGATTCCTCAAGGATCTAGAACTAGATGTACCATATGACCCAGCCATCCCATTACTGGGTATATACCCAAAGGATTATAAATCATGCTGCTATAAAGACACATGCACACGTATGTTTATTGTGGCACTATTCACAATAGCAAAGACTTGGAATCAACCCAAATGTCCATCAGTGACAGACTGGATTAAGAAAATGTGGCACATATACACCATAGAATACTATGCAGCCATAAAAAAGGATGAGTTTGTGTCCTTTGTAGGGACATGGATGCAGCTGGAAACCATCATTCTTAGCAAACTATCACAAGAACAGAAAACCAAACACCGCATGTTCTCACTCATAGGTGGGAACTGAACAATGAGATCACCTGGACTCGGGAAGGGGAACATCATACACCGGGGCCTACCATGGGGAGGGGGGAGGGGGGAGGGATTGCATTGGGAGTTATACCTAATGTAAATGATGAGTTGATGGGTGCTGACGAGTTGATGGGTGCAGCACACCAACATGGCACAAGTATACATATGTAACAAACCTGCACGTTATGCACATGTACCCTAGAACTTAAAGTATAATAATAATAACAATAATAAAAGATCTGTAGAGTCAAACAGTATTTGTTCCGAATGACTCTCAATTAAGGTGTTTCCTATTTACTATTGATATATCAATAACCCCTGAATCATGGCTAATCAAATAACTATAGGTGTTTGATTGAGAGCTGTGGTTTTGCATTTCAGAAATCAGCAATCGATGCATTTTTCTTACTAAAACCATCTCAATCTTCATGGTTTGACTCTTTATTTTCTTCTTTGTTTCAAGATCATAAATGGAAGCCTGAGGAGCAAAAACCTAAGGATGTGCTTGGACCTTCACTGAGAGGTGATCTCTGACCACTGGATCACTTTCTTCTGGAGGTAAAAAGTAGATGGCTGGGCACTGTGGCTCATGCCTGTAATCCCAGCACTTTGGAGGCCCAGGCGGGTGGATCACTCGAAGTCAGGAGTTTGAGACAAGTCTGGCCAACATAGTGATACCCCATCTCTACTAAAAATACAAAAAAATTTTAGCTGGGCATTGTGGCAGGCACCTGTAATCCCAGCTACTTGGGAGGCTGAGGCAGGAGAATCGCTTTAACTCAGGAGGCAGAAGTTGCAGTGAGCCAAGATGCTGCCACTGTACTCCAATCTGAGCAACAGAATGAGACTATGTCTCAAAAAAAAAAAAAAAAAAGTCGAATTAAGTAATCTAATATGGGCCTAATCCTAGATGCGGAAAGTAGATTTTGATAGAATGAAAGAGCTCATCCCTTTTTTCATTCTTATACTATAATCATGTGTGAGTCTGTAATTCCATTCACTGAAAAAATAATCACTTGGCAAAAATGCCTATAGAAAAGAACACAAGCATTTCTGAGTTTAAAGTTCAGATTTCAAGATTTAGCAAATATTTCTGGTCACACATAAAGTTGTCCATCATTTCTGAAACATGCTCCTCTTGCTCTACTGCATAAGACCCTCCCAGATTTCCCTCTACATTCAGAGTAAAGTTGCTATTTTTGCATCTTAGCCAAGAAGCTACGTATTCCTGCCCGTGTCTACTCTCCAGCCACATGTCTCCCTGAGACTAAGGTTGTCTCTTTCTTTCTAGCCATGATGAAGCATTTGTAGTTGTGTAGATACATATTCTTCTGATAATGCTCATCCTACTTTTTTTTCTTGGGATCATCTCCCTCCTCCCAGTTTTGTCTTTCTGGTGACATACACTGGTGTTTTTGAGACTCACCTCAAGTGCCACCTACTGACGGGTAAAACCAAGACTGGAACTCAGGAAAGCCCTTAATGGTTTTTATTTTTTTATTTAATTATTTGGTATTTTTCTGACAAACATCCTATGCTCACCCAGCCCCAAACTAAGAAGAGCACATTTCTTCTGGCCAGCTATTACTGTACTTAAATATTCTTCCATCAGAGTCCTTCCAATACTGGTATGTTTACATCTATGTTTCCCTTGTAAATTTATAAACCCCTCATTGAGAAAGGCTCATTTTGATTTTTGTATCTTGGGCAAATATCACAACGTTAGGGGCATATTACATACTTTAAAAATATCTGTTGAACAAATACATAGATTTCCTTTAGTTCAAAGACTTTTACTTCTGCTTAAATTTACAAAATGCACATTAAATCAGTATCCCGACTGATTTAAGAAGGTAAAACAAATGCCAGCATGGATCGCAGAAATCTTAACCTGTGATCACTGAAGGAACTGATTTTTCAGGATTCGTTGATACAAATTGTATGGTTTGAAGGATGCATGGGATTTAGAAACTAAATATTTTATCTTGATTCGAGTTATATTTGAAACTGAGTCAACTTGTGATTTTAGTAGCACAGCTAATAAAGGGAGCATTGTTATAGTAACTGTATTTTCTGCACAAATGCAAACTTTTTTGTATTTTAACTAAACTGTGTGATGTTTTATGCTGAAGAAGCTACCTAGTCCAATGTTTGGGGAAAAAACAGATACTTGGCAAATATATCTTGAATTATTAATGAATAAATGAAAATAGAAGAAATTCAGTTCACTTCTCTGATTTTACAGATGATAAAATTGAAGCCCAGGTAGTTGCAGAACAATGACAGGTAATCAATCATCATGGCTCCTGGGTCAATATCTGCCTTTCTGTATATATAATAGATATTATAAAATGTAAGGATTTTAGATGGACAGAGTGCACAGTCGGGGACATAAAACCTCATTGCAGGATAAGAAGCACTGATCATAAACCCAATACATACCTTACATTTTACTGTGTGCTGTGAATAAAGAAAAGAAATGAATAAGCCGGAGTGTCCCATGAGGTGAGTACAGTCTCGTAGAGGAAGTATTTATAGTTCAGTATGATGTATGAAGTGTTAGGGGGCACAAGTGAGAAAGCAACTCCACCTGAGGTAAGAGAGGGGAGAAGGGAAAGCTACAGGGAGGAGGTGACATTGGATACAACTCCTGAAGTAGGAATGTTCCAAGCTCAAGAGATGAGGAATGACATTTCAGGCTGAAGACACAATTGCAGCTCATCAGAAGTGATAAACCCATATAATAAAGTGGTTCCCTCTGCAGTAACAGAACCAAATATGATCTTAGCGGCGGGACATTACTACCCAAATGAAGAAAAATGACAAGTTGCTTTTCAAGCCATCCCAGAGTGGGAAGCCAACATGCCAGGAGCTATAAAGAGCCTCAGAAGAATAAGAGAAAAAGAAAAAGAGATGTACCCTTTCCTGTGGCAAAAGCACTATATGCTGACACATCTTGGTTCTGCCAGATTGATTTTTGCATAGGTTATCTTTGTCATTTGTGTGTGTGTGTGTGTCTGTGTGTGTGTGTATATATATATATATATATATATATATATATTTTTTTTTTTTTTTTTTGAGAGAGTCTTGCTCTGTCACCCAGGCTGGAGTGCACTGGTATGGTCTTTGCTCACTGCAACCTCCACCTCCTGGCTTCAAGCGATTCTCCTATCTTAGCCTCCTGAGTAGCCGGGACTACAGGTGCGTGCCACCATCCCTGGCTAATTTTTTTCTTTTTTCGTATTTTTAGTAGAGACAGGGTTTCACCATGTTAGCAGGTGGTCTTGATCTCCTGACCTCGTGATCTTCCCACCTTGGCCTCCCAAGTGCTGGGATTATAGGCATGAGCCACCGTACCCAGCCTGTATATTAATATTTTAATACACAGCAAGTATCTTTTTTATTCCAAGGGATATAAAAAGGTGATTTTAGTGATGTCAGTACATTCTGATGCCAAAATTTATGTTTCACTGCAGTCTCAGGTAGAGAAACATCACACTGATGTGGGTTGCTCTCTAGACTTGATAATATCTAATGTTAGAAGAAGTTTAAAAATCTTGAGCTGAGAAAGGCATCAAAGAACCAATATTGTGTATTGACTCTAGGGAAGTAAACTCTTGGATTCCAATCTCACCAATGCCTCCATCTCTAGAACTCCATCCTTCACTAAAAGTGAGGACTGCTAAGTAAACTGTCTCAATGAACACTTATTGAGGAAGAGTTCACCTTCACCTCCCTGCTTCACCCCACCCTGCTCAGTTTCCTAACAACCACGAGGAAGTATGAGGTTACACAGTCTGAGGGATAGGAGGAGTAAACGATAGGTTAGGATGAAAATAAAGACTCAAATGGAAATTAAAATCAAGGGAGCAGACATCTGAGACATGTAAGAAAATGACTTAGATTTCTGGAGGAAAGAGGGAGTTATTTAACAAAACATCCAGGAGATTAGCAAGAAGATTCCACGGATTTTCCATTCATTATCATCATTATCATCATCATCATCATCATCATCATCATCATCATCATCATCATCTTCACCATCATCAACATGGAGCACTGCACAGTGTTTCAAGCCTCATAAGTAGATTCCCAAAGCATCAGTCAAGACCCACTACTGTTAGCTGTACAACCATTCAATTCCTTAGGCTTTCTAAGCCTCAATTTCCTCATCTATGAAATGGGGAAAATAATAGTACCTAACTCAACAGGTTTAAGGAGAATTCAATAAGATAATGCACATAAACTTTAGCATCGTACATGCCCACAGAACAGACTCTCAATAAATTCGACAGTCATCATCATCACCATAAAAAATTTAAAAACTCAAACCTGATTACCAATTTTGTCTAGTACTAGGCAATCCAAGGAGAGATTCATCATCTATATCAGATCAGACATTTTGCGAACGGTCATTAAGTAGGTGCATGGGTCTGAATGATCAACTGAACTGCTTTACCATCATGTGGAAATTGCCTTTAGATAAACACAGGGATGATTGTATGCCCCAAAGTGTTTCTTAAATTTTCTACAAAATGCCAAAGAAAGAAATTTTTTTTTCTTAGTACAACATTATAGCCTTGGTACTTTGAGTAACTAAAGAGGTGGTTTTTGTTTTGTCCCCTCTACCTTGCTTGAATTAAAAAATTTAAAAAAACTCTAATACACTATTCTTGGGCAAACTCCAGCCAGACAGATATTTGCCATTCCATTATTGTTTTAAAGTGTTAGCCCCAGACACATAAGCATTGTTGGAATGCAATGGAAAAAAAATGTTTTAAATCTCAAATGGGGTAATAAACTGCAGCCAGAAGCTAATTGTACTGAAACTTGAGCTTTTATGACATGTTACTACTGTAGTGGGACCACTCTGCACCACTTTGGTGGGGTTGTTGTGTAATTGGTAGTAGTTTACGTTGCAGACATATTTAAAAAAAAAAAAAAAAGATGTCAAATCAGACATTTCTGCCTATTACTGTAGACCTCAGCATAATTCTCAAAGCAATCAATGCATTTCATCCATTAAACTATTGATGGGGGGTATTAATTCATATAATGTTTAACTACTCACTGTGGACGTTCTCTCTGCCAACTTTCTTCCACCCAAGAAGTCCTGAAATGTTGCTGCTCCTGTCAAAAGAAATGAATCATTAATAAGAACCAGCAAGGCCAGAGGCGAGCTAGAAGCTGGGCCATGATATATACAGGCTTCACATTCTTTTAATTGAGTGCTGAACTGTACGTGTAAAAGCAGCAAACAGCCCAGTAGCGTTTTACTAAGAGTCTGAAAGCAATACAAGGAAGGGTATATCCATCAAATCTATTTATTGAATATTTAGGGGATCTGAGAATACTTTTTGTTTTTAGATTATATATTTGTTAGACAGTCTAGAGTCAATAGGAACGAGGACTTGTAAGTAATACTGCAACCAAACTCTGCACCCACAGGAGGCCAGGGAAAATGACCACACTCATGTGTCTAAGTCTTAAAGAAATTAGGTCAAGTCTAGGTGAGAGGACGTCTAGTCCTGAAAAAGTGTTGTGATAAAAACGGAAGAAATGGCTTCTCTTCCAAGACCTCATCTTTGTGTTGTGTTCATTTCTTTGTATTGTTATTCTTTTCTTTCTCTCTCCTTCCGCCTTTTTTTTTTTTTGAGACCACCTGCCTTTATGGAACTACATATCTACTTGTGACCACAAAATGAAGAAATGTGGGTATCATAAAAGAGGCTTACATGGTCATAAAATCATGAGTGTTGAAGTTAGGTTTGAATCTAAAGTCTAGTTCTGCCACCTCTTCTTAAAAATTATTTTACTCCCTTGAGTTTTAATGTATTACATCATAAAATGAGGATAATAACACAGATGCTCTTCAACTTACGATGGGGTTCTGTCCTGATAAATCTAAGTTGAAAATATTTCAAGTCGAGAGTGCATTTAATATGCCTAAACTACCAAACACCATAGCTTAGCCCAGCCTAGCTTAAATATGCTTAGAACATTTAAATTAGCCTATAGTTGGGCAACCTCATGTAAAACAAAGCCTACTTTATAATAAAGTGTTGAATATCTCATGTAATGTATTGAATACTGTACTGAAAGTGAAAAACAGAATGTTTGTAGGGTACTGAAAGTATAGTTTCTACTGGATGCAAATGGCATTCACACCATTGTAAAGTCCAAAACTCTTAAGTCAGGGTCCACCTGTACTGACCTCACGAAGATTTTATAAAGAATAAAAAATAATATATTAAATTCTGAGTTGAGTTATTGGCACGAAGATGATAGTCAGTGTTGGGTAAGTGATGACTATGATAATGAAGAAGGAAATAAAGTTTACTTGATCAATTGGGATGGTCATTTTAGTGAACCAAAGTCCCAAGGCAGATTTGAGACCTAGATCACGATCAACATCCTTAAAACTCACTTTGTCCTATATGTGTGTACTTTAGGTACCTGCTGGGCATTTCCCAGACTAATGTTTAAAAATGATGGAAGATGGCCAGGCACAGTGGCTCATGCTGGTAATTACAGCATTTTGGGAGGCCGAGGCAGGCAGATCATTTGTGGTCAGGAGTTCAAGACCAGCCTGGCCAACATGGTGAAACCCCATCTCCACTAAGAATACAAAAAAAAAAAAAAAAAAAAAAATTAGCTGGGCGTGATGGTGCATGTCTGTAATCCAGATACTTAGGAGACTGAGGCAGGAGAATCCCTTGAACCTGGTAGACAGAGGATGCAGTGAGCCAATATCGCTCCACTGCACTCCAGCCTGGGCAAGAGTGAGACTCCATCCCAAATGAATGAGGAGGAGGGGAGTAGGCTTGATCTAACGTGTAGCTGAGAAAGCCAAGCCCATTTATGAAGCCTGGAAATAACGTTTGTAAAACCATACATTATCAACCTATTTTAACAGGGCTTAAAATATTCTGTCAAGCAGGCTAGAACAATTCCTTCCATCTAAGTTTAAATATATTCCATAGCAAAGAAATATGCTGTGGTTAGACAAATGTAGCATTCAGCTTATTACTTTGTATATGTTTTCTCTGTTTGAAAACATAGTCCTTAACCTTATCCTTATATCTGAAGAATGTTTAGAATTTTATAAAACAAGACCATAATCTCGATTGATCTTCACTGTGATCCTGTGAGGTCCTTGTTATTATTGTCATCACCAATTTACAGCTTAAGCTCAAAGTGGATTAAGCAACTTTCCCAGTGATCACATCATTGGTATATTCCAGAAACACAGCTACAACCATGATCTGCAGCTACTAAGTCCAGAAATATTTCACTAGAGGATTAGAAGTGGGTTTATACTTTCAGTGCTGAAGGCCACAGATCAACTTGAGTCAGCACCTTTTAATCCAAACTTCTTAGGGAAGTATATATTTACTCTGAAAATGTTTCATATATAAGTGTCTCCTGGCTTTCGAGTATCTTTAGGCTCTAAACTATTTTTAAATAGACGTAATATAACTGATTTCTTAGGTAAGTGTTTTTCATCACAAGGAAGATTGTACAAGTATTCCAAACATATTGTCATTCATTCGTTCATACAAAAATACCTAAAATAAGCCTTTACTATGTCCTAAACACTATTCTAGGCTCTATACACACTCAGTTAAAAAATAAAAATGAAAATCAGATAAAAGTCGCTGCTCTTTTGCAGCTCACACTCTAACTTAGGGGAAGATGAAATATATAAATAAGTACCATATACAATTTATTTCATGGTGTAAAGTTCTATAGAAGAAAACAAAGTGAGAAATAGAATTAGGGATTGCTGGAGTGCTACTTTAAATAGCGTTATTTGGGAAGACCTCACTGATAAAACTATATATGACCAGAAACCTAGAAAAATAACTAAGTAGAGTGACCTGTTAGGAGGCTATTGCAGTATTTTGGGTGAGAGATTATGATAGCTTGGAACAAAGGAGGGGTCAGTTTAGATAGTGAGAAGCGGTAGAATATAAATACATTTTGAAGACAGAGCCAACGGGATTTGTTAAAAATTAAATATGGAGTTTGAGAAAAAGGCAGAATATTTGGTCTAAACTCTGATAGGTGACTGTGAACCTATTAAGGTAACGAAGAAAGAGATAGGACTAGGTTTGGGAGGGAAAGTTAAGTGTTCAGTATCAGACATACTACATTTTAGGTGTCAACTGGATACCCTATGGAAGAGTTATATGCAGGCAGATAATTCTGGAGTTTAGAGAAGAGGTCCTGTGGGAGATTAAAAAAAACAGAGAATTGTCTGTGTATGCAACACACTTAAAGCCATGAAATTTAATGACTTCTAGGGAGTGTGAGTAGATAAAGACAGGACTCAGAGATGGACCCTGGGAGATTCATAAGGTTAGAAACTGGAAAGAAGTAGAGCAATCAGAAAAAAAGACTGAGATAAAGACCAGAAGCCCTTTGCTTGAATATGTAGAGCATATTTTTGAATCATAGATTATATGTAGAACTCTTATGCTTTACCTCTGATCCTTAATTTTATTTATTCATCTATATCATGTCCTTTAAAAACAGTGGCATAATTCCATATTCCTTTATCTTTACTTTTCTTTTTATTAATTAACTATTTATTTATTTTGAGACAGTGTCTCACTGTGTCATCAAGACTGGAATGGAGTGGTGTGATTTCAGCTCATTACAACCTCCACCTGCTGGACGCAAGCAATCCTCCCGCTTCAACCTCCCAAGTAGATGGGACCATAGGTGCACACCACCACTCCCAACCTATGTTTTGTATTTTTGGTAGACACGGGGTTTTGCCATGTTGCCCAGGCTGGTCTCCAACTCCTGAGCTCAAGTGGTCCACCTACCTTGGCCTCACAAAGTACAAGGATTACAGGCATGAGCCACCATGCCGCACCTGGCCTCTACTTTTCTTAAGTGATCTCTCTTTTTGCCTGAAATCTCTTGATACTGCAGTAAGAATTCCTTGAAGGCATGGCACAGATTTCACTGAGCTCTGTCTACTCCCCCCAGGTCCTGCTCGAGATGTTTGTAAGATGCATGTGAGTGTACAGATCAACTGCTGAAATTCAGAGATTACATCTGCATTATGACTTTATGAATCCTGCTCCTAACATCAAATGTGAATGGAAAAAGTTTGCCAGTTCTTCAAAAAGGTAAAATTTTCCTAAGACCCAGAAATTTTACCGCTAGGAATATACACTAAAGAATTGAATGCTGGCTCTCAAAAAAATACTTGTACACAAATGTTTATAGTGGTACTATTCACAATAACCAAAGGTAGAAGATGCCAAAAACACATAATGAGAAAAAGAAGAGTCTCTTCAATAAATGGTGCTGGGAAATTAGATATCTACATGCAGAAGAATAAAATTAGGTTTTCATCTCACACCACACACAAAACTCAAAATGGATTAAAGCTTTAGATGTAAGATCTGAAACTATAAAACTACTAGATGAAAACAGGGGGGAAGCTTCATGACATTGGGCTAGGCAATGGTTTTTTGGATATGACCCCAAAAGCACAGGCAACAAAAGCACAAATAGACAATGGAATTACACAAAACTAAAAAGCTTCTGCACAGTCAAAGAAACAATCAATAGAATTAAGAGACAACCTATTGAAGGGAAGAAAATATTTGCAAACCATACATCTGATAAGAAGTTAATGTTCAAAACATACAAAGGAACTCGAGCAACTCAAGAAAACAATCCAATTAAAAACTGGATGAAGAACCTAAACAGACATTTTTCAAAAGAAGACAAATAACCAACAGGCACATGAAAAAAAATACTCAACATCACTAATCATTAGGGCAAGGCAAATTAAAACTGCTATGAGATATCACCTGACACGTGTTAGAATGGCTATTAAGAAAAAGACAAATAGCAAGAAGTGTTAGCGAGGCTGTGGAGAAAAGAGAGAAAAGAGAACCCTTGAGGGGTGGAGAAAATATACATAACAATTATGTCTTATGTAAAACATAAAAAATGCAAAATATGTTTTAATGATATAGCAATGGGGATAATACGCATATGTACATAAACATATAGATATAATCTGTTAGACTACCTGTATATGCATACCATATATATGCCTATGTTTATATATATATATATCATATGCATATGCCTCATACATGCATATATACAGGTGTGCCTATATATGCACATGTATGTATATATTTATGAACACATTTATATGTTTATGCATATTTACACATACATATATTGTATGCATATTCATACATATGAATGCCTATATCCCCATAAATATGTACATTATTACTTTTTCTGAATCATGTGAAAATAAGTTACAAACATATTGCCCCTTTACTCATGTACATGGTATGCATTTCCTATAATCAGGAACATTCTATTGTAATACCACATACAATCATTAAAATCAGCATATTAGTATCAATAGTACTAAAACCTAATCTATACCTCTTTTCAAATTTTGTTACTTATACTAATATGCTTTTTAGCAAAATAAGAAACATTGAGTTATAACTTATGGAATGTAATATAATGGGTAGCTGAACATTTTTGAAGACTTTCTCTTGTATCTAGGTCATTGTATTTTTAATCACTGAGATAATATATTATGCAACATGCCTGGGGTGGATGAAGAATGGATTCAGGAATTAAATTCATTCAGTTACTTAATCTCAAATGTGGGTGCTTTTACACTGTGAAACTATTAATCATTCTAAGAATAGAAGGAGGGCCAAGAAAACAATTGTAAAGTCCTGAATATCTTTCAGCCTAAAAAGTATTCCCTGTTTGCTTTTTCTTTGATCATGAAAATCTACAAGCAGTCATAAAATTTGACTGGAGTTATAATCATTTGAAACTTTCAGGGTGTCTCTAAAACACTTTATAATAGCCTCAAGTATCATAAGTTGATATTTTTTCTACTTTTCCACTTATAATGAAAATAAGAATTGTGACTTTTATTCATCATTTCCACATGAAAAAACAGTAGAAAAAACTGGTGTGTTTATTCACCTTGAAAATGCCCAGCTGGGGTTTATTAACCACACTTTAGCTACTCATCTTTATGATGCTCAAATACAGATAAGATAAAATCACAAAGACCTCCCAGATGACAAGTCCAGCAAGGTCATTAGATTAGAGGGAAGCTGAGTATTCTGTGACTGTTTTATAGTCAACAACAAAGTATCTATGTTTAAGATGTAAGTTATTTGAGTATTTTAGCAAATTGAAATCTACAGCCAGTTTTACACCACCATCTATGATCTAATTGGCATATTCTCTCAACAGGGGATACCAATACTGCAAACTCATGTTCACAAAAGCCTTATATAATGAGATTTTCTACAGATGCAGACACAGACACACATGCAGATACACACACAAACACACACACACACACACACACACACACACACACAGGTATACATGCACCAATACATTCAATCCTTAAATAAGGTTTACTCATTATCTATCTATCTATCTATCTATCTATCTAATCTATCTATCTATCGACCTACCTACCTACCTACCTACCTTCCTTTATAATCCACTCTAAGCAACAGAAATGAATCATACCCTTTGTAAAGACAGGGACCCAAACGAGTGTACTGTGTCTTTTGCCATATGGAGCTCACAGTCTAGTTGGGATCACTGGCCGGTGAAGAGAGAAACCACAAGCCAACATCAATAGTTCTTTAACACAGGTCTGAACTGAGTGGCATGGGGTCATGATGAACAGCCTGGGTGAGACTGCCTAGATTTATCTAGAAAAGTGTCACAGAGAAGGGACTGTGAAATCTGGACTGTGAAATCTTGATGGCTGAACAAGAGTATCTTAGGGAAAAAGTATTGGAAAGGACACTTATTTATAAACAGAAGAAAATATATACATACACACACAGAGATATACATGCACGCATATGTATGTAAACATACAGATGTGTTGTGTGTGTGTGTGTGTAATATATAGGTAAAGGTGATGGTATAGGTGAAAGGTGATGGTGGCTATTCCATGCAGACAAAATATATTTTAGGGGTTCAGGAAAAACTACAGGGTCCAGGGTGTAAGATAAATGAAATCAATTTCTTTCTGATGTCATAGCTTCCTCTGGGAAGCAGTAACAGCCACAATCCCTTCAAAAGAGAATTTTAAATAATATCAGATATATCAGTTGCCATACTCTGTATCACATGCCCTCATTACACTAGCAAAAATTGATTGTAAAAGGAACGGACATCACATCCCAAAATGACTAAGCAGTAAACAGGAAGGTGGTCCATTAATTGGCCTAGCACAGCGAACTGACCCATACTAGATGGTGATGGGTGAATTATTTTGACTCTTTCAGTTTCTTTTTTATTCTGCTGTAGGTCTTTCATCCCTGTGTACAGAATCTGGTCAGAGACAAAACATAAACCAGAAGCCATGTGATGGAGAGATAAGAGTGATATATTTTATATTTCATAGGAGACTATAAAAACAGAAAGACAGACAGACAGACAGACAGACAGACAGACAGACAGATAGATAGATAGATAATGAGTAAGCCTTGTTTATTTAAGGAATTGAATATATTTGTGCATGTATACATGTATATGTGTGTGTGTGTGTGTGTGTGTGTGTGTGTGTAGAAAATCTCATTATATAAGGCTTTTGTGAACATGTGTTTGCAGTAGTGGTTTCCCCAGTTGAGAGAATACGCCAATTAGATAACAGTGATGCAAATGCTATGGAGTGAGTATTTTCCTGGCTTTGTCGCCCATGACTCCTCATTCAGTTCCCTCTACCCACACCTCACCATGCTGGGCCCGGGCTTTCTTTGGACTCCACGCTCCCTCTTCCCACTGCCTGCATGGTGCATTTCCTCCACTTCATCAGGTCTTTTTGGCAACATCACCATCTCAGGGAATCCTTTTTAGTGAAGTGAGACACCTCTAGTCACCCTGTCTAAAGTTCTACCCTCCACAGATTTTGAAGTTCCCTTTCCTACTTCCTTCATTTTTCCTTAGCTTGTATCACTATGGAACATCCCACATCTCATTCTCCATCCCTGTTTTGTTTTGCCTCTATTTTGCAATAGAAAGTAAGCTCTGTGGGTGCAAAATTTGAATCTACTGTGTTCATGGCTCTATTCTGTGTTCACTGTTCGTTGCCTAAATTAGGTCCAGGAATCTGGTTAGCACTTGGGCAAGTTATTCATCATCCCTAACTCCCCCTGATGCATTTTTTTTTTTTCAGACAAATTCTCACTCTATCACTCAGGCTAGAGTGCAGTGGCATGATAACGGCTCACTGCAACCTCGAACTCCGGGGCTCAAGCAATCCTCCCGCCTCAGCTTGCCAAGTAGCTGGGACTATAGGCGTGTGCCACCATGCCATCTAATTTATTTTAATTAATTAATTAATTAATTAATTATTATTGTAGAGAAGAGGTCCTGCTATATTGCCCAGGCTGACCTCCAACTCCTGACCTCAAGTGGTCCTCCTGCTTCAGCCTCTGAAAGTGCTGGGATTACCCAGCCACAGATTCATCTTCTACTCTTCTGCTTTGCTCTGTGCCCTGGGAGGTAGACTCCTTTGGACTGGATCCCTTGTCAGATGGCTTCTGGGTACTTTCAGCCAATGGGAGGTACTGTGAAGTGAGTGTGGGGAGGGAGGAGAGAGAGGTTGTGGTATTTCCTCTCTGTCGCATCATTGCTTCCATTCATCTCTAGCAGTAGCTGCATTCCTCCACAATTCCTGCCAGGTATCCTGTTCCTCTGGAGTTGCAGCTCTAACTTGGCTCAAATAAAGCAATTCTTCCTTTAATTCCTTCCACCCTGGAGGTGTGATGGCTTCCTGCTGCTCCTAATCTCTAAGCACTGCATCCTCTCTAGATTTATACTTGTAACCCTATCTACATATCATTAAGTAGACCCTTCATTAAAATCTCTTCATTTGTACCATCTGCAATGAGTTCTCTTTCCTGCCAGGACTCTGACTGATAAAAAAAAAAATCAATAAAGACTTGTTGAAAGGCTGCTGAATGAATGAAAACTCTTGGCATCCTTCAGAAATTTGACTGATTGACTTTGGCACTGGAACAGCCATGGAAGAGACACTAAAAGAGGAAAGGCTAGAAGTCAGCACCAAGAAGATAACTCTGGTATGTCTTGCCAATCCTCGAATGTGTGTATGTAATGCAATAGCCACTGGTTAAGGAGTGATGAATTCAGTCCACCAGCAAACTACTTTTCTCCATTATGCCAATTGATTTGTCTTGTTATTTGTATTTAGGTTGAATCCTTTTATTTTTTAATTGTACCTTTTTTTCTGCAGTCTCACTCTGTCACCCAGGCTGGAGTGCACTGGAGCAATCATAGCTCACTGCAGCCTCGACCTCCCAGGTTCAAGCAATCCTCCTGCCTCAGACTCCCAAGAAGCTGGGACTACAGATACATGCCACCACGCTCAGCTAATTTTTTTTTTTTTTTTTTTTTGTAGAGACGGGGTCTCACTATGTTACCCAGGCTGATCTTGAACTTCTGGGCTCAAACAACCCATCCATCTTGATCTCCCAAAATGCTGGGATTATAAGAATGAGCCACCATGCCCAGTGGTTAAATACTTTTCTGCTGGTAAAATATGGTGCTTGAAACAGACCAGATGCTGGTATGATTATGCTTAGATGTGAGGTGGCAGAGTAAGGAAAGCATTTAAATCATTGTTGAATTCCAACTTCTACTGACTAACTTGCCTAGCTTTTCTGAGCTTACTCATCTAGAAAACTGACAGAAACTCCATGAAGAAGTTATGAGTATATATAAAGATATGACTTATGTAAGGTGCTTATCACTGTGCATGACATAGTATTTGCTCAATAAATGTTCATTTCTCTCCTGCTTTTCTCTCTTGTTTCGTTTTCTTTGTCTCTCTTCTTTCTTATTGAAGTTCCACAAATAAACTGGGATCAGAGTGATTTGCTTCTACTATTTTTTTTAATTTCCTCCAATATGTAAAAAGTCTATGCAATACTATTCTAGGTCAGGAAAAATAAGGGATTTATAACTTCAGGAAATTCAGACATAACAGAAGTTTACAAGAAAAAGAGGGAATCAGAGACAGACTCTGAATTGTCACTCTCCCAAGATAAGGACTCCAGAAAGGTATGCTCCATGCTGTGCAATCAACTTGGTATGCCTGATTGCTTGGCAAGTTAAGCAATATTCCACAGGCATTAGAGTTACATACCATGGGCTCAAAATGGAGCCCATTTCAAGATATTGAACAAGAGAATCTTGGCTGCTTTTCTTTGCCATAGGGGAAAATAGAGAGGCCTTCTTGAGACATTATTGGTATGAAATTGTTACTTATAGCTTTTAAAATTTACCACTCTATGTGCATGTTAAGACATACAGACATATTTCTACTCCAACATACACCTTCCTTGTCTTCTTTTTTTCCTTTGGTAGTTTATAAAGCAAAGAACATTCTATGGAGGTAGGGGAACATTCAAGTTTTCTATTCCAAAAAATTTGACACACTACAGAATAGAATAACAGACCTGGATGCATTTTCAAAGAAAATGCTGTTTAGGAATATATAAAACCCACATGTCCTTTTACTGCAAGAGAGTGTGCAACAAGATCATGGTACGTGTGCACTGAGTTGATTTTCTTGTGCTCCTTGCGTATTTTTTGGGCTAAAGCAAAGTGAATCATCTAACACGTTATAGAGCAGAAATGATCACCATCTATATTGCTAATGATAGCTGCCAAATGAGACCGATGTGATTGTGGAGACAAAACAAGCTCTGAAATATAAAGGCCAGAGGAGCGTCAATAAGATATTTAAATCACATACAAAGCAAAACAAAACATTAGCATGTCTCACATTACTACCTTTGCCTGGGTCTTGCAGCAATGTTTGCCATGCTAACCCCAACTTGTGTCTTTAAATCATGCCCTACACTGCCTTCATTTGTCAAATACTCATATTGCAATAGTCAGCATAGTATTATCTTCTTCATGAGCACTAATTCCTAACTCCAGGGAGAATCAATGTCTGTACAGATAAATCAGAAGCCCCCATGGCTTTTTATTGTACTCATCAATTTACATGACTCTATCATTTAACCAAACTGTAAGCCACGGGAAGGCAGGAACCATGCCAAGTTACCACGACATCTTCCACCTCTACTAATGGCTTACATATAGTAGATGTTCAGGAAACTGATCTACCATGACTGGAACAAACACTCCACAGAGTTTGGTTTTTGACTTTCATTTCTGTTTTTGTTTTTCAGTAGTAGGATGTTTGGATTTACGGAGACACTAGCTGGATTTAAGGTCGTATTCTGTGAAATTTATCTCAGGAGCATACTCGGAGGGTTCAATGCAAGCTTCAAATGAATGTTCCTCACGTTCTTTAGAGGATCTCACTTCTGTGCAAAAGTGCTGCACATGAGGGTGCCAACGAAATTAACAAATTAGTGTCTCGGATTTTTGGAGTAGCTCTTGAGCAAATATATGACCTTCAATCTTAACGGAAAAGCCCTACCTGCTGATGGGGTTAAGAAATGGTCACAATGACAACCTATTTATTGTCTTTCTTGTCACTGTAGTTATCCCTGACTGGTGGGCAATATTTACTAATGTCCTGACAGCCATATCTTCTTGTTGATATTCTGGCTGGGTGTGGTGGCTCACACCATAATCCCAGCACTTTGGGAGGCTGAGGCGGGTGGATCACTTGAGGTCAGGAGTTCGAGACCAGTCTGGCCAACATGGCGAAACCCCATCTCTACTAAAAAACACACGAATTAGCCAGATGTGGTGGTGCACGCCTGTAGTCCAAACTACTCAGGAGGCTGAGGCAGGAGGATTCCTTGAACCTGGAAAGTGGAGGTTGCAGTGAGCCAAGATCCTGTCACTGCACTCCAGCCTGGATGACAGAGCGAGATTCTGTCTAAAAATAAATAGATAAATAATTCTATAAATTCAAAAATAAATTTGAAGATATAAGCCACATTATAATAATTAAAGGTGCTGTGCTCTCACAATGCCAAATTATCAAATCTTTTGGATTTTATTCCCTAAATGACTCTTCAATCCATTACTTTCTTCTATATTGCTCCTGGCAAGTCACCAGTGTTTGTCACCTGGACAACCAGACACCCTCAGCAGGTCTCATTTCAATCTTTATTGCCTCTTCAACCCCCTTGTCCATACTTTAGATAGAATGTTTTTTGTTTGTTTTCTTTTTTTTTTTTTTTTTTTTGAGACAGGATTTCGCTCCTTAGCCCAGGCTGAAGTGCAGTGGCACAAGCTCGACCCACTACAGCCTCGACTTCTTGGGCTCAGGTGATCCTCCCACCTCCCAAGTAGCTGGCACATACCACCACATCCCACTAATTTTTTTTTAGAGATGAGGTCTCACTATGTTGTTCAAGCTGTTTTCAAACTCCTGAACTCAAGCGATACCCCTACTCCAGCCTCCCAAAGTGCTAGGATTACAGGCATGAGACCCCACACGCGGCCCAGAATGATCTTTTGAAATAAAGGTAAGTCTCATGTCACCTCATCACTGCTCCTGTACCTACTTCATTTCATTTGCTTTAAAATATTTAGTGGCTTTGTTGACCCCAATTCCTGACTCACTACAACGCTGTGGATATAACCTGCCTCCCTAGCCTTCTCTCCTGCCAGCATCCTCCTCATTTGCTGTATTCTAGGAATACCACCTAAAAACTCCTACTTAAACTTTCACAGACATCATTATCATCTGGGAAGCTTAGTAGAGCACAGATTCCTGAGCCCTAGTCCCCAGGCAGTGTCATTCAGTAAGTCTGGGATGGGATCTAAGAATTCACAAATGACAAGTCCCAGGTGATGCTGAGGCTGCCCCAGAGATTGCACTTCGGGAAATACACGGCTTCAACCTCTGCTAACTCTTTTTTCCAGAGAATCCTTTAAAACCTGCCTGACCAGGATCCAGATCCCTGCTTTATCCGATCATAGCACACTATGTAAGTCTGACACAGCTTCCATGACCGCCATAATACTGCCTTTGTGTGATCATTTGGTTATTTCTACCCCCAGATGTCAGTTGCATGATGGCAAAGCCAATGTTGGAATTTGAGCATTGTTATTTTCATGAACCCTAAAAATAAATATTATATACATGAGATAATGAATACATAAATCCCCAAATGTTCTTATTATTTTAATTTTCTAGTATTATTGTTGGGAAAATTAGTTTATTGTACTAATTGTCATATCTTGATAAATTAAAAAATGCCTTCACTACCTTACTGACTTCTCTGGAAAAAACAGAGTCATTACTAAACACACACACATGCACAGCATTCTAGAATGAATAGTGGTACCATGACAAACAAGAAAAGGAAATTGGTGTTTGCCATTTCTCTACTCTGGTGGGCATGAAAACTAACTATATTGATTTAAGAAATGAGTCGTACGGGTGGCCATAATCTCTGACAGTGCTGTTGGCAAATGAAAGAGTTGAGATGGAAAAATCCACTCATTTTAACAGACAGATGTAAACATTGCTCTGAATAAAGTGTCAATTTTTTTTTTTTTTTTTTTTTTTTTTGAGACGGAGTCTCACTGTGTCTCTCAGGCTGGAGTGCAGTGGCATGAGCTCGACTCACTGCAAGCTCCACCTCCCAGGTTCACGCCATTCTCCTGCCTCAGCCTCCCAAGTAGCTGGAACTACAGGCACCCACCACCACACCCAACTAATTTTTTGTATTTTTAGTAGAGACGGGGTTTCATTGTGTTAGCCAGGATGGTATCGATCTCCTGACCTCATGATCTGCCCACCTCGGCCTCCCAAATTTCTGGGATTACAGGCATGAGATGTCAATGTGTTTTACAGGCACACGCACACATACACACACATGGTTCTTTGTGCCTTCCACGATGATTAGTGTAAGATTCATAAGCCTATTGTGGAATAAAAATGATCAACTCCAGACTTAATGTAAGGGTTCTTTAGGCAAGAATTATGTAAGATTGTTATTAAAGTCGTATTCACACAACAAACATTTGGCATTCATTAGGTGCATTTTTTTACAGGACTGATAAGATGATGTCTAAGGCACATTTCTACCCTCAAGTATTTTACAGTGAGGATATATGAAAAATCAACTATTAAAGAAGTGAATATGTAATACACACATAAAAATAAGTGACTATATAATACATATAAAAAGTGAGTATGTGTTACGTTATTAAATACCATTTAACAAAGTTAAGCGAAGAGAGTCATCTCTTCTTAAAAGGGAATAAGGGAGAGTAGAATGTTTCTTGGAGGAACAAAATTTAATTAGGAATTGGAAGGTTGAGTAGCATTTTAATAGGTTAGAAGTGGAAGTAGAATGAAGAAAAGGGACTGTTCTTCCAGAAAAGAGAATGTGTATTGTAATTAAACAACCTGAAGACCTTCATGAACTGTGACATACTGACATACACACTTCTCTTGGTTTAAAGGCGGGGAGTGTTGGGTCCATCACAACAGCTGCATGATCTACCTTGTCCTCACTTAGATGTTGTGAGGCTCAGATGTGAAAAGCCAGAGCCAGTGCTCTCAACTCTGAGGCTCTGTGGCCCCCATCAGGAATTCAGGGACTCCTCATGGGAGACTGAGTTCCATCCACATTTCTTCCATCCATGTTTTCCCTTGACAGCTAGTCAATCACCCCAGTCAACAATGCTACTCTTTCAGTTCTTTTTCTGTAGTACCATAAATAGGTCGTTACGTTTAAATCAGATCCCCTTTATTGGGATCTTCTAAAGAATATTCATATGGGAAAAAATAATTTTAAATATTGGGTAATTGTGGAGAAGCCCATCTACACATCTTTCCACAAGACTCTTGTCATCAATCTTTAAGATCCATTACTTGTTCATTTGGCAAAATATCATGACATGTTTCTCTATGCCTGCATAGCAGATGCCGGTCAATGTCCTGCTCACTCACATTCCTGTGTCCTTATTATTTCAGTGAATGCTGTCAACATCAAACTGCCAAATCCTGCTTTCTCTCTCTCTGTGGGCTTTGGGCTTTTTCTTGCACCCAAAGCACATTTTGCCACCTAACTGGTAGGAGTAATTGACTTTGATTATCATTAAGAAATAACATTATACAATGGAACCAGGAGCATATATAGAACTCAGGACACTCACTGAATGTATCTTGCTGATTCCATGCCTGGCCATACTTTAGACAGAATGATTTTGTCGCATTCTTGCAATTGCAAGAATGTGCAATTGTAGCAGTTACAGCTCGACAAGGGCAAAGCAAACAAAGGTTCAGACCTTTCGATCTCCCGTGATGAAGGTCTGAGCCTTCTACTTGGCAGGCATCCTAGATCAGCAGAAATGGACAAGGATGAGGGATGTCTAGAATGGGTAGAAAGGAGAGAAGAAAAGGAATATTGATGGCAGCCTTGAAATCAACTGAAGCAGACGATGGTTTCTCTCACTATCGCTCCTGTTGTGTGTTATTTAATCGTTTAATAAACACTGTCTGTCCACCACCTTGAAAAATCAATATAGGATAGAATGAAATGAACACAGGGCACGCAGAGATCTGAGCAGGTGGATTTTAGTGGATGACTTTAGTGCCCCATCGACATCTCACCTTCCTTACCACTTCACTGCAGCTGCGGGCACCTGCATTTCTTTGAGGGTTTTTCTTGCTCTAGAGATTGCTTTGCTGCCAGCATGGCAAACTGAAGTAGAGAATTAAAAACCCCTAGAAGCAGCTCTCAATATAAGTGACTGGAGTTTGTCTATGATTTCCCTCGGTGACCTCACCCTCCTTGGGGAGTGACTCTAAGTCATGTGGTTTTATTAATTTGATCTGAATCTCTGATTCCTAGAGTTTTCCCCATAGGATGAATCTCTGTGTACCCGCACTTGTTACTGGCTTTTGGCAGCACACTCTTTCTTGGCTGCTTTCCCTTCCTTGTCTTGCTTCTGTACTCCCCCATGGATGTTTTCTTTCACTCTCCAAATAAAATAATTTTATTCAAATATTTGAGTTAGTTTCTACTTCTGGGGAACCCAAACTTATGTAGTCTGGGGCTTGTCATCAGGTCATACTGTCGGCTGTTGCCCAGGAAATGGTGTAGATCTGAACTTTAGGTCAATGACCTTCCCAGGAAATATGGACAGAAAGACATAACACTCATAACTTTATGGGCAGAAATTCACATCTCCACTCTCTTTCAAGGTCACCTGTGAATTGGGTTGTCAGGCTTCAGCAGGTGATTTTGGGTTTCTGGCGTATTACCTAGGTCCTTATGAGAAATTAAATAGATTATAGAAAAGAGGGCCTGGCGCAGTGGCTCATGCCCGTAATCCCAGCACTTTGGGAGGCTGAGGAGGGTGGATCACCTGAAGTCAGGAGTTTGAGACCAGCCTGGCCAATGTGGTGAAACCCAGTCTCTACTTAAAAATACAAAAATTAGCTGGGTGTGGTGGCGGGCGCCTGTAGTCCTAGCTACTCAGGAGGCTGAGGCAGGAGAATTGCTTGAACGTGGGAGTTGGAGGTTGCAGCGAGCCAAAGTCATTCTACTGCTCTCCAGCCTGGGTGACAGAGTGAGACTTCATCTCAAAAAAGAAAAAAGAAAAAAAAAAAAAGAAAAGAAAAGAAAAAAGAAAAAGAAAAGAAAATAGTCATGGTCTTGTTGGGTGATTGCCTCACAATGCAGGTGGCAATGGGACAGAAAGCATAATTATTTTTTTTTCCTTCTGACATTTTTTTTCAAATGCTGACTCTTTCTTAACATTTCACAACACAGTTTATGACATTCTTTAGTTGTAAATTTATTCTTTTTGTATTTTAAAGGACAATATGTATTGATACAGAAATTAGATCAATCAGCTATAGTAATAAACTCAGTTTACATCATTTTCTTGGAGTTAAGACATATTTCAGACCTTAAATCCTATAATCAGTATTACGTGCTAAGAGCGTACACCTGACTCAAATTGCAACAATCCACTTTTCTCCTCCATAAATTCTGAGTTGGGATTTAAAAGCGTTGGTCATTGAAACGGGAAGCTCAACTGGGGCACTGAAATGGAGAGCTTGCCTGAGAAGATTCTATTTAATTCTATGCATGCTCAAGAAAAGAAAGCTAGAAATCCTAGAAAGCTGAGGAGGAGAAGAATAAACCCCAGCTGTAAGAGACACAGAAAGAAGAGACAGGTGCAAGGAGAGCTTCGAAGAAAGTAATCTTGTTTTTAATTATTTCTTGGTACCAACTTTCAGGCTTTTGTGAGGTCCTCCTGTTTTTCTTTCTTTTGGATCTGTAGCTACTCCTGTACCTTAGAACAATTTCCCCTTTTTGGTGTTAAGATTACTTGAGGGATATTTCAATGATTTAAAACCAGAACAGCTTTGGTGAAAAGAACTGCACTCTAAGTTCAAGAAGAATGAAGACCATCATTTTCTTGGTTTTCAGTGCACCTAACACAATACTTGGCATATAATAGACTCTCAATAAGCATTTGCCAGGAAAAAAAAATGAATGAAAAATGTTAATTAGCTTCAGCAAAAGCACCAAGAAGCATGTGCACTTTTCATAATGCGAAAAGTCTTTCTACCAATAGAAAGCGGTTGACCTGGGTTCAGCCATGGACAGGGCTGGAATGCTCAGGCATTAGGTTTATTTTAATCAGTAATTGCCCACTCATTTAATCCATCTGAAAAACAGTCTTAACCGCCGCTCAAATTATTGGTGTGTATTTCTCTAGGATATGTAGTGAGGTATTAATTCACCTTGAAACATTTAGGCCTCTTTATCACTCTCAGATGTTTAAAGTGGCTCAGCAGAAGAAAGGGACGAAGTGGAGTTTAAAATGGGTCAACCAGAGAAATGAGCTCTCAATCTTCGGCAAATCCAGCACTTCATCAAACCCTATGGGAAGAGCTGAGTGTTGTAGGCTGTTGTTTCTTGAAATGTTCGTTAAGGAAAGACCAAACTTAGCAAATGCTGAAGTCCCTCTTGTAATGTTTTATGATTGTTATAGTATTTGGTAACTTCTGCTCCCCTCTGGCTGTGATGTGAGAGGTTCCTCCCACCACATCCCCCCCATGACAGCAATCTCTAGCTGTAAAATAGTAAGACCGTCAGCCAGCAATAATTTGCAATCCAAACAGACTTGACGCTCCCTGACATTTATTGAAACCTCAGACCCCGTGCACTGGTTTCGTTTTCCTCCCTTCGCTCTGTTTTTACAGACAGACAAGTGCTTAGATTTAGGCTTAATAATGAGGAGAGATTTCTTCTTGGCCTCCTCTTGCTTGTGTTGGCTGCAATGGGGCTTGCAACAGATGGGTGGTTGGAGTTAATTACACTAAATGGTGAGAACATTATTTGACCTCACTGGTTCAGCCCCAGAGGCTGTGCGCCTCCTCACAGACATAGGCAGATGGAATGCTTCACAGGCTGGGCAAAGGGCAGAAGCCATGGAGGGAGAGAGCTCTTCCCTTAAAAGCAGACAGACACGGGTTTCACTCCTTACCACAGCTCAGAATCCTGGGCTCTTTTATATGCATAAACCAGCAAAGTGCAAAGAAACACAAGGTGGTAACGAGGATTAGGAAAATTAGGAAAACACATTTTAACTGACGGGATGACTCTCCAGGGGACCAGTCATCTTCCAAAATGATAGGTTTCATCCTTTTATCCAGGAAAGAATAATAGAAAAGCTTCAACACACACGTGACTCTGACAAGCCCAAAAGGAATTCTTATCACATGTGTCATTGCAGGAGACTTGGTGACAACCGTATTATAATTATATTTGAGAACCCAGTGATAACTATATATTATTTAACTCAGTGCATAATATGTAGTGCCCTGTGAATAGTCTCGCCCTTGCTATTTTAAATGATGATGGTGACAATAACAATAAGCCCACGGTCTTGTTATTCTAGAGATAACCTGGCATTCATGAGTCTCAGCATAAAAAATTAACCAATAACACCTAGGTACAGTGGAGATTTACTTACAAATAGTTTGTTGGTACATCACAACACAACTTCCAGTGTACTAAATTATGTCTCACTCTAGAGTATAATGAGGCCAGGGAGAGATCACATTAAGTTGTTGACTTAATACAGACAGCAAGATTTCTGTTCCTAGATTTGGGCCTCACTGTTCTATGTCAATTCCATGCAGATAATTCAGTATGTTCTGGAACTCTGCAGGCAGTAATGGCTTATATGATCTGTCTGGCAATATTGACTCCATAAAATAGCATTGTGCAGCACCATATTTTTTAAGAGCCTGCTAGAATAGTTGCTTATAGTCGCACTGTCAAATAATTTCTGCTCTGACAGTGTATGAAACACATCAAGTTAATAGGAGAGGTAAGAGGTAAGTAGCAGCCCCTAAGATGTTGCCCACTCTTGTCTAAGAGGCAATGGTCTTCATTGTTCTTTTTTCTTATTTTAACATCTTTCTTTCTGTACTATGGTGAGTGTCATCTTACCCCTGTCTATCCAGGGTCGAAAATGATCAAAGACAAATGAAGCGATATTACACCGCAACATACCAAGAATGTCTTGATAATGTTTCAGAAAATAATGGCCAAGGATTAGGTTTTACTTGGAGTAAGAGCCTAACTGCATCCTTTTCAAAGTAATTTGATTCATTCTGTTCAATAATCACACTCTATCACTCTATTTCTTCTCAATGAATACATACTAGATTGTCATTACATTATACGAGCAACATACATTGTTAGTACAACTCACCTCCACCCATGTATAAACGACTCAAAGCATATGTACCTTGTAAATCGGTAGCATCTTTCTCACAGAGGTAGCATATGATTGCAAGTGTTATGTTCATAGCTTGAATGAGAAACGATACAGAAATTACCCTGTGGTATTTAAACCTCATAAAACAAATACTGCCGTGCATAAAAGGAATTGGTTTTGCAAAATGTTTATACAAAACAAGTGTACAATGCATATTTTCCCCAGTAAAAGATAATTAAGTGGTAGAGTGTGCTTTTACAGTGCAGAGCCAATGACATTTAAGAGTTTAAATATTATTATATTATCACCTGTATGAAAATATGGGGCACATACAGATATAAACTATACTTAAAAGGCTTAAAAACGTTTTTTAAACATACTTTAAGTTCTGGGGCACAGGTGCAGAACATGCAGGTTTGCTACAAAGGTATACACATGCCGTGGTGGTTTGCTGCACCCATCAACCCATCAACCCATCACCTATGTTAGTTATTTCTCCTAATGCTATCCCTCCCCTAGCCCCCCACCCCCCAACAGGTTCTGGTGTGTGATGTTCCCCTCCCTGTGTCCATGTGTTCTCATTGTTCAACTCCCATTTATGAGTAAGAACATGCGGTGTTTGGTTTTCTGTTCTTGTGATAGTTTGCTGAGAATGATGGTTTCCAGCTTCATCCATGTTCCTGCAAAGGACATGAACTCATCTTTTTTATGGCTGCATAGTATTCCATGGTGTATATGTGCCACATTTTTTTAATCCAGTCTATCATTGATGGACATTTGGGTTGGTTCCACATCTTTGCTATTGTGAATAGTATCGCAATAAACATATGTGTATGTATCTTTACAGTAGAATGATTTATGGTGTTTATTGACATGACCGCTTTCAGAACTAAAATGATAGTAGCTGAATTATAGACTTTATTGCAACAGAATCTGTGAGATAGAAGCAGTGCATAAGAGAAGTTCAGGACTAAACAATAAGTAAGAAGTGAAGTTAGGCAACAAGAAGAGAGGGGCAAAGATAAATTTTTAAAAATGCTATTTTAAGCCCAAGACGACGATTTCAGGGAAAAGTTGGAGACGGTTACTTTTCTCGGTATTTACTAGTTGCATGCATGCATCTTTGGAGAGAGGATCTGTAACACTGCCTAAAAACTCAGTGCTAAACCTGACTGTTCAAGGTTTTTGTTACTGTCGTTGTTGTTTGCTTCATTTTAGTTTGTGTGCTTGTTTATTTATTTATTTATTTATTTATTTATTTTTATTTTATTTCTTGAGAGGGAGTCTCACTCTGTCACCCAGGCTAGAAGGCAGTGCAACCTCCATCTACCAGGTTCAAGCAATTCTCCTGCCTCAGCTTCCCGAGTAGTTGGGGTTGCAGGCACATGCCACCAAGCCTGGCTAAATTTTTTTTTTTTTTTTTTAATAGAGACACAGTTTCACCATGTTGGCCAGGCTGATCTCAAACTCCTGACCTTAGATGATCCACCCACCTTGGCCTTCCAAAGTGCTGGGATTACAGGTGTGAAGACCACACCTGGCCACTTGTTGTTTATTTCCCACAAGAAGTTGCAGGGGAGAGTTGTTCACAGTAGAGGAAGCAGTGTGAAAAAGCCCGTAAGCATGAGAGATCTCAGTCCATTCAGGAAACATGAGTTGACTGGAGTCTCTGGTGCAGGGCTGAGGGCTAGACGGAGCCAGATACTAGAAAGACACATGAGGACCGTGCTGAGAACTTGCCATTTATTCTGTGTGCAGCAAAGAGGCATGGAGTAGTTTATGTAAGAACACAGCATGGTCACCTGGTGTTTTAGAGAGGTCACAAGAGCAAACAGTAACGTCATGAAGGATGGATTGATGGTGAAACTGGCGTCAGATGGAACAGCCGGTGACAACACAGATCTGTTTATAATAAGTCTGTTTTATAATAACATTGCACATTTTGATTTGCTTCTCCAGGAAGATGTAGGTTATATAAGAACATAGAGTTTAGTAGAATGGAGGCTGATTCCTGGTTTTGATATTTATTAGCTGTATGGTATCTGCTCTTCAGTCTAGGTCTATAAATATAGATCAGTATAGGTCTGATCTTCAGGCTTCCACCTTAGTTTAGACCCCGCTTCAAGGCCTGGCAGCATACAGGGCCTTGAAGGAGGGTGTAAACTAAGGTGGACACCGCAGAGAAACACAGCAACTGGAAAAATTGGCAAGTTTCAACTGCTGAAAAATCACAGTGGAGGGAGAAAGGAAAAACCTATCATGATTTTCAGGTTTGTGACTTGAGTCAGAGTGGCTGGCAGCTTCATAAATGGAGATAAAATATAAGAAAGAAGAAACAAATCCTAAGGAAAAACAGGTCTGTGTTAAGATTTGGATAGAATTGAGTTTGAAGTTCCCACAGTACTAAAGATCAGTATCATCCATCTAATAAATATCAAAGCCAGGAATCAGCCTCAGCTCTACTGAACCTTAACCTATGTTTTTCTTATATAACCTACATCTCCCTAGAGAAGCAAATCAAAATGTGCAACGTTATGATAAAACATATATGAGATAGATATTTAGAGAGGCAAGAGTTAATTGGATATATTCATAGAGGCAGGCTATTATCAGTTTATGTTTTTGCTACATAAGAGCCTTTCTCTCATATTACAGAAATAGCTACCTGGGAAATAACATCTTCACTAACAATTTGTAATCAAGGCAGATGGTCTTAGACTCTCAGGCAGGTGTTGAAATTCTTTCCTTCACCCAACACAGAGCTGAATGCAAGAAACAGAGATTCCTGAGGGTAACATGGATGAAAACAATGTTAATAAAAAGCAATGGAAAGAGAAGGATGCACCCACCAGATTCAAGTATTAATTCCTCTGGCAGAATGGCATTCTTAACACTGTCTCACTTTTAAGCAAATGGATTTTATCTTCTTAAAAATGATCTGTTGCAATGCAAACTTTCTTATCTTTTCAAAGATAAGATTTAATGAAGACATAGACTTCAACACTGGAAATTTAAATGAGTTTTAAATGAAGATGTAGACTTCAACAGTAGAAGAAACATATTAGTTAGAATTTTCAGAAGCAAAATAGGCTGAAAGATTTATGATAGCACTTAGAAACACGAGCCTTCAGACTGCATGCCCAAGCATGACCAAAGAGCAGGCAATAACAGATCTCATTAGACGCTGTTTATTTAATTTCACATTATCCTGTCAGGGATGGTTTCCCTGTTCGATAGAGCTCATTTTTTTTTTTTGATAGTTTAAGTAATGCTCAAATATACAAGAATATGTTCATAATAAGAGAAGGCTATGCATGCAAATTCAGAAAGTCATCAAATCATCCCCAAAATTACAGTTTTAGGTTTTCTGAATCTGTTCTTTTCTTTCCCAAGAGCTAAGAAACCAGACTTACATACTGGCTCAGAAAGAACCCTAGAAAGGGAATCTACTTGGGAGAAGATTAAATCTCATTATTTTTCCTCCTTGTATTTATTTTCTTTTTTCTCTTCAAATGCTACCACAACAAAGTAATCTGTTTTTTTTTTCTTGTAGTGCCTGATTAATGTTCCAAAGAATCACGTTTGCATTTGAAGTTAAAGCAGACATCTAGATAGAGCTGTAGAGAACGTGATATGCCAATATTAATAATTTCCTATAGAAACAACTATTTTTGAATATTCAGGAGACAAAAATTAAAGAGGACCTTAGAAGGGACACATTACATATATGCCCATTTAATTTTCTCCTCTACAACTCCTATCTTCATCACAACGATTGCCACATCACTTAGGTTTATATATATTTAAAACAAAACTAACAACTCACTGAGAAAATATAATTTCACCTTAGTGAGGTATGACTTTTATTAGACATTATTAAAGCTGAAATGGCCAAAACAAGGAATTAAATTTTCCTCTGTAATGTTGATATGATCTCCAGCATGAACGTGAAGGTAATAATACAAATCACTGGACTGAAAATATTGCTCTCTGATTAAAACTTCTGAGAACAAGGCTGGTAGATTGACAGTTTTCACGAACACCTTCATGTATTAAGACAATAAATTGCCATAATCTGTTTTGACATTGATAATGTGATCTAAAATCTCTTCAGAAAAGATGTCTTCAGGGAACAAAGATTCACTGTCCATTTGTTCAGGTGGCTCAAAGTAATTGCATCAGATTCAAGGCTTGGCTCGGGTATTAAGTTATCCTAAACTGGAGAACCAACATTTCTCAAACTTGGCCAGGCGCCGAGTTCAAAAATTGTCAGTAGAGCATGGAAGATGATCAGGAAAGCCTTGAGGACATTTAGACCATACAGAAAAGGTCCATAGTTTGACCTTGTTTCAACATCATTGCTTATACATGTAGGTGTATAAATGTAGGTTTTAAAAATCTCCACTATTTTCTGGGAACTTTGAACCACGGATGCAGATGTCTGCTTACTCTTTCCAACTTCATGGTGTCCTCTGATGCCATGAGGCCTTCCAATCAAACAGCACGGAGACTTCCTGTTTATTTCTGGCTCACCTTTGTTCCCATCCTCTATGTTTTACTAAAGTTCCAGGTAGTAAATGCTTTAGGCTTGATGAACAGTACAGTGCCTGTTCCAGCACTCAACTCGGCTATTGTAGCATGGAAGTAGCCCTAGACAATATGTAAACAAATGAATATCACAGGGTTCCAATAAAACCATATTTACAAAAACAGACAACAGGTAAATTTGGTCCAAGGGTCTGTACTTTTACCAACTGCTGAGCTAGAGCATCAACTTTTCCCACACCTGGTGTTACACCCCATCTAACCCCTCCCTACTTCCAACCTGTATCGTTCCATTCCTTTAGCTCCTTTCAGTTTTTGAGTCTCTTCAGTCAAAGCTTCCCTGATCATGCTGTCATAGGAATCTCTTCTTTAAGTGAACTCACTCATATTGTCTCCCATTTGGAAAACCCTCCTGTGAGTTTCAATTGTCTATAAACCTAAGTTTTCCAATCCTTGCAGAATATAGTGTTAACCTTCTTTCATGTCTCAAGGCCCATACACAAGGATGATACCTGTTCTCCAAATTGTCCTGCTCCTTCTTGTAACTATTCATTTTCTTATACTTTCCTTTCTGCTTGGAATGGTCATCTCCCTATCTTCCCAGGCAAAATTCTATTTGTAGTAGAAAGCCTTCATTTCCTTATCAACTACTCACAGTTTGCCCCTTTCTACTGTTTACAGGGGAGACTTAAAGTTATAGGTGTAGAGGAGTCCACCAAAGAAATAGAGATTAAAAAAGATTTAAGAGCAGAGTTCTGGAAATTATTTATACTTAGGGGACAAAAGACAGATCAGCGTAAGAGACAATAAAAAGCACTGGGGAAAACAGGAGAACTAAGGAAGCACTTCATGATAAATTAATGTGCAGATAAATCATAAGGTCTTATATTTAAGTATCATTTCATTGAATAAATGTATCATAATGTACTGAGTTTAAGATATTCTTTTTTTTTTTTTTTTTTTTTTGAGACGAAATCTCACTCTGTTGCCAGGCTGGAGTGCAGTGGCTCGACCTTGGCTCACTGCAATCTCCACCTCCCGAGTTCAAGTGATTCTCCTGCCTCAACCTCCCAAGTAGCTGGGACTACAGGCACACACTACCATGCCCAGGTAATTTTTGTATTTTTAGTAGAGACAAGGTTTCACCATGTTGGCCAGGATGGTCTCGATCTCCTGACCTCGTGACCCGCCTGCCTCAGCCTCCCAAAGTGCTGAGATTATAGGCATGAGCAACTGTGCCTGGCCAAGTTTAAGATACTCTTAAAAAAAAAAAAAAAAACTACATCTATTTTATTAAAATAAAATCCAACCAGCTGGGCACATTTTTTCTTACCTTGGACTCTTCCCTTACTAGTAAATTATAGATACCTTTACAGGTCAGTGCATACAGATTTGATATGTTCTTGTAATAATTACAGAAGTCTTTACTCTAAAAAATCATAAAAATATCCAAATATTAGCAATTCAAGTCTTTTTACATTTGTTACTGTTGTAAACAAGAATGTGAATAAAAAGTCTTATATTTAGGCAGTAAATGTTTGAATAATTACTTACTGACTTCCATGTGTCAGGCACTATACAGTCATGTATATATAATTGACAGTTCTTCTTAGTAAGCTGTTACCTGGAAATAACCCCTGAAGATGGGCTTTACCTCCAATGCCTACAGTTACAGTAACAATGGGACTATTTCACCACAGGTTTGACTCATGCTTAAGAACTCAGAGGTGAAGATACCAACAGACTTATCCTGTGGGAAAGTAAGGAAAATGCAGTGTCGAGAAAAAGACCCAGGAGATTATTAACCTGATATGTTAATCTTCTGGTTTTGGATGCTCCAGGGCAGAATTAGAGGACATATATATGTTCAGCTGGTTTTCAGTTGTACTAAGTATTATTTGCAGAAAATAACAAGATAGCATCGTCTACATCAGAGAGAAAAATCTCAGCTCCAGGGCTTTTTAAGATGAAATGCTTCAGGAAATGAAACAGGACTGATTTGCAAATGGATATTATTGATTTATCTTACAGATATGTCAATGCCTTGATTATCCTGGTGTTACACATTGCGTAGTGCCAGTGATGGAGAAAAACACTGGACATGAAAATAATTCCAATAATAGTGGAAAGTTTATCCAAATTAGCGAGATAGATCTCAGGTAATGGAGGTCTAAAGTGAAAAGGCACAGAGAGAAATAAATTATGGCGAAAATGACAGCAGAAAGCTTTATAAGTAGGAGGAATTCTCTTAACTTCTCTGTGGTGGCCACATTTGCCTTTTTTCTAGATTTAAAGTTTGATTGTAAATGGATGGCACTGAGAGCCAAAGTCTTCAGCTCTCTAAAGAATTTGAATAAAAAAGGATGTGTTCATGTCCTTTGTAGGGACATGGATGAAGCTGGAAACCATCATTCTGAGCAAACTATCGCAAGGACAGAAAACCAAACAATGCATATTCTCACTCACAGGTGGGAATTGAACAATGAGAACACTTGGACACAGGGAGGGGAACGTCACACCCCGGGGCCTGTCGTGGGGTGAGGGGATGGGGGAGGGATAGCATAAGGAGATATACCTAATGTAAATGACAAGTTAATGGGTGCAGCACACCAACATGGCACAATGTATATTGTTATATATGTATATAGAGTGTTGTGCACATGTACCCTAGAACTTAAAGTATAATATTAAAGAGAAGAATTTGAATAAGTATAATAAATGTAATTGTTAACACCTTAATTCAATCCCTTCAACTGTCACTAGAAGAAAAAAATGCACAAAGACACCTGTGGAAATTCATTCTTTTAAGCTGAGATGGACCTATGTTCAGGTTGGGGACACAAATAAAAGTTGCTTTGCTGTGGTAGCAGGTACAATCCAGAAATACTTTATATCAATGAGAAGCTGATCAGCTGTAAGAGGGGTACATGATGTGATGCAGGTGATGGGTGTGAGGGCATGGCCACTTGAAGGGGCAGCATCTCTTCAGTCCTGGAAGATTGCTACCAGGGAAGCATGCGGGACCAGTGTGCCAGATCTGATACTCAGAGAAAGAGGAATTGCCAGATGATCTAAGACTTGGTAGCTACAAAAGATGCTAGTAGTCTCTCTGTTTATTTTTGCTAGAAATAAAGCTGTTTCATTAAGTCAGCTGAATTCAGGGGCTGTAACTTCTATGATAAATTATTGGTATTTAGATGACTATTTAACTTTATTTCCCCAAATCTAAGTGTGTCTGTTTGTGTGTTTGTTTGTTTTGAGACGGAGTCTTGCTCTGTCGCCTAAGCTGGAGTACAATGGCACAGTCTAATCTCATTGCAACCTCTGCCTCCCAGGTTCAAGCGATTCTCCTGTGTCAGCCTCCTGAATAGCTGGGATTACAGGCGCCCACCACCACACCCGGCTAATTTTTGTATTTTTAGTAGAGACGGGGTTTCACTATGTTGGCCAGGCTGGTCTCAAATCCCTGACCTCATGATCCACCTGCCTTGGCCTCCCAAAGTGCTGGGATTACAGACATGAGCCACTGTGCCCGGCCACCAAATCTAAGTATTTTTATTAATGAAAACAGATTTTTTTTTAAAGAAGAGGAAAGCTTCTAAAACCTCATGGGGCTGCAACAATTAACTGAAAGAGAACGTCATGTGTATTAGTCAGCTCAGGCAATCAATAACATACCATAGGCCAGGTGGCTTAAACAACAGAAACTTACTTTTTCACAGTTCTGGAAGCTGGAAGTCTGAGATGACGCTGCCTGCACAGTCAGGTTCTATGGAGGGCTCTCTCTTCCTGACTTGCAGGTGGCTACCTTCTTGCTATGTGCTCACATGGCTTTTCCTCAGTGCAGTGCAACAGAGACACAGAGAAAAATATCTCTTTGCCTCTTCCCAAAAGGACACGAATCCTATTGGATTAAGATTCTGCCCTTATTCTCACATTTAAACTTCATTGTCCTCTAAAAGCCTTGTGTCCAAATACAGTCCCATTAAATCAGGGATTGAACATATGAATGGAGGGGGGAGCAATTTAGTCCACAGAACCGTGTGAGCATCAAAGACTCACTGGACTTGCATCCATTTGTGAGTATTTCCTGTTGTAGTGTATCTGAGTCATAGAGATGTGAGCTAAAGAACACAGATAATAGAGTATGTTGCATACAAAAAACTGCAAAATAGCTGGTTCTCCGTTTACTAATAGCTGCACGAGGTCATTCAACTTCCTTTTGCAGAAAACCAATAGAAGACTGGAAAAAAATTATTAAAAATTAACCATATCAGGACACTGGAAAACACCCAAAGGACATGAAAACTGCTATTGTATTGTAGAAAAAAGAAAGGAAGGACAAAAAGAAAGAAAATAGCAAGAGAATGAAAAAAAAAGAAAGAAAGAAGGAAAGGAAGGAAGGAAAAGAAAAAAGGGAGAAAGAGAGGGAGGGAAGAAGGAAAGGAAGAAAGGAAAGAAGGAAGGAAGGAAGGTAACAGCACAATAAACTTGTGAGCTTCTTGCTTAGGGTATTTCTATGAAAATTTCACTGGCCAGAGGTGGTAAAGTTGGTTTTGGGTAGGTGTCAAAGCAAGGAAAAAACAAACAACCACATTAAAAAATGGGCAAAGGACATGGACACTTCTTTAAAGAAAGCATGCACATGGCCAACAATCATGAAAAAATGCTCATCACCACTAATCATTAGACAAATGCAGATCAAAACCACAATGAGATACCATCTCATACCAGTCAGAATGGCTATTACTAAAAAGTCAAAAGAACAACAGATGCTGATGAGGCTGCAGAGGAAAGGGAATGCTTATACACTGTCGGTGGGAATGTAAATTAGTTCAGCCTGTAAAAGTCTTTCACTGTGGAAAGCAGTTTGCAAATTTCTCAGATAACTTAAATCAGAGCTACCATTCAACTCAGCAATTCCATTCTGGGTATAAATCCAAAAGAAGACAAATTGTTCTACCAAAAAGACACATGTACTCAAATGTTCATTGGAACACTGTTCACAATAGCAAAGACACAGATTCAACCTAGGTGCCCATCAATGGTAGACTGGCTAAAGGAGCTGTGATTACATCATGGAATACTACACAGCCACACAAAGAATGAGATCATGTCTTTCGCAGCAATATGGATGGAGGTGGAGGCAACAATTCTAAGCAAATTAACACAGGAACAGAAAAGCAAATACTACATATTCTCACTTGTAATTGGGAGTTAAGCATTGAGCACACAGGGACATAAACACGGGAATAGCAGACACTGCAAACTATTAGAGGGAGAAGGAAGACAGAGAGATGTGGGTTGAAAAACTATCTATTGGGTACGATGCTCACTATCTGGCTACAATATACCAATGTATCAAACTTGCCCATGTATCCCCTGTACCTAAAATAAAAGTTGGGAAAAAAGAAATTTGATGAGGAGATTTTGGAAGCAAGAGAACCATAGAAAGGCCGATATAATTCATATGCATATGCAAATTATATATGCACATGGAGAGACCAGAGAACTTGGCAACATCAAAAGCCTGAGAAGCCTTGTAAACTTCTTCCACTTTTGAAGATGTTCCTCAACTCCCCAATGCAGCTTGGGTGGCAGAAAGCGAAGCATTAGTGGCTGGAGGAGTTTGAGTATAGCTTCTGCACAAAATACTGGCTGACCACTGAAGTATACAGACGCAGGGAGACTTCTAGAGAACCAAGCACTTAAAAAGACAAAACCAAAAAGCTAGCATTGACTTCAGTGGTTGCACACCACAAGGAAGACTGGGTTTTTCAGTTTGTATTTATGCATGTCTCTCACTGACTAAAACATAAAAACACACCTCTCAGGAAAAAAATACAGAATCCAGAGTCATTTCAATGCCTTATCTACAGTATCCACTTTTATTTTATTTTATTTATTATTTGAGACAGGGTCTCACTCTGTCACCCAGACTGGAATGCAGTGGCACAATCTCGGTTCACTGCAATCTCTGCCTCCCAGGTTCAAGCAATTCTCATGCCTCAGCCTCCAGAGCAGCTAAGATTATGAGCATGCACTACCATGCCCAGCTAATTTTTGTATATTTAGTAAGGTGGGGTTTCTTCATGTTGGCCAGGCTGGTCTCAAACCCCTGGCCTCAAGAGATCCACCCACCTCAGACTCCCAAAGTGCTAGGATTACAAGCGTGAACCACCATGCCTAGCCTAATGTCTTCTTTTAAAGCAAAAATTACTAGACCAAGGAAAAAAAGAGAATCAAAATTTGTGCCTAATAGTCCAGATATTGTACTTAGTAAAGACTTCAAAGCGGCTATTATAAATATATCCAAATAATTAAAAGATAATATCCAAAGTATGAGTAAACAAGTAGGGATTATCAATAGAGAAGAATTATTTTTTTTAAAATGGAAATTCTAGAACGCAAAAGTACAATAACTGAAGTTGAAAAGGAACTAGATAGGCTAACCAGTGTATTTGAGATGGCAGAAGAAAGAATCTGTGAATGTGAAAAATAGACCAAGATAAAAGCTCAAGTCTGAAAAAGAAAGACAAAAAACTTGAAGAAAACTATACAAGACTTAGATATCTGTGGGGTCAATGCCAAGTGTCACAACATATGTTTAAGTAGGGGTGCCAGTAGGAGAGAAGAAGAAAGAGGGAAGAAGAGTTGTTAAAGAAATAATGACTAAAATCTTTCCAAATTCAGCGAAAATGTATTATCGTTCATGTATGTATAAGAAGTTTCACAAACCCAATGAGGAACACACAAAAGAACTATGAGTAGACACATTATAATCAAAGTTAGAAGAAAAGAGAAAGATTTTGAGAGTAGCAAGAAAAAAACCAACGTATTATATGTGGATGATCTTTCATCAGGAACGACGGATTACTGAAAACATTGCTATAAGAGTGGAAAGACAAAAAACCAAAACTCCAACAAAAATGCTGACCAATAATTTCGTATCTAACCAAACAACTCATCAGAAATGAAGGTAAAATAAAGTCACGTCCAAATAAAAATTTAATGTGTTTCTAGTTGCTCTGTGCTACAACGTATACTAAAGAAAATCCTTCAGACTGAAATGAAGCAATTCTAATTATATTCTGCATCCACAAGAAATGGTAAATATGTGTGTGAATACAAAATATTGATCTATATATACACACAATATTGATCTATATATATGCTATGCTGTTTATATATACAACAATTTTTGCTTAATTCCTCTAAAAGATATATGAATATTTAAAGGAAAAATTAAAACACACTATTATTTTGTTTCTAATGTTTATAGGTGTGATATATGAAAACAATAGTATAAACATGGGTTGGGTGTGCTATTTCCGTACAGATTTCTTATGTGTTCTGGAAATACTTCAGTGTCGACTTGAAACATGTTGACATTAGTCAAAGATACATACTGCATACCATAAAGCGACCACTAAAATAACAACATGAAGCAATATAGGTAAAAATTTAACAGATGAATTGAAATCGGACACTAAAAAATTCTGTTTAACATAAAAAGTAGTAAAGGGAGAAACAGAGGTAAACCAACTGACAAAAACAGAAAACAAATAGCAAAATGGCAGACCTAATTTCAAACATATCAATAATTATATTAAACATCAATTATTTAAAGACTCCAATCAAATGAGACACTCACCCATTGCTAGGAAAAATGCAAAACAGCACAGAAGTTTTGTAAACTTTTGGTGTTTTTTTTTAAATGTTAAGCATATTGGCCAGCCATGGTGGCCCACACCTACAATGCCAGCACTTTGGGAGGCCAAGGTGGGTGGATCACCTAAAGACAAGAGTTCAAGACCAGCCTGGCCAACATGATGAAACCCTGTCTCTACTAAAAATATACAAAATTAGCCGAGTGTGGTGGCAGGGGCCTGTAATTCCAGCTGGTTGGGAGGCTGAGTCGGGAGAATCACTTGAACCTGGGAAGTGGAGGTTGCAGTGAGCCAAGATCGCACCACTGCACTCCAGCCTGGGCAACAAGGGTGAAACTCTGTCTCAAAATATACATATATAAAGCATACCATGTAATCCAGGGATTTTACTTTCAGGTATCTTACACAATAGGAAGGAACATTTATGTTCACACAAAGATTTGTCTGTAATGGTCATCGAAGCATTATTTATAATAATAGCTCAAAACTGGAAGGATTGCAAAGATTCACCAACTGGTGAATGAATACACAAGATGTCGTATATTCATACAATGGAATAGAATTCAGTAACAAGAAACAAACTACTGATACAAGCAATACCATAGATGGAACTCAAAGGGTTTTGCTAAATAAAAGAAACTGGACAGAAAAGGCTGTCTAGTGTGTAATTCTGTTAAGATAAAATTTAAATGTGGCAATAACAATGGTGACAGAAATCAGTGATTTGTCAGGGCTAGTGCTGGTGGCAGAGACTGCAAAAAAGGCATAAGGGAAATGTTGGGATGGAAATAAATATTCTAAAACCAGATTTTGGCACTGTTTTCATGATGGTAGATTTAATAATACTGAAAGAGTTATACACTTGAAGGGGGTGAATTTCACTTTATATAAATTATATCTCAATAAAATCTCAAAGGAAGAAGCAGATTGAATTACAAAGTTATTAAGATTCCTGGTGTGTGTGTGTGTGTGTGTGTGTGTGTGTGTGTGTGTGTGTGTGAGTGAGTGAAGCAATGCTTTATTCCACTTCTGAATTACTGGACTTTTGCTTATACTGATGAAATGCTGCCTTAGCAATTATTTTCTTACCTGATTCCTAAGTAGCTTAAAATCATGCAAAGCGTTAGAGGAGAATAGACGGCTACTAGTTAGCATTCATGACTGATCATGAACACAATGCTTGCACATCTCGTACATAGTGTGAGAGTATAGCATTGTGGCCTGTATTTAAACATTTCTGATATACAAAGATTAAAGTTCTGATATACAAAGATTGAAATATGAGGAAGGAAGTCACCATTATAGTTCCTATTTCTTCACGGAGCAACATGAATGGAACATAGCCAGGGGCCTTATCATTACTATTATTCCTGATTGCAGTGGTGGTCACGAAGGCATTTGTTGATGTTGATGGTGACACTGGTAGTGACTTGGGTGATGGCAGTAGTAGAGGTAGCAAGCCTGGGAACCATGGGATCATTTGTGGAAAAGGACAAACAAAGCAAGACAGAAATATTTTGCAGGTATATTCTCTATTCCCTTTAGACGTAGTAAGGCAGGAGTGATCTTGGCACTCTCACTGGCTTTTCTCACAACACAAATGGAAAAGGTTAGTTCATTTGGAACCTCAGTACAGCTCTCCTTTCCATCTCCTCTACTGCACAGAAGTCTATTCTAATGTACACAGCTCCTATAGTAAACTAGCTCATTGTGTGTTGACATTTTACCTTTGTGTACAACAAGAAGGTCATGTAAAGGAAACACCATTTTGGCCATGCCCCTGCTTAATCCTGAAAATTCTCACTGGAAAATACTGCATCGACATGCTTCATCGTGGGCTTGTGGCATTTTGTTGTTTTATTTTGTTTTGTAGCTAGAACAATGCTTTTTTTGGTTTGGGCACCGTATTGCCTGGGGAAGAAAGGGAAATGTCTGTTATTGCTTGCTAAACATCTACCATGTAACCAGCCAAACCGCAGGAGCTAATCTCAAACCAGGGAGTTGACTTCTCAAGGAAGGAGTCCTGTGGTTTACATTCCTTTGACTGTAACCTCGTGAGTCGCCACACTTTTCCACCAAATTTTTCTATATGTACTTCCATATGTAGATTTTGTGCTATTGCAATCTGTGGTGTTTTATTTGAATTTTCTTTAAGAGGAAAAACAACCAACACTTTGTATTCTTCTGTCTGTAGTGTCAAGATTAGAATCAGGTCACACAATTTCAAGGTCCATTTAATACGCTGTTTTGCCTTTTTCTCAATGTAATTTTTACTAAACTCACCTGGAAAGTAGCATTCATTCCTATATTCATTCTTCCACTATGACTTTTAAAATACCTTCTATGAACCCTTTATAACGCACTGGGGAAATAAAGGTAAGATATATAAGGTCTGATTTTTACCCCTAAAGACCCTATTGTCTGATACAGATTCTGTTCATTAGTGTACCTGAAGCAAATAGAATGTTTAAATGAGGTAACTGAGAAGAGTTTAAGGAAGACACTATTAATAATGCATTCATGAAAACCAAAAAGGGATAATAAGCACCTCATAGCTAGTCAGATCAAAGAGCCACTACCACTAGTAAATGTGAAGGAGAATAGGTCGTATATACATCACAAATAAAGAGACTTGTGGCTCTAGAAAGAAAATGCTGCAAAAGGAACCATGTCCTAAGGTTGGAAATACAGCCATTGCAAACATGTGACCAGCAGATGGGAAGATGGGGAAGTAACTATCTCACTTGTACTCTACTCCCCCATTTTTTCAGTGCCTCCAATTGATCAATCTAGCTGGAAGCAAGGGGCATGGGAGCTTGAATTATGTAATCCATAAAAGTGAGCTTCCTAACACACAGGAAAATATCAAGAAAAATGTGGAGTAGTGAGCTTCCTAACACAGGGAAATATCAAGAAAAACGTGGAGTAAATCTAAAGAAAACAAAGAGAAAACAGAATACAGACAAATTTGGAAAAGACGTCTCATCAATAAATTTGCTTTGGAAAAGGATTAAAATGGTTAGTTCCATTTAATCTAATTAATTCATCCATTTAGCTATGATTTCTTCATTAGTAGAAAACAGATTCCAAGTAATAGCTACAAATTTGTAAAACCAGAGATAGAAGGAGGCATATGATTGAACCCTATTACTTTAATCATTTCCATACAACATGACACACTGCACAGTTGTTTCTCTGTTTCAAGCTCTATCTAAACTTCATCTTAATGTTATGAGACAAATACTAAACATACAGGAAAAGACTATGGAAAGAAAAAGGAGGGAAAAAGTAGAAAGGAAGTCAAAATGAGATAGTGTGAATGTGAAGAGAGACAAGAGAAGAGAAAAAGAGATAGAGAGGGAAAGATGGAAATCTAAATGAAAAGGCAATGGAAGAGAAATACGTTGTGCTGTTGTGAATAATTTTGAATAACCTTAGTCATATGAAAAAGGTCATTTTATATTGAGAAATCTCAAGTTCTGGCAAGCAGAAAATTCTTACAGCTCCTTTTGCCCCTCTGATTTTTTTACATGTTAAATTAATCTGAGTTTTCTCTTAAGCTTTTTTCTCTTCTTGCGCTACATAGTGGCATCAAAAAACGCGCTTCAAATATCACCTCAGTGCTTATAAATCCCATTTCTATACATTAGCTTTAACCTTTATTTTCTTTCAAGATTAAGGTCCATATAACCAAGGAATCATCACACATTTCCACTGGGATGTCAAATTCAATTTGTTTAAAATCAGACCTGACTTTAGTACCAAACCTTTTATCCAGGATAGAAACTCAGCAGTATCAGTGAATATCCTTTCACCCTCACCTCCAAATATAATCAGGCATCAATTCCTTCAGGTTCTTCTGGGTTCAGATTTCTCTTGCCTTCTAGCATTTGAAAATACTCTTTCCGCTTCTTCATCCTTTCTATCTTCCCTACCTCCTTCTCAACTTGTATCTTACCAAGGTAACCCCAATTCAAAACTCTGGGGTTCAACCTAAATCTTCTATACATTTTCAAGCCTGATTCAGATGCCCCTCTGATGGAATCTTAACCTAGCATCTTAACATCCTCTTTTTATAACATTTTCATAAACATTTTACTAGTCTTGTTTCTTATATGTGTCTCATTTACTAGATTAAATCTATACTAGAGACAGGGCTATATTTATTTTGTTCACTCTAGCATCCTTAGTCCCTAGCATTACATCTGTGTGAGAGCAGATCTTCAGTAAGTATTACTTGATGAATGGATGATATTTTTAATGATTTAGTTATTGTATCCAAACTTAGAATCCAGTTTCTGATATACAAAGGGTTTTCCTAATTTAAGTATCTCTACAAAATATGTTATTTCTAAGTTCCTCTTTAGATAGAAATCAGACTTTACTGAATTCTGAATTAACGTTTGGCACATTAGATTGAACGGAATCAGAAACATGTTGCTCTTCCCATTGTAAGCCACGGAGATAAATATTCATATGATAAAGTTCTGCTTATCAAAGTCAGGTCTTCCCAGATACTAGAGTGATTCATAGCTAAATCATCCAAAGGCAAGATAATATTGGTCTTTATTTTGGAACCAGCATCTCATCTTAAAATTTGATGGTGGGGCTGCTAATAGAATGGTATCCTGATTACAGAGTCTTCAGTTTGCTTGGAAGGCACTCTGGTGGACATATTTTACTTGTACTCTGGGTTATTCAGAGGTGCAAAGAAAATTAAAAATCCCTCTTGACTTCTGGAAGAGCAAAACTTGTCTTCCGAATTAATGTATTTTAGAATTGGACTGCAGTGCAGCAGTATTGGGCACTTGGACCAATAAGCTTACTCTGTACAATCACTTGGAGAATAAAGTACAGCTGAACCATATACTGTATTAACAAGCTAGAACTTGGGTTAAATTTCACTATTGATTCATTCTTTGGCATCATCGCCGTTATGAGTCTTTGCCTCTCTTTAACCTTAGCTGAAGCCACAAACATTGTCTGATCTTGCTGATACCTGGGTTGCACTCAGAATGATGAATGTGGAAGCTTTGGGGAGGCAATAAAGTCACAACACCCATAATCTAAAACTGGTTCAAGGAATCACCATGAATCAACCAAAGATCTGATGAGCATAAGGCCAGCTAGCAGCCTAACATTTAGCATCTATTGCCTTTCCTAAAGAATTGGAACCTGCCTGCTCAAATGATAGAAGAGGGTAAAAAGGACACTTCAGCTTTGAATATAAAAAGCATTTTAAAATTTTTGGTTTTTTGGTGGCAGTGGTTGGAAGAAGGTAAAATATGCTTCAGTACCTCTGATATTTACATTATTTTCAATGTCTTCCTAATGAGATATTTAATATATGTATTAGCCAATATAGATTGGGTAACTATTGGAAGAAAGGGTAGTAGGGGAAGTTTACAAAACATTATTAAATATGCCCTAAGTCTCCTGATTTCAGTCTTTGGTCATTATCTGTCCACATCTGGTCAAAATTTAGGGTTGAAACAAGACTTGAGAGTGATAAGCTAAAGCTATGGTACCAACTGCCTACTTATTCAAGGGATGTGTCAGAATCATCCGGAGACTCTTCGTAGACCTCATTCCTGAATCCTCTGCCCCCGAAGCATTGATTCAGTATATCTGGAGTAGGGTTCAGAAAACTCAGTTTAGAACTCCTTCTAGAAACCTAATTTAAGAATATGTCTAATTTTATATTCTAAATTCCATAAGCCTTTGTTTAAAATCAAAAAATTAAAAAATAAACTAATTGCTATTCTGTGTTGCTTTAGATTGTACAAAATTGTCTTGTTATATTATTTTTACTAACATATATGTTTGTATGTATACATCTGCCCACTTTGTTTTTCTGTACCATGTAGTGATTCCTACGTTCTTCATTGGTTTAGTGCTACAAAGCAGTGTCTCTCTTCTGGAGGGCTACAGGATAGGCAACTAGTAGGTGCTATTTAATGCTTCGGTTTTGTTTTATCCGACAAGGTAATAAAATTGAAGCTCAGGAGCAATAATTTCTTTATTTGGGGGATGGCCATGTTTTCCATTACTTTTCAGTAATTGGCTTTTTAATGTTAGGATTCCATTGTATACCTGTTTTAAATTGCACATCGTTCGCACCTTTTTTGAATGTAGATGTGACATTAATTATAAATGTATGAAATATGGTTAATGGTGAATCAGCCAGTATAAGAGAAAGTTGGGACAGAGAGCCACTTCTGTCACTGCAATGCCAGACTAAATTGATTTGCTATTTGGATAGTATCTCGAAAACAGTAAATAATAGAAAAATTTTTAGAGCTTAACTTTCACCAAATTCTCTGCCTTCCTGGATGCCTTTAATAAGTAAACGACACAGATTTGAAGGTCCATCCTATGTAACCCTAAGGGTCTCCAGGGCCTTTCAAAAAGTTGTTGAGGGTCCCTAATAATTGTTTATATGTAAATTGTTCCAATGAAAGCTCTATTTTCCATTGTTAAATGAAATAATTAACATCACAATAAGAAGTATGTTTTCATCACTCCAATGATTTAGTGAGTAGATGCTTGAGTATGTACACATCTGAGTGATTAGAAACCCTCTCACACTCCAGCCTGGGCAACAGAGTGAGATGCCCTATCTCAAAAAAGAACAAAAGCCTCTCCAAAGGTCTCTCCATACTGAAGGATAAGCTTCATTCAAATTCCAGTATCGATTCTTTAAGCCACTGATAGAAAACAAAAGTAAAATAAATAAATAAATAAGTAACATTAGAAGAAAAGAAATAGCATTGTTTCTTTCTTCTTTCCATCAATTAAGTTGTAAAAAACACCAGGGTCAAGTCTTAAAACACTCCATCACAACCTTAAAAGTAAATTCTGCAGACTCTTCACCTTATCCCAAGCCATGGCCATCGCTCTAACTCAGACTTGTCTAGGCGTGCACATTGGCAAAGAAAGCTCTGCTCATGGACACCCTTTGGCAAAGACTTTGATTTAACAGAAGATTTTAATCCACAATTGAGGTCTTATGAACAGGAATGCCAATTTTTAACTCCAAATATTATTTATTAACTGGTTACACTACTACATATGGAACTTTGAGTACTTTTATAGAGAGTCTGGGAGGTAATTTGAAAGAGCTCTTTTTATAAAGTCTTTGAGTAATGCAAGAAACTCAATTCAGTGCTATCGTGAAACCTGTGTGTGGAGTGATGTGGGGGTGAGCGTGGAGTCTTCCTACTTGAGGACCAAGCGATTTGCTGGTTGCACACTGGAAGACTCAGAGATTACCATTGAATTTGAGTGTGGGTGTACTGCCAGCTCGTCAGCAGTACCTTGAGCTACATGGTGGTCTCAAGCAATGATTACATGGTTGCATTGGAGAGGCTGATCAAGCAGAAGCTTCAGCACTCTTGGTAGATAGTTCCCCAGAGGTGGCTTTTGAACCTTGAACCAACTTCAGGAAAAAGTGGAGAAGGGTCCATAGTTATGGGGCCATGTATATGGGTTGGGCTGTGATGAGGCTTAGCAAGTCCCAGATGCCTGGGCTGCACACACCTCAAAGGGACTGGGCCACTGGAGGACCTCCCAGGGTGATCTAACTTGAAGTAGCTAAGATCATTCATCCTCCAAAGTCAATGAGGTCACCCCTACAGATTCCTGGAAAGAATTAAAGAGAATTGCTGGAGATTTGAATAGGGCTTTGTAGGGAACCACAGGTCGCATAGTATGTAGGAGGGCATACATGATTTCTATGTAAATGCAACTCAATCCGTATCTCTAAGCTGGTGTGGTCTGAAGAAACAAAGGTTACATAATCTGTACTGGCTCTGGCAAAGTCTTAGCCATTGTTTTTTTAGATAGCCTCATAGAAAAGGCTGCTGGAGCTGGTTAATGGGTAAATGCAGTTAACCCTAGTTGAAAAGTTATTTCTTAAGAGTACTGATTAAGAACTTTATATTATTCTGTAAGGAATTTTCTAATAATCTCTCCTGGGTCTCTGCTCCTGGTTCTGCCTTTTCGACAGCTGTATTATTAATTTGGACTAACTAAATAAATGTATTGTATGTGTATGTGTACATATACACATATATGCAAATACATATAAACACATGCACACACATGCATATGCATATATACACATACATGTATACAGACATATATACATACACACATAGATGTTTACATGTTTGCCATAATTACTTAATTTGCTGATGAGACAAATCTGGAAGGGACATTTAACATCATAACGGACCCCGAGATATTTAACAAAGTCCACTAACTTAGAATGATGAACCAAAACCTAACAAAGAAAGTTACATGGAAATGCAAAGTAGATTTTTATTTTAATCAATTACACAATTATAATATGATAGAAAGTGCACTGTGGGAAGAAGCTGGTTTCCAGCCCTCACCTTGTCATTAAGTTAGGTCCAATTAGACAAGTTAGGCCTTGAAATAGAATGTAAATCCCTTTATCTATAAGATGACTAGGGTTTGAGCAGATCACTTCTGAAATCCCTTAAGACTCTAAATTATGAGTGTGAGGGTTTGCCTGGCTGTGTTTATTGTTAGAAAAGCACACGGCTTGGATTTGACAGATGGAAGTACAAGGTCTATTGTTTAACAGTTGTATACATTTGAGCAAGCTATTCAAAGTCTCTGAGCCTCAGTTTTCTCATCTGTTGGATAAAAATTATAACTACTTACTAGAGTTTGAGAAAGCATAAAGGGAGATAATACATATGAAGTACAAGGAGAGAGTCCAGCACATAGTAGAAATTAATATATATAATGTATTATCTTAATTCAGCCTTGTTTTAAAAAATTTTAAAGGTTTAGAAGAAATTTCCATCATTCAGAAATCTAAGTGAACAAATAATATAATATTTACTGCCAAAGTTCAAGCATCTATTATTGTTCACAGTTTATAAGAAGAGTTATTTGCTAAGAGTGATGTCTCTAAATCGGTGCTCCTATTTTAAGATAAACCATAACAAATTAGAGCTTATTAAAAAGAACATCATATGGAGAGAAAGGAGAGTTTTGGGAAGTTATTTCACATAAATAATCATTGGAAAAATGCAATGTATCATGGGAGACATGCAGGTTGTAAAGGGACATTGAAAGTTTTATAAAAATTATTTTTGGCATTTGGTCATCAATGACATCAAGTAAGGGATAGTCTGGTTATATGTTGCCTCTGAGAACCAGGGAGAACCAAGTAATAGAACTGACATAGAGGCTGATTTCAATTCATTATGAAATGAACATTGCATCAACTAGACAGATCTGATATTGAAAAGATGACCTCATGACTCAGGGACATCTCCATCACTATGGGCTTCAAAAAGTTGTAGATGACCTTTAATTAACATGGTAGAAACAATCTTACATTGGCTTAGAGGTTGAACCACATGATATTTAGATTTCCTTGTAACTTTGAGACTCTATAATTCCAAGAAGGAAGTGGGTTGACAAGGCTTACATTCTGCAAACCAGTTTCATCAGAACTGCTGTGTTGTGACCTGAAATATGAAGGCGTTTTTCACAAACAATAAGACAGCCTTCTTCCCAGCACAAGAATTTCCCCTGAGGAATTCTCTGATGTTGGCACCTTTTGAAACAGTGCTTTGGCAACATACATGAGCCTGCGGCAAACATATCTAGACTCCATCTGGTTTGCTTCCTCTTCATCACCCTGACACTTTTCCTATAGCCAACACACACTACTCGGCTTTATTAATTAGTCAGAGTTACTGTGTATTTATCCAGATTTTCAACTCCTTGATCTTCCTTCTCTCATCTATTATTTTACTCTGCTAAAGTGCTTGCCTAGTGTGGTTCAGTCATTTAAATTTTTGGCTCTGGCTTCAACCACAGATGTTGGGTTATGTTTTATTGTCGTGTCTTTAAGAATGACAGAGGAATGTAGAGGGGGCTGAGAAACTTGGACAGTGAAACACACACCCTAAGGTCTTTGTTTCTGTTATCAAAGCTGAAGATGTAAGCCTTTGGGGAAATTTGAAAGTTTGTACTCTGGGCAGTGCTATATATTCTTTCGCTCAGAGGCTGGCCTCTATTTCCCATCCGTGTACACCTTGGGGCTTCCTACAATATGAAGTATTTGAATGCTGTCTTATTTTTAGAAATCTCAGTGTAGTGAGCAGTTTTCTGAGATAGTTCCAAATAATCCACACCTCCTAATATTCACAATCTTTCTATTCCTTTCCTTTTTAATGTGGGAGGGACCTAGTAACTTGCACCTAATGAGGAGAATATGGCAAAAAGGATAGGAGAACATGGCAAAAAGGATAGGATGTTACAAAAGCATGTAGGCTCCCTCCCTCTCTGTCTCTCTCTCTGTCTGTCTCTCTCTCTCTCTCTCTCTCTCCCCCTCTCTCTCTCTCTCACTGGCTTTGATGAAACAAGCTTCCAGGTTTGAGACATCCACGTGGCATAGAACTGAGGACCCTGTCCAAAAAAGCCAAAGGCCTTTAGCCCAACGACCCACAAAGAACTGAATCAACAAAATGTGACCTCAGAAGTGGATTCTTTTTGAGTTTAGCCTTGAGATGAGACCATAGCTCCAGCTGACAACTGGATTACAACCCATGACAGATCCTGAAGCACAGAACCCATTTACTTTGTGCCTGGATTCCTGACATATAAGAGCCATGGGATAATAAATGTGTGTTGTTTTAAGTGACTAAGTTTTCGAATGATGAGCTATACAGAAATAGATAACTAATATACTTGTTATAGTAGATAAAAACCCAAGGCTGCACTATAAATAATTTAGGTACCAATTATTCACATTACTACAGAATAAACTCTAGGATTCCTTTTAATCTAAGTGCCTTTAAGAAATTAAGTCTTGTGTATCTTTGACTATTGGGAGTAGAAAAATGTAGAGTTAAAAGACTCATTGTTAATTAAAAATTAACAAAAAGGTACAATAAGACATCTTTATGAGCTTTGGGTGTTATCGATCAGGGATTCATTAGAGAAATAGAACAAGTAGGAAGTACATAACAAGGGACTTATTGCAAAGAATTGGCTTACACAATTATAGACTAGCTAGACAAATCTGAAATCTGCAGAGCAGGCCAGCAAAGGAGGACAGGCTGGAGCTGTCAGCTGAAAACAAAGCTTCAGTCCATGGGGAAAATTTCTTATTCTCCTGGGAAATCTCAGCTCTGCAGTTAAGACCATTCAACTGGTTTAATCAGGTCTACCTAGATTAATCTAAAACAATCTCCCTTACTTTAAGGCAGCTGATTATGGACTTCAATTACGTCTACAAAATACCTTCACAGCAACAGCTAAATTACGGTTTGATTGAATAACTGGAGACTATTGTAATACTGAATAACATATCATGTAAATTGAAGTGGACATATACAACTGGCCATCAATCATTTAAATCAAAGGAAAATAAATGTGAAATGTATTTGAAATTTGAAATGCTCATAACGTTCTAGTAACCATTTGCAATGAAAATTAAAGCCAATATTTTGTTTTCATCTTCATGGAGAAACTCACACAGTTGAAAATAAATATAAGCCAGTTCTACAATTAAGTTTAAAAATGTGTTTCTTTCTCAGATCCTTATTTTATTCAGAACTTTGAGAGCCACATTTGAATCATTAACTCCAATGATATAAAACTACTCAAATTTTCAACACAATATTTAATTATTTTCTCAATTTTTATTTACATGGTAAAATATTAAGTAAATGTTATAATCATGTTTTTAATGGAATTATTTTATGGAAAAAGAAGGAAAACTGTTGTTAAAACTTGTCCAATTATCAAAAACACTAATCAATTTTTCTTTGACTTGTTTACTGGATCATAAAACTTGCTTTTTAGTATCTAGCAACTGAGCCATCTCAGGGGTAAATGGCAGGATAAAGATTCTCTTCTACATGTCTAGTCACTAAAGACACTATTACCATAAATAAGTGATTGGGGCCAAAAAAAGCATAAATTGTGGGTTAATTACTTATTGTAACCAAAAATGAAGATCATTTTATATATTCTATATGCACTTATCTATTTATCAAATATTTATTAAATGCTAGGCAGGGGTATAGTTCCTGGAGATAGAATGATCCCTACCTTTATTTTAATCTAAAAACAAATGAGATTTGAATGAAAAAAATAAAAATAATGATAGAGATAATCAGTAGATGGCATTTTTATCAAGTGAAGTAAATCTGATTTGTTTGGATCCCTGTTCTTTTAAGGAAAACACCTTAAAAGATAGCATGAGGACAAATTATATCTGGCATTTACACTCCCTGAGAGTAAAAGCTACAAAAAAAGCGGCTGGAAATCTCAGAGGGGAAGTTTGGAACATCAGCAATGAAGGAAATACAGCAAGAATTTATAAATCTCTGAGTAAACATAATAGACTATTCTTTTGAGTTATTTGAAACTGTTAGACACTTGAATGCAACATCTGCCTGCAAGTTCTGGAATCTCTTGAGGTCAGTTACTTCTGAATTGTGTGGACTTTATGTTCCTGCAGAAATAGCCTTGAGAAGTCTGGGATTCTCACTGGCAACTATGTTGCACCAAGTACTAGAAGCAGCTGAGAAACATACCCAGATACATGATTTGGGGGGCATTTTGAGATACTTTTGTTATTAAAGAGACCTTGGCTCATCTCAGGATTTATAAAGAACTTATCAGAGAGATTAGAATTCCACTGAGTTCCACAGTGTGATGTGCGGCTTCCACATTGTGTAGGAGGTGGATGTATTATACTCACATTTTTCTCCCTTCTCCTCCTTTATTTTCCAACTCAAATACCTGATAAAACAACTAGTTTATGTGACACAGTGTGACCTACTAATTTTGGGCTTCCTGCAGATTCTTCAAAATGTTTGAAGCCCAGCCATTTGGTTTACTTTAAATAAGATATTGACATAAAAATATAGATCAATAAAATATATTCTCAGTAGCAAAGAAAATTTGAAATAAAATAGAAAAAATCTATTTCCTTATAACCAAATTTGAAGCATTAAAGAAATATGTGTCCATTTCTCAGTGACCTTCAAGCATGCGTTCATTTCTCTAACATATTCCCTCCATCTCCTCCTTGAAAACGCAGGAGCCTAAACCAAGAACATTACAAAGAAGTTTACATATCAGACAAGATGTTGGACGTGGTCACCTGTCCAGGATCCTTGGTGCTTTTCATCCTGAGAGTAGGAAACAAACCAATTTCCAATGTTCTCAACCATTCTCTGTGGTTTCTTTGCTGGCTCTCAGCTGCCTTTGTACCACAATCACCTGAAAATCGATCAATTTCTCTCTCTCTCTCTCTCTCTCTCTCTCTCTCTCTCACACACACACACACACACACACACACACATCCTCAAGATAACTCCAGTCTTTACATGATCTTTATGCTTAGTGTTTGACTAAATATGTCAAGCTAAAGGTATAAAAACTGACTCAACCCAGCTAGACTGACACCACATTTCCTCCCAAGTATTTGGTAGCTGGCAGCTTTTGAACAAGACTCCTGAACTTGTCCTTGAAAACCAGTGTAATATGAATTACTGTGTTGATGGCAATGTGCACACAAACTCCCTCCCTTTTTGTACTGCTCTCCCTTCCCTCATCAACCTCAATAGAAACATTTCTTGTCTTTTATCCTAATGTATAATATATATGGTGTCATATATTTTTATTTTGTGTTATGTCAAGATCTTTAAAAAGATAAAAAAAGAAGCCTAAGAATTTGTTCTTTAAAATATACTAACAAAAGAAAAACGTCAGCTGAATTAACTTTAAAGAAGTTTAATTAAGCAATGAATGATTCGCAACTCAGGCAGCCTTCTGAGCCAGAGTGGGCTCAGGCACTCCAGCATAGCCACACGGCGGAAGAGGATTTATGGACAAAGAAAGTGAGGTACACGATACGGAAGTGAAGTACAGAAACAGCCAGACTGGTTACAGCTCGGCGTTTGCCTTATTTGAACATGATTCGAACAGTTGGCTACAGTTGATTGGCCAAAACTTGGTGATGGGCACAAGCATAGGCTACGGTCTTTTTACACCTCCCCTTGTTATGGTAACGACGTACAGAAAAACCTTTAGGGCAAACCTTAAAATATGTAAGGCGGCAGATTTAGGCTAAACTTGATTTAACAATACCAATACTCTCTAGTCATATCTCCTCATTTTATATCCAAACTTCAATTAGACAGGAGTCAGCTATTATATGTAGAACCAAACAATTTAGGGGTACACATACCCACTCACATACACACTTACACACACATGCTACTATGAAGAGCTTTTCTGTACTTATTTATATTTTTATTTTTATTAATTTTTTTTTGAGACAGAGTCTCATTCTGTTGCCCAGGCTGGAGTGCAGTGGTATAATCTCGGATCACCACAACCTCCGCCTCCTGGGTTCAAGCGATTCTCCTGCCTCAGCCTCTCAAGTGGCTGGGACTACAGGCACGTGCTACCTTGCCCAGCAAATTTTTGTATTTTTAGTAGAGACAAAGTCTCTCCATGTTGACCAGGCTGGTCTCGAACTCCTGACCTCAAGAGATCTGCCCACCTCAGCCTCCCAAAGTGCTCAGATTACAGGTATGAGCCACTGCCCCTGGCTGAATGAAAGGGTTTTAGAGGTAAAAGTAGCAAAAACAAATTTAGGGTATGTGATGTGATCAATAGAAACTATTGTCACTTTCCTACTTCATTCTCACCCACACAGATAGGGAGTTTCATCCCTCACTTCCAGGGGAATTTCTGCATTTAAATGTTTGATCTATCCTCTCTTGTAATGTTGGGAACCTTCTTGTAATGCTGGTTCCTCTCTATATCTAGTGTTTTTAAGCTTTTATTTTTACTTGGTTTCTTCTTCAAAAGTTGTGATCATGATTAGTTCTCCATCTATCTGGGGGGGGGGGGGAAAAGCATGGAGATTCCTCCAAAAATTAAAAACAGAACTACCATATAATTCAGCAATCTCACTTCTGGATATATATCTGAAGGAAATGAAATCGATAGCTTAAAGAGATATCTGTGCTCCACGTTCATTACAACATTATTTGCAGTAACCAACACATGACTAAATTGTGGCATATGTATCTATACATAGCTGTGGATAGCTATACAGAGATTTGAAATATCATTCAGCCTTTAAAAAGAAGGAAACACTACAATGCACAACAACAAGGATAAACCTCAAAGACATTATGTTAAGGGAAATATATTAGCCAGAGAAAGACAAACATTGTATGACTTATATGTGGAATCTGCAAAAGTTGAACTCAGGGAAACAGGCAGTAGAATTTGAATGGTTGTTGCCAGGAGTTGGAAGGAGTCATGAGATGTTGGTCAAAGGGTATAAACTTTCAGTTATGAGATAAACAAGTTCTGGTGATCTAATGTGCAGTACAGTGAATAAAGTTAACAATACTCTATTATATATTTGAAATTTGTTAAGACAGTACGTCTTAAATATTCTATGCACAAACTATATGAGGTGATGGATAGGTTAAATAACAGGTTTGTGGTAATCATTTTACAATGCATACATGTATCAAAACACCATGTCTCACATAGTAAATATGTCCACATTTTATTTGTCAATTATACCTCAATCAAGCTGGGCAAGGGAGAGGGGAGAAAAAAGAAAATATTGACTGATTCTGAGTCCTTTCTACTCAGACTTCTTTAGTCTTCTCTTTACAGCCTAAATTCCTAAGAATAGGTGACATTCACAAGCGCTTAATTCCTTAGCTCCCAGTCTTGCTGTATTTTATTTTTGTTTGGTTATTTGGTTATTTACTTTTTCTGTTTCGAGACAGAGTCTTGCTCTGTTCCCCAGGCAAGAGTGCAATGGTGCAATCCCGACTCACTGCAACCTCCGCCACCCAGGTTTGAACAATTCGCCTGTCTCAACCTCTCAAGTAGCTGGGATTACAGGTGCGCGCCACCATGCCTGGCTAATTTTTTGTATTTTTAGTAGAGACGAGTTTCAACATGCTGGCCAGGCTGGTCTCAAACTCCTGATCTCATGATCCACCTGCCTTGACCTCCCAAAGTGCTGGGATTACAGGTGTGAGCCACCATTCCCAGCCATTATTTTTTATATTGATACTTATTTTAAGCATACAGAAAAATGTAGGGGATGACAACATAGGCTCATGTACTGCCAACAGCTTGGTCACATTTCATCTGTATTCATTTATTCAATCTTTACAAAAAGAGAGAATATTGCAGATACAATTAAACACTCTTATTCCTCCCTCTTTTTAATGAGTATCTATTTTAGTTCTCGCCTTCAGAAAGTTGAACTACCAGGGATGAATACTGCTTATCTTCTTTTTGAAAGTTCTCCAGGAGATGAAAAGTTAACCTGCCACAGATTGATTACTCTGATTGGTATAATAAAAACCAAGCCTTTTCTATATGGTGTTAGAACTCATATAATGGTTTGCAGTTATATATATGCATAATGATATACATATATATACATTTGATAGTTGATATGTCTTCCTGAGTATGTATTCTTCAGGCTCAGGAATAGCACTCCGTAACAGCTTAAGAGGTCCATACGGTGTTACCCCTTCTCTGTCCTGCTCCTGGGATGGACCAGGTAGCCCCTGGAGTTCCAAAGCTAGTGGTAAAATCACCCAGTTTGTGCCTCTTTGTTAGTGGTCCTGGGAAGCTAATAATACCAATCCTAAAAATCTGTATTTTCTGTCTATGCCTAAAATTTCCCCCACTATAGAGGCTGTCATGTTTTTCAGCATAACAGTAGCTAAGAGCTGACCAATCAGGATGCATAAACTTTGCAGAGGAGAAAGGGGCAGAAGTCATGTCTTAGAGTCACAGATTTTTAGACTTGGAAGAACTTTGTAACTAATAAATGAATATTTTTAAATGCATCCCTAAGAGCTAGTCATTACCTTTCTACTTCAATAGCTCTGAACTGGAAATTGAGTCTCAGTCCTACTGCTAGCTTCTGTATCTTAAGATAAGTCTAGACTGCCATTTCTTCACCTGTTAATTAGGAATGTGAACTCAATGATTTTTTTGTAGCTCCAGATCTTGCTGGCCACAAAGACCTCTGGAATAGAGTAGCAGTCATGAAAAAGGAATACCAAATGGAATTTAACTCACTTTGAAGTGTTGTCTAGAGGTTGGCCATATAGGCCTACTCCAGACTTAGTTTGCATTTCAAGAACACGTTACTTTTGAATGATAAAGTCAGATTGTTTTTCAATAAACAAAAACAATTTTTGTATAAACATCAAAGGCGGCTAATCCACACAGTAGATAAAACACACCCGGGTCAGTAAGGGAGTCAAGCCATTGACAAAGAAAAACAAAAATTTAAGGACCCACTTTCTTCTCTTGTCCAAGGTGAAAATGAAGATTAAAATGGAATAAAAACATCCTGGAAATAGCCATCACCATCTAGAAATACACTCAGGGTTTTGAGTTTATTTGGCATTTGCTACTGTTTTCCATACAATCACCACCCAAGAGGGTGGTGTCTCTAAATAATGGAATGCTGAGTGATCAAAAATAATGGAAATTCTAATAAAATCCAGAAGCAAAATTCTCCCAGTCCTGTTCCTCCAGCTAATCCCTCATAGTCATCCTTTTGTTTCTAGAAATGGCATTAAAGCCACCCAGTGAGGGAGAGGGGAAAACTATACAGACCGCTTTTCACTGTGGGCCCTAAAACCTCATCCCCAAATGTAGGTTTTGAATCTCTGCCCAGCACAGCTTTGAAAGTTTTGCCATGAAGTCTTAATTGCTAAGTAAACGTGTGCTCACTATTACTCCATAAAGGGAAGAAAGAAGAAAAAAGAAGTGAAAGAGAAAGTAAAAGACAGCATATATCATTTTTGTCAGAGAAATGACATATTCTAGGTGCATTTCTAGGCTGAAGATGATTACTCCTGAGTATAAATTGATCATTTCTTCCTTAAGAAGTATGTAACACTCTTGGTGTCTCTAGGACATTCTGTTAAAACATTATCCCCTTCCCACCTTATAGCCTACCATCACCTAGGTAAGTAAGAGGCTGTATTAGCCCGTTTCCATGCTGCTGATAAAGACATAACTGAGACTGAAAAAGAAAAAGAGGTTTAATTGACTCACACTTCCACAATCATGATGGAAGGTGAAAGGCACATCTTACATGGCGGCAGACAAGACAGAATGAGAACCAAGCAAAAGGGGATGTCCTTTATAAAACCGTCAGATCTTGTGAGATTTATTCACTACCACGCCATAACGGGAAACCGTCCCCATGATTCAATTATCTCCCCTCAGGTCCCTCCCACAACACATGGGAATTATGGGAGCTACAATTCAAAATGAGATTTGAATGGGAACACAGCCAAACCATATCAGATGTCTTGTTACTGCTCAAGGGTATTTGCCAAAGGCACAGTTTTCAAAATCCCCTTGACATTTCACGTGACATGGCTGCTTCACCTCTGCTTACAAATAAGTTTTGTTTCTAATCAGAAGTACTGATTCCAGATCAAGATTCTGTTAAATTTATGGTGAGCACAAACAAATAGAATGTTGTGGTCCTTCCCTGAAGAGTTAATGGTATCTCTTGGAAAGCAAAACTAACTAACGGATATGTTGGGATCAAGCTATACATAGAATTAAAAAAACACACACACATAAAATAAGCTTTATATTCGTGATGGATCTAGTATACTAAGTAGCATAATAAATAATTTACTTTAAACCTGAATTGTTTTCTAGGTAATATGCCTTAAATAGCACGTATTACTTTCACTTATACCAAGGTTTCAAAATCTCATCACTGCCGACATTTGTACCAGATGATTCTTTGTTGTGGGAGCTGCTCCGTGCATTGCAGAATGTTTAACAGCAGATATGGCCTCTATCTGGTAGATGCCAGTTGCACTGTTGCTGCATTTATAATAACCAAAAATGCCTCCAGACGTTGCCAGATGTCCGCTGAGATGGGGGTACAGTCTCACCTCCAGTAGAGAATCATTGATTATAGAGTGATTATAAAGAGTGTGATATTTTTTCTCCTGTAGCGGATGGGGGAATCTAACCAATGAGGTTCTTTCTAAGTGTCTCACCTCTGGATGAAAATGAAATTATATGCCATCAACTCAAACAGGAGATGGGAGGGAGGTAGGATAGGAGGTAGAAGTATTCACCTTCTACCACTTTCTAACTGTGTTTTTGGGGGGCAAGCTATTTAATACCTCTAAGCTCCTGTTCCTGTGAAACAGCTGTGAAATAAAAATAATAATAGAAATCAAATCCAAAGGTTGCTGTATGTAAAACACTTAGCAAATGCCTAATACTCTGCAAGCACTTAGCAAATGATAATCATTACTATTGTGATCTTTCTTAAGCCAAATAGCCACCCTCACCCGCATCCTGTACTTAGGAGTCTGGAGAACTATTTTAGCATGCTTTACTCAACATGGGTTTGTCTCTATGGGAAAAAACCTTTTAATGTATCCATTTATTCTGTTTCAAAGAATAACTTCCAGACTAGTTACAAATGTTTGCTAATATGGTAAGATTAAAAGCGTAAGAATGGTGGGGAGTGTTGGCTCATGCCTGTCACCCCAGCACTTTGGGAGGATGAGGTGGGTGGATCCCTTGAGGCCAGGAGTTTGAGACCAGCCTTGGCAATATGGCAAAACCAAATTTCTATACAAAATAGAACAAAATTAGCCAGGTGTGATGGTGCATGCCTATAGTCCCAGCTATTCTTGAGGCTAAGGCTGGAAGATCGCCTGAGCCCAGGAAGTCAAGGCTATGGTGGGTTGAGATTGCACTGTTGCACTACAGCCTGGGTGACAGAGTGGGACCCTGTCTCAAAAGATAAATAAATAACTTAAACGTGTAAGAACTATCATGTGTAATTTTCCTAGGGGAAAATGCAATTTTTAAACCCCACTGGAGGATCTAGGATGTCCTCATCACTTTGGCAAAGAAATAATTGCTCCTGCTGCAATTAGGTCTATTTCCATTCACCAAGCTACATCAATTCCTCTGTTGGAAACAAAGAACCTGAAAGAGAGGGGAAGAGGGTGCTTTACATAAGGACTGGTGGAGAAGTAGAGATAGGATCTCTGGGATAGCAGAGGGGGTGGTGGTGGGTTACACACGACCTATTCCCTGTAGGCGTACAGGTGGGGACAATGAAGCAGTTGGGCAGTTTCTGGGGGTGGTTGTGATGCCACTGCTACTGCTGCTGGGATCGTTCTCCTGGAGGTAGAAACTTCGTCTCTGAAACTCAGTCTGTGTGAGAGGTATAGCCTTTAAAGAGGCCTTCATAAGGCAAGCAGTGATGCTATCAGCACCTATGGACGTTCACAGTTCCAGTTCTTGTAGACGCCCCTAAGGTCTCCTCACACTGTAGCAGTCCTGAGATAGGGTATAGGGCAGGGAAGGCAGCAATTTCCCTGGGTGACCCCAAGGGTTGGGAGCCCCCAGGCCAAGTGGCTGGTAGATTGTAATGACTTGCTTGGAATCATCTTGCCTACACCATCTGGTGGGCCCACTGTACCAGCAAGAAAGTGAAAGTGGTGATAACTACTGACTTGACAAATACAGCTTGACTTAGGCGAGAGTCCTTCTGTTCTTATTCAGAAACTCCATAAAAGAGAGACTGGGTCGGATAGCAGACTGGACAGCTAAAAATATATAGAGGTAGACAAGCAGTTCTATAGATCCTGGGTGGGGAGTGGGGAGAAAGTCCCCTGATCATTTGTGACTTAACCCTTGGACCTTCCTGAAATGTAGGAAACAGCAGTTCATGTAAATTCTATAAATAGTTGTATAAGCAAAGTTTTTCTTCAGATGAAGAAAAAAATTAAAACATTCTCTGGAGAAAACATGATCTTTTCTCCATGTTTTAGTTGTCAGTTTTGACAAGAACGATACAAGCTAATTAAATTTTTGTTAATTTATTTTGTCTGATTCAGTGACTGCCTGTCACACAAATCCCTCAATAAGTAAGATTTCTCTCTGCTATAAACTTTCTACTCTTTCTCTGAAATGCCATTAGGTAAACGCACGAAAAGTGGACCAATTTTACTCAAATAAACATTAAAAGCACTTAAACTCAATCCACCCTCAATACTTCAACTCCTCGTGTCTGCTTTGGAAGGAACCTAACTCTTTCCAACTTATAAATCTCCAATTGAGACCATTACCCTTTATGAAAGAAAAGCCTTTATGTAGATAAAACACAAAGATGAAGTTGAGAATTGATGGCAGAGGAAACAGAGGAATATGTTGCATTCCTGTTTGCCTTGACATTCCCAAGGAGTATTTTCTCATATTATTCCTCTTTGAAATAAAATTTGAGATTGACACTGTGTCATCTCTTCAATCTTAGTTATCTAGAGTGATTGAAGTCTTTATCTACTTGTCAAGAGTGATAAGATGAAGCTGCATTTTCATACATGAACAGAGTTTGATGTTTGAATAGATATCAACTTACTTGACAATGGTGGTTGTCTATTTAAATTCTCTTTTCTGCACCGTTTTCATCAAAGACTCAATCCTTGCTCATTTTTGAGACTTAGCCCAAACATCACCTCTACTACAAATTCTGCTCTGTCTTCACCCTACTCCCATTGTCATGATCACTCTAGACGAACATTTTCTGTTAGGCCATTTGTGTATCTCTATAAAGAAGTACCTGAGGATGGGTAATTTATAAAGAAGAGAGATTTAATTGACTCATGATTCTGCAGGCTGTACCAGTATGGTTCCAGCATCTCCTTCTGGTGAAGACTTCAGGAACCTTACAATCATGGCGGAAGGTGATGGGGGAGCAGGCAGATTACATGGTGAGAGCAGGGGCGAGAGAGAAGAGGGAAAGGTGCCATACATTTCCCTCTCGCAATATACAGATCTCGCAATAATTCCTTGACAATTGTGAAGACAACACCAGGTCATTCGTGAGAGCTCTGCACCCATGAGCAAAACACCTCCCACCAAGTCCCATCTCCAACACTGAGGATTTCATTTCAACATGAGATCTGGAAGGGACAAACATCCCAACTGTATCAACATTGTACTTAGCTTTTATCAGTCTGCGTGGTATTTTGTTTTTTGTTTGAATGTCTGCTAGCTTACTATAACCTCTTGGATGCATGTCCTGAAATCCCTCACTGAGAGGATAAGGAGAACAAAAGAAGGCGCAGCGAGTAGAACAAAGAGAGGAGACACGTAGGAAGCAAGACGGAAGGGAGAGAAGAGATCTTTTTCCTAACGCAGCTGCTGGTCTATTGTTTACACAAGAGCAAATCTAACATTGATGTGCTCTTGGCTTCTTGGGGCTCATACATCATTTTGTTCGTATTCATTATCACTAAGCAGAACACTCATATTTTATCTGTATGTATTCACAAGACCTTACTCAGAGTAGACAATATTCAGAATCAACCATTAGAATCTCAACAAAGTGTTATATTGTTGATATATTTTATATTGTTGATATATTTTATATTGTTTGGTTCTTGTTGCTGTTCTTTTGTATATTCAAAGCAAAAATGATTGATTATACATATGTTGACACGCTAATATTGATAATGATATCTAATACACTGAACACTTGTTTGTTCCGAGTAATTTGCATCTACAAACTGGCTTAATCGTCAGAACAACCTTGTGGATAGGTACTGTTGTCATCCCCATTTTAGGGTTGAGAAAACTGAAGAAGAAAGACCTAAAATCAATAGTCTGTGGTCATAAAACTAGTAAGTGACAAAGCCCAGATTTAAACCAGAGCAACAAGAGCCCATGCTCTGATCTGAACAGCCTAGTGACCAGTTGCATGACTGTTAGAAGTGCCTTCAATAGAGTCAGTCAACAAGCATTTTATTTGCTGACATTTGATAAATCAGTTTTGTGTTGAATGTATGGACATGGCTCAAAGTAAAATGTCAACAATTGATCCTCTAAGCACTCTCCTTTCTGTGCTCTCACAGTAGAAATATTCTTTTGTCAACCTTATGGTTTCTGGCGGACATCTGTGCCTTTTTTTTTAGACTCTAAGCTTCATGGGAATTTATTCATGATCACATACTTCACAACTGTTTTTGCTGAATAAAATAAAATAGCTTTAGAGTTAAATGCTCCTTTCTCCCTACTGCTCATCACAAATACAACCATTAACTTCTATATGCATTTGTCTGATTCTATCCCATATTCAGGGATTTAATACAAACTTTAACTTTTATCATTACTACAGACCTCTTTTTGAATTTCATATAGGGTTGAAAACTTTGTGATGAGTTTTCTTGGTTTTTGAAAATGCCTTTAAAAAAACTGGATTGAGAATTTTAATCAAGGGAGGCAAGCAGGGGCCATGATGCTCTGACTACCAATTGAATTCCTTAGAAACAGTTAAGAATTTCCTTTGTTTGGCATTAGTCATTTTGAAGGAACTTCACATTCAAAGAACCTTTTAATACGAGCACAGGAGTTTTGTTATGTTGTCTTGCATAATGTGGTCACTTCTGCATAAAAGCATCTGTATTTTTTAATTCTTCTTGTCAGCAGAACATTCAAGTACGTGACTTTACACTCATAGATGCTCTGGCTCATTAGCTGTTCCCTCCCCTTTGCCCCCCACTTCTTTTCTCCCTTCTCTGTAACTGGAATCCACTCACAGAACATGTTGCACTCTTCCTCAACTCAAACTGAATATCCAGGGGCAAGAAATTAAAGAGCAGTCCGGTACTAAAGAGATGGTGCCACAGATTTGCTGAGTCATCTTGTGATATTAATTAATTTTCTAGTGCTCCAGTAAGTTCAATCTCAAGTACATATCAAGTGAAAATCATGACTATTAGGTGATGTTCCCTTCAAGTTTCTCTTGTTTTATATCACTTTAAGTCTAGAGTGGTTAGTGGATATTTTCCGGTTCAACATTGGTATTGCAAAGAGTTTTGCAATGGATAAAAAGCGGCTATGTGCATAAACATTGAATGAGCATACCTACCTCTCTAAAATTAGATCTGGGTTACTGCATAGCTGCCATGTGACCAGAAATAGCACCAGAGAAGAGAACAAGTTGGCACGTGGAAGAGGATAGCAAATGTATAGTAGATTGCCAGCCCTGCATTACTACTTGATACATGAGAAGATGGAGGTGACATCCACACCTCGCCAGAAAGGCAGTCAGTCACCTGCTCCGCTCTTCCAAAGAGGGTCAGGCCCATTACTTTATGCCATAAACTTCCAGAGGAACACGAATGTTAATAGCTTTCCCTATAACGAAGCTCCTTTCCAGCAGCAGAAAGTATGCAGAGGGAGGTGAGCTCTGAAACATGAGGAGGCTTCGTATAGAGTTTAGAACTAAGGTCTCTCTGAGTTAAGTCAGTAGGTTATCCAAATTCGTGGAAAATGACTATTACACTACACTTATAATCTTCATTTCCTCTCTGACCTTGAATATACCTTCGCGTTTTCTAAACCTGCCCAGGGAGAAGTTAATGTCCATTCCAGACCAGAAAGACCAGGGCTTTTACATGTTTTAGCCGAAAGCTAGTACTACGGTAGCTTTGCCCAATCAGGCAGTGATTTCTGTAGTTTGATGGGAGAGGAAAAATGGCCCCGTCTCCTTGGAGAGGATGCAAGGATGAGTTCTCGGTCTGGGGACATAATGGATCATATCCCAGGTTCACAGTCTTCTAATCCCCCCACCTGAATGGCCTTAAATGTTCAGTAAATTAGGCTCCAATATGATTAGTCACTTCATAAGTGGCCTTTTTGGGGGAAATTTGCCAGGACAACTGTTGAGTGATGTCTCAATTTATGGCTCAAGGGGGACAAGGCATCTCTGGTAATGCCATTAAGTGGAGAAAGATGAATGTAAATGTACCGTTTTCTCCTTTCGGTGGTAACTTTAAAATGTTTTTAAATATTTCTGGCCCCATCATCGTGGCATTACTGCTGCCCATGGAGGAAGAGATGGGGGCTCCAAAGGAAAAGAGGAAAACACTTAAATGGAGCTCCTCAGATTTCTCCACTTTTACAACACAAAATGTTTTTTCTCCTTACTATTGCATGAGGAAAAAAAAGTAATAATGTTCTGCTCTCAAACCTTGGATTCTTCAGTTCAGGCTGTTAAAGATTTAATACACTTTCTGCAGTGAGGAACAGGAGTGAATGTCTGTACAAGTGGCAAGGCACAACCCATGATGACATTGATAAAGCAACATCTTTGCCCTCATGTCTCCGTTTGCTGCAACAGAGCTGAGGTCTGTAGGTGCTCAAGGACACAGATCAGGGAGGGCTGCTGAGTCCTCAAGCAAGATTAAATTGTTAAGAATACCTAATGTGGGCCTGTTTTAATATCTTTCCTTTCATCTGGGCACTTTAGTTCCTCACCTAGGATACAAATAAGAACTGAGCCACACGGTGTGAGGTGGGATCTAAAAATAGACTAGACCTACTCATTCAATAATGCCCTAAAGGTTATGGATTTTTGTCACAGAGAAAAACAAACTTCTTATGTCTTTACAGTGATGGGGAAAGAAGGAAGGAAGGAAGGGAGGGAAGGGAAGGGGAGGGGAAGGGAGGGGAATGGAGGGGAGGGGAGGGGAGGGGAAGGAAGGGGAGGGGAAGGAAGGGGAGGGGAGGGGAGGGGAAGGGAGGGGAAGGGAGGGGAAGGGAGGGGAAGGGAGGGGAAGGGAGGGGAAGGGAGGGGAGGGGAGGGGAGGGGAAGGGAGGGGAGGGGAGGGGAGGGGAGGGGAGGGGAAGGGAGGGGAGGGGAGGGGAAGGGAGGGGAGGGGAGGGGAGGGGAGGGGAGGGGAGGGGAGGGGAAGGGAGGGGAGGGGAGGGGAAAGGAGAGGAGGGGAGGGGAAAGGAGAGGAGAGGAAATTTGCCAAGCATACCCAGATTAATTAGAGGAGGGCAATGGCTTCCTTGGACACATTCTGTCTAGACGTGAAATCGCAGAATTCTTCTGATCACTTCCATGCTTGCCTTGTGGATCACAAAAATCACTCCCAATAGAGGCAGTTTTCACCTTGGTAATGTAAGGGCCTTGGTTTGTGGGGGTTCCCAACGCCTCAGCTCCAATAAAAGTGGATGGAGCCTCTTTCTTGGGTCAGGTTAGCTCCTCTTCACTGAGCGAAAGCACATCAGGTCTGCCACTGTACCCTACCACGTCTAACATGGTGATGATGTGCAGAATAATGGTTATGAAGGGTTCTATTTTCAAGACATGCGTGTAAATCATTGCCATTCCTATTTAATAATAATAATGACTATCATTTATGATTTTATTTTAAAAATGCATTGAGTAACACCCATTTTAAAGACAGAGAGAGGAGCATTTTGTTGTTGTAGGAAGTCATAAAACAATGGTCGTTAATAAAAGGTCCCTGTGTGATGGAAACAGCAGCTTTGTGTTTGTGAACCAGGTCTATACTTATGAGCAGTAACTTGAAGCAGGAATAAAAAGTATCTGCTGCCTTACCTAGTTCAAGAAGATCCACTTTATTTCATTGTGTGTATTTGTTTGCATAGGTCAGGAGGGAGGGGATAGAAGATTTACAATTGCTACACCTAACACCAACATTTGTCCTTTATAAATAATCAGTTGTTAATGTTTAACCTAATCATCTCACCATTAACAAACCTTTCATGATTTTGAGCTTCAAAAGGTCTCTTGTTAGTGCAATTTCATAGTAACAGATTCAGGACACCTACAATAAAGATGGAAGAAACTGGCAAAGAGGATCCAAAGCTTGGCACAGGCACAGGAAGCTGACCTGGCTAGAAGGAAACAGGAGACCAGCATTCAGTGCTGGACCCGAGGAAGACGGGATGCGGCAAGTGTAAGAAACGCATGCCATGGGCTGGGCACAGAGGCTCACGCCTGTAATCCCAGCACTTTGGGAGGCCGAGGCGGGCAGATCACCTGAGGTCAGGAGTTTGAGACCAACCTGACCAACATGGTGAAACCCCATCTCTTCTAAAAATACAAGAATTAGCTGGGTGTGGTGGTGGGCACCTGTAATCCCATCTACTTGGGAGGCTAGAGCAGGAGGATTGCTTGAACCCAGGAGGTGGAGGTTGCAGTGAACCAAGATCGTGCCATTGCCCTCCAGCCTGAGTGATAAAGCAAGACTCCATCTCAAAAAGGGAAGGGAAGGGGAGGGAAGGGGAGGGGAGGGGAGGGGAGGGGAGGGGAGGGGAGGGGAGAGAAAAAGAAATGCATGCCATGAACAAACTTCACACATGAATTAACTCAGATTTTGCCTCCTGTTATTCAGATCTTGGTCTTTCCAGATTATACAGAAAATTTCATATATTTCTCATTTGCTCCTCACATTCTTTAAGATGGGCAGTGAAGATATTATTATCCCATTATTCCATTTACACCAAGGAAACTGATGCAAAGTGATAGGCCCAAAGTCTCTCAGCTTGTAAGTGATAACACCAGGACATAGACCCAGGGTCTGGACAGTTCAGAGATGAGTGTTTTTTTGTTTTGTTGATTTTGATTTAAAAAACAAAACACACACACAAAAAAACAGTCCATTCTTAGAAACTTCTAGTTGATACTGCCCAAGCTACCCAAAATAGCCACATAGAACTGAAATTCTTCGTTCAGAGTCCATGGTCCTTTTGGTGATTTATGCATAAGTTTCTCAAGGGACTCATGACTCCTCCTCAAAATGTCACATGAAAGTTTGTGGTAGGAGCACATTTGCCTCCATCTGCAGGATAAGTCTTCACCTTTCACTGAACAGATTGGAATCCCACTGTATTCAGATGCTGCTATAAAGAACTGTCTGAGACTGGGAAAGAAAAGAGGTTTAATTGACTCACAGTTCGGCATGGCTGACGAGGCCTTGGGAAACTTACAATCATGGCAGAAGGTGAAGCAGGCACCTTCTTCACAAGGCAGCAGGAAGGAATGAGTGCAGGGGAAATGTCAGATGCTTATAAAACCATTAGATCTCATGGGGCTCACTCACTATCACGAGAACAACATGGTGAAAACTGCCCCCATGATCCAATCACCTCCTACTAGGTCCTTTCATCAACATGTGGGGATTATGGAGATTACAGTTCAAGATGAGATTTGGGTGGGGACACAGCCAAACCATATCACCCACTGATGTTTTAGAATATGCTGAAAATGTGGGAGGATGTCACTACTCTCAATCCCTGTCATTTTTTCACCCAAAAATTCCTAAGGAAGACTCATACGACCGGAAGAAAACAGGGCAGCACTTACGTTTGTTCTTTATCTACATCAAAACAATCTCAGACATGCCTCGGGAACTCAGAATTGACAATTATGCTTTCCTTTCTTTCACGTATGGAAGAGCATGTCCACGAATAGATGAGGAGGAAAGTGGTGGCTTTGGTTTTTGACATAATAAGAAGTCTGCAGGGAGATGTTTTTCTCACTTAAATATAGAATTCTTGGGCAAAATGGGTATTGGACTTCACAAGAGTTTTAGAGTTTGAGACAGGTTGAGGAGGGGCAGGGAGGTGAACTGAGGCAGTGGGCAAAGAGATCGCTCATCGACAGGATGCAGACAATGTTTATCTTTCAACCACCAAGGGCACACAGTGGCCAGGTCTGGCAGGGGTTGGCGAGTTGCAGTTCCCCTTGTGTGCCTCTGCCAAACCACCTTAATCCTGATGTGTAGAACATTTGCTGCCTTAGCCCGGGCCTCCCTGGAGCTCAGCTGCTGGGCAAGAATGCTTCCTCTCCTAGGTCAGGCTGTCCAGACAGAGTCCTTCAGGGGCCTGGTCTGTCTGTCAGACTCCTTTCCATCCTCAGTCACCAGGGTACAGAGTCACGAACAAAAATACTCCACTAGTGCTTTGGTTTTCCTGTGACCCTGCAGTCCAGGAAAAAGGATGTCTAGCACGAATTTTTTCTGTGTTCAAGACGCAATGTGGTCTAGTGGGAAGCCTTCAGGGCTGAAAATTTGGAGCCTTGTCTCCAAAAATCAAACTTTAGCACTAGTTCTCTGACCTTGGGCACATAATAGGAACTAGTAATTAAAGAGCTCAACTGATCTAGCTGCCTGATCTGGTGAAATCTTCATATACAGAGAGAAAATAGAGAGATGAAATCATAAGTGAATAGAAAACTAAGAGCTAAATTTGTAGCTAGCTCTGGCACATGTATTGGATGGTCTAGAATGTATTTTGTGTCCTGACCTTACCTCTGGCTTCATCTTATCTTCCAAGCTTTATATTCCATTTCAATATTATTCTTTCCACATTTTTATATTGCTAGGCTGTGTATATTTTTTAAGCCATCTTAAATAACTTTTGAAAACATGCACAGCAGAAAGGAAGAAAAAAAAAAAGGAAGACAGAAAAGCTAGATGCCATTCAGCAACAACTGCCATCATTTCATTACTATCTCACTGAAATCCCAGCCAATACCTTCCTTTTCTAAATATTTGTTACCTAATTCATGGCTTCTACTGTACCCCAAATCCTACCATCATCATGAATGGCAAGGACAACCCCTTTTACGTTCTGGCTTCTCAAATGCTTGGTCTTTTTATCTCCATTGACCCACAACTCCCCGAATTTTTGCATCTCTGAAATTGTAAATTCAGACAGATCCTTTCTATGGACTAAACCTCTGTATATTACAGGCAAGAAAAGGTGACTCAAGCTGGTTTAAACTATAAAGGGATTTATTGGTTTATGAAATAGGAAAGCCCATAAATATGATGGGCTTAAGGTTGGATTGATTCAGTGACTAGATACGGTCTCCTCGGACTGAGTTTCTTTCCCTGTCTGCTCCCTGCTTTCCACAGAAGCATCTTCTGGGTGTCAAATCCCATCTTTCTCTGGGATTCACACAGTGTGCCATGACACCAGGGAGGAGAGTGCAAAGCCCATTCCCAAAACACTCCAGAAAACGCTGCCTTCATCGATACCAGTGCAAACTGGGTCACATTTCTACCCCAGAACTAGGAATGTTGTATCATGATTGGACTACTATGCATTGATTAGCAGAGGTCTAAGACACACATCTAAAGCCCTGGATCCAGGAATAGAATTCAAGCTACCTACCATGTACAGGCTGTGTAAGGGAGGTGTAGATACCAAAATAAAGGCTAAGATAGTTAAAAAGAAGAGGGGAACAAATGCTGGACAGGTTACAACGATTCCTATGCATCAGTTTCTCAACACAGTCTCTGATCCTTTTACCTCCCTCATGAAGTAACTCTAATATACTAGTTATGTGTCTTCATCAGTATCTTTAGTCTTAAGATGTTCAATATGGTAACCACCAGCTACATGTGCCTATTAAGGTTTAAATCAATTAAAAATATGTAGAATTTAAAATTCCATTTCTCAATCTCACTAGCCACATTTTGAGTGCTCAGTAGTAACCTGTGGATAATAGCACCATATTCAGCAACACAGAATGACAGCATTTCTCTCATTAAAGAACATTCCATTGGACACTAGTGCTCTTCCATCTACTCACCCAAGCCTGGAATCTAGGTATATCTTGATATCTTCTCACAAAATTCTGGCAATCTTATGTCTAAAAAGCTCCTGAATATTCTCAGTCTCTGCTATAAAAAGCTCCTGAATATTCTCAGTCTCTGCTAGTATTCATTTAGTCGAGTTTCAAACAATCTGTAACCCAGATTACTATATTAATCTAATTTTCTCAAAACATAGCCACAATGCCCTTTTTAAAATGACTGTTTCCTAAGTAAAGCCATTTGCTCACTCCTCTTAGGACAAATTCTAAGATGGAGAATGACTTACAGTGCTCTTCATTATCTAGACATTTCTCAGTTTTGTAACCTCCATTTGTTCCCACTTTTCCCATGTCCCAGTTTCAATTATAGGAAGAAGCACATAGTATGGAAGTTAAGAGTGTGGATTCTGGTACCCATGACTTGGGTTCAAATCCCAGTTCCCTTTTTATTGTTTTTTTCTCTGTAAAATGCAGATAATAATAGTTTCTATTCTAGGAGTTCATTTGAAGATGAAGTACTAGTATAATGAATGGCATACATTGGATGTTTGATAAGCATTTTGCAGATTAAGAAATGGACTATAACCAGGCATGGTGGCTCACTGAAATCCTAGCATGTTGGGAGGCTGAGGTGGGCAGGCCACTTGAGCCCAGGAGTTTCAAACCAACCTGGGCAACATGGCAAAACTCCATCTCTACCAAAAAAAACAAACCACTAGCCGGACATGATGGTGTGACTGTGGTTCCAGATACTTGGGAGGCTGAGGTAGAAGGATCACCTGAGCCTGAGAGGTTGAGGCTGCAGTAAGCTGTGATCACACCACTGCACCCCAACCTGGGCAACAGAGTGAGACCCTGTCTAAAAAAAAAAGAAAACAAAAAAAGGAAAAATAGAAATGAACTACAGTTTTTTAAATGCAGTATCCTAATAACAATGCTGTATAAGCTAAATCTCTTATGCATTTAGTGTAATAAAGTATAGTACTAATATATGAAAAGAGCATATATTGGCCATGTTTTAGAAGGTGGTATTTTTGTGCAACAGAATATTCTAGCTCTTACTAAAATGAATACTGTTTATTAAAGTGTATTACTTCATTTTCACACTACTGATAAAGACATACCCAAGACTGGACACTTTAGAAAAGAATGAGGCTTATCGGACTTACAGTTCCACGTGGCTGGGGAGGCCTCACAATCATGGCAGAAGGTGAAAGGCACATCTCATATGGAGGCAGACAAGAGAAGAGAGCTTGTGCACGAAAACTCCCATTTTTAAAACCATCAGATCCCATGAGACTCACTATCATGAGAAAGCACAGGAAAGACCTGTACCCATACTTCCAGCACCTCCCACTGGGTTCCTCCTACAACACTTGGGAATTGTGGGAGTTATAATTCAAGACGAGATTTGGGTGGGGATACAGCCAAACCATATCATGAAGTAAACAATACATGTACAGAAAGCCCATTTACTAAAACGGAAGTAAATCTACTATAAATGTAATACAATACAAATAATACCATGAACAAAACATGACTCCTTCCTTTTGCCTTCTTCTTAGTGGGGGAACAAAGAAAATAAAATATGCAAATCAAGATGTAATAAATGTCAGAAAATAATAAGTTCCATGAAAAACAGTTTAAGACATAACAAATTGGGGACACAAGGAGTAGTGGGTGATCAGGGTGCTGTTGTGGATAGGCAGCTGAGGAGGAAAGCGTATTTGAGAAGGTGACACCTGAACTGAGGACCAAACAGAGCGAGGGAGCAAGCCCTGCAAATGTGTGAGAGCAGAGCATTCCAGGAAGAAGGCAGAGAGTGTGCAAACCCCAGAGTTAGAATGGGTTTTGTTTAGGAAATCGATGCAGCTCTACAGAAATGAGCACGGGGAACTGTGAAAGAAGTGGGGTCAGAGGAGTCATCAGGACCCAGATTATATAGGACTTTTTAAGTTATGGAAAAGACTGCATTTTATTCCAATTACTATAGAAAGTCATAGAGCTCGCTAACCATGCCTCGGGGGAAAACAATCACAACAACAGTCAACTGTTGTTTTCTGTTGCTTTTATTACTTGTTAATCAATGTTTAGCAATCCACTCAACAGTAAAGCAATTTCAGCTGAAGTGACTGATCACTTCCATGACTATTTAAACTGGTTTGTATGTGAACAACCAGAGACTACACTTGAACTAGCTACCACAGAATGTGGATTCCAAATCAATCCACTCAGTGGAATGTACTCAGAGCATAGCATTACAATCATGCTATCTTCCTCTGAAGTTGTATGAATATTTTTTCCATGGAGAAACATTGAGTGGATTTGTCATAGGGTCATTTCCCCCAGAAAAGCCACAGTGGTTTCATGAGCTGGTAAAAGGGAGGAGGAATTCACATCTTTCTTGTGAATCTCAGTTTTTGTTCAGTATCTTTGTTTTGTGTCAGTTAACATCATATTTTCTTCTTTGAACATATGATGTCAACAAGGTTAACATATAAAGATGTTAAGAAATGCAAATTAAGTTTAGGACAAAAATTGTGAATGTCAGCTGCGGGATTTTTCCTGTAAACATAAAATAAAATATCCTAATGAGCAGCAGTGTTTGAACTCTGAATTTTTGGTAAAACTATCTTGCTTGTCATCAATGAGGAAATATACTTTTGAATAAAGATAAAAAGAACATCAGCAACATCACCTCTACAGACTTTTTTTTGTAACCCGCTTTAAGAAACTGCACAGCTCTGCACTCCTCTCTATCTTCATCATATTCCAGGTAGCCTGTGCTATAGCACTAGCTATCAAGGTAGAGAGACTTAATAAAATAAAAGCAGAGCTCAACTGGTATTTAAAATTACTGATTGAATGCCCTATTAACTTGCAGGGATTACATTATGTTTTCAAAAAGTTGTTTTATATCTTGAGAGAAAAAAAAATGCATACTAGTTTTCATGTCAATTACAGGGACTTAATTGGTTTGAAGTAAAGCATGTAATTTACCAAGACACGTTGAAAGAATCACAAAGCCAACCTCAAAAGTGAGGCAGCAACTGGTACCCAGCCAACCTGGCCTTTCCTCGGCCTCTAAAAAAGAAAGAGAATTGTACTTGTAAATGTTTTTATGTATAATATTTACATTTAGATCAGAAAGGAACAAATGGACAACTCAGCCCCAAATGTGTACAACATGTGGGCAGATGTCAGCTTATGGGGTCACTTGAACGGCATTTTATGGCCGAGGACACACGATGCAGCTTGTTTCAGTCCGTTTGAGCAGCATGTCAGTTCCATCACTCTTTGCTCTTGGGCATATGGTGAGACGTCATTAACCTGGGAGACCGACAGAACCATGAAAGTGGAACCATATGTGTTGGAGCAAGGAAAAATTTATTTTGCTCACCATTCTACTGCAAATATAAATGTATAATCTCTGCCAATGATTCCTTTACATATTAAATATTATGTTAACATGCTGGTACATGTACTTCCATTAATACAGTATTTAGGTATCCAAAGTGAGCACTGGTCAGAGATAGACCCCCTGAGTTTGAACCAGGGGACTCAGAGATGAAATAATGAGGCAGATGGACCAAGGAGCCCCAGGTGCATCTTTCATCAGCATGTTTAACTAATGCAAAGCAATGAAGGCAAAGTTCTTGGTCTGTCATCACAGGGGTCATATGGACCAGGACCTTTGATACTTGACACCATCTGGAGCCACTCTTAGCTACTATTAAACAGGGCTATTTAATGAGTAGAGTTCGAATATGCTAGCTGAACTTTACAAGTTATTCTTTTCTCATTTAATTTCATACAGGCTTCTATTTCCACATGCGTTTATGAAAGTTATCATGGTATAACGAATTCTTCTGTTGTGACTCTTGAATCTCTTTCTTTCTCCTGAGTTTAAGGTTTTATCTGACTGAAGTATATTTGCAGAAACTATTTAAATGCTTAAGTGTTTCTTAGAAAACATGTACTTTGTAAGGTTCCTGAACCTTACAAATTATATCTGTGAAGATATTTTGGGATTCTCTAGAAAAGTGCGTACTTATTTTAGGGCAGTCAGACTTTTAAGGCTGTAAGCTTTGTTGTCTGAGTGTTTGGTAATCAGGTCAGATTGACATGACATAAGACCAGAGATGGCTCATTGTTTCAAATGATTCAAATGGCATCTTTTAAGGTGAAGTTATTTAATTCCATCTGTATTTGTTGATTGAATTCTTGTCTAGAAACTTTTTCCACAGGTTTTCCCATGTATTCATAATTGCAAATACCACGCACCTCTTCTCCAAACAAAAGCTATATGAGACGCAAAGGCTAAATTCAGAATGAGTTTGGAATAAACTACCAGGGTGTTTTTGTACAAACATCATTTTTGTGTTTTTAGATTATTTTTTATTCTAAAGGCCATGTTTTCTCCATCACACAGGAGCCACAAATTGGCCCTCCATATAAAGATTATTTAGCAAACATATGAGCTGTGTCTCAGTATAACTCTATACAACGCATGTTTGTATATATTGATGTTTTATATTGTTTGTGTGATAGATCACTCAGTGAGTTATCAATAAGGCAACAGAGCCCTCATCCATGCTACATTTTTCTAACAACCATGAGTTCATCTTCTTTTGAAATGACAATTTCCATGCATAATCCTAAATAGCTTTTGCTAAATTTCAAAAAATCAAATAGCTGTATATTGTTAGGATTTCATTTTCTACCCCTATAAAAAGAAGAAGACTAGACACAGGAGAATGTGTATTTTATGATTCCGTTTATGTGAAATACCCAAAGTAGCAAATGGCTAGAGACAGAAAGCAGATTTGTAGTTGCCTAGAGCTAAGAGTAGGGACAGAGAGTGTCTATAAACAAGCATAAGGTTTCTTTTTAGGATGTTGAATATGTTCTAAAATTAGATTGGGGTAATGGTTATATGTTAATATACTAAAATTTATTAAATGGTGCAGATAAAACAGGTGAATTTATTGTATTAAAATTATATCACAATAAAGTTGTTAAAAATTTTTAAAGACAAGTGCTAAAAGCCAGAGAATAGTTTTGAAACTTTTCTCTCCCCTCTCAAAATATCACATTTATAGATACATATTTTTCTGATTGACTACTTTAACACACAATCTATTATAATAATATTTGAAGACACTATATTCTCTGCAATGATGTACCTTGTTTACTTTGTCTATATAAATAATAATTCATTTAAGAATACATTGCTTTGCTATTGCCATGAAACAAATTACCAGCCCAGTGGCTTAAAATAAGATTAAGTTTTGATGCCTTGTACATCTATGGATTATTCAGGGTCAGTTGATGAAAGCTGTGCTCAGCTGCAGTGAATCTTCTGCCCTTGAAGCAAGTGGCAGCCAAGGCAGTTCTTCCCTGGGTATTGGAAGAGCTGGAAGAGACTGGATAAAAACAGGCAAGGTAACTTAAGGCTCCACTCGGATGAGATGCCCTGTCATGTCACCTCTTTCTATTTGCCAGTGCAAGGAACATGACTGGATCCACCCTCAAGGAATGCAGAAATACACCCCACCACCCTTTTTGTGGGAGGAAGTGAAAAGTCAAATACTGAGTGGCATGGATACTAGATAAATTGTGGGCATTCGTGGAGTATTTCATAAGGGAAAAGGATGCAGCATAATCTAATAGTCATTAGAGTCAATGTGAAGGCTTGGTTCACTTGATTCACTCTAAGACTCCAATGGACTTTTCTTCTTTTGTTAGAGAAAAAAAAAATCCCATTTATAAAATGGGAATAAATGTCTTCAGTTTTCAGTTTTCATTGCCCGGGAAGAAATCAGCAAACGTGTTACTCTACAGAGGAGTCACTGTGCTTCCTGGCAGGGAGGAAAAACATGTCAGCAAAATAATAAAATAAAGAAAAAGTGTTTGTGCTTGTGGTTCGCATCTTCCTTCTTGGCTAATCATAATGCTGTTACTAACCTGCTAGGTGATAGAAACTTGGATTCTTTGAGTACGAGTGCTCACAGAAGTTAGAAGCCTCATTTTCCTCTTTGAAGAATTAAAGTGTCCTGGTAAATATATCTTTTAGTCCTTTACTGTTTTCTAAAACATTGCGGTATTTCCCCCGAGTGCAAGGGAACACCAGTCCGAAAGAAACATATCAGTTAGGGTCTGCCCATTATGCAGGAGCCTAGGGACAAGAGAGGAGGCCAGCTTACATTTTAATGTTTTTATTTTCTTAATATTGTGGTGATTCATGCTTCCCAGGGTGCTTGGTGCTTCCCAAGGATACAGCAGCCTTGGGCTTGAAATGGGTCATTTTCACATTACAGATCCATTTTTTCCTGATTTCTACCTTTGTTTCCTACACTGTCCCTGTGGCATTTTCTTAATTATTTCTAGGAGTTTGATCTTCAAAAATCAGATGGCATCCATCATGATCATCCTTTCCACATCCCTGTTCCTGATCCAATGACGCGGGTGAAGGATCTGATGCTGGTCCGTAGTGGGGCCCCTCTCTCTGCCATGTGCTGCTACCTTTCCTGTGGACTGCTGCTGCACTTCCGCTGTAAGTAGTGTATTGCAGCTCCTGAGGGACTGGCGCAGTCCACTGCTCTCTATAGCCACATCTTGCTTTATGTAAAAATGAAAGGAGGTTTTTCATCCCCTTGTAAGTAAGTGTGTTACCTGGAAACCAAAACTGCTACTTCCACTTCAATGATGTGACCTATTTTCAGTGAATGATCCCTTTTGATTTTTTGCACTTCAGTTCTCTCCTTAGGACGTAAACATGTCTTGGGCTCAAGATATTTTCAGTTTTAACAAATGCCAGCAAGTTATTCTTCAACATGCCTTATCAATCCCTACCCTACCAGCACTGATGAAAAAAAAACACTAGCACGAATGTGCCTTGACATCTAGGGTCTTAAACAACCTGATTTGGTGAAGGAGCCTCTGAGTCCAAGAGCACAAGAAGTGGGAAAAGAGAGGGTCTTAGCTCTTAGCCCTTGGAGTTTCTCTTAGCCAGTTGTCTTAGGATTCTCCAGAGGAACAGAACCAATGGGATGTGTATACATATAGAAAGAGATTTTCTAAAAGAGATTGGCTCATGTGATTATGGCAGCTGGCATAGCCCAAATATGGCAGCTGGCATAGATATAAGGAACAATTGCATGCTACAGGCCCAGAGCAGAGCTGAGGTTTCACTTCAAGTCCTAAAGCTGTCTGCTGGCAGAATTCCCTCTTGCTTGTAGGAGGTCAATTTTTGCTCTATTTAGGCCTTCAGCTGATTGAATGAGTCCCCCTCACATTATGAAAGTCAATCTGTTTTACTCAAAGTCCACCAAGTCAAATGTTAATTTCATCTCAAAAACACCCTCAGAGAAACACCTGAAATGATATTTGATCAAACACATGGACACTATGATGCACTCAAGTTGACATACAAAATTAACCTTCATACCAGGTAAGGCTTAAATGAATTTCTTATGCCCATGAGGAGCAGAAGAGGAGCAGAAAAAACACCACAACTGAAGGGGACTCACGACCTGGAGGTTGATACTCAGCAGTGACTTGAGTAGATGATCAACAGAGGACTAACTAAAATGACCTTGATCTGCACAGATGCCAGCATGGATTAAGGACAACCCCCAATATTCCTCATCATCTTGGCAATATGGAAGCCCATCCATGGTTTACTATAATTTAAGGGCAAAGCTTGTTACAGAAACCCTGACTTTATTGAGACGACGTTTCTCCCACTGGAAGTAAATATGAATCAACATAGAATTACTAAACTTGGCACTAAATCAGAACTTTTTAAAAAAAAGTGATCCGGAGGGGCGGAGCAAGATGGCCGAATAGGAGCAGCTCCAGTCTCCAACTCCCAGCACGAGCGACACAGAAGACCGGTGATTTCTGCATTTTCAACTGAGGTACTGGGTTCATCTCACTGGGGAGTGCCGGACGATCGGTGCTGGTCAGCTGCTGCAGCCCAACCAGCAAGAGCTGAAGCAGGGCGAGGCATTGCCTCACCTGGGAAGCGCAAGGGGGAAGGGAGTCCCTTTTCCTAGCCAGGGGAACTAAGACACACAACACCTGGAAAATCGGGTAACTCCCACCCCAATACTGCGCTTTAAGCAAACAGGCACACCAGGAGATCATATCCCACACCTGGCCGGGAGGGTCCCACACCCACGGAGCCTCCCTCATTGCTAGCACAGCAGTCTGTGATCTACCGGCAAAGCAGCAGCAAGGCTGGGGGAGGGGCGCCCGCCATTGCTGAGGCTTAAGTAGGTAAACAAAGCTGCTGGGAAGCTCGAACTGGGTGGAGCTCACAGCAGCTCAAGGAAACCTGCCTGTCTCTGTAGACTCCACCTCTGGGGACAGGGCACAGTAAACTAAAGAAACGCAGCAGACACCTCTGCAGACGCAAACGACTCTGTCTGACAGCTTTGAAGAGAGCAGTGGATCTCCCAACACGGAGGTTGAGATCTGAGAAGGGACAGACTCCCTGCTCAAGTGGGTCCCTGACCCCTGAGTAGCCTAACTGGGAGACATCCCCCACTAGGGGCAGTCTGACACCCCACACCTCACAGGGAGGAGTACACCCCTGAGAGGAAGCTTCGAAAGCAAGAATCAGACAGGTACACTCGCTGTTCAGAAATATTCTATCTTCTGCAGCCTCTGCTGCTGATACCCAGGCAAACAGGGTCTGGAGTGGACCTCAAGCAATCTCCAACAGACCTACAGCTGAGGGTCCTGACTGTTAGAAGGAAAACTATCAAACAGGAAGGACACCTACACCAAAACCCCATCAGTACATCACCATCATCAAAGACCAGAGGCAGATAAAACCACAAAGATGGGGAAAAAGCAGGGCAGAAAAGCTGGAAATTCAAAAAATAAGAGCGCATCTCCCCCGGCAAAGGAGCGCAGCTCATCGCCAGCAACGGATCAAAGCTGGACGGAGAATGACTTTGACGAGATGAGAGAAGAAGGCTTCAGTCCATCAAATTTCTCAGAGCTAAAGGAGGAATTACGTACCCAGCGCAAAGAAACTAAAAATCTTGAAAAAAAAGTGGAAGAATTGATGGCTAGAGTAATTAATGCAGAGAAGGTCCTAAACGAAATGAAAGAGATGAAAACCATGACACGAGAAATACGTGACAAATGCACAAGCTTCAGTAACCGACTCGATCAACTGGAAGAAAGAGTATCAGCGATTGAGGATCAAATGAATGAAATGAAGCGAGAAGAAAAACCAAAAGAAAAAAGAAGAAAAAGAAATGAACAAAGCCTGCAAGAAGTATGGGATTATGTAAAAAGACCAAATCTACGTCTGATTGGGGTGCCTGAAAGTGAGGGGGAAAATGGAACCAAGTTGGAAAACACTCTTCAGGATATCATCCAGGAGAACTTCCCCAACCTAGTAGGGCAGGCCAACATTCAAATCCAGGAAATACAGAGAACGCCACAAAGATACTCCTCGAGAAGAGCAACTCCAAGACACATAATTGCCAGATTCACCAAAGTTGAAATGAAGGAAAAAATCTTAAGGGCAGCCAGAGAGAAAGGTCGGGTTACCCACAAAGGGAAGCCCATCAGACTAACAGCAGATCTCTCAGCAGAAACTCTACAAGCCAGAAGAGAGTGGGGGCCAATATTCAACGTTCTTAAAGAAAAGAATTTAAAACCCAGAATTTCATATCCAGCCAAACTAAGTTTCATAAGTGAAGGAGAAATAAAATCCTTTACAGATAAGCAAATGCTTAGAGATTTTGTCACCACTAGGCCTGCCTTACAAGAGACCCTGAAGGAAGCACTAAACATGGAAAGGAACAACCAGTACCAGCCATTGCAAAAACATGCCAAAATGTAAAGACCATCGAGGCTAGGAAGAAACTGCATCAACTAACGAGCAAAATAACCAGTTAATATCATAATGGCAGGATCAAGTTCACACATAACAATATTAACCTTAAATGTAAATGGACTAAATGCTCCAATTAAAAGACACAGACTGGCAAACTGGATAAACAGTCAAGACCCATCAGTCTGCTGTATTCAGGAGACCCATCTCACACGCAGAGACATACATAGGCTCAAAATAAAGGGATGGAGGAAGATTTACCAAGCAAATGGAGAACAAAAAAAAGTGGGGGTTGCAATACTAGTCTCTGATAAAACAGACTTTAAACCATCAAAGATCAAAAGAGACAAAGAAGGCCGTTACATAATGGTAAAGGGATCAATTCAACAGGAAGAGCTAACTATCCTAAATATATATGCACCCAATACAGGAGCACCCAGATTCATCAAGCAAGTCCTTAGAGACTTACAAAGAGACTTAGACTCCCATACAATAATAATGGGAGACTTCAACACTCCACTGTCAACATTGGACAGATCAACGAGACAGAAAGTTAACAAGGATATCCAGGAATTGAACTCATCTCTGCAGCAAGCAGACCTAATAGACATCTATAGAACTCTCCACCCCAAATCAACAGAATATACATTCTTCTCAGCACCACATCGTACTTACTCCAAAATTGACCACATAATTGGAAGTAAAGCACTCCTCAGCAAATGTACAAGAACAGAAATTATAACAAACTGTCTCTCAGACCACAGTGCAATCAAACTAGAAGTCAGGACTAAGAAACTCAATCAAAACCGCTCAACTACATGGAAACTGAACAACCTGCTCCTGAATGACTACTGGGTACATAACGAAATGAAGGCAGAAATAAAGATGTTCTTTGAAACCAATGAGAACAAAGATACAACATACCAGAATCTCTGGGACACATTTAAAGCAGTGTGTAGAGGGAAATTTATAGCACTAAATGCCCACAAGAGAAAGCAGGAAAGATCTAAAATTGACACTCTAACATCGCAATTAAAAGAACTAGAGAAGCAAGAGCAAACACATTCGAAAGCTAGCAGAAGGCTAGAAATAACTAAGATCAGAGCAGAACTGAAGGAGACAGAGACACAAAAAACCCTCCAAAAAATCAATGAATCCAGGAGTTGGTTTTTTGAAAAGATCAACAAAATTGACAGACCACTAGCAAGACTAATAAAGAAGAAAAGAGAGAAGAATCAAATCGACGCAATTAAAAATGATAAAGGGGATATCACCACTGACCCCACAGAAATACAAACTACCATCAGAGAATACTATAAACACCTCTACGCAAATAAACTGGAAAATCTAGAAGAAATGGATAATTTCCTGGACACTTACACTCTTCCAAGACTAAACCAGGAAGAAGTTGAATCCCTGAATAGACCAATAGCAGGCTCTGAAATTGAGGCAACAATTAATAGCCTACCAACCAAAAAAAGTCTAGGACCAGATGGATTCACACCTGAATTCTACCAGAGGTACAAGGAGGAGCTGGTACCATTCCTTCTGAAACTATTCCAATCAATAGAAAAAGAGGGAATCCTCCCTAACTCATTTTATGAGGCCAACATCATCCTGATACCAAAGCCTGGCAGAGACACAACAAAAAAAGAGAATTTTAGACCAATATCCCTGATGAACATCGATGCAAAAATCCTCAATAAAATACTGGCAAACCAGATTCAGCAACACATCAAAAAGCTTATCCACCATGATCAAGTGGGCTTCATCCCTGGGATGCAAGGCTGGTTCAACATTCGCAAATCAATAAACATAATCCAGCATATAAACAGAACCAAAGACAAGAACCACATGATTATCTCAATAGATGCAGAAAAGGCTTTTGACAAAATTCAACAGCCCTTCATGCTAAAAACGCTCCATAAATTCGGTATTGATGGAACGTACCTCAAAATAATAAGAGCTATTTATGACAAACCCACAGCCAATATCATACTGAATGGGCAAAAACTGGAAAAATTCCCTTTGAAAACTGGCACAAGACAGGGATGCCCTCTCTCACCACTCCTATTCAACATAGTGTTGGAAGTTCTGGCTAGGGCAATCAGGCAAGAGAAAGAAATCAAGGGTATTCAGTTAGGAAAAGAAGAAGTCAAATTGTCCCTGTTTGCAGATGACATGATTGTATATTTAGAAAACCCCATTGTCTCAGCCCAAAATCTCCTTAAGCTGATAAGCAACTTCAGCAAAGTCTCAGGATACAAAATTAATGTGCAAAAATCACAAGCATTCTTATACACCAGTAACAGACAAACAGAGAGCCAAATCAGGAATGAACTTCCATTCACAATTGCTTCAAAGAGAATCAAATACCTAGGAATCCAACTTACAAGGGATGTAAAGGACCTCTTCAAGGAGAACTACAAACCACTGCTCAGTGAAATCAAAGAGGACACAAACAAATGGAAGAACATACCATGCTCATGGATAGGAAGAATCAATATCGTGAAAATGGCCATACTGCCCAAGGTAATTGATAGATTCAATGCCATCCCCATCAAGCTACCAATGACTTTCTTCACAGAATTGGAAAAAACTACTTTAAAGTTCATATGGAACCAAAAAAGAGCCCGCATCTCCAAGACAATCCTAAGTCAAAAGAACAAAGCTGGAGGCATCACGCTACCTGTCTTCAAACTATACTACAAGGCTACAGTAACCAAAACAGCATGGTACTGGTACCAAAACAGAGATATAGACCAATGGAACAGAACAGAGTCCTCAGAAATAATACCACACATCTACAGCCATCTGATCTTTGACAAACCTGAGAGAAACAAGAAATGGGGAAAGGATTCCCTATTTAATAAATGGTGCTGGGAAAATTGGCTAGCCATAAGTAGAAAGCTGAAACTGGATCCTTTCCTTACGCCTTATACGAAAATTAATTCAAGATGGATTAGAGACTTAAATGTTAGACCTAATACCATAAAAATCCTAGAGGAAAACCTAGGTGGCACCATTCAGGACATAGGCATGGGCAAAGATTTCATGTCTAAAACACCAAAAGCAACGGCAGCAAAAGCCAAAATTGACAAATGGGATCTCATTAAACTAAAGAGCTTCTGCACAGCAAAAGACACTACCATCAGAGTGAACAGGCAACCTACAGAATGGGAGAAAATTTTTGCAATCTACTCATCTGACAAAGGGCTAATATCCAGAACCTACAAAGAACTCAAACAAATTTACAAGAAAAAAACAAACAACCCCATCAAAAAGTGGGCAAAGGATATGAACAGACATTTCTCAAAAGAAGACATTCATACAGCCAACAGACACATGAAAAAATGCTCATCATCACTGGCCATCAGAGAAATGCAAATCAAAACCACAATGAGATACCATCTCACACCAGTTAGAATGGCAATCATTAAAAAGTCAGGAAACAACAGGTGCTGGAGAGGATGTGGAGAAATAGGAACACTTTTACACTGTTGGTGGGATTGTAAACTAGTTCAACCATTATGGAAAACAGTATGGCGATTCCTCAAGGATCTAGAACTAGATGTACCATATGACCCAGCCATCCCATTACTGGGTATATACCCAAAGGATTATAAATTATGCTGCTATAAAGACACATGCACACGTATGTTTATTGCAGCACTATTCACAATAGCAAAGACTTGGAATCAACCCAAATGTCCATCAGTGACAGATTGGATTAAGAAAATGTGGCACATATACACCATGGAATACTATGCAGCCATAAAAAAAAAAGGATGAGTTTGAGTCCTTTGTAGGGACATGGATGCAGCTGGAAACCATCATTCTTAGCAAACTATCACAAGAACAGAAAACCAAACACCGCATGTTCTCACTCATAGGTGGGAACTGAACAATGAGATCACTCGGACTCAGAAAGGGGAACATCACACACCGGGGCCTATCATGGGGAGGGGGGAGGGGGGAGGGATTGCATTGGGAGTTATACCTGATGTAAATGACGAGTTGATGGGTGCAGCACAGCAACATGGCACAAGTATACATATGTAACAAACCTGCACGTTATGCACATGTACCCTACAACTTAAAGTACAATAATAATAAATAAATTAAAAAAAAAAAAAAAGTGATCCAAGTTAAGTTGGAATCATGGGAAGACAGTGGCTTCTCCTGCCCTGATTTTAGTGATAACTTCATGGTCTAACCAGGTCAAGTTATTCTGTCTAGGTAATATTTGACTGCTCCTTTTGTACACGTGCCAGAATGCCAGTTGAAGTTTTACCAGCTTTATGTGAATGGTGATATCACCTACCCAACAGCAGAGCCGGTCTAATAATACTGAACATGTATTCTTCACAGAATCTCTTATTACATGTCTGGCTGTTGTTTTTGCTATTTGATCATGGCCCAAATTGGTCAGAGATTTATTAAGACTTCCAAAGCAGCTGTCCAGGGGCCCCAAAGGAAGGTGTGAAGATTAACAGCCTTGAGTTGGGGTTGTTAGAGGATGTACTTAATTAATAGTGACAAGGGACTACTGGCCCCATCACCATTCTAGGTGTTGTTGAACCACACAAACTGACACTGGTTTATTTTTGTTTGCATTATTGAGTAAATTCTCAAAACTCAATAGAATTAAGTCTTTCCTTCCTTAATTCATTAGAACTTAGAAGCCTCAGTTCTCTTACATTTGCCACTGGGGTATCTGGAAGCAAATTGCTTCTGGGGTTGTGGGTGGTGGGGGACCTGTCTTGTTCATTCTAAGTATTCCTTAATCTTTGTTCCTTATGATAGTGTTCTCTGCCCTACTTTTGCCCTTGTTCTCTTCTTTATATCTTAATCTTAACAGTAGCACCTTCTGGGCCTAAGTGTGACATTAAAGTTAAGCCGCTTTTAAGTTTCTGCCTTAGAATCTACTTTCATATCAGCAATGGCACCACACATAAGGTGTTCCTTGTCATGGTCTCCTTTTGGGAATCCTGAAGGTGTTACAATAAGACGTGAACTAATAAAGAATTATCAACCCCAAATCAAATATTCGTTAAAAACAAACAACTAAAATCTCTCCTGATATAGCTTTGCCATGAATTCCCAGCTACTTTCTGTCTTTCATTAGCCTATGGCATATTTTGAAATATATATATGGCTTATCCATTTATTATACATGTATTTATTCCTTCATTTATGAAATTTGTGGAGAAATTAAATTCAATCTTTTAAAAATATTTACTAAAGCATTCACTTTGGACTACAATGGAGCTTAGGGAGAACACAGTGTGTCTTGAGTGTTGAGTATTTTATAAATCACTCCTTTGATATGCTATTACCAGTTTAGTGTTTTCTAATAGAAGTTAAACAACCACCATGATAACTTTATGCATATTGAACTTTTAGGCTAATGCCTAGTTCTTTCTTAAAATAGCTAGCGAGATAGGGCCTTGATTATTAAGCCCGTTTTAGTAGTAGGGGAACTGAAATTAGAGAAGCTGTCACTTGTCCAAGATATTTACCCATACTTCTATGGGAAAATCTCCTTGTAAGTATAACTGAGAGTTTCGTTCAATGAAAGAGTGGTTTGCAAGTAAGGTGGCCAGATTCAGCAAATTAAAACACAGAACACCAATTGAATTTGCATTTCAGATAAACAATACTTTTCTTTAATGTAAATATATCCTACCCAATTCACAAACCACAGTTCACAAAATTCAGGGGGCCTCTAAAGGCCATTTCTAGGCTTCCTTGGTGGGAGGAGGAAGGAGGGTGAGCAAGACTCAGGATTTCCTCATCCTTTTCTCTATTTAATCAGAAAGGTTATAAGTGTCTATGAAAGACTTTCTTTGATAAAATGTCTGCTTCATAAATAGAGGGAGGATTTTAAAACATTTTTCTAATGCTAGAAGGCTTTTTGTCCCTGTTGTGTGATAAGAGATTTGATATGAAACAAATAAGGACCTCAACCGGGGTGGGCATATACATTTGCTGAGAACAGAATGAGACCTACATTATATGATTTTAAAGTAATTACCTCGATTTCTGCTGATTTGAAATGAATTTTAAAAATTCAGTTGTAACCAGAAAGAATATATTTTACACACTTAAATGTTCAACTGTTTAGGTAGAAACAAACGTATTTTATAAACAACTCTATTCAAATCAATCAGGAAATATGCCAATATACAAACACAGCTATGTGATATTGTATGTCACATGCATTTAAAGATATAACCGGATGCGGTGACTCACGCCTGTAATCCTAGCGCTTTGGAAGGCTGAGGCGGGCAGATCACGAGGTCAGGAGATCGAGATCATCCTGGCTAACATGGTGAAACCCGTCTCTGCTAAAAATACAAAACTTAGCTGGGTGTGGTGGTGTGCACCTGTAGTTCCAGCTACCTGGGAGACTGAGGCAGGAGAACTGCTTGAACCCGGGAGCTAGAGGCTGCAGTGAGCCGAGGTCATACCACTGCACTCCAGCCTGGGTGACAGAGTGAGACTCCATCTCAAAAAAAAATATATATATAATATATATATATAAAAAACTCTGTGTAAATAATATAGAATATACCTAAAGAAGAATAAATAATACATGAACATGTCACATACTTCATACTACAAACAAGGCCATTCATACAGGAAAATCTAGTTATAAATGAATGAAAAAAACAATTGCACAACAGAACCCTCAAAACAACAAAACTTAAGTTGCCTACAGTTGTAAAACTAAATCAATTTGGATTCACCTACTGTAAATTAGCAGTAGAAACCAATAAAACCTATTTACGTCTAAAGATTTTAAAAATTATTTTTAATTCTTAGAAAAACAGAAGTAGTGAAGAAGATTTTTTCTAAAATCAGAGCAAATTAACCTGGTGGTTTTAGTGGTGAAAACACCGCTATAGGTTTGAGATTTGGGCTCATCAGCTTGGTTTATGTACCAATTGTAACACTTTTAAAAAATGGACCCATCCCAGCATGCAAAATATATGCTTTGGTAACAAATTATATGCTATGGTATAACTATGACAGCATTGATTTATCCGTTTTCATGAAATTATACCTTTCCAGTGAGAGTAGGAAACAGAAGTAAAAAGATAGTTGTTGACTAATTTCATATTGAGCATTAGGGGCAAAAATGGCATACCTGTGTTTATATGTGCACTAATATGTATACGTATGTATGAGAAAAAATATTCAAAAAGGAAAAGCCTAGAGGAAAAAAGACAGAATGGTGCCGTCCATCACAAAGAAGCATCTGTCTCCAGATGTGATGCTGTATATCACATTTAGTCTCTTCCCAGCACAGGGTCTGGGCAGCTGCATCCCTGAGGCTGAGATCCTAGGTTCCTGAAGTATCTGCTCTAATTCGTGATTCTAGGAAAACAACATTTTTGCTGTAGGCACAAAAATATCCATGCACACAGTTCATAAAATATCTTAAGGGGCCCTGGAAAGGGAGAGGAAAGCAGGCGTGGGGAAGCACCAGGCGGGAATGAATGGTCCCTTAGAATAGAGGAAATGTGGCTGGTGCCAAGTCCTGCCGGCGGCCACCCGTGGGCACCTTTCAGTGAAGTGCTCTGGGTAAATATTTGAACACCTCTCCTCCTCAGAACTTTGATCAATATACTGCTCATTGGCAAATTTTTCTATAGCAAAGAGTGTGCCAAATCTTTCACATCTCCCTGTGACTTTCCTGGAAAGGGAAAGGATTGGATAATCTTTTCAGCACATGCCTGTGCTTATGTTCTAAATAAGGGAAAATGGTTATTAGTTTTCCTCCATTATTGTCCTTGGTCAATCAGGGCATCAGAGACTTAACACTATTTTTTCCACCTTCCGTGGATCTATCAAGGAGAGAAGCAGCAGATGGCATTGCATACAGACAGACCAGGAATTGTTTCCTCTCAGGAAAGAAATTACCTGAATTCACAACTGACACCCACACATGTTGAGCTTATGTGTGTATGAGTGTGTGTGTATGTGTGTGTGTTAGGGTATTTTTCATTTGAATAGCATTTAATATATATACGATATACATATATATCATATATATACTGCATATATGCATATATGCAGTACTGCATAGTATTGGCCAAATATATATATAGATTTATGACCTCTGAGTTTCCTCTAGATGTCTAGAACTTAGACTGCAGGAATAATTCATGCTCTAAATTGTGAATTTGAAAGGCCTAAAGTAAAGTGAGCTTCACCTCTGCATTGTGTCGGTCCTATTTCCTTCTAACTGATTCAAAAGTAGAAATTGCTGCCTCTAGAGTATGTTTCAAGAAGTCGTCAAAGGCTGGTGTAAGCAAAATAACATATTTTAAATGTTGTATGAGATATGGAAAATTCTATTACTGAGAACATTTGGTTTGATTCTGTGCCTGTTCAACATATTGCCCATTTCTAAATTAATTTCTAAATGGATTGGTTTATTTATCAACCCAAAGGGTAATTCCACATCTTCAGTAGTTCCTTTGTTTTTAAGTAAGGACTCTAGCGAGGCAAATGTCTTTCAATGGCTTACTTGGATGTCTCAAAATACTAGCATCAGTTATTTTTTTGGGATAAGGAGCTCAATGCCTAAAGAACAAACCTGAACACAAGTAAAGAAAACAATGAAAATATCAATATTAACTTGATCCCTTTCAGTTTTCATATCTTGTCTTAAACTCCTGGCCTCAAGCTATCCTCCCACCTCTGCCTCCCAAAGTGCTGGGATGACAGGTGTGAGCCACTGTGAGCCACTGTGTTTGACTGAGTTTTGATATCTTGTGATTTGATCGGGGTGCATTTAGTACAGAACTGAAGGATTTGGGTAAGTGGTTGAGATGCCTGGTTTGTATGATAAAGCCGTTGTAAGATGCTGCTGACCGGTGCCCAGTCCATAGCTCTGAACCCTAAGAAGGAGTCCTTCCTAAGGAAATGGAAAATTTACTAAGAGATAACCATCTGATTATTTTCTACATGCCAGACATTTTTGAGTACCACATATGTATTGGCCAATTCATTCCTTACAACGATACCATGGTATACATTATACTATTGACCTCACCTTACAGATGAGAAAAAAGAGCTCCAGTGACTTACCTAGGTCACCTCGAAACTGGCAGAACTTGAATTTTTTACCCAGTCTATCAGAGCAGGAAAATGGGTGGCAACTTAATAACTCCTTCATACTTCCTCCCTCTGATCTGTGAGTAAGGTGAGATGATGGGTAGTGATAAAAGAGTTTTCTCAGTGAGGGGAGGCCTGAATGGGAAGAAGGTGCAGAAGAGAACCACATGGGCGGCTACCTGTGTTCTTTGAAGGCAGGAATGCCAAAGATGACAGTTTTCTCTTTTACACTGTCCTAGGCCTACGTCATGATTCCTTTAATAACCAAAATACCATTTATTCCTTTAGCTGCCATCACCTTGATGTCGAACAAGACAGATATGTTCTTATTGCATGAATGAACTGTGGAAGAGGTATGCCATGTGACACTCATGATCAAATGGGATTTTCCAAGTCCTAAGTGTATTTATTAATAGTCTCAAGTCTTTTTATTAGTGAGGCAGCCGATATAGTGGCCTTGCTGTTTAACCCATTAAGCAATGATGCCATTGCTCTGTACCGTCAAAGATGCTATGAGAATATTTAACAACTAAAAGGGCCATTCCTCATCTTTAGCAGTTCCCTTGTCTTTGAGTAAGGGCCCTGATGAGGTAGTTTTCTGGAGGGAGCAAGGTATCTCCCTCCAGAACTACCCATTGCTGAATAACTCTCCATAAAGCCCTCCCATAGTGGGGGTTCATAAATGGAATGGGTCATAAAGAACTAGAAAGAAAGAGTTTTACAGTGGAGAACTGTAAAAGGGAAACTTTGAGATTTTGCTTGGGATTCTATGATTTCACATTCAATCAGTTTTCCGTTGCTGTTAGTAGTAGTAGAACTTAATGTTAATAAGTATAATTATATCATACATAGAGCACTTTATCATTTACAATATTTGATGAGTCCTCTTTCTACAAATAAGAAAATTGGAGCAAGAGAGAAGGTACAGGAAGGTACTGGATTTTGTTATCCTCTCGCGGTACCATTAGCAACCGAGATTAACGTGTTTTCTTTGTCATTTTTTTCAGTGGTGTAGATCTGGGACCTGAATGGCATCTTGGCCTATCAAGGAATGCACATAGCCTGATAAAAACATGGTCCTTCTTAAGAACCACTCAGTCTTCCATTCATGCAAGGGGGCAGTGGGAGGATCACTAGGTAACCACCATGATGTAAACTCAGGTTTCAAAAGCTACTCAGGTAGCTCAGGTTTCAAAACCTGAGTTTTTTGAGTTTGCTTCAGAGAAGCAAACTTACCTCTTAACTCAGACGGATGTGGATTCACTCTACAACTTCAAATATATGAGGTCGAAGGATGTAATGATACCATGCCATAGCTGACCTCTGCTCAAATACTACGTTCCACTTCCTGTTGAATACTAGGCAATGGGCTAGGTGTTTAAGGATAGTTACAACACTGGAATACTTTATTATTCTAGGCATTTTTCATCTATTTTCATTTTGGGATTTAAAGCCTACTCCAGGAAAAGTTGAGATTATTCTCTTTTTTATAAGCCACAGAAGGCTGAATTCAAATATTGCCAAGTTTTATCAGGTAGTTGAAACAAGTAGTTGAGAGATGTACCAGCATTGTTATTTTAAGAAATTAAACACTGATATAGAAAAGATTTGATGGAATCCCATCAAAGCATTAATAGTGATCAAGTCTGGATAGTAAATGCATAGGTTATTTTTATAATGAAAATTTTCCACCATGTCCCAAAAGCAGACAGACTGAAGACCTCCCATGTATCCATTACTTTATGGGAAATATTTTATCTTCTGATTTATTCTTTTTAACTCTCATGTTTTCCAAACAAACATTACCTTTTAATAATCAGAAAATAAGAATGATAAACAGTTCAGAAAATTAGATTAAAGTTAACATTTTTTTCTTACTCTAAGGAGAAGCCCCTTTATATAAAGACACCAGTGAAAAGTCAAAATGATTGGCCCATCCCCAGTTCTTTCCATCAGAAGATTAGTCTCATAAATTTACAAAATGAGAATTGGCAGAGTGGGAAAAAAGCTGTGGACTGCAGTCCTCTGCCTCCCTTCTGGTTCTGGAAGGGGCAGAATTTGACAAGCCCAATATACTAGTAGACAAACAGCCCAAGTCCCACCACCCCCATTCAGAAGCTCACCTCTGGGTTTCGCCTACAAAATTGAAGTTTGGGATTTGGATCCATGCATGTGTCTGTGGAAAAGCGAGTGTGAAACACCTATCTTGAGCCCTCCACCCACAGGGAAAAGGGGACATGAATCCTAACTGTATTCCATTTGAAAGACACGTAATTTAGAAATGTGCAATATGTTGAACAGGCACAGAACCAAGCCAAATGTTTGCAGTCATAGAAATTTCCATATGCTGTACAACATTTAAAATATGTTATTTGCCTATGCTAGCCTTCAACAGCGAGACCTTTCTCTTGGGCTAAAATGACAACCTCTATCCAGCGGCCAGTACTAACACTGATGTTACAAACTGGACGCTGTGTGTCCTCTTGGCTTCCAAGCAAGGGGCCTCCCTCCAGAACTACCCATCGCTTAACAACTCCCCATGAAGCTCTCCCATAGTGGGGGTTCATAAAGGGAATTGGGCATAAAGAACTGGAAAGAAATAGTTTTACAGTGGAGCAGTGTCAAGGGGAAACTTTGGAAAGTTTTGCTTGGAATTCCATGATTTCACATTAAATCAGTTTTCTACTGCTGTTAGTAGTAGTAGTAGTAGAACTTAATGCTAATAAGTATAATTATATCATACATAGAGTGCTTTATCTTTTACAATATTACATGAATTCTCTTTCTACAAATAAGAAAATTGGAGCAGAGAGAAGGTACAGGAGTTTCCCAGCATCACACAGCTAGCTGCACAAAACAAACAAAAAAACTACTAGAAGACACTCAGCACCCACTTCTCTTCTAGATATTAACAAAACAAAGCAAACAAGAATTGATTCTTGACCCAAAGCATTATCTGGCCAGAGAGAGAGAAAGACACACACACACACACAGAGAAACAAGATTTAAGGCAAACCATGGCATGAGTAGAGTCCCATTGACAATCGCTGCCTAAAACATCCATCCTCCTACCCCATGAAGCTGCTGTAGACACCAGTCACCTTAGTCCTCTTGACTCAGGGCTGACCAGTGTGTCTTTCTTAAGCCCCTGACATTTGTTGTTCATTTGTTCAGGGGCCTCCTCCCAAGCAAATTCTCCTCTCTGCACCCCAGCCTGCCTGTTGCTTTACTCTGCCACCTGAGGATGAAGCTCCCGCCCTCCTTTGCTTTCCTCAGTGCTAAATTCTTTGGGCTTTTCTTAAGGTGCCATTGGACAAATCGACATTAAAATATGAGGGAAAAAAATTAATAAAAACATCCAGTCTTACTTTACACCAGCTGTGCATTTAAAATTTTTTATTGAATACACATACAGAAAAAAGTGAACATATCAAAAGTATACAGTGCTATGAATGTCAAAGTGAACACACCTGTGTAACCAGCAGGACCAAGAAACTGAACATTCCCAACTTTCCAGATGTGCTCCTCGTGCCTCCTTCCAGTCATGACTGCCCAACCAAGGATGCTCTCTATCCTGACTTCCAATAGCATAGGTTAGCTGTGCCTAGTTAGGACTTTATATCAATAGAATCATAAACTGTATCTGTTTGTGTCTGCCTTCTTTCGCTGAACATTGCTTTTGTGTGATTCATTCATATTATTGTGTGGTGTTGTAGATATTTTTCCCTTATTGCTCTACAGTGTGGAATTCTGTGAATATACCACAATGTGATATTTAACCATTCTGCAACTGACATGTCATTTAGGTTGTTTCCAGTTCTTGGCAACTTCAATTAGTGTTGCATTCTAATGCATGCTTTGAGTGAATATGTGGTGCATCTTTCCGATGAGTATAAACTTGGGAGTAGAATGCCTGGGTCACAGGTATGCATACATTCAGGTTTATTAGACACTGCCCGATATAGTTTGGATGTTTGTCCCCCCCAAAATCTCATGTTGAAATGTGATCCCTAGTGTTGGAGGTAGGACCTCCTGAAAGGTATTTGGGTTATGAATGGCTTAGTGCCCTCCCTGCAATAATGAGTGAGTTCTCACTCTATTAGTTTACATGAGAGCTAGCTGTTTAAGAGTCTGGCACCCTCCTCCTCTCACTCTTGCTCCCTTTCTTGCCATGGAACACACCTGCTCCCCCTTCACCTTCTGCCCCGAGTCAAAGCTTCCTGAGGCCTCACCAGAAGTTGAGGAGATGCTAGTGCCATGCTGTTTATACACCATGCAGAACCATGAGCCAAATAAACCTCTTTTGTTTGTAAATTACCCAGCCTCAGGTATTCCTTTATGGCAACACAAAGCTGATTAACAAACTGCTAAATTATTTTCAAAGTGGCTTCATCAACTTACTATCCTACCAGCTTATATGAAAGTTTGGTTGGGTTGGACATGGTGACTCATGCCTGTAATCCCAGCATTTTGGGAGGTCAATGCAGGTGGATCACCTGAGGTCAGGAGTTCAAGACCAGCATGACCAACATGGTGAAACCCCATCTCTACCAAAAATACAAAATTACCCGGGCATGGTGGCAGATGCTTGTAATCCCAACTACTTGGGAGGCTGAAACCAGAAAATCGCTTAAACCCGGGAGGCGGAGGTTGCAGTGAGCCAAGATTGCGCCACTGCACTCCAGTCTGGGCGACAAGAGCAAAACCCCATCTCAAAAAAAAAAAAAAAAAAAAAAAAAAAAAACCACACACACAAAGAAAAAGAAAAAGAAATTTTGGTTGACTGCATAGGTTGCTAAGTCTTACTATTTCCCTTCCTTTTCATTTTATCACTTTTGCTATGTATGCAGTGGTATCACATTGTGATTTTTATTTGCATTTCCCAGATGTAAATTTTAAGAGATGTTTGTAGGGGTCTTTATGGTAATTCAGTAGTGCTTTCCCAATAAGTATCTTTCAAAAAACGAATTGTAGGTATTCTTGATCAATATTGCCATTATCCTCAATAATGGCACTATTGACATTTGGGGTTAAATAATCCTTTGTTGTGAAGAGTTGTCCAGTGTATTTTACGATGGTTAGCAGCACAACCTTCAGTTGTGACAACCCAAAGTGTCTCCAAACACGGCTAAATGTCTGTGAGAGGGAAGGGAGTCATCCTTGGTTAAGAATCACTGGTCTAGATCCATCTGGTACATTCTTGGAGATGTGTCAGTCTCTATAAGGTCTTAGAGATAACACAAGAAGTGGGGATGTCTACATAGAACTAGTTCCACAAAAACAGCAGTGTGCAGCCCAGGGTGGCAAAGGAAGGAAGTCCGTCAGGACCTCTGTATATGTCCCATGACTCAGGAGGCAGAAGTTTATTTGCAACACTTTAAGAATGTGTGGTTGCCCTGCTACCACCACCACCACCCCAGCTGAAAAATCTCTGAGATTCTTCTGCATGCTATCCAACCCACCTTGAAGGGAAACACAGTCATTCAGAAAGCTTCTAGCCAGCCAGAACCTGCCCACCAGTGGGAAGCTAAATAGTTGGTTAGATTTCTTTAATTTGTTTTTAAATTTGCAATATAAAAGAAAAGACAAGTTGTCAGGATATACTTCTCTTATTTACATAGCTTAAAGCAAATATACTTTGAAGCCAATATTTTTTTTTATCATCAAAGATATGTGTGTGTGTGTGTGTGTGTGTGTGTGTGTGTAACAAGAGGAACAAATAGGTAATAAAGCCTTGAGGTAAACCGAGATGAGTGTGAGTCTGGCTGTATATTAAAAACATTGTCTAATGTTGTTTACAAGTGTACTGAGGTCTCTAGAACCAAAACCTTAGATTTAAATCCTGGCTCTGCCACATAATGTTGGGTCATTTAATTTTATTTAATCTCCTTGCGCTCCAGTTTCCTCATCTGTAAAACAGAGTTTATAAAATCTAAACTATCTCATAAGGTTCTTTGGAGATGAATGAGTTAACTGTTATAAAGCAACAATTATGTAGAATAGGTGTTATTACTTTACCTCACTGAAAAAGGAACTGTGTTCCAAAAGGTGAAGTTCATTGCCTAATATCACACACTTAATTTTAGTAGGGTTAAATCTAAAACCCAGTTTCTGCAGGATTTTTATTAGACAAGAGGCTTCAGGCACAATGCATAGGGCTTGTGGCCATCTCTGCTGCAGACCCCTGAGTCCTGCAGGAAATCCATAATATAAAACCCCTACCCTGCTCCCAAACTACAAAAACCCCAAATACCTCAACCCTGTTTTAAATTTTAGTTGTTGTAAACTTTAAGTTTTTCAATATGAGATTTTTAAAAAATCTGTATCAATTTTAGTAACCACTTTTTCTTAAATAAGCAGTGCAGGTAAACCATGTCAAAATATCAACACTAAAAAAAAAATCAACATTGACTTAATGGAAATGAAGAGACAGACCAAATTAAATGAATGAAACATTTCCTTCTTCCTACTCCCTCAGAGTTTGTTGTTGTGGTTGTTATTACTTAGGTTAAGCCAGCTCCCTAAAAACATCGCTTCTGCAGGCAGATTTTTGGGGTGTAATTTTGGCAGAGTGGCATGGTGAGAGTGGAGTGAGGATGGCAGGATTTGAAAGTAACTGAGGAAAAACAGGTGGCAGTGACATTAATAAATGTGATTTTATTCCTTGCAAATTTTGCAAGACAAGTGGAATCTTTGGATGATTTTTGAAAACTATTTGCAAGACATAATTATATTTCTATGGAAAGTATTTGAGTTGGGCCAACCTTCCGCAGCAGAAAATTACAGGAGAAAATCAGTGGGCCTTTGTGCTGAATAAAGGCTGACAATAAGGCCTTATAAATCAATTAAAGTCAGATTTATACACCTAAAGGCCCAGATCATTCTGCAGACTTCCTAGGGCAATTCGGCTTTGTTATCTGTGGACTTGGCCACACCAATTGTCCCTCGCTTAACACTAAATCTCAGCTATCTGAAAAACGAAATTAAACATGTGGAGGCTTTTACACTGAAACTCTTTGGAAAACCATGACAACTCTCCCCAAATGAGGAATCCTATCAGGGTCAGAAAGAGCTTTTGCTAACACCAGGACTTCTGAGCTTGGGTTCTTAATCCGGGTCTCTTGCTTTTCAGAACCCTGTTGTTTGTTTCCAAGAAGGCTTTACTAGTTTTATAAGAATAAGGCCAACAGTTGGTCACACGCAGCACAGAAGAGAATCCAAGCACATCCTGTGAGAGCAAGGCAACCCTATAAGCTTGGGACCTGGGGCAGATGCCAAGGTCTTATGTCAGCCCTCTGTGTGAAGGGACACCTTCTGTCTTCTGAGACAGTGTTCATATTTTCTATCACCCATAACTGACCCAATGGCTCTGAAACTTTTCTACAAACCTGTCACTGTGCCTACAGTCCCTCTAGCCAATGCATTTTAGCAAGCCATCGTTCCTGAAGGAAATATGCTGCAGTTAAAGGGGAGGCCGGGCGCGGTGGCTCATGCCTGTTATCCCAGCACTTTGGGAGTCCGAGGCGGGCAGATCACTTGAGGTCAGGAGTTTGAGACCAGTCTGGCCAACATGGTGAAACCCCATCTCTACTAAAAAAATACAAAAATTAGCTGGGTGTGGTGGCTCATGCCTGTAATCCCAGCTATTTGGGAGGCTGAGGCACAAGAATCACCTGAACCCTGGCAGTGGAGGTTGCAGTGAGCTGAGATCGTGCCATTGCACTCCAGCCTAGGTGACAGAGGGAGACTCTGTCTAAAAAAAAAAAAAATAATAAGTTAGAGACATAGCTAAGACCTCCAACCTCTCAGCATTATGAAAGAGAGAAAAACAGAAGGAGTGGCTAATTCAAATAGCGCATTCCTTCTTCACCCTCACCTGACTCCCTCAATGCAAGATGGCACCAATCACCAAGCACAAGCTACAAGTAGCCAGATCTGACTAATGAGAATGGAAGTGGCCACAACCCCAGGAGCTCTGGTGCTGTGTTGGGCACTTTGGAAAAGTTGTGGTAACTCTCTCAGACCCACCATCCCTGAGACAGGCACTTATCTCCTGGATTAGTACAGTGGCTCCAGACCCTGTCTACCCGTTAGGATCACCTGGGAAGCTAAAAATCTAAGCCCCTATGCTATCACCAATACCAATGAAGTCTCTAAGGGTAGAACCTAAGGAATATGTTTTTGAGTTTTATTGTTGTTGTTTATAATTTCCCCAGGAAATTCTGACTGTGAGCCCTTTGGTATGTGTACCACCACAGAGACACTGAACAGTCCCATCTAGAGACTCATTGTGTGCAAAAGTATGTTTATTTAAAAAGATTTTGGAAGGTCTGCGAGCAACTTTCACCTATTAAATATTTTCCCCTTAATAAATATGACTAAATTTTATTTCCCTAAATGCTTCTCTACCACATAAACTGCTTTTACAGAAACTGTTATTGCTCAGAGAAACACACCACACTTTGTAAAAGTATCACACATATCTTATTTGGAGGAATGGTCTCATAAAGAAAAGTACAATCGCAGAAATCAAAAGTTTCTTCAAGTCTTAATTCCATGAGCCTCTGAAATACATATTTCTCTTTCTCATGGATAATTTGATATGTAAATAGAAATGATAATGCCACTTTAATATAACATTTTCTAGATGAAACATGAGTCTTGACAGTGAAGGCACAATTATTTTTTTCCTGTAAATTACCATTACATCAACTGCATGTTTGAAAAAAAAACACATATGAATCCAAGTATTTTGTTCTGATGACTTTGGTCCAAATTTCTTGACTTACAAAAAATTTCTAAATTAAAAAAATTCTAGATTAAAAAGATTTTGTGTATTCTACTTTAGTGCCATAATATTACATTGAAATTTTCCACCACAAGTTACATATCACTATATGAACAAAAAAAAGAAGGAAGGAAGGAAGGAAGGAAGGAAGGAAGGAAGGAAGGAAGGAAGGAAGGAAGGAAGGAAGGAAGGAAAGAAGGCAGGAGGGAGGAAGGGAGGGGAAAGAGAAGAAAGAAAGAAGAAAAGGTAGGAAAGGAAAGGAAAGAAAGAGAAAGAGAGATAAAGAAAAATTTGTCAGTTTCACTGAAATCTCAACAAGCCTTTGACCAGTTTCCATTGTTAAGAAGGGTAGGAAGAATAAAGGGTCAGAGAAGTGGTTAATAATCCTTTCTGAAATTGTGCTTCTATTGTTTCTACTGTTCTACTATTTCTCTTCCTCTAATCATCAACTTTTCTACTTATTTCAGAGAAATGTTGAACACACAGCAAGATGGCAACTGGCTACAAGATAAGAGAAGAGGCCTCATAATAAAACCTATCTTGCTGGCACCTTGACCTTGGACTTCCCAGCCTCTGGAACTGTGACAAACAAATTTACATTGTTTAGATGACCCAGTTGGTGATAATTTATTATAACAGTCTAAGCAGACAAATATAACTAGTTATTTGGAGACAGAGTCAGTTGCAAGGATCTGAGCAGATATTGGTAGTGTCAACCTAAAAGGAAGAAGCTGAGGCAAAATTAACATAAGTAGAGAGTTTTTTTGGGCCCAGCCTGAGGAATACTACCCTGGAGCACAGATTGAAATTGCCCTGAATATATACTCTGAGTAGTAGCAGTAACAAGTGAATTTGTGAAGGCAAAAGAGGTGGACAGGGAGTGGGCTGATACAAAGTTGTTTGTCAGGAATTCTCATAGGTTTGCAGAAATAACATTGATGAGGGATTGGCTATACTTGTTAAGCCATAGAGTATGTGTTATAGTGACTGGGGTGTCAAATTATTAGGTTAATTTATAGTTACTGTGGCAAGAGCAAACAATTTCAAGAGATGAAACTTAAAAGGAAGAGTAGGACATGATTGCTGTCTCATTTTAATGTCTGTCTGTGCCTGATAATTGAAAGAACTTCCTTTTCTCAGATAAAATTTATTTTCTTTTCTCAGTAGATAAACATATTTATGATCACTTTGCTTTTTTTTCAGCAGTTGATAGTACTCTGGTCTTTTTGAGACTGCCTTTGAAAAATTATAACTGTGAGAAATCTAACACACCTGACTCCATTTTGCTTCTAACCTCACAAACTAACTGTCTTTGCTCACTTTTGTGCATAGGCTAAGCTAATTATGGGAAGAATTTAGTTTATCATTTAACTGATGAATTTAGTTTATAGTTTAATTTTAAAGCAAGGATAATAATAGTCCCTTTTCAAAACTAACTCCCTCCCTGTCTGGGGACCAAACCACCAATGTAAAGCTAACGAAAAGCCACAAGGTTAAAATTTTGATGGAGGCCTGAATTCTGCTAAGATATAGGCATAGATGAACAGTAAGCAGTCATTGTCTCCTGGCTTGCTTTCTATAATAGGAGTCATGTAGCTTTGATCACAAGATTTGTAACTTCCCTAATTGCCCCCATTGATTACATCACTATAGTGAAACCTAAGACTTGTCTTTGAGATATTTTTCAGATTTTGCTTTCTGATGGATCAACTGATACCACTTGGACCAGTGATCCCCACCCAGGAACTGACTCAGTGCACAAAGACAGTTTTGGCAGCCCTATGACTTCATCCCTACTTGAACCAATCAGTAGAACGCATTCCTTAGTCCCCTTCCCACCTAACCACCCTTAAAATCCCTAGTCTCCAAATTATCAGGGAAGTAGATTTGAGAAGTATCTCCTATGCTCCTCTCTTGGCCACTCTGCAATTATTAAACTCTCTGCTGCAACGTCTGCTATCTCAGTGTATTGGCTTTTTCTGGGCGGCAGACAAGAAAAACCTGGTTGGATGATAACATTTTCACTATCTCTAATCCAACCTAACATCACACAAATCTCAGAAACAAAAGACTGCTTCCAAATATTCTGTACTCTGCTGTCCCCAAGTCAAGATATAGTCATTCACAGATTTTGAGGAAAAAAAATCTCAATCTAATGTTGAATCTTGAATATGCAACTTAGATATTAACAGAAAATTGCTTCTAACCCTCAACAATATTATTTGTGGTTTTAGATGTTAAAAAATATCATAAGTAGTGCCCCACGTACAACTTGCTTGCAAAAATCTAATATTTATTTCAAAACCCAATCAAAGTTCTCTGATTGCTCCCAAAGCTATGTTTGGAAAATATTTCCCAAGATTCCAATTGGTAACCTAGCTGGGTCTTAATGATTATTTATTTGAAAATATCAGTAATTGTAATAATAATCAATGAATTAGAATTATAACATTAGCTAAATTTTGTTAAGTACTTGCCTTGTGCCAGTTAAGATTCTAAGTGTTCCCATTAATTTGTTTAACTTTCATATCAATCGTATAAGGCTCACCTCTTAACTCTTATGATATTCTAAAGGTGGAAACTGAGGATAAATAACTCACAAAAAGCCAGAAAGCTAGTAAGAAATAGAATCTGGTTAAAACTTGTCCTAGAATTCACAGGCTGAACCATTACCCAGAAGATTTTTCCTTTTTGCCTGGGTGAAAGTCCAGTGGCTTCTGAAGTTGGTTTGTGTCTCAGAGCTCACATTCTTCTCATTGTTTGGAAAGTTGCTGGTACATTATCTTAGGGTCACATCCAGCACTTTATGGACTCTCCCCCAAACTACCTTCTAGTTTTCTCTTTCTAGCTAATATGAATCCTATCTTGAGAGGATAATAGACAACCTGACATTCTCAAATATGCTCAGGATGTCTGTGCCTTTATTATTTATTCATACTGTTTCCTTTAATAGAAATGCTTATTTTCTTGATGTTACCTATAAAAAGCTCACCTGTCTTTCTGAATTCAGCTCAAAATCTGTTGCTTCCATGAAACTTAAGCTGAGCTTCTTTTTGGAATTAATTTTCTCCTCTTTGACTTTATTATGTATTTCCTTCTATTCTTTCCCTTCAAAGCTTGAACCTTGAGTATAATTAATCAAATGTTTGCTTATCTCTCTCACCGCTCTGTAAATTCCTTGAAGGCTAAGACGTGTGCTACTAACATTTTTGTACTCTCCAAAGGACTTAGGACAGAGCTTCTAAACGTATTAAAATATTTTTAATTGAAGTATAACTAATAAGAGTGCACTGACTGCAAGTATACACTGTGATGAATGCTCACATAATGAACATATCTATAAGTGATAAATTAGATTATTGCCAGCCCTCTGGAAGTCCCTATTTTGCCCCCATTCCCCAATAAGATAAGCTTCCTGAATTCCACTCATTTGTTAGTTTTGTCTACTGTTAAACATTGCTTGCATGGGATCATGTAGTCTATACTTTTTCTATCTGGTTTCTTTCTTTCAACATTGTATTTGTGAGATCCACCAGCTTTTGTCTAGAAGTAGTTTGTTAATGTTTACATAGTATGTAGTATTCCACTGTGTGAATATACCACCAAGTATTTATCCGTCCACCTGTTGATGGACATTTAGATTGCTTCCAATTTGGAGCCATTATGAATAGTGCTGCTATCAACATTCCTGTGCATGTCTTTGCTATACATGTGTAAGCATTTCACTGGATATATACCTAAGCCTGGAATTGAGTCATATGGCATACACATGTTCAGTTTCAGTAGATACTGACAGTTTTCCAAAGGGATTGCATTTCCTTGATGAACAATGAGATTGAACACTTATTCATATGTTCATTGACTATTGGGGTATCCCCTTTTATGAAATGCTTACTCAAGTATCTTGCCTATGTTTATATTGTGTTATCTTTTTTCCATTGACTTTTAAAAATTATTTATACATTATGAAACCAAACATTTTGTATGTTTTCTGTCTTGGAAATATTTTCTGTCAATCTGTGGCTTACTAAATTCTTTTTGATGAATAGAAGTTCCTAATTTTAATATCATCAGTGTATCAGTGTTTTAATTTATGGTTTATAGTCTTTTGTTTCTTATAAAAGAAATCTCTGTCAACTACATACTTATAGTTTTCTATGTTTTATTTTATCAGTAATCAAAGTGGGGTATGTTAAATTAAGCATAGCCTAAAACTGCCTCCTTATGTATTTTAAGTTTGGTCTAAAGGTTTCTCTGTACACCGTAAACTGTAACCTAACTGGGTATGTAAACAGACTGTAACCCACTCTTGTGCCAAATCACTGAATGTCTGCCAACCGAAGGTAGCCCACTGCTCAAACCATGTTCAAATAAGGCAAACACAAAACTGTAACCAATCTGGCTCTTTCCATATCTCACTTCCCATATTCCGTACATTGCTTTCCTTTTTCTGTCCAAAAGTCTTCTTCCACCACGTGGCTGTGGTGGAGTGTCTACGAACCCATTCTGGTTCAGGGTCTGCCTGATTGAAAATCATTCTTTATCCAGTTAAACTCTGTTAATTCATCTAAGGTTTTCCTTTTAACAGATGTGATATGTATTTTTTTCAGTTCCATATGCATTATCCATTGACCAAACATCACTATTGTTCTGCAGTGCTACCTTGCCCCAAATCAAGTATCTCCATATGTATGGGCCTGCTCCTCACTTCCTATTCTGTGCAATTGGCTCATCTTTCCATCAATTCCACACTCTTTTAATCCTGCAGTTTTCGATTGTTTTTACGCACAGTAGCGCATCATATCTAGCTCCATACCATTACAAGATTTTTAGAGTCATCCTTGAGCTTATTCACTTTTATATACATTTTAGAATCGTCCTAATAGTTCCAACTGGATTTTTGATGGGATTATATTAAATCTACCAATCATTTGAGGAAAGCTGACATCTTTTCATTATGAACACATTGTCCTTAATGTGTTTAGATTTTCTTTAACTTTATTCTCACCAAATACCACATGTCCTCACTTAGAAACAGGAGCTAAATGATGAGAAGACATGGACACAGAGGGGTGCAACATACACTGGGACCTATTGGAGGGTAGAGGGTGGGAGGAGGGAGAGGATCAGGAAAGGAAAAATAACTAATGCGTACTGGACTTACCTGGGTGATGAAATAATCTGCACAATAAACCCTCATGACACCAGTTTACTTATGTAACAAACCTGAGCTTGTTCCCTGACCTTAAAAGTTAAATATAAAAAAAAGAATATCTGTGAATAAAAACTATTTTGATTAGAAATATAGTTTCAAATGGAAAAATAGATTTTCTTTAATTGTTCTCAGTGTTTTATGGATTTTGTGTAATAATCTTTCCTCAATTTCATTAAACTTAATCCTATTTGATGAGTTTTTAGGCGCTAATTGAGATACTACTTTTAAAATTTAAATGTTTGCTTTGTTGTTGATGTATGCATATGCAGTTAAAGTTTTACGCTGACATTGTATACAATGGCCTTGCTAAATTTAATTATTGATTGTAAATATTTTCTGTATTTAAAATGATACCGTCTATTAGTTTTGACAATTTTATTTCTTCCTTTACAATTCTTATACATTTTTGTTACTTTTGACTTATGACAGTTGCTAAAACGTTTAGCATAAAATGTTTTCAGAAATGGAGATAGTGTCTCCTTCCCAATTCCAAAACTTCAATATTTCAATAATAAATAATACATTTGCTATAGATATATTTTAGGTAACATTTATCATATTAAGGATGTTATTTTCTATTTATGGTTATTAAAAGGTTTTTTTAGAAATTGTTATTATGAATGAATATAGAATTGTATCAAGTGAGTACATCAAGTGAAATGATCACATGATTTTTCTACTTTTGTTAATGGGGTGAATACTTTGATAGGTTTGGTTTTCAAATATTAAATTAATATTCTATTTCTATAATAAATCCATCTTAGTTATAACATGTCTTTTTAAATATTTCAAAATCGATTTGCTAATATTTTTCTTAGAATGTCTTGCATATATATTTATAAGGGAGGTTAATGTGTAATTTTCTTGACATGTTTTAGTATGAAAGTTATACTGACCTCATAAAAAGAATTGGGAAATTATCAGTTTTTCTGTTATATTTACTTTTCCATTATATTTTTTTCTTTAAATATTTGGTAGAATTACCATTCAATACTGACTTGTAAATTTTTTTGTGTGGGACTTTTTAAATTCTAGATTTCATTTTTGTAAATACATAAAGGACTATTTCCTTCTTTGTTTCTTCTCATGTCAGTACTGGTAAGTTGCATTTTTCTAGGGATTTTACTATTGTAAATTTTCAAATTTTTAGCTTAAAATTATTCATAATATTCTATAATTTATTTTCATAGATCTAGAGCAATGACTTATTTTCATGTATATTATAGCAGAGGGGACTTTATATGAGACTGCTGCAGAAAAATTCCCTCATTTTTTGCTTCCCTAATAGTGTCATTATTTTATCTTCAATGCTGAAGAGTATTTCTAACTAGATACAGAATTCAGAGTTGACAGCGATTTTTTTCTCTGCACTTTTTCCTATTCTATAGGTTTATGTCTTTTGTTTCTTTTGAGATGTCAGCTGTCAGTTGCTTTCCTTGCTGCTTTGAATGTAAGATGTTTTATTTCTGACTTTTCTACTCATTCTCACTGAGTGGGGCAGGAGGGTTTGTCCACGAAATTTTGTTATTTGTTGTTGGATGCAGACCCTGTCCACATTTTAAGTTTTAGATTTGATAGCATTTAAAAATGTTCATCAGTCTCTTTGTTAAATGTCATAAATGCAGCTTTCAGAGCAGTGAGAACTTTCTTTCCTTGTAAGTTTTTATTTTCCCCCTCTATAATAAACTGTTAGAACAGGCAAGAAAGCTGATACACGACAAAAATATTAAGGCACCACCACATGACTTCACAAAGATCTGGGTCCAGGATAGCACAAAAAACTGTGGTTCTTCATACACGTATGAAAATGGCTCCAATATTGAAAAATTAGGAAAGTTAACCAAAGATTCAAGTTACAGTCTGGCTTAGCTTTGCTAAGGGTATCGTAATTACCATGTGTGTCTGCATGTTTGTGTGCATATACATGTATATATGTGAACATGTATAAGAAGTGAGAATTTTGTGCTCAAACCCTCATTGATAACTCCTTAATAAAAATTTAAAATTGCTCCCTAAAATGATGATGAATATTCTATGTATTTTCATTTCACTAATGTACATTCTCTATTTAACTCATACATATAGTTAAAATACATGCAAATTCATTAATATGTATTCATGTCAGTTGCCTTCAATGCAAAATACCATAGGGTTATAAAACAGTGAACTAGAAGCCTTGGAGTGGGCAGATGGTTTGCTTAAGGTATATGTTTCTCTAAGGGTTAATTCTTTCCATCTTCCTAAGGTAGTTTATCATCTTTAAAACTGCATTATTATGTCTAGCAATCTATCAAAGGGAAATGGTCAAACCGGGCAACAATTTATGTATAAAGGTAATCTCCATAGCTTATTGGTAATTTAAAATACTATTAGCCTCTAAATATCTAAAACCCGCTGTAAGTAAACAAATTATGGACCATCTTTACCATAAAATGTTAAATTAAATATTTTTAAAACATGGGACAATTTTTATTTCTACTAAAATGTTAAGCAAGAAGCATAAAGTACTAGAACTTTATACACACTATGATCTCAATAGATGGAAAGAAAAACAAGTATGTAAAGAGTAGTTATTAACTTTGAGAATTACAGGTGATTTTTATTTTCTTTTTAGAAATACCTATTTAGGCCAGGTGTGGTGGCTCATGCCTGTAATCGCAGCACTTTGGGAGGCCAAGGGAGGCAGATCACCTGAGGTCAGGCGTTCAAGACCAACCTGGCCAACATGGCGAAACCCCATCTCTACTAAAAATACAAAGATTAGCCGGGAATGGTGGCTGGCACCTGTAATCCCAGCTACTCCAGAGGCTGAGGCAGGAGAATCGCTTGAACCCAGGAGACAGAGGTTGCAGTGAGCTGAGATCGTGCCATTGCACTCCAGCCTTGGTAACAAGAACGAAACTCCATGCCCAAAAAAAAAAAAAAAAGAAAGAAAGAAAGAAACATTTATTTAATATTAATTAAATTTAATTCATCCCAATCCTCCAAAATTATAAATAAATAATAGTTATTATTCCCTTTATAACATTGCTTGGAACCCCAGTCATATATAGAATGCTCTACGATCATTCTTTCAGGTAGATCAATGGTCCATTACTTAGCAGGTTATGTCTTATGTAACATGGCAAATTTTAGAGGTTTCTATCCTTTTAAAGATACCAAACCTCACTTCCACTAAACAAAGTGGTGAATAAGGAATGAATTCCTTTCAAGTTTCTTAAGGGTATATCAGCACAATGGAAGTTAAAGTAATTAGCTAAAGAATTTAGGCCAAAACATACTCTTAAAAAAATACTGGATGTTGGAGCTGAATGGCCAAGATTATTTGTCAGTGTTGATCAAATTTACCAGCTGCTTGCTTAACCTCTGCTTTTTGTCTACCTTTGAATATACATACAGCTTCGGGCAGTCAAAGGAATCAACACTGCCATATATTCCTATCACTGAGCGTCTGCGTTTATAGTCAGTTTGTTTAGACATCATGCCAAAATAACCAGTTCAAGAGTGAAAAACATAACCAAGGAAAGAAAGAATTAATATTATAAAACTTATCACTATGGTACATCTCATTAATTGGACAAATACAAACTACCACAAACCCCATCATTATCCAAATAAAATATGACAAGGTATTTTATCAGATTAAGTACCTGTTCTTCTTCAATACAAAAGTGGCAAGGTACTATTTAACATGATAAAGAAATACTTTTACAAGCCAATAATTAGCACTATGCCTAATGCAGGTAAGTATGTCAATAATTAGCACTATGCCTAATGCAGGTAAGACCCAACTGGTAACATTTAACTTTATTTTGGATGTCCTAGACAATGAAATAAGACTTGAAATGTAAATTGAAGCCTTATGTATTATGAAGAAGAAAATAAGAATTTTATCATTATTTTAAATAAGTTGGTTTTATTAAAATTCCAAAATGTTCTGTTGAAAATATATTAGAATTAAAGTATTCAGTGACTCAGATGGATAGTTTATATAAATCTCTATCAAAACCATTAACTAGAATGGATAAAATCTTTTATTCTTAATAGTACAGAAAATAATAAAAAACTCTGAAGTTTCTAGAATACTCAAGGATATGTCTCCTGTGATAATTTTATGTAGATAATTATAATTCTGAAACTAAAACGTACTTATTATATAATGAGACACATGAAGTTTCTGAATAACAAAAATAGCCATATTAAAAGTTGCATAATTGTTGGTTTTCAAATAATGTATTAAAAATATGTGAAATAAGCATCTATAATGCTTCAACAGTTAAAATAGAATTGTGCTAATATTTAAAGCTAGCCAGTAAGAATAGAAAGATTGAACAAATCAACAAAGAACAGATTATACATACGTATGTACACAATGAATGTATATGATACTCATAGATAAAATGCTAATCTATGGTATGAAATCCATAAAAACAAAGCCACACCAGCAAAAATCAGAGAGTAAGAAAACAGTTCAATGAAAATTTGGGGGAAACTGGTCTGATTATTTTGGGGAAATATCTAGTTTGATACCTATTCCATGCCGTATATCAAAGTAAATTCAAAGAAGATTAAAAGTCAACCATTAAAAAATATAATGTTTACCACTAGAAAAAAATTAAAGCAAAAACTGATCAAATCTAAGGTAATAAAATTTCTTGCTAAATCAAACACCATGGAATAAATAAAAACATACATGCATAGATTTAACTCCTGAAATTTGTTCATATGTAAGCAAAATTAATGGTAATATATTAAACTACAGTAAATGTGCAACAAATGTTAGTCATGAATAATATCTTTATCATATAGAGAGTTCACAGAAATCAGTGAGAAAATTACCAAGATCCCAATAGGTAAATGAGAAAAGAACAGGATACAGTCTATAAAAGGGATTACAAATGTCTCATGAAATTAGCAATAGCATTTTATTTTCTTTTTAGTTTTAAAATTTTTCACTGATAATTTTTAAAAACAATTTTAGTTTCTCCCCTTCTCTTTCAATATAATGGCAATTTTTATATGATTATATTAATGGTATTAGTAAAATACTGACTTTCCATACATGTTAGGGATCTGGAGCTCCTCTTCAAATAACTTGTTTAAGTAAAAACACGAATACTTTTAAACTATGAATTGAATAATAAATAATAATAATGCCACTAAGTTAACTAACTCATAAGCAGCAAATCAAATACTGCATGTCCTCACTTATAAGTGGGAGCTAAACCGTGGGTACGCAGAGACATAAAGGTAGAGATAATAGTTTCCGGAGACTCCAAAAGTGGGGAGGTTGAGAGGGAAGTGACGGTTGAAAAATTATCTATTGGGTACAATGTTCAATATTTGGGTGATAGGTACACTAGAAAACCAGTCCCCACCATGATGCATGTAATACCCATGGAGCAAACAATCAAATGTACCCTCTGAGTCTAAAAAAGGAAAAGGAAAAAGAAAAGAAATGGGCATAGAAAAGTTAAAAGGCTTGCCTAAAAATTACTGATGAAAAATGAGGACTAAAGTGGTTGACCCCAGGACAGGACTCTTTCTAATACATCTGTGTTTCCCAAATGTCTTCCCAAATGGTGTTCAAAATTTTGAAGTATCTGTGTAGCAATACTATTTTAAATGAGAATATCCAATGTTGGTCAGAATGTGGTTAAATGAAAAGTAATTATTTTCTATTCATTCATTATCCAAAAATTGCCCAGTGTCTACCTTTTGCCAAGTATTTTTCAGGTAGTTCAAAAGACAGTGTTTACTATTACCAAGTTTCCATCTTTCACAAACATATATCGTACTAGATGAAACAAAACAAATAAAAAGTTTAAAATAATTAGTATAATTCATATAAAGATAAGTACTATAAAGAAAATCAAGCAAAGGAAGGGGTTAGAGTGTGACCTGGCTGAGGAGTAGGGCAGAATCACGTGGGATACTTCAAGGAATGTCCCTCTAAGGAGATGACCTTTGATCATCTCGTGGAGAGAAGTCAGAACCAAGCTATGAGACAGGAACGAAGGTGAAAGTTGGAGGAATTACGCAGGCCTGCGTGCTCGGGGGAGAGTCAGTGAGTAACAATTGCAAGAAAGGAAGTTGTAGAGAAAGACAGGGGCCAAACCAGGCGGGGCTGGCTCAGGTAACCCCATCTCATTCTCATGTTGGATGCCGTACAAATGGCAAAACTTTTCTGGAAGGAAAAATTGGCAATGCTTATAAAAAACCATAAAAAATAGTATATTTAACTCAGTAATCCCACTTATGGAAATATATTCCAGGAAAATCATTCTCTGTCATGCCCAAGAGTGATTAGTTCAGACATTACCAGTCTAAAAGTTTCTTATCCCACCTCCCTATCTGTATCATACTTCTTCCTTCTGGAGGATGAATGAACTGATATTTGTTTCAGAAAAAAATACAAAATGAAGTCTCTTAGGTAAAAGCTCCTTAACATCTGCATTCTGACCTATTTGATCTTCATATCCATCCTTGCCTCATACCTTCCATCCTCTGTGGGAGTGGTGTCCTCCTGCTACCCTACTTTTAATAATGAAAATACTATTTTACTAATATTTACACCTAACCAGAAACATTAGAACTGAACAAATCAACAGGGAATATGTTGTACATATGTGTGTGTATGATAAATGTATATAATATTCAAAGATAAAATACTAATGCACTATAAACATGGAATCAAAGAACAAAATCACACCAAATTGTTCCACTTTCTTCAGTAGATTCTGATCCTTGTCTCTTTCCTGGTCTGGAAACTCACTCAGTTATTTCTCCTTAATTATAATCTTCCATTTCTCTGTCTCTACCAATCCCTTCTCTTTGACAATTCAACTCAAAAACATAATTCATCATTGAAAAAACAAAGCAAAAGCCTCCCCTTTCTCTCTCTCTCTCCTGGTCCTCTTAGGCAACTTTTCTCAACTATCTGCTTTATTGACTATACTTCTTCTCTTTGATTTGCTCTCAAATTTTCCACCATCTTGGTCTTGCTCCCAGTTGTTGCAGTGGAAACCCCTCTGGAAAATACAAGCCATGTCCTCACTGTGGCTACATCCTTTTTTATATCCAACATTTTGCTATCGTTAGGCCTCAAGGGTGGACTTGTTCATATGGAGCACATCAAGCCACTAAGAAAGTATAGAATGGAGGTTCTACATTTTTTAGTATCCTGTCTATAACGAGGACTTAAATTACCTTATTTTTACATTCTTGGTAGAGGTATCATAAACTACTTTTGAAATAACATCTGTAATACCTTAGTTTGGATTAATTTCATGTATTAACCCTACAAAAACATAGAAGTCCAGATAATGGGTCAACACATAAACAATCTGTGATTAGAAAGTGTATTAGTCTGTTATGAGACTGGGTAATTTATAAAGGAAAGAGGTTTAATAGACTCACAGTTCCACATGGCTGAGGAAGTCACAGGAAACTTGCACTCATGAAAGGTGAAGGAGAAGTAAGTACCTTCTTCACAAGGCAGCAGGAGAGAGAGACAGAGAGAGAGTGAAGGGGAAACTGCCACTTTTAAACCATCAGATCTCGTGAGAACTCCTTCACTATCATGAGAACAGTATTGGGGAAACTGCCCCCACGATCCAATCACCTCCCACCAGGTCCCTCCCTCGACTCGTGGGATTCCAGTTCAAGATGAGATTTGGGTGGGGACACAGAGCCAACCCATATCAGAAACAACAGCTTCTAAATATAGCACAGTGTGAGGAGCTGCTGATTGCATAGCGGGAAGATTGAAAACACTGAGGCATAACTCAACACTAGATATTGCCATGAAGAGAAGGTGGTATGTGTTAAAAGAGAGAAGACACCATATAAAATAAGATAGAAGAGAGCTGAATACTTCTTTTTTTCATAACTTAGTGTAATGATCTATTGATCTTTGCTTGATGTTTTCTTTTGAGAAGACCTCTTTGTTCTTGTCTAACTGAAGACTCTATCCCCATGAATCTGCTATTGTAAATGGGCTGTTTTATGAAATGGAAAGCAAAAAAAAAAAAAAAAAAAAAAGTGTTCACCCAGGCAAGAGATGCCACTTTCTATTCATTTCTGATGCATCTAGTTTCCTAACACTTACAACTTGCCAAACTGCAGGATAAAGTACATAGAGTAAAATTATACAGACTTGCAAAAAGATTTGAATTCAGGGTATTAATAGCAGAAGGAATGTTCTTCTGGGAGTAATCTAAGTGTTATATTTACCTTTGGTTTGAGAATATTTGCAGTGAGGAATTTCAAATGCAAATATTTTAAAAGCATAGCATGTTGGTAGAGAGATACTGTGAGCACTTCTGTTTTCCTTTTAAAGAAAGGTTTTTCTTGCCTTTCTATTGGAATCTTAATGAGACCATAATTACGATAGCAAAAGGGGGAAAATACAGCTGTTAAATGCTTGGTGTTACTGTATATATAGTCCCTGCACTATATTAAAAAAAAAAAATCTGAAACCATTCAAGAGAGAAAAAAAAGATGATTTAGCAAAGTAAATCTTGTACTCTTATATTTTTGGTATGCATGGATTTTTTTCACCATAACTGTTTCGAAATTTGACAGTCAGGTTTCCTCTTATTTGTTCTTTTCATTTTAATTGAACCATAATACAAAATACTTTAAAAGAAGACTTACCTCAATTTTTGTCGCTTCCATATACATATCTAACCCTCCTTTCCATGTTAAATGTAATAATTATGAAACTATTCATCTCCAAAGTTTCAATTATTTTCTAGGGTACACTCCTCTTAGGAAGTTATGCGTATCTGTGCATGCAATATGCTATGGGGGAAGTATATCTTTTAACACAAGACTCGTGATTACAGAGACCCTCACCTTTTAGTCCAAAGCAGTATTTGTATTTTCACTGTATTTGTCCAGAAAAAGCACTATCCCTCTTAAACAGATGAACATGTTCAATTTGATTCAATTAATGTTATGCTTAATAAAACATCCAAAATGGAACACTAATTCTTCTGGTGATGTGCAGACCTTGACTTAAGCAGACAAACGCAAATTTACAGAATAAACAGAATGCGCCGGGTAAATCCTAATCCAAAATGTATTCAGAGTGATTCATCACTAATAGTACTTGTTAACTAGATCGAAATTTTTAACTGCAAGGTCTGGTAGAGATCATTTAATTCGAATCTCTTCTATTTTCCTTTCCTTCAAAAGAACAAGACCAGAGTGATCCTGAGACTGAGGGTTTTGACATGCGTCGCATAATATAGAGTAGAAGGTAATAGTGGGATTGCCATGATCTTCCCACGCTCTTCAAAACTTTTAAAACCAGGCTGACTTCCCTGATGAAGAGGATCAAGTGATTTCTGTGTTTTCCCATCTTCCACTGTTTGCACAACGTCTCAATTGTGTACTCCATTGAACCATCTAAGAGTTCAATCTATATGGATTAGCTCAACCGAACTACAGATCCAAGACAGGACCTGCTCCAGGTTGTGAGTGAAGCATATTTCAATTTAGGCACTCACCTGGATATCTCAGCCTCAGGATCATAAGTTACAAACACTAAGCTTCAGGCAATAGTAAAGAGGTATTTTCATCAGCATTACATACTCTTTTTTTTTTTTTTTTTTTTTTTTGAGACGGAGTCTTGCTCTGTGCCCCAGGCTGGAGTGCAGTGGCGCCATCTCGGCTCACTGCAAGCTCCGCCTCCCCGGGTTCACGCCATTCTCCTGCCTCAGCCTCCCGAGTAGCTGGGACTACAGGCGCCCGCCACCTCGCCCAGCTAATTTTCTTGTATTTTTAGTAGAGACGGGGTTTCACCGTGTTAGCCAGGATGGTCTCGACCTCCTGACCTCGTGATCCGCCCGTCTCGGCCTCCCAAAGTGCTGGGATTACAGGCTTGAGCCACCACGCCCGGCCTCATACTCTTATTTTAAATTACAATTTCAATGCCTCTACATGTTAATAGGTGATACATATACGAGTTCCAAATTTGCAAGATTTGAAACTGCTTTTCAATCTTCTATGCACTTTGAAAAGAAACTATGCACTTGATGGATTGCTTCATCGCTAAAAGCCTGTTTCTGACCATAGCAAGAGTAGCCCCAGGTCACCCATCATTGAAAGAAGTGGAACTCGACATACTGAGTGGTGGCGCAAGTCTTCAAATTTCCAGGGGACACTTGGCAGGTGAAAAGGGTTAAGCAAAGAAACAGAAAAACATTCTTTAAGAGTATTTTTCAGAGTACCAGAGGACTTGGAGGTTAAACCCAGATGACTTGAATAATGTCAGTCTCTGATAAATACTCATTTATCTATTGGAGTTTAAAAAAAAATCTGCTCTTTCGCTGCCACGATCATATGTTGTAGGAAATTTTTAGAGGAACCAATAAAGCCACTTTAGTCTCTTAATACCATGGACCATCACTGAAACATATCTCTTCTCATTATTTGCTTAACCCTATTATGAACTCCAACATTGAAATCCGATTTTTTCAAGTTACTTGAGGGCTGAACCCATTAGTGTTTCACTTGAACCAATTCGGTTCCTCCCTAGAAATACAAGCTAGTAAAAAAAACGAGTCTTCCTAAGACTGAGATGGGGGTTTCATTCACACCTGGTTTGTTCCTGAGTCATTACTTCCAGCATTTCCGCAAGGGCACCATACGTTTCCCCACGTTTGACTCATTCCTCTCAAATTGGATCCATCATGAAATGGTAAAGAAAAGCACTAAAACTTTCCTGCATCTCATTGTGGCTTAAAAGAGGAAGAAGTTACTATTTTGTTTCATAAACTCTGATCAGCATGAGCCTCCATCACACATCAGCAAAACAGTAACTTTTCAGATTTATATCTTAGAAGGTTAAGTTTCTCAGCCCTGTGAGAGTTGACAACTGTCTTTATTTCCAGTTTACAAAGTCTCATAAGACATGTTGCTCTTGGTTTGGTGACAGTGTCAGCGTTTATATATGACAGACGAATACTGCATGCCTACCCTAACTCTTGGCAGAAGACTTATCTTGACACAAAGAATGCAGCAAAAGTGCCTTCAAAATGAGCTAAGGTTGTGTTAGAGAACTGAGATTGAAGGAATAGGATAAAAGCCACTTTTCATATATTTACCAATTGTAGGCAGTGGTATTATTTTAGGATTTCTTTTTTTATAAGTCAGTTGCTACATTCAATGGATACAGTATATCCATTTTGATCCCATGTTGGTGCCAATTATTTTTCAGATTCTGATATACTCAATCCCCCCTCTGCCCAGCCCCACAACAGCTTCTAACACAGGCTTCCACTTCTTTCGCACCCCAACAATCTTATTTCTCACACAAAGAATAACAGCTACAAGGCAAAAGGCACTCAAGCCATCTCCTCTCTTAAAGATTTATAAGTAATTGGACCTTCCTGAGATTGAGATAATAATGACAGACCTGATATCATCAGTGCTGTGAGAAATATGGATATGAGAGGTGATGTTTGTGGCTGCCCGATGGGGTTACATTGCTTTCAGTGCCTTGTCCTGTTTTTCACGCTGTCTTGTTTGAATATGGAAAAAAGCAGTTGGGTGCTACTCATGCACAGTCAGGAGTGATTAAAACGCAGGGGTCACATTACCCAATTATCTGTGTGTGTGGAAGGGATAGGGAATGGTTAAAATCTTCTGTTTAGCCTCTCCCTCCATTGCAACATTATGTAAACATAGGAACTCAAATATCCAAAGAATCTAAAGGAAGCTGTAGCAAAAGTGACCATGTTTTCTGTGGTAGTCCTTCAACCAATTCATTCTTTACCCTTAGCAACTTTTTTACAAAATAGAGTAAGTTTTAAATTGTGGTTTCAAAGTAAGATGTATTTATTCTGGAAAAAAATATCACTAAAAGCACAAGACGTAAAATTAGAATAACCTCAACATTCAGAAATGACTTATTTTATTCATTAGGGGTTTTGTGTTTTCATCATTTATGTGTGTACATTTAAAAAAATAATTTTGATTATACTTGACACATTCATATCATACAGATATTTCTTAGATTATACTTCATCACCTAACAAATATCAATGATTCTTACAATCTGATTCTTAATATCATGTTTCACTGTACATTCGTTTAGTCATTCCTCAATTTTTTGGACATTAAGTGTTTTTTTTAATATACTTTAAGTTCTGCAGTACATGTGCGGAACGTGCAGGTTTGTTACATAGGTATACGTGTGCAATGGTGATTTGCTGCATCTATCAACCCATGATCTACATTAAATATTTCCACATTAGCATCTCTGTGGCTGTCTCTGTCAGAGCCAAAACCTTTTACAATCCGCTAACTTCTATGTACACTGTGCATCTATGGCCTAAGGGCATTCATACCCACAGTAAGAGTAACACAGATAAAAAAAGGCTCATGGATTATAACTTACCAAGCTTTACTTGGCGATTCTATCATCTTTACATCCTTGAATCCTTCCTGTGTCTCTAGAACTAGGTCTACATACCTCTTTGTCAGCTCACCTCCCTTCATTTATTCTCTTGTCTTCTGGCAATTGCACAAACTTCCAAATTCTGATTTAACTTGTTCCCAAGTCCTAGTTCCTCCAATCTAACATTATGCTATTATTGCCTAGGCCCTAGCACGATGCCCTGCTACAATTAGATAGCTCTGCCTTATTTCTAATAACCTTTGCTCCTCCCCTTTAAGTAACTTTATTTTAATAAGCTCAGGCTGCCATAACAAAATACCATAAATGAGGTGACTTAAAAAAACAGACGTTTATTTTTTCACAGTTCTGGAGAATGGGAAGTCCAAAATGAAGGTACTAGCAGGGTCAATGTCTGGTGAGGGCTCTTTCCTTGGGTTGCTGACAGCTACCTTCTCATTATATCTCACATGGGGGACAGAGACAGAGAATTCTCTTCTTATAAGGACATCAATCCTATAGGATTAGGGCCCCACTCTTATTACTTCATTTAACCTTAATTGCCTCCTAAAAGCCCTATCTCCAAATTTATCACATGGGGGTTAGAGCACCAACAAATAAATTTGAGGGGGAATCCACTCATACATAACACCTTTAAAATACAGTTTTCATCATCAATACTTTAAATATTTCAGATTTCTTCCTAAATTTTTATATTCCTAAAATGATGGTAACTCCACTCTGATAGGTCAGGATTGCAGACATAGTTCAACTGAGCTGTACTGATGAGCCATGCTCAATTCCAAAAATATGTAGTCTCATGAACATTCAGATATTCCTTTAGTTGACTGTCTCCCAGCTTGTTTCTCTGCCTTAAAACAGCATACCTCAGTCGCTGCTCCTTAGTACAAACCTGTCTGGCTCCCAAGTCACAAAACAGCAGCAAATTTTAATTAATCAATGTTTTACAGACATAATTAAAATATGCACTTACAAATAAAATGTAACACTTAAAATCAGGTAATGCAGCTTTCAGAAAGCTGCATTAATATTTATAAAATGATTATTGCAGACAGGCACATTACTGCTTATTAGGGCACACATGCATGCAAGGGTAGTAAATTCTTAATTATCATGAAGTTGAAGGCTATGATTTCTCAGTTTCTTGGCCTTGTCCTAAAAACTTCCAACCTTCTCAGGCCTTTTTTATGAATAAGCTTCTGGCCTTTTTCTCTATCCTGATTTTCCCTTCCCAAGAGATGCTACCTTACACAAATTATCTGCTGAGATAAAAATGAAGAACTGGGCTCTTGGCCTGTGGCCCCTTAGAATACATGAAGCAAAATGGGCATCCCCAGCCAGGGGAAACCGAACAACAGCTTCCGTCTCTTCCATGAATTCTGCAGCCTAAGAGATGACCATTTCTGTCCTCCAAATCCCACCCATAGTTGTTTCCACCAGACCACCACCATAGTCTATTATTAGCCAATATACGGCCTGTAATATCACAATGGAATTTTTGTAGGGGTAAAAATCACATACTTATATAATAGAGGTGGGAATTGATTTACATTGCCACAGTGTGAGCTCTAAAGCGATACAATATTTTAGAAATATTTATTATCCCAAAAGGAAGCTTTAAACAGTAAAAACTGAACTAACTCTACCAGCTGGCAACATAGCAGAGGAGACAGAGGACAACACATTTGACCAGGCTCATATTCATCTGAGCTTTAAGACTTCACAATCTCAGCCCCTTTAGGAGGCTCGTGTTCCGTTTATATGTAGAATGTTACTTTCTGATGCAGATAGAGCAAGAAAATGCTCTTTTTGGGCATTTTTGAGTACTTTTGAGCACATCTGGGGCATCTTTGGGGCCTTCTTTGAGCCCTTTTTGGGAAATGATCCTTGGGCTCCAATAGTATCTAATAGCTTCTTAAAAAAATTTTAATGAGCTAACTTGAAATTCATCAGAAATGCACAGACTGACTCTCTGTCAACCCCGACAATTATGTGTTATGAACTCAGAGCAGAGAAACATACGGCCACTCCATAACATGCCCACAATCTGCTATGGGGACTCACATCCCCACCAATAGAATCATCCCATAGAATTAAGATTTTTATCTCTATGGAAACCTTCACTTATACACAGATCTTGTGTGTGTGAAGTGAGGGCTATAACACATTCTATAATCTCATTCTTACTTCACAACTTAAATTATCAGTGTATATGAATGAGACAGGAAAAGCAGATACATTGATTAGGAAGAAAATTAAGAGAAATTAGAGAAATCAGGCATTTATTCCATCTGCCTCAGAAAGCAAGATGGTGCAAAAGAATGGGATGTGCTAGAGGGCTGGAATATTTGAGGATGGTGTCGCAAAAACTGGAAGAAGAGATTTTTAACAGAAAGTCAGAGATGTCAAAGATTACCTTCTTTTTCATTCAGGTAAACTGCTGGCATAATTTGATTAATGGAGAATATTAAATTCATTTTGAGCAAGCAAGCATGAAAGACAATCAGTAGTGAATAAAACAGCAATTCATTTACTGAAAAGAACATGGAATTTGAGGTCAGAGAGACATGGCTTTAAAGCATGTGTCGTCTTTCATCTACTAGCTACATTATTTTAAGCAAGCCACTTAAATTTGAGCATCAGTTTCTTTATATGTAAAGCAAGAATATGACTACGTTTCAGAGGTTGTTAAAAGAATTGTGTCTGGCATATACTAGACATTCAAGACCTAGAAGCTATAAGAAATAAGAAGAAATTTTATATTGCTAGGATCTTCTGATTGTAAATGAAGCATCCTAAATTTCCATATTCCAACCAAACTATCCTGTAAGGTCATGTAAGGATGTGGCCTCCACTCACCTACTCCCAGCCCATTTTTGTGCCAGTCTTGTCAGAGTCTTCTGGGTAATCCTGAAACTAGGACTCCCTGCCTCAATCAGCCAACAAGAAGCCTAATGAGATCCACAGGAGGACAACTGCAGGATCAGTCAATCACCAAGTCTGGGGAACTTTGGGGACAGAATGTAAAGATCTCCTTTCTCTTCATTGCTTGTCTTCTGTGTACAACGCTTTATTTCCTTCACATCAGCAAAGGGCTTGGTGGAGAGCAGACAGCAAAGAGGGAATACAAGAATCTCACCCCCAAATTTGCTGGTTGCTCCTTATAAACTTCTAAGTTTTATTTATGCATCAACAGTCGCCTTGAAATATCATCTGTAAATATGCTCAGCCAATATGTTGCCCCTGAGAACTTCAAATTCAAACGTAGAAACAAAGCCGCCAAGAGACCCATATCCTGCAGTACCTGGCTTTCAGAAAGAAGTGATTTGAGACATGTATACCCACTTTCCAAAGACTGGTAAGCACCTAGAAACTATCCACAGGAATGTGCAATTTCATTGTAGTTTGACAGATGGTTATGGCAGGAATGTAGCTAAGGACACAGCCTCACTGACTCCAGCTAAAAAATAAAAAACATTTAAATTCCCTTAGCTGCTCATTTTCTACCACTGTGATTTTGTGCTCCTGAAAATGGTGATTCCATCAATGATGAAACATATAACAAAATTGACATTTTACTCAGCAAAGGAAAACACCATAAATTCCCTGAGACCCAGATCGGAGCCAGACATATAAGTTTGGAGTGTCCTAATACATCCAAAAGGAAGACTTGTGTAGTTGAACACTGCAGGTAGATAGTGTGATTTAGGTGAGATTTTTAGTGTTGTGGAGTAACACTAGCAAACACTTTTAGATTATCATCTTTACCATCCCCCAGACCCCAAATCTACTATAAGATACGAAAAATAACATATGGACATCCTAAGTAGTTATTAGGAACTACAAGGAACCAAGTTACTCATTGACACATATACAATTACGTAAATGGGGTTCATGGAATAAGTGACTTCTCTAATATGATGAACAGCATCTCCAGTGGTTCCTTCCAAGTCCGTTGAAGAGCTCAAGAACCCTAGTCCCTCTGGGAGTCTCCCCAGGAATCAGCCTGAACTAGTTTGCCCTTCTGAGCTTTTGCCATTCACAGGGCTGTTGTCTCAGACCCAGCTTCTATCACTCAATTGATAACTGATTTTTGTTCTTATTTGAATATATAGCTATGTCTCTAGCTAGCTAGTTGTCTCTGTATATATGAAACGATTTTCAATAGTAAAAGGAAATATTTATTGTAAAACTTTAAGAAGATAAGAGCATAAAATTCACTTATTACTCATAACTCCACTGCCACAATTTAATTATATATATCCAGCAATGGATGTTTACAAAATTAAAGAGGAACCTGTTCTTTGCTTTTGTTCTTTTTTTTTCCTCACAAATCACACTCTATGGTGACTTCCTCTATGTATCAGTACATGTTTATGCCTTTGTTTCAATAATCTAGTTCCTTTGGTTTGAGGCTTATTGTGACAATTTCTTTGGCTACTGACTTCACCTTTCCTCGTGTTCAATGTCTTGCTATTTCCTTTTTGGCTTCAAGCCTTCAGGTAAAGGTCGGGTTCTTCCCACAGCTCACAGACCTCCTGTCAGCCAGGTGAGGTGTTCTCCTGTTGTGCTGGAAGTATTCTGTGCACCGAGTGCCTTCCTGTGCACGTTTTTGCAGAGTGTAACCTACAGAGGCATCATGAGTTAGGGGAAGACGATTCATAACCTTTTACGCCTTTCATTCAACGCCCCCCATACTTAAGCGTCATCCTTTAAAGGGGATTGTAAAAAGACATAATTATATAAATTTCTCAAGATCTTTTGTTTACTTCCTTTGTGTGCTGTTACTATTATTTTATTGTATATCCAAGAAGAAAAGGGAGATGGGTATAGGAAGAACCCCAAGATCTTATTTGGTGAATACTAGTGCCACATGATGTTATGGAGGAATGAAGTGTGCATGTATGTGCATATGTCACAAAGGTTTGGTCTAATGGAAACTAGATGCAATGTGTAATATTGAATTAGATCTAGAAGTAGGAAAAATGACTACAAGGATGTTACTGAGACAATTGATGGATTGTAAATAAGCTTTGTAGATAACAATATCAACGGTAAAAAAAAAAATCCTTATTTTGGCCATTGTTCTGTAATTATGTAAGTGAAAGTCCTTACTCTTGGAAATATACATTTAGGAATTTAGAAGTAAAGGGCTAAGATTTCTGTAACTTACTCTCAAGTGGTTAAAAAGTAAAAATTAGATAGATGAATGGATGATAAAGTACCTGTGGTAAAATGTTAACAATTGGTGGATTTCAGTAAAAATGTATATACAATTTTTTCTTGAATCTTTTCTGTGAGATTAAAATATTTCAAGATAAACATTGGCCAGGCACAGTGTTTCATGCCTGCAATCTCAGCATTTTGGGAGGCTGAGGTGGACAGATTAGTTAAGGACAGGAATTTGAGATCAGCCTGGCCATCATGGCAAAACCTGGTTTCTACTAAAAATACAAAAATCAGTCAGGCATGGTTTGTGTGCACCTGTAATCCCAGCTACTCAGGAGGCTGAGACCCAAGAATTGCTTGAACCCAGGAGGCAGAGGTTGCGGTGAGCCGAGATGGCACCACTGCACTCCAGCTTGGGCAACAGAGCAAGATTCTGTCTCTAAATAAATCAATAAATAAAATTAAAGTAAAAAATTAAATGGCAAATCCTAATTAATTTAAGCAAGAGCATAATTCTATTTTTTTTTTTTTTGTCTAATGGTTCATTTTTGCTCCTTGAAGTTATACTAAGCATATTATCATTTATCAGGATAAAAATCTTCCAGCAGTCACCAAGTGTAGTTTGTCGCATGCTTCTCTTTGTTTTGTTTTTGTTCTTTTTAATTAAAAGCAGTTGCCTTTTCTAAGAAAGAAACATGTATTTACTTCCTGTTCAGACTATAGAAACTTAATCTCTATTTCTGAGAAGTATATGAAATGTGGTTGCTGGAAATTTCCCAACTCCAGAATTTCCACGAAAATTTACTGGAAAGATAATGGGCAAGCTCTTAATTTCTTTTAATTGAAATGAGGGAGGACAGAAAGTTCAGCTCAAATTCCAGACATCATAAACTCTATTCTGGAAATGAACGGTTGGTAGATTGAAACATAAACACACACATGCACACCCTTACCCTTAAACCCAAGTCTACAGACAGTTTCATTTTTGTTAAGACTGATATCATATGTGCAGTTTACGGTTTTCAGTAACATAGCAACATTTGCTGTATGTGTAATAACAGCATCTAAAATGACATAATAAAAAAAGAATTATCTGCGATTAGAAGTGAACTGTTAAAACTACTCTGGTCAGCGCCAAAAATCAAGGGAGTTTATTATTTCAGTAGCTGCAGTGAAAAGCCCCTCTGGGTGCCTAGAAAACGTAGCCCCTTGAGTTTCCACCCTTCCTCCTCACTGACACGGTAATGGGCTTTGTTACATTCAAAGACAGTTACGTCAGCAATTTGTGGCCTCTTGTGGGTTTTCCAGGCCTATAAAGCACACAAATTATACCCAAATATTGGCCTGAAAAATTAGTAAGCCATAGGATTTGTGTTATTTTAGCCAAGCTTTACTGGAGTAAAAGAAACCGAGGGACCCTAAAGCTCAGTAGCCTTTTTGCTACCTTATTATTTTCTTTTTTGGTGGGCCGATTCTGATAGCTAATACTGTTGGGGGGTTTTTTGCTTCATTATTACATTACTTTTTATTACTTTTTCTTGTGTGTTAATACTGTTTTTTTTTTTGCTTCATTATTAAATTTTTTATTTTGCCTTATGTGTTAATACTGTTTTATTGCTTTATTATTACATTTTTAAAATTATTTTGTCTTGTGTGTTAATACTGCCTTTTTTTGCTTCATTATTACATTATTTATTATTATTTTGTCTTGTGTGTTAATACTGTTGTTTTATTGCTTTATTATTACATCATTTTTTATTATTCTGTCTTGATTTGGTTTGTTTGACATGAAAGAAAACTTTTGGCAGATGTTAATCAATGTTACGTTTCTAGTGATCTTCTAAAACTATTCTTTGGCTCTTTCTCAGAATTGAATAATTACATAAAAATCAAAGTTTTCTTCCTTTTTTAGAACCTTCCATGAATATCTCTAAAAACTATAATGCCTTTGTTGCAAGTAGCAAATTCCTGGTTTATTCTGTCCATGCAATTCCATATATGAAGCATGGTACAGTTGTTGAATGAAAAATAGAGCTTTGGCTAAGCCAGGTAAGAAACAGTGCAGGGAATAAAATTACTACTGGTTATCAACTCTTCTGCATTGATTTAACAAGGAAAAGCACTAAACATGTAGTCCAAACATTGGATTCAAGGCCAGATCTGCACTTACCAGCTTTGAACTACTGTGGGGAAATTTCTAACCTTATTTTCCTCATTAGAGTAGTATCAAGGATAGTATTTATACTAACAGTGGTATTTGGAGAAACAAAGCATAACAAACGAACAAAAAGGAGAGCATGTTCAAGAGCTCTGTAAGCTATAAAGCTCTCTACAAAGAGTGGTGGTTCCTATCAGACTTAGAAATCCTCAGGCAGGGGGTCTGGAGCCCAACCTAACTGCAACACACGAATCTGATGAGATGTATTGCTAATAACTCTTATCATTCATATTTATATGCTGTTAGCTGCAGGGAGTTAGGCTCCAAAGATTTTCATATTATTTATCATGCAGTAAGATAATTATTATTAGCAATTTAGAAACATAATTGTTAATAAAACTATGTTTATTTTAAGCTGCTTATATTTTAATATGACATTTTTCACTAAACCTTCACATATTTTCTGAACTTCCATTATTTAATATTCTTTAGTAATTTCCAAAAGCACTAGTAAGAGGCTCTAAAGGTCAAAAACCAAAGGGAAAATAAGGCATTGTTGAATAAAGTTATTTACATAGTTAATCAGGAGCTAAAACCCAGGAGAAATGCAAATCACCTTGTTTCCAGAGAGGGAACAGTAGTATAGTCTTTGGCAGACATTCACGCCCTAGAGATAAACAAAAGATTTTACTTTCTTCCTTTGGACTTCTTTTGTGTATGTGTTCTTACTTGGTTTCAGTTTTCAAGTTTATAGAAATAATCTTCTGGGTGAACCAAGGTCAAAACAGCAACCTGGGGTTTAACTGCTGATCAAGCAAACAGGATGTCCAAATATTTCTCCAAAGCCATAAACCATCCGTTAATGGTGTCATTCTCACCCATAATGCCCTCTAGCACCAACAGGAAATGTACCTTCATTTGCTGGCCATGTGTAGAAATATCCATTCTAAACACAATATAAAACTGATCACATTGAGATTCCTAGCTTTATCCAAGGATGAAAAAGCCCAGTGAAATGCAGTCTCAGTGTCTTCCCAGCTACCTTTCCAGCCCTCTTTTTACTCAATTGTTACCTGATCTGGGTGCCTTCTTTATTTTTTAAAAGACAATGGGGTGTCCTAGAGAAGGACCCTAGGCTAGACCTTCATTCTAGTCCAGTTTCTACCTCTGTGTGATATCATACAAATCACTTCAAAAGCATGGGTAAAATTCTAAAAAGTTTGATTTAAATTCTAAACACTATTTTTTATTACCTTCTTCCTTGAAAAAGGCTTTGCTATACAGGTTATAAGAGGTACATCATCAGAATAAACCATGATGAGGACAGGGTAAAACAAAAAGACAATAGCACCAAAAGGGTATTATGTTAGTCTGTTCTTCTGCTGCTAATAAAGACATATCCAAGACTGGATAATTTATAAAAGAAAAAGGTTTAATTGACTCACAGTTCCACATGGCTGGGGAGGCCTCACAACCATGGCTGAAGGTGACTGAAGAGCAAAGTCACATCTTACACGGTGGCAGGCAAGAGAGTGTATGCAGGGGAACTCCCCTTTATAAAACCATCAGATCTCATGAGACTTATTCACTATCATGAGAACAGCACAGGAAACACCCACCCATATAATTCAATTACCTCCCATGTGATTTCTCCCATGAACCGTGGGGATTATTACAATTCAAGGTGAGATTTGAGTGGGAACACAGAGCCAAACCATATGACTTGTGATGGAGAGAGATACAGTCTTAGTACGTCTTAGGAAACCGAGAGATGTGCGAACAGTCATTCACAGGTTAGCATGCCCACAATGCTTTGCTGATGCCTGTACACTATCATTCACCTCACTAGACTTTCAAGTCTATTTCATCAAAATTTATGTTAAGTTCATGTTAGGTCACAAATTTGAAGTTTTTCAGATTTTCATGCAATCATCCTTTAACTAGTCTATTCTTCCACATCTGGTATAATTACTTAACTTTCTAATCTGCTCATCCTGGCCCATCTAGTTTTTGAATTCTAGTTTTTCTCATCTTCAGATCTGCCTTTTAAAAAATTACCTATTTCCTTATTTTGAAATCCATAGTTATCTATTTTGATGCTTTTCTTGTAATTCTAGACTCCATTATCCCTTTGTCTCTCATGCAAATTCCCACCAAAATAATCCATTTCCCCCTACTGTTTAAAATTGTAGACTTCCAAAAAGTGTTAAGAAAAGTAGAAAAACACTGTGGAGTATACTGTCAATGTGGGTGATCCTAACTCAGTTGATCCTTGTCTGTACTTCCTCTTGTCTATCCCTCCAACCGTCTTCAATCACATTCTTTGTAGTGACCGTTCTAAACTTAACTGTGTGTTTTTAAATGCCTGATGCTTTTTCTTGTAGTTGACCATCTACTCTGGTGGATCTGTTTATTAACTCAACATTTTACTCCTTACCACACTCATCATGATTGCTTTGAGTTTTTCCATATTCTTCTAAGTCCCTAATATCATCATCTCTTCATCACTCACAGCCAAAAACCTCCTCTATTACTTTACTGAGGTTTAAGTGTCCAGCCTAAATATTCTAGTTTTACCTGTTTTCAATTGTCACGATATCCACTTCACTGATTCAATATTTTACCAATTCTTCACATAAATGTTTCTTCCATTTTCTTTCCTTTTAAATAATTTTATTATGAAATATTCAAGATACTGATAAATATAAATGTTAATGATTTTAAAAATACAGTGTTATTTCCTCTTACCCTCTCTTTCACTTAACCTTGATGAAACCCTAGAATTTTTACAGTTAGTTTCAAATCCATCTTTTTAAATAGTAAATAATGGAGGAACAATAGTCTTTCTCTGAATTTCTTCTCAATCCAATTTTTCTCTAATTTCTCAATCTAGAGGTAACCAGTATCCTGAATTGTGTACCCATTATCCCCATGCATGTTTCTGTAATTTTACTACAATAGATATTTGTCCATTAAACATATAAAGTGTGATACAGAGCAAAATAACCCCCCCAAAATGTTCACATTCCCTTCCTTAGAAACTGTTAATTTGTTATCTTACATGAAAAAAGGAACTTAGCAGATTAAGGTTAAGAATTCAACCTCTGACTTACGAAAATAAAATGATTAATTTGTTGTTTTAAGGCACTAAATTTGTAGTAGTTTGTGACAGCAGCCCAGAAGACAAATACATAAAAAATTGTTTGTGTTTTGATGCCAAAAGAAATGTATCCATCCTTTTTGAAAAACTCCTTGTAATGAGTTTTTGGGTTAACCCATGTTGATATGTGTAGCTCTCTAGTTCATTCACTGTATGTTCTATGACGTCTTATAAATATTACACAATTTGTTCATTATCCTCCTTTCTGAGATTTAGAAGGTTTTGTTCTGTGCTTTTTACTATTCGAATGAACTCTTTTTTTTTTTTTTTTTTTTTTTTAATGAAGTTTCTCTCTTGTCACCCATGCTGGGGTGCAATGGCGCGATCTCAGCTCACTGCAACCTCTGCCTCCAAGGTTCAAGGGATTCTCCTGCCTCAGCCTCCCAAATAGCTGGGATTACAGGCACCCACCACCACACCCAGCTGATTTTTGTATTTTGATTAGAGACATGGTTTCACCATCTTGGCCAGGCTAGTCTCAAACTTCTGACCTTAGGTGATCCACCTGCCTCGGCCTCCCAAAGTGCTCGCATTACAGGCATGAGCCACCATGTGAAAAGAAATTTTATTTTATTTTTATTTTGAAATTCTCTGGTTACTAGTAAAATTAAGCTTATAAAACTTTCAGGTTTTCTTTTAGTGAATATCTTGTTCACACGCTCATTTTTCTTTTGGGTTGTTTTTCATTTTCTAATGGACTTGTAGTTATTTATAAATTCTGGCTCTAAATGCATTGCTATTTATAGCTTCTAATGGTATGGATTTTCTTTTTTTAATTTGTTAATGGTATTTTTTCCTTGAAATTATGGTTTTTTTTTCTTAATTCTTCCCTAACTTGAGATCATACTCTTTTGATTTTTAAAAAAATTATGTTTTACACACACAAATGTTTAATCTACCTATAATTATAGTATTGTGTTAACTATATTTTTTCAGATTAATAACCAAAGAATCTAATATCACTTACACATTTGTCTTTTTCTCAACTAATTTTAAACTACCTTTGTAACACATAAAGTTTCCATACATGTACAGATCTTTCTCTGGACCCCCATTCTATTTCACTGACTTACTTGTTTTCACTCTTGTGCAGATATCAAACAGGCCTAATCACTGTAGTGGCAGAGTGTCTTGGTATCTGTTGTGTGCTTCCACTTCGTTATTTTTTTCAGGATCATCCCTCCACTTTTGGTTCTTTGTTGTTTCATATGAATTCTAGGAACTGCTTGTCAAGTTTTATGAGAAACTACCTGGATTTTAATTGTACTTAAAATTAATGTACTAGTTAATTTGGAGAAAAGCCATATGTTTTTACATTATTGAATCTTTCCATCCATGAACATGGTATATTTTGTCATTCATTTAGCACTTATTTTGTTAGATATATTTCTACATACATTATGTATCTGTTTTCTCAATGTTTATTGCAGCTATACAGAAATGCTAATGATTTCTGTATGTTGCATATTCACCTGGCAATCTTCCTGAATTTTTATAAATTCCAACACTTTGTGGAGTATATGAAATTTTTCCAGGAGACAATCATATCAAATGATAATGACAAGTATTATAATCTTTACATCACTTTGTTTTTAAATGTATTACTTTGTTTTGAACCATTAATTCAATATTGAGCAGAAGAACTGCTAACAGAGATCCTTGTTATGTTCTTGAATTGAAATTCACATGTTTCCTTTTGTTGTACAGTTCTTAAATATATGGCTTTCTTTTGTTTCTATTGTCCATGGAAAAGGCATATAAGTTACAGATCCTTTAAAATGTGGTAAAAACTGCCTGCAAAACGATCTGGCCTCAGTTCCATTTGGAGGGAAGGGTGGTGGTACTGAACACTTTTTTTTTTTTTTTTTTTTTTTGCTAATATAATCTCCTAATGTTAATCTAAACATGGCTATGTTTTATGAGTTCAGCTGTGTAACTTTTGCCTTTTTTCTAAAAATTATCCATTCGTTCCAAGCTTTCAATTATGCGGGCATCATCTGGTTCACTGTGTTTCTTTATGGTTTGTTTTTGTTTTTGTTTTTTTGAGACAGAGTCTCGCTGTCACCCAGGCCAGAGTGCAGTGGTGCAATCTCTGCTCACTGCAAGCTCCGCCTCCTGAGTTCACGCCATTCTCCTGCCTCTGCCAGTAGCTGGGACTACAGGCGCCCGCCACGGTGCCTGGCTAATTTTTTGTATTTTTTTTTTTAGTAGAGACGGGGTTTCACCCTCTTCTCCAGGATGGTCTCGATCTCCTGACCTTGTGATCCACCCGCCTCGACCTCCCAAAGTGCTGGGATTACAGGCGTGAGCCACCGCGCCTGGCCTCTTTACAGTTTTTAATGTCTCTAATGTATCTTTAACAAATCTGTTGCATGCTAAAACTATAGACATTTTATTCTTGGGGGGCTTCTTTCTCACAAACCTCATTGATTATTGTAAATCAAGATTTCATGTGGGCTTCTCTCCAGAGCTCCTGTTCAGTGTTGTCAATTGCATCACAAACATATTCGACCTGGCTAGGTTTCCATCACCTAAACCCAACATGACTAACATTAAACTTTTTGTCTCTAACACCACTTCAGAATTACCTCCTTCTGAATCAGGTCACTGTAAATGATAGGACAGTCCCTGTAGTCATTTAGACTTAATATTTTAGTTCTCTTTTTAACTTCTCTGCCCAGGCTTCAGAATTACAGAATAATTACTGTGTCTCAAACATCTGTCTGCTTCTTTTCCTTCCTGCTACATAGCCCTAAAATTGCATTTTAGCTCCTGGTTTCTGAATCACTCTGGTAGCTTTTGAATTTACTGTACTGTTTCTATACATTCCTCTTTTGTAATACATATTTCTCTTCATCCACACATTAATCTTAAATGTGTTTAAAAATATAAAGACATTTTTAGGCTGGGCACGGTGGCCCACGCCTGTAATCCTGACACTTTTGGAGGTCAACGCAGGGATCACCTGAGGTCAGGAGTTCGAGACTAGCCTGGCCAACATGGCAAAACATCATTTCCAGTAAAAATACAAAAACTAGCCAGGCGTGGTGGCAGGCACCTGTAATCCTGCTACTTGGGAGGCTGAGACAAGAGAATTGCTTGAACCTGGGAGGCGGAGGTCGAGGTTGCAGTGAGCCGAGATCGCACCACTGCACTCTAGCCTGGGAGACAAGAGCAAAACTCAGTCTCAAAAAAAAAAAAAAAAAAAAAAAAAAAAAAAAAAAAAAACATATATATATATATATATAGAGAGAGAGAGATTTTTACTTATACAATAATTTATTATCTACACAGCACATGTAAGATAGATAGAAAAGGCATTACTAGTTCCACCTTTATCAAATCTTTATCAAACGTAGAACTGGAGGTTTGGATTTCTCTTACCTTACTAAGAAAACTAAACATCAAACCTATGTTGAGCTTGTTAACCTTCATGATGCAGAATCCCAATTTTCTATATGAAACTTTGAGTTCTTTTATGGCAGGAGTTGTGATTTCTGCTCTTTTCTCACATACTCTCAAATTCTACGTGTCTTTGTACAAGGTACCCACAAATGCAAAACCAATTTTTAATAGTTTGAGAAATATAGGAGTGACGTATTTTTTATTTAGGAAGCACGTTAGGTGTTTCTGTTATATTATCTCACTGAGAAGCGTACAACATCGTGAACAAATTGTTATTTTGCCTATTACTCATGAAAATTATGTGTTCCCTCAAAAAGTTAACGAGAACTAACCTGAAAGAAACTTCAGCACCAGCAATTTTAATAATATAAATAAAAAATAGATTCAATCTTATCTACTCCTACTGTGTCATTCTGAAAAGAGACGAAAGAAAAAATAATGAAAACACGTTTTCTTAGTGAATTTACCCTCCCTCCAACCCCAACATGTATTTAATTGGTTCCATGATTTATATAGTGTTTTACACTCTTTTTCCCACCCACTCACAATATTACAAATATTAATCATTTTTCCACGGTCAATTATAGGAATTAAGGCTTGGTATTGCGTTTGTTCATAAACAATATGACATCAGATAAAAACATGCTCTGCTTTTCGTTCTCCCCACCCCCAACCCCAGCTGTTCATGTACCATTTTCTGCTTTCTAAGAGAAAGAATAAAATTACCTTGGTAAAGATATGTTCAACAAACAAACAAAGTAAAAAGAAAAGAAAAGAACTATTTTGGAAAATATCTAAGAATGTGAGAAGCTCCCAGAGATTGAAAATGTTTTTCATACATGGACAGATTATCAGAGGATAATCTTCATATTGAAGTTGCTGAAATAAAGAAGGCAGTAGCTAAAAACCTACCAATATAAGCTAAGGAGCTCATTGTTTCTGCTGTTGACAGCACTACATGTGTGTCACGTTGCAGTCTGGAGGTCAAAGATACTGAAGATAACTGAGCTTCTCTGAATTCAAACACTTCCTCCACTCTTATTTTAAATGTGATCCAGAAAGATGGCTCTGGAGTAGGGTTACTCTATGGAACCTCCTAAACTAACTCAAGAAGGAGGACAAATTACATAAAATCAACAGATCAATGAAACTACAAAGAAAGCAGGAGTGTGCTATTCAGAGGAACTGCCTATGTTCTTTCTTCCTCGATTAATGAAAAGATTTCTATGATTTTCTGAGTTTCTCAGCTGGTATGTAAATTGTATATTTTCTTCTGATCCCCGGATCAGAACCACCGGGGAATTTGGAATCATCCCAGAAATAAGTAGGCAAACCAACCTCTTCCATGTTAGCAGGGGCAGAGGTCTTCAGGGAATCATCTCTGTAATGCCCTGTATCAGTCAGAACAAGGCAGATGATTCTTCAATCATCAAGAACAGTTCCAACAGTCAGTAGATGAAAATATATTTTTTTATACAATGAAAATATATTTTTTACTCATCCTACATATTACATAAGAAAATGACTGTCAGGAGGATTTACACATTACAGTCAAACAGAAATGTAGGTTAAAGAATGCTCCATCTCAACTTGTGCTTCTAAGATTACCCAGACAGGGGGAGGAACTATGGAACATGTTTGCTCATGGCAGCTTTATTCCCAATAGCAAAGACATGAAAACAGCCTAGGTGTCCATCAATGGTAGATTAAATAATGATAATGTGGTACCCATATACCGTGGAATACTACGCAGTCATAATAAAGAACAAAACCATGTCCTTTGCAGCAACATGAATGCTGCTGGAGGCCATGATCCTAAGTGAATTAACACAGAAACAGAAAACCAAATACTGAATATTCTTATTTATAAGTGGGGGCTAACCACTGCGTACACATGGATATAAAGTTAGGAAGAGTAGACATTGGGGACTACAAGAAGGGGGAGGGAGAGAGGAGAACAAGGATGGAAAAACTACCTATTGGGTATTATGCTCACTATCTGGGTGATGGGTTTAATTATACCCCAGACGTCAGCATCATGCAATGTATCCATATAAAAAAAACCTGCACATGTACCCTCTGAATCTAAAATAAAAGTTGATATTTAAAAAAAAAGAAGACTTCAGCAGAAGTGTAACATAACATTTGCTTCCATTTCATGGCTTAAATTCAAGAGGGGCAAGGCTGTGCAATCCCTATCATATGCTGAGAAAGAAAAAAAAAAAAAGCTATAATAAATGTGAGCAGATTCAATGACCTCATTCCACTTCATGAAAATTGTCTAAATCATATCCTTCACTATTGCCCTCATCCCAAAATATAATTACTGTACATGGAAATCGTTTTAGACAGGACAGACAGAAAAGAAGATGGGTACGAATATCACATACCACACAAGTAACTCCTAAAGCAATTCAGGAAATAGACGCCTGGATGATATCCAATTATATTGTATTTACTCTTTTGCTTGAACTTTTCTTCTTCCTTCCTTTTCAATCAATCAACAAACCTCTTCCTGGTCTATAATCTTGATGTTTTCTTTCTCATAGTTTTAAAATATTTCACTTTCAGCTTCCTACTGTTATACTGTGCATTCTTTGGAACAACATCTTATATTCAGTAAATTCCCATGTGATATTTTCAAAGCTTTAAAGGCCTCGATGACATTAATTCATTAATTTTTTATACTTAGAATCATTCCTGAACTTATCAGTTTTGAGCCATGACTATGTTAGGGCAAAGAAAATAAGGACTTAATTTCTGCCTTTGTAGAATTACAGCTTCCCCAGAGAAATAATTCATAAACAATGAACAACCACAAGAAAAATATAATGAGAAAAGTCCAACATAATATTGTTTCAAGTTCCTATCACTAATATTAACTACTGGCATATTCTTAATCCCCTACTGATGGATCATATATGAACAGAAACAGTGCTTTAAGAAGTGACAAGTTGAAATTTTCTGAAACTCCTTGCCTACAATCAGCTAACAAAGACTGTAAAAGAGTTTAATTACATCAGAAAACAGAGTTCAGCAAAGCCGATAGAGATAGGAAAATAATCACTTTGTTCACAGGCAGAGAAATTATGGCTCTTTCAATATCTACATGGCAGCAAAAATGTGTTGAGCTTTTCATTTGTTATTTACCTAATTGTTTCATATAATTATTTAAACTGTGTAGTCAAGCTCAACACACTTATCAGAATTGCCCTGGCCTGCCCTTTTGTGTACATACTGAAACCCTTGGGCTTTCTTTTCTATTCTTTATAAACCTACAAGGTGTTACCTTCAGTTTCTTAACTGAATCATGGTTCAAAGTGTGTGTGTGTGTGTGTATATGTGTAATTTTTTGAAATTCTTCTTCCACCTTCAGGAGTCCCCTGCAGTGAACTGGCTGCCTTACCTTTTATTATTCCTTTATGAAACACTCAGAGGACCATATGATTTGGCTGCTTCCATAAAAATATGGAAACAATATTTCCATGCAAAAAAAATATTTCTTTTTATTCTGATGTGGGCATGAGAGGACAGCTGGGTAATTGAGAGAATTGTCTAATATATCTTCCTGGCATTTGTCAGTGGCTACTAAAACTCTGGTAACTTATGTTAGCTTATCACATAGTCACCGTTACATCTGCATTTGAGAAATCAGTTCAGTTCTTCAGAGCGTGCTTGCATGGCAAGAGAAGTCAGAAATTATGATGCTCAGACTGAAGAATTGGAAACAGAGGTAGACAGAAAATACGGACTGCATAAGGCCACTCAGCCAAGCCCTCTGATTTTAAGGGTCACTCCATTACCCTGATTATCTACTAAGTATATAATAGAGACCATTGAATTATATTAGATTAGAGGCTTATGGTTTCCATAGTTTAGAGTAGTGTGCCACCACCATCTCTTAGAATAGTGAATAAAATTAGCACTACATTGCAAGGAAACTTGAATCGACATGCTTTGAGATTCAAAATGAAATCCAGAATATCAGAATATATTATATAAGTGGATATATCTTTTTGTTCTTTTAAAATTGGTGAGATCCCATTCTTTAGAAGTAAGAAAAAATGTACTGTTACTTCTTAGAGACATTTCCATTCTTTTTCTTTCTAGGTTATTCTGTTCCATTCTAAATGGCTAACATTTCCATGACCATTATTCTCAAAAATACATTTAATAATGTTCAAAATGTTTATGGCAGCATAGGAAAGCATGGGGTAACAAGCCAGTTGGCAAGAAACATTGCCCTCTCATTGTTTATAACCTAAGTGTAGTCTGACACCAAGTCCCACGTTCAAAAAAGACTAGGAAGAGTAAAGTCTAGCGCTTACATTGTGCTGGAAGTCTCTTGAGATGATCGACTTTACCTATTTGCTCCCATGCAGACATAACCATCCCTGGAGACTGCCTTTTCACCTAACTTTCAAAATACTTTAATCATTAAAGACATGGCAGCTTACACACACGTCATTTCCTCATCATCTTCTGGAACTTTAAAAATCTCCCTTCTAAAATAGAAGCAGAGGTGAAGAGAAAAGGTTTAGTGTTTCTATGACTTATCCATAATTAAACTCTCTCCTATTAAAAAAAAAAATAGAAAAACAAAAAGTAAGTCTTTACTACTACTTTCTTCATATACTCATTTGTTCACACATGATCTAAGAAGCCTTTTATAATCATTGTACCAACACTGGCTTTTTGACGACAGAAAATCAAAGGTTCCCAGTTTGGGAGCAACTTTTCTGTATAAATGAGTGCAGCATCAGTGTATTTTGAGGCTATATAAAGAACCTTTAGTTAAGCGGTAAAACTGAGTTATTTTTAAGGAAGCTGATGTCAAGGACTGGACCCAGAGACTAAGAATATTACAATAGACACCCCGGCTCCCCACCAAAAACCCAGCAAGAGACTTTGTGATATTTATGTTTAAAGACTGCACCAGCAGGACCACATTTATGAGGCTTTTGCAAATGAAGCACACCAATCATGAGCAGAAGGCTCAGCTCAGGCTAACAACATCTTATCTTTCTCTTCGTCATTTATGGGATCCCTATTGGCCTCTGAGTATTGTCTGTGGACTGGAAATGTATGACATAAATCTTTGCTAGTCTTTTTAAAAGAGACTTTGATTGTCTCAAGGGAAAGTTTCATTGGGTCAATTCCATCCAGGAACCTCAAGTCATTACAGCATAAAGAATATAGGTCATATTTACCATCAGAGTCTGGATAAACCTTTTCTAAGTGTGATTCTTCTTCACTGAGATACAAACATTTCTTTCCTAATCACTAATTTTATGTTTAGTTTTGTTCTTAGAGGAAAGTAATTTTTAATGGGATGGAAGGTAGTATCTTGGTGGCTCGCTCTTTTCTCTTCCTCTTCATTGTCATACATATCTTCCATTGTCCCCTGTCTCCGCAGCATGTTCATAAAATTTAGATCAGATCATCTTACAATGTTATTTTCTAGACTTTTTAGTATGTATTATTTTTCCCACAAGAGTGTATTTCCTGAATATCTGATTTCTGTTTATAATCTGCTCATCTATTGTTTTCCAAAATGTCTGCCAACAATAAATGCATCATAAATAGTTGTTGGCTAAATGTATGAATAAATACAGTTGCTATTATAAAATATGTCATTCACATCTTTCTTTTAAAAAAAACTCAGGAGACCTTAAACCTCCCCTTTAACTCTCTATTGTTTCCTGAACTGAATGCTGTCTTTCACGTCCTATCTCTAACACCTTCTACAATCATTTCCATGTAATTCCATGATTTCCCTGTGTTCCTGCTAACCTGAACTTCTTTTTATTCCTAAAAGAAAAGATAATCTTCCATAACTTTGAAAGTTCTTCCTGTCTTTTCCATTTGTGAATGTAAATTTATCCTTCAAAATACAGATCCTTATGAATCCTTATTTGGTTCTCCAGAGTGACTCTTCGTTAGTACTTAAGTGACAGTTTGTAACTATCTCTACTATATCAATCACATTCGAAATACAATAGTGGAATTATTTGCTCATTTGGCATCCCACAGCAAACACACAAACACCACATACGCCCCATACAAACCTCTCTGAGCATAGATATTACATCTTATTTCTTATATCTAACTAAGCACCCAGTATAGTACTTGAAAGATAATTAGGTATTAAATGTGTATTTGCTAAATGAAAGAATAATTAAAATGATGAATGAGTGAATGAATAGAATAGAACAGGAATTTAGGGGCTGGCAAAAAGTTGACCTGTTTTAACCACTTCTAGCTTTTGATCTTCAGAAAGTGTCTTGGCTTTCTAGAGCTTCCATTTTTTCATCTCTATAATAGGATAGTACTTCTGTAATAGAGCTGTGATAAAGGGTATAAAAGATAATTCATGGAAATACTTGGCAGTATCTTACTTATGAAGAGTAAGAAGTAGAAGAAGAAGAAGAAGAAAGAGGAGGAGATATAGGAGAAAAAGAATAAAGAGAAAGAGGAAAAGGAGATGCACTAATGATAAATGCATTTAACCAAATGTGAATGGAGAAGCAAGAATAATGTAGACAAAAACCCAACTAATTAAATGATAATTCTTGTCTGAAGCTCCCATTAGATTGTACAGAAAAAAAAAAAGAAATAATGATGATGATATGGTTTGGCTGTGTCCCCACCTAAATCTCATCTTGAATTGTACTTCCATAATTCCCACATGTTGTGGGAGGGACCCAGTGGGAGATAATCTGAGTCATGGGAGCAGTTTCTCCCATACTGTTTTCTTGGTAGTGAATAAGTCTCATGAGATCTGATGGTTTTATCGGGGTTTCCACTTTTGCGTCTCTTTCTCTCCTTGCCTGCTGCCATCTATGTAAGATGGGACTTGCTCCTTCTTACTTTCTGCCATGATTGTGAGGCTTCCCCAGCCATGTGGAACTGTTAAGTCCAATTAAACCTCTTTCTTTTGTAAACTGCCTGGTCTCAGATATGTTTTTATTAGTAGTGTGAAAACAGACTAATATAGTAAATTGGTACCAGGAGTGGAATATTGCTGAAAAGATACCTAAAAATGTGGAAGTAACTTTGGAACTGGGTAACCAGCAGAGGTTGGAACAGTTTGGAGGGCTCAGACGAAGACAGGAAAATGGGGGAAAGTTTGGAATTTCCCAGAGACTTGTTGAATGGCTTTGACAAAAGTCTAAGGAGATATGGACAATAAGGTCCAGGCTGAGGTGGTCTCAGATGGAGATGAGGAACTTGTTGGGAAATGGAGCATAGGTGACTCTTCGCATGTTTTAGCAGAGTTTGGCAGCATTTTGTCCCTGCCCTAGAGATTTGTGGAACTTTGAACTTGACAGAGATGATTTAGTATACCTGGTAGAAGAAATTTTTAAGAAGCAAGGCATTCAAGAGATGACTTGGGTGCTGTTAAAAGCATTCAGTTTTAAAAGAGAAACAGAGCATATAAGTTTGGAAAACTTGCAGCCTGACAATGTAATAGAAAAGAAAAACTCATTTTCTGAGAAGAAATTCAAGCCAGCTGCAGAAATTTGCATAAGAAATGAGGGGCCAAATGTTAATCCCCAAGACAATGGGGAAAATGTCTCCAGGGCATGTCAGAGGGCTTCACAGCTCCCATCACAGGCCCGGAGGCCTAGGAGTAAACGGTTTCATGGGTGGGCCCAGGGTTCCCATGCTACGTGTAGCCTAGAGACTTGGTGCCCCACATCCAAGCTGCTCCAGCTGTGGCTGGAAAAGGCCAATGTATAGCTCAGACTGTAGCTTCAGAGGGTGCAAGCTCCAAACCTTGGCAGCTTCCACATGGTGTTGAGCCTGTGAGTGTACAGAAGTCAAGAATTGGGGTTTGGGAACTTTTTCCTAGATTTCAGAAGATATATGGAAACGTCTGGATGCCCAGGCAGAAGTTTGCTGCAGGGGCAGGGTCTCATGCAGAACCTCTGCTAGGGCAGTGGAGAAGGGAAATTTAGGTTTGAGTCCCCACACAGAGTCTCTACTGGGGCACTGCCTAGTGGAGCTGAGAAGAAGGTCGCAGTCCTCCAGACCCCCAAATGGTAGATCCACTAGCAGCTTGCACTGTTTGACTGGAAAAGCCACAGACACTCAATGCCAGCCTGTGAAAGCAGCTGAAAGGGAGGCTGTACCCTGCAAAGCCACAAGAACGGAGCTGCTCAAGACCATGGAAACCCACCTCTTCCATCAGCACGACCTGGATTTGAGACCTGGAGTCAAAGAAGATCATTTTGGAGCTTTAAAATTTGACTTCCCCGCTGGATTTTGTACTTGCATGGGCCTGGTAACCCCTTTGTTTTGGTCAATTTCTCCCATTTGGAACGGCTATATTTACTCAATAACTGTACCCCCATTGTATCTATGAAGTAACTAGCTTGCTTTTGATTTTACAGGCTCATAGGTGGAAGGAATTTGCCTTGGCTCAGATGAGACTTTGGACTGTGGACTTTTGGGTTAATGCTGAAATGAGTTAAGACTTTGGGGGACTGTTGGGAAGGCAAAATTGGTTTTGAAATGTGAGGACATAAGATTTGGGTGGGGTCAGGGGTGGAACAACATGATCTGGCTGTGTCTCCACCCGAATCTCATCTTGAATTGTACTCTCATAATTCCCACATGTTGTAGGAGGGACCTGATGAGAGATAGTTTGAATCATGGGGACTGTTTCCCCCATACCGTTCTCATGGTAGTGAATAAGTCTCATGAGATGTGATGGCTTTATCAGGGGTTTCCACTTGCGCATCTCTCTCATTCTTTCTTTGCCTGCTGCCATCCATGTAAGACAGGATAAGCTCCTCCTTACCTTCCACCATGATTGTGAGGCTTCCCCAGCCACATGGAACTGTGAGTCCAATGAAACCTCTTTCTTTTGTATATTTCCCAGTCTTGGGTATATCTTTATCAGCACCATGAAAACAGGCTAATACAGATGACAAAAGAAGTTGTCATATGTCTGCTAAGTTCAGTTATCCATTCTTAAATCCTTGCAACTGTCACAGATATTCAAAAGAATGGACAGGAATTTAAAAAGAAAAGTAGTTATAATATGAAGTGATAAATGTATAAGAGAGTTTTTTTGTCTCCTTAAAAATGTTTTAATAATAAATAAAAATATCATTTAAAAATACTACTTTTATGGTGTTCTTCATTGGACAGATGCCTACTGTGGGGACAAAACATGAAAGCAATATCCCCAAGACATGGTTAAGAATAGGAGGAGCTTAAAAAAGTTTGACAGGGAATTATATATCTTTTTTCATTGCCATAGTACATTGTCACAATCATTATAAGCATGTTTCAAAGGGGAACGAAGGAATGGGGCTTTCCAGAGAGTCGAATTTCCTTAACCAAAACAATTTCTGAATCCATTGTTACAGCAACATCAAAGTCATTGAAAATGAATAAGGTCTCATGAAGAAATATTTAAATGGATTAATAAGGGGATTTGAGTGTAAGAGTAGGAGTGTGGTTCAGGGTTCATTCCCCAGGGAGGGGTGGAGAGGAAAGAGAGAAGGATTCTTCAAACTTTTGAATAGTCTTTATTCCCAAATAAGTGAGATTTAGTTAACTATGGGCTAGGAGTCTTCAGAGGTAGCCAGAGCTCACTTCTTACATCTCAAGTCACCCTTTGCTATTAACCAAGAAAGCCTGGGGCAGGGTAGAAAAGCAGACGCCAGTTTAAATCCTTTATAAAAAGCCACTCCTGGCCATTACTGCAGGGAAAAGTCCCACAGAGCTGAGCAGTCATGATGTGTGACTTCACCGAGGATCAGACTGCAGAGTTCAAAGAGGCCTTCCAGCTGTTTGACCGAATAGGTGATGGCAAGATCCTGTGCAACCAATATGGGGATGTGATGAGGGCACTGGGTCAGAACCCCACCAACACTGAGGTGCTCAAGGTTCTGGGGAACCCCAAGAGTAATGAGATGAACGTGAAGGTGCTAGAATTTGAGCACCTTCTGCCCATACTGCAGACGGTGGCCAAGAACAAGGACCAGGGCACCTATGAAGATTATGTAGAAGGACTTCAGGTGTTTGACAAGGAAGGAAATGGCACCGTCATGGGTGTTGAATTCTGGCTTGTTCTTGTCACACTGGGTGAGAAGATAACAGAGGAAGAGGTAGAGGTGCTGGTGGCAGGGAATGAGGGCAGCAATGGTTGTATCAACTATGAAGCATTTGTGAGGCACATCCTGTAGGGGTGACAGGCCCATGGGGCAGCTCATCCTTATGGTGCTGAATGGCTGAGGACCTTCCCAGTCTCCCATAGCCCATGTCTCCCCCTGGTGAGAGTTTCTATCTACCCTGAAGGCTCCCTAGGTTCTCTTATCACAGTGCCTTTCCCATGTTGTCTTTCTTGGATGATAGTTTACCATCAGCATTCACCAAATAAACTTGCTCTCTATGCCTCTCCCAAAAAAAAGTCACTCCTATACTCACACCTGCCATCACCACATAGAACATCCTTGTTGCTCAGAAGCTTCTGAATAGGACACTCTCTATACACACGCATGCACACATACACAAGAGAATAGAAATTTATCCCATATCCTCTCTACTTCCTCAAATCTGTGATGAACAAACACTAGTAGTGCCAAAGATTCTGGAACTTAAATACCATTAAGTCATTTTGATATCATCAGAGTCAAAAGTAAAAAAAAATTGAGAGACAAGTGGCTTTAAGGATCCTTTGAGGGCCGCTAAGTCATCCGTTTATTTCAAGAAGTGTTGCCAATGGTAAAAAGAAACTTCTTGAGTTGAAATTAAGTTTGGTTTCCAAAGTATTCTTTCAAATAAAAAGAATCAAATTATCAACCTAATTTAAAAAGCTACTATAGACACATGTGTACATGCATTCCACTTATGTATGTGTTCATGTGTGTTCATATGCATGATACATACACATGCCACAGACCTATGGCAACTTTCATCATCTTTCACCCCACTATGCTTGACAACATCATTTATACATAGTAGGCCTTCAGCAATTTTTTAAATGAAGTTATGGATGTTGTAATCAAAGTGCATACATGTGACCGCATACATATAGTTACTGACATCACCATAAAAGTGATTGATACTCCCTCAGAGAGCTTTCAGTTTCCAAAGTATATGCCAAAATGAATGTGCTCTGAGAACACTCTGGAACTGAGGGTCAGAAAATGTCCAGTTTCCATCTCCTGTCACAGCCCCAAACACTATTATTATTTACAGAGGGCCAGTGATTTGCTTGGCACTGTACACCTCACAGGAGAACGCTCTGTCTCTGCCCAGTGGGGTCTGAAGAACAGGACTTGTAGGACATAAAAGACAAGTAAGAACTGGCAAGAGAGAGGAGCAATCTAAGCCTGTGGCTTAAAATGCCATTAAAATAATCATTAAAACCAGGCGCCTAACACACCCCATGATCTAGGCCAAAAATACAGGAAAATATAAGATTTTTCACCTTTTAACCACAGGCTCTTTATGTAATTGGTAAGCACCAAGAAAGGGAGTGATAAATTCTTCCCTAGGTATTTGAGGAGACCGTTGTATTGTTTTAAGTGTTGTCATTATACATTATGCGCCCACAGTCTCATAGTTTATGTTGGGATACATACAAGAGCATGATGCATGGTGTGGATAGTTTAAGCAGCCAAAGAGGTATTGTCCAGGCTGCCTAGGATATAGCTTGTAAGGACTAACAACATCTTATCTAAGAAAAGTGAAGCCCAGAGTGACATCTCTTGTTGTGCCACTTAAGGACCACAGATGACTTCTTTATTTATTTATTTATTTATTTTTGATAGAGTCTAGCTCTGTCACCCAGGCTAGAGAGTGCAGAGGTGTGATCTGGGCTCACTGCAACCTCCACCTCCCGGGTTCAAGCGATTCTCCTGCCTCAGCTTCCTGAGTAGCTGGGATTGCATGTGCCTGCCACCATGCCCGACTAATTTTTGTATTTTTAGTAGAGACAGGGTTTTGCTATGTTGGTCAGGCTGGTCTCAAACTCCTGACCTCAGGTGATCCTCCTGCCTCAGCATCCCAAAGTGCTGGGATTACAGGCCTGAGCCAACAGATGACTTTTGATCATCCAAAGAAAGGCATCCTTCAAATGCCAATTTCATGTCTTAGTGAGTGCAGAATGCTATCACAGAACACCATAGCAACAGAAATGTATTTCTTATAAGCAACAGAAATTTATTTCTCACAGTTCTGGAGGCTGAAAGTCTGAGATCAAGGTGCCAGCACAATCAGCTTCTGCTGAGTGTCCTCTTCCAAGTTGCAGATGGCCATCTTCTCATTGTATTATCACATAGAGGAAAGAGGACAAGGGGGTCTTTGGAGTATCTCTTATTGGGGCACTATTCCATTCATGAAGACGCCACCCTTATGACCTAATTACCTCCCAAAGACCCTTCCCTCCTAATACCATCACAGTGAGAGTAGGATTTCAACATGTGAATTTTATGTGATACAAACATTCAGTTCATAACATTCCTCAAATAGGAAAAGTATGTAAAGAATCCTGTGAAAAGATGCCAGCCTGTGTGGTAGGCCAAAAAAAAAAAAAAACTGCTCCCCAAATATGTTCATGTCCCAATCCCCAGAACCTGTGAATATATTACCTTACATATCAAAGGAAGTATCTGCAACTGGGCACAATAACTCGTGCCTATAATCCCAGCACTTTGGGAGACAGAGGTGGGCAGATCACCTGAAGCCAGGAGTTTGAGACCACATTGACCAACATGGTGAAACCCTATTTCTACTAAAAATACAAAAATTAGCCAGGTGTGGTGGCGCACACCTGTAATCCCAGCTACTTGGGAGGCTGAGGCAGGTGAATCACTTGAACCCAGGAGGCAGAGGTTGCAGCGAGCTGAGATTGTGCCAGTGAACTCCAGCGTGGGCTACAGGGTGAGACTTTGTCTCAAAACATACATACATACATACATACATACATACATACATACATACATACATAAAACAAAGTCTTTGCAGATGTGAAATCAGGGACCTTGATACGGAGAGATTATCTTTGACCACAAGGGTCCTTATAAAGGAAAGGGAGGCGGGTGAGAGTCAAAGCAGGAGATGTGAGCATGTAAGTAGAGGTCAAGGTAATGTAAGAAAACAAGCCACAAGCCAAGGAACGCAGGGGGCTTCTGGAAATTGGACAAGGCAAAGAAATGAAATTTCCCCTAGAACCTCCAGAAGAAATATAGTCCTGCTGACACCTTGATTTTAGGACTTATGACTTCCAGAAATCATAATATAATATATTTGAATTGTTTTTAAGTCATTAAGATCATGATAATTTGTTACGGCAACATTAGAAAACTAATATATAGTGAAATTTTAAAAACTCATTCTCTCAAAATGGTCTTAACAACAGACACATCTAGGATCCTGCCACATATTCTAACCCTTTAGGAAAGTATCTGATAAGTTCAACTGTGGTGGCTCATGCATGTAATCTCAGCACTTTGGGAGGCCATGGTGGGAGGACTGCTTGAGCTCAGAAGTTTAAGACCAGCCTGGGCAACATCGGGAAACTCTGTCTCTACAAAAAATACAAAAATTAGTTGGGTCTGGTGGTTCACGATTGTAGCCCCTTCTACTCAGGAGGCTGAGCTGGGAGGACCACTTGAGCCCAGGAGGTTGAGGCTGCTGTGAACCGTGGTAGAGCCACTATATTCCAGTCTGGGTAACAGAGTGAGACCCTGTCTCAAAAAAAGAAAAAGAAAAAAAGAAAAAGAAAAGAAAAGAAAGTATCTGGAGATACTTTTGAAGCAAATAGGTCTTGTATATTCCCCCAAAGACACAGCCTAGAGGTGTAAACTTTAACAGTATCTCTGTTTAAAACACCACCTATAGAACTTCTGAAAAAGTGGCATTTTGTTTTTCCCAAAGAGCTCTGTACTAGTTCAGAACTCCTAGACTATGTATCACATAGGGCTCAAAAGCTAATCTTTAAGGTCATCCTGAAGAATTCTTTCCACTTCTACTTGTGATTATTAATCACACAGATCCGTGGGTGCCATTAGAGTAAGTGATTCTGCCTTTTTCCCTACTACTTTAACAGACAAGGTCTACATGTATAAAATAAAGATCGTTTTCCTGACCTTGGATAGCTCTAAGTATGCCTAGAGTTTAAGTTTCTGTACTGGTACGGGTTTGCTTCTGATACCTTCTACCCAGACTATTGAATAGCAAGTTGGCTTTTTTGTTTGTTTTGCTTTTTTGTTTGTTTTGTTTTTTTGGTTTGGTTTTGCTTCTGACCTCCTAGGTTCTGACCCCCAAGTTGCCATGCAGATAAAAGCTGGCCTGGTTACTGAAATCTCCTCCCACATTCCAGGAATTGTTCTTCAGTTCCATGCACCAATGCTAAGGTAGGCAAAATAATTTCCATGCCAACTTGTGCTCCACCCTGCTACCTAGGAAACAAAGCAGAACCAACTCTAGCTCTCCATGTCTTACGGAGATTTTAACAATCCTGCTTTCGTTGTTGTTGTCTTACTCTCTGTTCTGCAGATATTTAAGATAAGTCCCAGAGGGATAAGGGATACCTAGAGATCAATGCCAACGGCATGGAGACTGAGCAACTCTGCTATATTCAAAACTCTCTTGATAGAGAAAATAGAACTAGATTTAATTCCCTATTATGAACTGAATGTTTGTTCCCCTTCTCTGCCCCCCACAAATTAAATGTTTAAATCCTAACCCCCAACGTGATGGTATTAGGAGGTAGAGCCTTGGAGAGGTAACTCAGTAATTAAGTTGGAGCCCTCGTGAAGGTGAATACTGCCCTTATAAAAAGAGAACCCAGAGAAGTTTCTTACCTTTTTTCTGCTACATGTTGATACAATGAGAAGGCAAGGGTTTGCAATCCAGAAGAGGGCCTTCACTACATTGGCACCCTGATCTCAGCCTTTCAGCACCCAGAAATATGATGAATAAATTTCTGTTGTTTATAAGACACCCAGGCTACTGTAGTTTGTTATAGCAGCCGGAACTAAGATACATTCTGCCTTCAATAGCTAGAAAACTGAATATAATACACAAGGAAACAGTTTTTAGACATTGAAAAACTGGTAGCACAGTACTGTGATTCCCAAGAGAGGGGACACAAATGAGGTGAGTCTCATAATTTCTTCCAGAACTGACCGGAAGTGGTTTATATACCTACCACAAGGACCATCCCAAACATAGCATGGTGGTTTCACTGAGTTAAGTAAAGACTGATGTTCAGCCAGACTCAGGTGGCTGTAATTTTCAGGGTGGAGTATTAAAAAGGAAGGAGGTTGCTACAAATGGAATTGTGTCCCCTCAAAATTCATATGTTGAAGCTTTAACCCCAATGTAATGTTGGAAATGGAGCATTTGAGAGGTAACCAGAGTTAGAAGAGGTCATGAAGGTGGGGTCTCCATGTTGGGATTGGTGTCCTTATAAGAAGGGGAAGACAGAGCTCTCTCTCTCTCTATCATGTAAAGACACAGCAAGAAGGCTACAACTCAAGGCACCTTGACCCTGGACTTCCCAACCTTCAGAGCTGTGAGAAATTTCTGTTTATAGTATTTTGTTATATAGCCCAAGTTGACTAAGACAAAGTTGTATAGAGCAAGAACTCTCAGAAATCATAATATGGTCCATTTGAATCTGTTATTAATACAAAATTGCACATACATGTATGCTAGGAAACTATGCAAGACAGTGTACCAGGGAAACACAAGTTACATAAAGCAGAATGCCAGGGAAATATATGCTAAACAATTAGCAGAGTTCACACAGGGCTGGAAAATGCCCTAGTTATTATTCACCAGAATGCAGTCAAGTCCTCATGGAATACCTGGACATTAGATGGTGATCACAGGAAAGTCACACCTTCGTAGTGACTCAAAATTTGCCTTAGAATAAAGAGTACTCTTTACCTATCATGACATAGCTTAAAAACAAACTTCAAATGGAACAGGCTCCACTAACTACTCAACATTAACACACTTTAAAGACATACAACAAACATCAGGGCAAAAGTAAACAAACAAACAAAAAGCGGTCATAATAACCAGGAAGATAATGTTGCCCACAATCAAGACAAAAATCAGTTAATAGAAAATGACTCACGTAGAGAAGATGAAAAATGGAATTAGCAGGACTTTTGAACAGCTATTCAGGAAATGATAATTATATTCAAAAACTTAAGAGAAAATTAAGCAGCATCTTTTTGAATAACATGAATAAAATAATAAATCAAAAGCAAAGTTATAAAATATGCTTCACTGAGAAGAAATTTTAAAATACACATCAAAATTTGTGGAATAGAGCTGAAAGAGCTTAGAGAAAATTTTATAGCATTAAAGTTTTATATTAGAAAAGATCTAAAATCAATGATCTAACCCTCCACTATGAAAAATAATCTAGATTAAAGAGAACACATTAAACTTCACATACATAGAAATGAAAAAATAGTAAGGAAAAATGTGCAAGTCAGTGAAATAGAAAATGAACAAAGAATAGAAAAAATAAATAAAACCTAAAATTTTATTCTTGTTACAGAGCAGTAAACTGGTAGACTTAAAGCTCTAGAGAGAAAGAGGAGGAGGGAAAAGGAGAAAAACAGGGACGGAGATGGGGAGAAAGAAGGAGAAAGAGAGAGAGACAGAGAGTAACAGAGAGAATTAACAAGTTATCAAATTACCAAGATGAGGAATAAAAGATGGGACATCACTAGAGATGCCACAGACAGTAAAATAATAAGGGAATATTTTAAACAACTTCAGGATAATAAATTCAAACACTCAGATAAAACTAAAAAATACCTGGAAAATCACAAATTACCAAAACTGACTGACGAAGAGATAGAAAATCTGAGTGATTAATGCCAATGAAAGATATTGAATTTATAAGTAAAAATCTTCTTAGAAAGAAAATTCCAGTCCCAGATGGCTTTATTGGTTTTGACCAATTGTATGTTCCAAATATAGTTTCATTAATATCTTTTATGACACATGCTCTTTTGAAGCCTTGTCACACTCCATAAAGAAATGTGATTCTTTTTTTTTTTTTTGAATCTGAGTGATTGTAGGACTTGCTTTTAATTAATAGAATGTAGTAGAATTACACTGCTTAACTTCGAACTCTAGTTAGAAAAGGTGATTCCAATGTATAACTATGAGATGATATGAAAAAGCTACCCACATATCTTTTGGTTGAGAGCCAGCATCAACCACCAGACATGTGAGTCGAGTCTGGTCCTCAGATATCAAGTGACTTTAGCCTTTGAATCAAAGTTTGATAGCTATTCATGATTCATGTTTTCAGAAATTAGGAATAGAAGGAATTTTCCCTAGTCACTTAAGGGTTTTGATGAAAAAACAAGCTAACATAATACTAACATTATATTTAATAGTAAAAGAGGTGATGATTTCCTTCTGAGACTAGGAACAAGATAATAGTATCTACTCTTTTCATTTCTATTCAACATTGTGCTACAGATCCTTTTCAATTCAATAACAAAATAATAATAAGTAAAAGGCATACATATTGGGATGAAAAAAGTTAGACATCCTTTTTTGAAAGATGACATGATCATCTATCTAAAAATTCCAATCTACAAAATAAGATAAAACGCACTAGGTAAGTTTATAAAATGTATGCAAATATAAATTGTTTTTTATATGCCACCAATGAAGCATTAGAAATTAAATTTTTAAAAATACCATTACAATTGCAATTAAATATTTAAGTATAAGTTTAACAACACGTGAGCATGACCTGTACAATAGAAACTACAAAACATTGCATAAAGAAACCACAAAACAATGCTGATGCCTAAATAAAATGGAGAGTTACAACATGTTCATGGATTAAAAGACTCAATATTGTTAAGATTTCTATAATTTTATTTATAAAATTAATGCAACCTCAACCAAGTTAATAGCAGTCTATATATTTTTGTAAATTGAAAAGCTAAGTTGAAAATACATATGGGTACACAAATAACCTAGAATAGCAGGGAAAAAAATTACAAAGAGAGTAATACCTGATATTATGACTTACTCTTAAGTGTGCTATTATCATAAAAATAGAAATATATATTAGTGGAACAGAATGGCAAGTACATTAGTCTGTTCTCACACTGCTATAAACACATATCTGAGACTGGGTAATTTATAAAGGGAAGAGGTGAATTTACTCACAGTTCCATATGGCAGGGAGGCCTCAGGGAACTTACAATCATGGTGGAAAGGCACATCTTACATGGTGGCAGGCAAAAGAGAGCAAATGAGTGAAGGGGGAAGAACCCCTTATAAAACCATCAGCTGTTGTGAGAGCTCATGCACTATCATGAGAACAGTATGGGGAAAACATCCCCCATGATCTAATCACCTCCCATCAGGTTCCGCCCTTGACACATGGGGATTAAGGGAATTACGATTCGAGATGAGATTTGGGTGGGGACACAGTGCCAAACCATATTGGGGAGTCAGAAATATACCCACACATATATGTGGGTATGTATATATGTTAACTTTGACAAAGCTACCAAGACAATCCAATAGAGAAATAGATAGTCTTTTGTACAATGGTGTGGGGTAAGTTTTTATACATATGGAGCAGTGAGCCTTGACTCTTCCCTTCCACTATATAAAATATTAACTTGAAATGCATCATATATGTGTACTCCAAAAAATATATAAAACTTTCAAAAGAAAACAAGAGAAATCCTTACAAACTTGAAATATGTTAAAATTTCTTAGATAAGTCACAAAGAATACAACTAATAGAAGAGAAATGGGCAGATTACACTTCATTGTAAAAATAAAGAGAGATAATATTTGCCCTTTGGGAGGAAGATACTGATAAGAGAATGAAATAGCAAACAGACTGGAAGAAAATATTCGCAATAAATACATCTGGCATAGGAATTATTTCTAGAATATGAAGAAAACTTGAAAATCAGTAAGAGATCAAATGACCCTACATAAAAATGTTTTGTTCCAACACTTCACAAAAGAAGATGTATAAATAACCATAAGGACATTAAAATAAGCTCAGCATCTTTATTCATCAAGGTAATGAAAATTAGGACTACAAATAGATATTATTATAACCCCACTAAAATGGCTAAAATTGAACAGCTTCTCTGTCCCAAGAGTCAGCAAGTATGTGGGACAACTGTTCCACACTGCTGGTAAGCACATAAAATATTACAACTACTCAGGAAAACAGCTTGTCAGTTACTCTAACAAGATAATCATACACTTACCATCAGACATGGTACTCCTAGATATTTGGCCAAAATAAATGCAAACATATATCTACAAAAAGAGTTGTACCTGAATGTTTGTGAATGTTCATAGCATCTTCATTTGCCATAGCCCAAATGAGAGAAAACCCAAATGTCCATCCACAGGTGACCGGATAAACAAATTGTGGTATGTCCATGAAATGAAATTATGATAAGCAATGAAAAGAATATACTACTTTTATGCAACAACATAGATGAATCACAACATTGGCTTTACACAAGAGAATATAAACTCTAAGATTCTAATTACATGAAACTCCAAAAAATTCAAATCTAATCAGTGGTTGCCTGTGGCCAGAGGTTGAGGAATTGAAATTGACTACAAAGGGGCACAATTTTGGGGCTGATAAATGTTCTATATTTAAGTTTTGGAGGTGGTTACACAGACTTATATTTTCAAAACTTCTCAAAGTATATGCTTAAAATGGGTGCAGTTTATTTAACTTATACATATTTAACTTATGCCTCAGTTAAGTTGATAATTTCTTCTCTTCTCCCAATACCAAAATACATACACATCCACTAACTCTGCCTACTCCACCACTGTCCATATGCTATGTCTATGAACTCTTTTCTTGGGTGAGTTCCTTCCCAAGTGGTGCCTAAACAATTTAAGCAAATAGGACCCTGGGTACTGGGGTGCTTTGTAAGCCCTGACTATATGTTTGGCCATATGAGTTCAGATATTATTCAATTTTACTCCCTGTGGAATTTGCAGCCGTTCAAATCTGCACAGTAATGAATGACTAAAAGCTGGTGGCAAAAGACAAGTATTTAAAGAATGACAGAAACAGGAAGAAATGCATATCTGGGGAAAGTCATTAACTGTCTTTCCTGTGATGAGTGACTTCCAGAGGGCAAGAACCAATATGTTCTACATCAAAGTATCCCTGTATACTTTTGAAGGAAGTTATTTCTGTCTGCTCAAAGATTTTATGAAATGCTATACTTGGTGATAACAGCTACCACTCTTCCACCCCCTCAAAGGCATAGAATTACAACACAAGAGAATAACAATTAAATATTATTTGAGCTGTGGTTTAGAATGCATCTATTTAGGACTTTAACAGAACTGACATTGGGTGGCATTGGCGAAGAGCAGTATGACATGACAATCAAATCCTTGGGAAAATAAATGACACTCCACTATAATGCTTAAGGTCAAGTCTGTGGAGAACACTGTACCATCTTACAACTATTTTGATCTTCAGTATTTTTCTTTTTTGAGAAACATTTCTCTGAATTCCTTTTATTTAGACTTGTAGTTGAAGCAGTAGGCAAAAATGGCAGGCCCATAAAATGATCTTTTCTCCATTGATGTATATATGTTTCTTGATCATTTATATAAACTCAGAAAGTCACATATTCCCAAAATGGTGTAATATGAAAAAGTCATTTCCATCATAGTTTGTGATATTTTTCTGTATGTGCAGTTCATGTATTATATTCATTATGGTGTCATTTCATAGAATGATGCTCTCTGGGTAGCAGAAGAAAACATTAGGCAAATAGGGAAAACATCTGAGAATAAAAGTTTTCCAGGAAATATGTCGTAAGGCAGTAATAAGTATATGAATCATGGAAAGAGAACTATCTGGAGATCTCCGGGGACAAAAGCTTCTAAGAATCATAAAAATGTGTTATCATGATTCCTGCTGGTAACTTGAGCCAACTTCAAAGCTTTCTTCAGGGGATCATGCCAAGAGGACCCATTATCAGAAAGGAGTAGTTAATTAGAGTGAATTATTATTATGTCCAACCTGCCTTAAATGGAGTACAGCTGCTGAGTCACACCATAAAAATGAAATTGGACCATTCATCTGCTTATGTAGTTTGTTTGAATTGTATATCTGGTTTTAAAAGCCTGAACAGTGACACCAGAAAAATAAAAAGTAATCACAGAGTTTAGCAGACATCAGATTTGAATGCCCTCTTCTTATGTATTGCAACCAGGCAATATACTTTTCGGGACATTTTTAACACTTTAAAGATTAATTAGTTTTCATGGGGTGTTATTTAAACATAGAAATTTTATTCTATTATAAAAATAACCATTGTTCCCAGATGTGTCTGTTTAACTATATTTATAGGGCTTGCAGTTCTTGGAGCCTCATTATCTACTGCAACTGCTTCATAAAGGGAAATTTAGACAGAAGGTCACAATACAATAAAATCATTTTCTCATTCACTTCTGAAATGAACTTGAAAGGAACAGGTGCATGGTCTGGGAGGAAGACTGATTGATGATTGATTATCCAAAAGATTGCTTTTTTTTGCTTTCTTCTTCTTTTTTCTTTTCCTTTCCCTCTCAGTAGGTTCCCCAAAATATCATGAGAAAGCAGTTTAATACAAACAGATGCCTCTTACTCTAGTTAAAAAAAAACAATTATGAAGAAGTAGAATGACATAGACAACTGATAAAAGAAGATGTAGCTCATTTTTTCCCTCATTTTTGACGCATACACATCTGGGAATTTCATACACAAAGTTAAGGAAGTAAACAGATGTCTGCTGTTGATAGCAATCTCTGGTGAACTTTCAGAGCCCACTAGTAATTTGCCCAATGGCTCTCTCCTTATCAGAATGGCATTATAAACTCTCACCTGGGAGTCAGCACTGCAGCCTGCCCAAGCAACATTCATCTGGCATCAATCCTGGTCATAAAACAAGCCCATGAGTAATATAACAGCCCAGGTGTCTACAATTTCCAACTTCCAAACCGTCTGAAAGTATGCAACCACTTTCAAATCACCATTTCCCTATCTCTATTTAAGGACAGTGAAGAGAACTCTAAGAATTGTAACCTAGTCCCGGACATACTTTGGTTGACTGTAACACTCTTGCTCATTTCCCATCAAGTCAGCAAATATTGTGAGTGATCAAAGAGGAATGACATACTCCAGGAGTGCAAAAGCAACTGGACCAGTATCAGCAATGCAGCTTGCATAACCAGAGAATGCCTGATCTTGAAAAAGATTGTCTTGACTTGCCAATGTGTTCTTCATTCAACAGCTAGGAGAGTATGTTGGTGGTACCCAGACCCAGAAACCTCAAACATATAAGTGGTTTACACTGCTAAAGATAAGGCAGCAGTTGTGATCAAAAACATTTCTAGCTGAATATATATTTTTTGTCTTGGGTTTGAAGACACAAAAATAACGTATAGACTCTAAAGTTTATACTTACTCTAAAAATTAGAGAAAGAGAACTAGATAGAGGTGATGGTTGCAAAATGTTGTGAATGTACTAAATGCCACTGGATTGTACACTTTAAAATTGTTAATTTTATGTTGTGTGAATTTCACCTTAATAAAAAAAAGAATTTTTAAATGGTGAGAGAAAAACTAGACAAGGAATTAAAGCCAAAACATTCTGGGAACAATTCCTAAATAATTCTTTCATTCCACAAATATTTTTTGCACACTTATAAGCAAAGTAAATGCTAAGTAAAGCAATAGTAAGGAATGGGACTTAGAAAATTAAGACACTTATATTCTCATACTTGAAAATCCCCAGAGGATTTAGAGTCAGAATATCTAGCATTTTATTGTTGTTGTTTTTGTTGTTATTCTAATAAAGTCTTCTGGAAAAGAAAATCTTGTCTCTGTCTTATCAAGCTAAGGTTCCAGGTTAGATATTCTGGCTTTCATCTATGCAGGTCCAAGCATGCTGGTAAACCTCAACAAGTCTCACTTTCCCCATGTAAAAATGAAGACAATAAAGAGATCAAACCTCAGAAGGATGTTTTCAGGATTTAATTAGATAACACAGGTAAAGCATGTAGTATAATACTGCATTAAATTGATATTAAGCTTGATTATTGACATTATTATATAACTTTATCATTTATGTCAATGTTTAAAATTGTTTTTGCTTCCTTTATTTTTAAGCACATTTCCATGATTGTACAGTATATATTAATGATAATAAAATCAGCAGCTCTGAATCAAGTTTTAAAAGATCCTAAATGTGGTGTATCTTACTGGTATAGTAGCCGTGATACTGGTATAGGACTGTAATACTATAGATTCAACTAACCAGTTAAGAGCTCAATAATCGGCCGGGCGTGGTGGTTCACGCCTGTAATCCCAGCACTTTGGGAGACCAAGGTGGAGAGATCACGAGGTCAGGAGATGGAGACCATCCTGGCTAACACAGTGAAACCCTGTCTCTATAAAAATACAAAAAAATTAGCCAGGTGTGGTGGCGCACACCTGTGGTCCCAACTACTCAGGAGGCTGAGGCAGGAGAATAGCATGAACCTGGGAGGCAGAGCTTGCAGTGAGCCAAAATCGCATCACTGCACTCCAGCCTGGGTGAGGAGCGAGACTCTATCTCAAAATAAATAAATAAATAAATAAATAAGCTCAATAATCAGTTACTGCTTTTCTTTTCTTTCAAGTCTCCCCATTCCTGTTGCCAAAAAATAAAAACCAAAGAAACAAACAAAAAAAAACCCTCATCTTTAGTCACCAGAGAAAACTCTGTTACCTCCTAACATAGGCTTGCTGTCTTAGGGAATAGCATTCAAGCTAGTGCAAGTTTTGGGGGAAAATAAGAGTGAAATAAATACATCTACTTCTACTTGCAGTTTATTCTTTTTCCTTTTTTTGAAAAATTAACTTTATTACTTTATTGAGGAATAATTTACATGTAATAAAATGCCTCATTTTAAATGCAGTTGGTGAGTTGCAACAAATATATACTCATATAACCACCACTACAATCAAGATAGCAAACATTTCTATCACCCCCCAAGATTACCCTTGTAACTCTTTGTAATCAACCCCACCCCGTCCTTTGCGTCAGGCAACTATTTATCTGCTTTATGACATTTACATTAGTATAGTGTCATCTACAACATAGCACCTGCAAATTAGGACCGACAACTTTTTTTGGTAAAGGTCTAAAGATAAAAATATTTTTACATGTTTAAATGATTTTTCAAAAAGAATATTTTACGTTAGATAAAATGCTTATGAAATTAAAATCTCAGTGTTCACAAATAAGGTTTGATTGTTACAGTCACACTCCTTCCTTATATATTGACTGTGGCTGGTTTTGAGCTACAATGACAGAGTTAAGCTGTTGAAACAAAGACAATATGGCCTGAAAAGTTGAAAATACTTACTATTCGGTCTTCTTACTGAAAATTGAATTATACAGTATATGATCTTTTGAATTGGGCTTCTTTGCTCACTATATGCTTTTGAAATTCATCTATACTGTTGCGTGTAATAGCGAGTGGGCCTTTTTATTGCTGAGTAGTATTCCATTAAATATCCCACAATTTGTTTCCTTACTGTCATTCTCGTGTACATATGAGTTGTTTCCAGTTTGGGGCTGTCATAAATTACACTGTGTTAACATTCTTACACAAGTCATTTTGTGTTCATGTTTTCATTCCTCTTGGTGAAGTAGCTAGGAGTAGACTTGTTGGGTCACATACTAAGGGTATGCTAATGTGATAAGAAACAACTGTGAATTAGACTTGCAGTTGCTCCACGCCTTTGCCATTCCAAAGACTGGCAAGAATTTTAACTTTGTATTCTTAGGGATTAAAATGGCAAGCATCTTTAAGCAAAACACACAATCTAACTTGAGTATTTATATTGCTCTATTTTTGTTAACATGTCTTTCTTAAAAATAAATTCTACTGTGTATATTTAAGGTGTGCAACATGATGTTATGGGATACATATAGATAGTAAAGAGGTTACTACAGTGAAGCAATGAGCATCCATCACTGTTAATTACACTCATGTTTCTACCTCTCTTACCTTGGTTTCAGAAAATAATATTGTCTTTGGATTTCCACTTAACACTGCATATGCCTTTTATAGCAGACTGAAATATATCTTATTTTTAAATTCTGGTGATGATAAAGCAGAACTGGATCACACACTTTTTTTTTGTAAGGGGCCAGATAGTTTAGGCTTTGCTGGCCACATATGGTTGCTGTTTAATATTCTCCTTCCTCCTCTTCTTTCTTTTACAAACCTTTAAAAATGTGAAAAATACTCTTAGCTGATGGACTGTACTAACACAGGCTATGTGCCAGATTCAGCCAATGGGCTGTAGTCTAACATTGAAATAGAATACTTTTTTGTATAATGTAACAATGCTCAGAGTTTTACATATTGTTTCTTTAAAAATACGGAACATGAGTCAATGTGACATCATAAGAAATAGCTTTCAAAGAAAGTAATCTGAGACCTGGAAAATTCTTTCTTAAGTGGATGATAGAAAACAAGCATTGTCCCAGAACAAGCTCCTACAGCTGATTATTACATAGTCAAGAATTTTGCTATCTGATTATTAAACCACCGACAGCTTGAAATGGACCACAGTTTGAGTATTTACACCATAAAAAATCAGCAAATACTTTTTTTTTTTTTTTTTTTTTGAGACAAGATCTCACTCTGTCACTCGGGCTGGATGCAATGGTGCCATCATGGCTCAATGCAGTCTTGACCTCTTGGGTTCAGGTGATCCTCCCACCTCAGCCTCCCGAGTAGCTGGGATTACAGGCACACACCACCACACCTGGCTAATTTTTGTATTTTTTTTTATAGAGATGGGGTTTCACCATGTTGCCCAGACTGGTCTTGAACTCCTGGGCTCAAGTGATCCACCCGCCTTGGCCTTCCAAAGTACTGGGATTACAGGTGTGAACCACCATGCCCAGCAGCAAATACTTTTTATTTTATTTTAGAGATCAGATCTATCATCATGCCATTGGCAACACCCTAGTGAATACTGGTCTTGCTATTTGTATGCACAGCCTGATGGTACCCAGATTAGCAGAAAGTTAATCCATTAATCACATTCCCCATGTACTGTGGGGGACAACCCATCCTTCTTTCCCATCATAATGTGGAACATTATATTTTTCTCTCATCTGTAAACTAACTCGAAATTTAGAAATTCTAGCCCTCCATTTAAAAGCACAGTTTCTGTAACTCTCACTGAGAAGGCACAAAAAAACAGGAAATGCTTTTTATATCTGAATTGCTATATATTTCTGGTTTTATTTTTTCTGCTCATATGCAAATGCATGTTCTAATTTTTCCTTGTATGTAATTAAAATAATAAAGTCTCCCATAAATTTAGTCTAATATTTTGCACTATGTTTGTAAAAATTTCAGATGACAGCTTCTGTCTGATTTTGACTTCTGTAAATTGAGTTGGATCATTGTATAGATCAAGGATCACCTGCAGGACAAATCTGATCACTGCCCAGCCATGAGCTAATGATGTCTTTACATATTAAAGAGTTATCAAAAAATAAAACAAAAGGAAGAGGAGGAAGAAGAGATGGAGAAGATGCAACAGCAACCATATGGTCTACAAAGATTAAAATTTTAACTACTTGGCCCTGTACAGGAAATTTGCCAATCCTTTGTATAGACAATCAACACAGTATTAATATTACATAATTTACTTAATATTTTGTTCACTATGATTCTATCAGTTTGTTTTCACAATGCTATGAAGAACTACCTGAGCCTGAGTAATTCATGAAGAAAAGAGGTTTAACTGACTCACAATTCCACAGGCTGTATAGGAAGCACGGCTGGGAGGCCTCAGGAAACCTACAATCACGGCAGAAGGTGAAGGGGAAGCGAGCATGTTTTACCATGGCAGAGCAGGAGACAGCGAGCGAGCAAAGGGGAAAATGCTACACACTTTTAAATAACCAGATCTTGTGAGAACTTTATCATGAAGCACCACCAGGGAGATACTGCTAAACCATTAGAAACCACCCCCATAATCCAATCACATCCCACCAGGCCCCACCTCCAACACTCAGAATCACATTTCAACATGAGATTTGGGTGGGCACACAGAGCCAAACCATATCAATGATATATAGAACAAGATAGGGAACAAATTATCTTCCTATTTGTTCTCTTTTTAAAAATGACAAAGAAATGGCCGGGCGTGGTGGCTTATGCCTGTAATCCCAGCACTTTGGGAGGCCGAGGCAGACGGATCACGAGGTTAGGAGATCAAGGCCATCCTGGCTAACACGGTGAAACATCATCTCTACTAAAAATACAAAAATTAGCTGGGCGTGGTGGCAGGCGCCTGTAGTCTCAGCTACTCGGGGGACTGAGGCAGGAGAATGGGGTAAACCGAGGAGGCGGAGGTTGCCTCCTGCCTCCAGCCTGGGCGACACTGAGAGACTCCGTCCCAAAAAATAAAAATAAAAATAAAAAATAAATAAGAATATAGGAAAAGGGAGTGACTGATTTACTGGAAATTTCCTTGTTTTCCTCTCTTTGGGACTGCTTTTCTCTCACCCTCCTCATTTTTGTAGGTAAGAACGTTCATTTAAAAACAGGAAAGACTGAATGAAGCAAGGAGTAATAAACTTTCTGTGTCTATCACTTCACTTTCCACCAAGCCAGCATTCCTCAAATATTCATGAGTACTCAACTTTTAAAACAGGATATGCAAATAAATTGTACTCACTACTTGTGACAGGCTGGGTACCACAAAATTGAAATATAGTTATCTACATGGAAATCCTGTGCTTCTGGTGTTTACATGTTCCATTCAAGATAATTTATTGAGAACCTGCTGTACCCAGGGAACTATATTACGGGTGACCGGCCTGAAAGCAGTCTAGATATATACTTAGCTATAATAAAAAATTAAACATACAGTCACACTGTATGTAAACAATTCATTTTATTCAGGCATTCCTCCAAATGTCAATGTCTTCTCATATTTAGCACTCTACCAGTTTGCATGAAAATCTGCATTTACAAAGGAACTATTTGACTAGCCTGTTGACAGAAAGAACCTAAGACAGGAGAGCTTCTTTAATTTTTCTTTTTTCTCTTAGCCTTTCCAAGAGAGAAAACACCAGCTCTGTCCACATTAGGCAGCTGTTGATGGACATCTGAGTATTGGTAATAGGAACTTCCTGGGCCAATCATAAAACTTAGGGTCTTGGTTTTGCCCTGGGTTACAAGCAGCCCAAATCAAATGCATGTAACTTGTACAGTATTTGAAATATAGAGAATGAGAAGGAGATGGCAGTGGGAAGAGCAAGGAAAGGGTATTCCAGATAAAAGAAACACAAGGCTCAGGAGGCAGAAAGGCTGGAATTGTAGTAGAGAAACTTACCAGCTCATGTGGGGGTTTGTAGGCCATGTAAAGAGCAGTTTGAAAGCAGCAGGGTGTGTTTAGAAGAAACGACAAGATTTGATTCTACTTTTAAAAGTGCACACTGCTAGACGATAAATGAAAGGTCATTGGGCAGAATAAGAATTAAAAAGACCTGTTGGCAGGTTATTGCAGATAGTTCAGGTAGCATTAATGTTGTCAAAGGAGAAGGAGCAAGGAAACATAATCATAATATATTTTTGAGTTATTAATATCAGGATTTTTCCAAATGGGCTAGTGATGTTCTATTTTGTTATGGAATTAAATGAGAGCTCAATAACAGCTTGCATGGAAAATTCTAGTGCTCCATGTCATTCTTCTAATCTACACTGTATGTTTTTTATGAAAAGATAATGCATTGCTTTTATGCAAAAATATTAAATAGTAACTGTTGTAGACTCAATGTCTGTGTCCCCCTAAAACTCATAAATTGACATTTAATCCCCAACGTGATGGTATTTGAAGGTAGGATCTTTGCGAGGTAATTAGGTAATAAGAGTGGAATTCATGCCCTTGTAAGAAGAGGCCAGAAAGTCAGCACACTCTCTTTTCATTAAGTGTAAACAACCAGAAGTCGACAGTCTGAAAGCTGGAAGAGGGCCCTTGCCAGAACCAAACGATGTTGTCCATACAACCCTGATCTCAGACATCTAGCCTCCAGAACAGTAAGAAATAAATTTCTGTTGTGTATAAGCCATCCAGTCTCTGGTATTTTATTATAGCAGCCAAATTGACTAATACAGTAACTCATACTTCTTCTGCATAAAGTTGATACTTAGTTGATGCTTTTGTAGAGATGTAGTGGTCACGTGGACGCAATGACCAGATATTACTTCAAGGAAGACTCTGCTATAAAGTGAGTTTGTGGACAGTCTCTATCTGCCGCATCTTTGGGACCTACTGCAACATTCACATCGAGGCCATTCTTTCCCTGAGCTACTCTTGGTCAATTAGGAGGATAGAACATTATTTCTGCCTAATGTGCAACACTTGTAATGGATAATCTTTGTGTTGGGACTACCCATCAATCTGGCTGGCCCAGCCTTTCTCAGAGCTATGTTGTAGCCTGAGGCTCTTCCTACTCAGATCTCCCTCCACAAGCATAAGAACTGAATCACTTCTGAAGGTTCTTCCCTCCTATTCCTGTTCTCTCCCCTCTTTATCCTTTACAGGCATTTCCCCCAGTATAAACCCTTGCACATCTAGTTCCATCATGACAACTGCTTCCTAGAGGACTTGAACTAACACTAGAGGTAGTTATAAATATTAACATTAGTATCTTGCAATTCTGTGCTACGATTTCTTGGAAACAAATCAATACAATGGCAATAAAGGAAATTCTTTAATGACCAAAATACACATACACAAGAAAAAAAAAAAAGATGAAAAGACCAGAGTTCAGACTTTTAAGTTGAAAGACAGATGAATGTGAATGTGTGGTCATTGATCTGGTATACTAGAGAGAGCTGAATCCTAAAATGACAGAGCAAGAGGTCAAAATGGTGTTTTATGTACCATACAATGTCTTCAAAAATTTAGAAATTGGCAATGCCAGTTACTTCTGGTATTAAAAGTAAAGGTGGGGAAAAATGATGAGTTGAAAATCTATTTAAGACAAAAGTAGAACTCCCCCGACCCCACTGCAGGATTACCTTGGCGAGGGGTAGTAACATCTGTATGTGCAGCAAAGCAAGCTTCCATCCCCTATCCCAGCAAAAGACTTGAGATTTATCTTCTAAAAGAGCAAAGCATAAAAGACTCCACACTGAGAGATAAGGCCCATTGATAAAGAGTTACTTCCCAACTTTTTTCACCCACTTAGATTCTAGAACTCTGGAAGCCAGGAGTTCACCCTTCATATAAAAAATTGTCTCTCTTCCAGGAAATCTGACTACACCAAGAATTAAGATTTAAAGAACTGTCTTTGGGCTTGCACAAGGAAATGACTTCATCTGATCTATTATGCAGGAAGATCACAGTAAACAAGTCTCAGGCATTGGAAGGAAAAAAATATGGTATTGAAAATAGAGACAAAATATGCAAGCAAAAAAAAGGTGAATAAAAACTAAGCAAATAGGTGACTAAACTAAGAGAATTTAATATTTTCAGAGAGATAAGAAGTGTATTTATGCAAAAACAAGTGAATGCTAGAGGAAAGGTATCTTTGTTGAATTAAAAATGTTTTTTGAAATTAAAAATACAAGAGCAGAAATTTTTGAAAAATTCAATATAAAGTATTGAGAATAAAGTTGAGGAGATCAGAAACAGAAAACAAATAGAATAGTAGGAATCATAGATAGGAAATAATCACATGAAAATTTCAAAACAACATCCCAAAATAAAAGGAGATAGGTTTTATAGTTTTAAAATATCCAGAGAGTTCACAGGACAGCAGATGAAAGTGGATCTATTCTGAGACACAACATTGCAAAATGTCTACTCTTGCAACTAACAAAAGATTCCATCATTTTGTAGAAAAAAAAAATGGATTTTATAGAAAGGTTCTGAAATCTATGATGATAATTTTTTCAATAGTACTTGTAGATAGCAAAAGACTGTAGAGAAATGTCTTCAACATTGTTAGAAAAAAGTATTCCCAATGTAAAAATTATACATCCTGCTAAATTCCCCATTCATTGTGAAAGCATAGTCAAGACATCTTTAGATGTACAAGGTGTCAAAACTTTACTCCCCCATACATACTATCACAGCATTCATGCAGAAAAAATAAGACATGGGTTCTGAGAAATAGGAAACCAACTTGGAAAGATGAAGGAAATCAAGATGATGGTTAGGAGAAATCCCAGGGCAGCAGTTGTGCAACTAACGTAGAGAGCAATCAACCTTGACTAGAGTATGTTAGAATGTTTCAGAAGACCAGGTCAGAAGGCAACATTGATAGATTATCAAATGTCTATAATCATAGTGAGAAACATAGAGCTGAAGCAAAGATTCAGCTTGAATTAATAATCAGTACAAAGAAGGCAAAAAAGGAATAAAGCAACTATCAACAAAAAATTTTAAAGGAAAAATGATTATAGTATACTATATGACTCAGCCGTGACTAAGGTTTTCATAATTATAATACTATATAGAAAAGAATATTGATCTAATAACAATTATCAAATTACTCCCTTCTAAAGAAGAGGTGATAAGATTCCTGTAGACAAGGAGTAAGGAAAAGATAGACAAATCTCCACCTTCTACAGTATTAGTTTAAGAAATAATTTTAAAGCAAAAACTTTTTAAAATAGTGATATTATCAAACATGAATTAGAGATATGTAGATACATATTGAAACAATCTGCTGAAAAAGTTGAGAAGAATTACCTTGGGGAGCAGAACAGCTATCTTCTGCAACAAGACAAAAGTACAAGCAGAAAATCAACACCCCCTCCTCCCAATACTATTTTCTCAATAATAATATCATCATCTCTATAATTTAATTGGCCAATCAAGTTTTCCAAAGAAACCCAGCTCTGGGACAATCTCGCTACACTATCATTAGACTAGAAACCCTGGTAATCTTGATTTTAGTTTACTAACTTTGAATGCCATAGCTCCTTCAAAGAAATACTCTGCACAGATAAAACTAATGTAAAATTAAAAGAAGCATCAATGAAGATCCAGATTTGAACTCTAGGCTTCTAATTAAGGGAAGAAGGGAAAAGGGGAGGATGAGAGGAAGTCAATTTGGTCACTCTAGCTTCTGGAAGGTAATTGTTTATTTTCCTGGAGATTTTAATCTATGCCAAGTAATCTCTCTCTCTCTCGACAGCATCAACAAAAAAAGTCCCCACAAAAAAAACCCATCCAAAGGTCAGCAGCCTCAAAGATCAAAGCTAGATAAACTCGTGAAGATGAGAATCAATGAAAAAACACTGAAAACTCAAAAAGCCAGAGTGCTTTTTCTCCTTTAAATAATCACGACACCTCTCCAACAAGGGCATAGAACTGGGCAGAAGCTGAGATGGATGAATTGGCAAAAGTGGGCTTTGAAGGTCATAATAAACTTCGCTGAGCTAAAGGAGCATGTTCTAACCTAAAGCAAAGAAGTTAAGAACCATGATAAAACATTACAGGAGTTGCCAACCAGGATAAACAGTTTAGAGAGGAACAGAAATGCCCTGATGGAGCTAAAAAACACAACACAAAACTTCACAGTGCAACCACAAGTATCAATAACCGAATAGACCAAGTAGAGGAAAGAATTTCAGCACTTGAAGACTATCTTGCTGAAATAAGACAGGCAGATAAGATTAGAGAAAAGAAGAATAAAAAGCAACAAACAAAACCTCTGAGAACTATGGGATTATGGAAAAAGATCAAACCTACAACTGGTTGAGGTACCTGAAAGAGACACAGAGAACAGAACCAAGTTAGAAAATATACTTCAAGATATCATCCAGGAGAACTTCCCCAACATAACAAGAGAGGCCAACATTCAAATTCAGGAAATCCAGAGAACCCCAGTAAGATACTCCATGAGAAGATCAACCCAAGACATACAAGCATTAGATTCACCAAGGTCAAATTAAATGAAAAAATGTTAAGGGCAGTCAGAGAGAAAGGTCAGATCACCCACGAATGGAAGGCCATCATACTAACAGCTGACCTCTCGCTGGAAACTTTATAAGCCAGAAGAGATTGGAGGCCAATATTCAATGTTCCTAAAGAAAAGAATTTCCAACCCAGAATTGTATATCTGGCCAAACTAAGCTTCATAAGCAAAGAAGAAATAAAATCCTTTTCAGACAAGCAAATGCTGAGGAAATTTGTCACCACCAGGCCTGCCTTGCAAGAGTTCCTGAAGGAAGCTCTAAACATGAAAAGGAAAAACTGTCATCAGCCATGACAAAAACACACTGAAGTACAAAGACCAATGACACTATGAAGCAACGACATCAAGTCTATGAAATAACTAAGTAGAGTCATGATGACAGGATCAAATTCACACATAACAACATTAACCTTAATTGCAAATAGGCTAAATGCCCCCAATTAAAAGACACAGAATGGCAAACTGGATAGAGTCAAGACCCATCAGTGTGCTGTATTCAAGAGACCCATCTCATGTGCAAGGACACATGTAGGCTCAATACAAATGGATGAAGTAAAATTTACCAGGCAAATGGAAAGCAGAAAAAAGCAGGGGTTCCAATCCTAGTTTCTGACAAAACAGACTTTAACCAACAAAGATCAAAAAAGATGAAGAAGGACATTACCTAATGGTAAAGGAATCAATTCAACAAGAGGAGCTAACTATCCTAAATATATATGCATTCAACACAGGAGCTACTAGATTCATAAAACAAGTTCTTAGAGACCTATAAAGAGACTTAGACTCCCATACAATAATAGTAGGAGACATTAACACCCCGTAGTCAATATTAGACAGATAATTGAGACAGAAAATTAACAAGGATATTCAGGACTTCAACGCAGCTCTGAATCAAGTGGACCTGATAGATATGTACAGAACTCTTCACTCAAAAGCAGAATATACACTCTTTTTGGTGTCATATGGCACTTACTCTAAAATTGATCACATAATTGGAAGTAAAACACACCTTAGCAAACGCAGAAGAACTGAAACCATAACAGTCTCTCAGATCACAGCACAATCAAAGTTGAACTCAAGATTAAGAAACTTGCTCAAAACCACACAACTACATGGAAATTGAACAACTGCTTCTGAATGACTCTTAGGTAAATAATAAAATTAAGACAAAAATCAAGAGGTTATTTGAAACCAATGAAAACAAAAAGATAGCATACCAGAACCTCTGGGACACAGCTGAAGTAGTGCTAAGAGGGAAATTTACGGCACTAAATGCCCACATAGAAAAGCTAGAAAGGTCTCAAATTGACATGCTAAAATCATAGCTATTAATAAAATAACTAGAGAACCAAGAACAAAGAAACCCCAAAGCTAGCAGAAGACAAGAAATAACCATGATCAGAGCAGGACTGAAGGAGATAGAGACACAAAAACACTTGAAAAAAATCAATGAATCCAGGAGCTGTTTTTTTTGAAAAAATTAATAAAATTGATAGACCACTAGCTAGATTAATGAAGAAAAGGGAGAAGAATCAAATAGACACAATAAAAAATGATAAAGGGGATATTACCACTGACCCCACAGAAATACAGATAACCATCAGAGAATGCTATAAACACATCTATGCAAATAAACTAGAAAATCTAGAATAGATAAATTCCTGGACATATACACCCTCCCAAGATTGAACCAGGAAGAAGTTGAATCCCTGAGTAGACCAATAACAAGTTTTAAAATGGAGGCAGTAATAAGTACTCTATCAACCAAAAAAGCTCAACCAGACAAATTTATGGCAGAATTCTACCAGAGGTACAAAGAGGAGCTGTTACCATTTCTTCCGAAACTATTCCAAACAATTTAAAAGGAGGGATGTATCTCTCAATCATTTTATAAGGCCAGTATCATCCCGATATCAAAATCTGGCAGAGATACAACAAAAAACAAAACTTCAGGCCAATATTCCTGATGAACATCAATGCAAAAATTCTCAATAAAATACTGGCAGGCCGGGCGCGGTGGCTCAAGCCTGTAATCCCAGCACTTTGGGAGGCCGAGACGGGCGGATCACGAGGTCAGGAGATCGAGACCATCCTGGCTAACACGGTGAAACCCCGTCTCTACTAAAAAATACAAAAAACTAGCCGGGCGCGGTGGCGGGCGCCTGTAGTCCCAGCTACTCGGGAGGCTGAGGCAGGAGAATGGCGTGAACCCGGGAGGCGGAGCTTGCAGTGAGCTGAGATCCGGCCACTGCACTCCAGCCTGGGCAGCAGAGCGAGACTCCGTCTCAAAAAAAAAATAAATAAATAAAATAAAATAAAATAAAATACTGGCAAACTAAATCCAGCAGCACATGAAAACTCTTATCCACCATGATCAAGTTGGCTTCAACCCCAGGATACAAGGCTGGTTCAAAATCCACAAATCAATAAATATAATTCATCATATAAACAGAACTAAAAACGAAAATCACATGATTATCTCAATAGACAAAGAAAAGACCTTTGATAAAATTCAACACCCTTCATGTTAAAAACTCAATCAACTGGATATTAATGGAACATACCTTAAAATAATAAAGGCCACTTATGACAAACCTGTAGCCAGTATCAGACTGAATGGGCAAAGGCTGGAAGCATTCTCCTTGAAAATCGGCACAAAACAAGAATGCCCTCTCTCACCACTTCACTTCAACATGGTATTGGAAGTTCTGGCCAGGGCAATTGGACAAGAGGAAGAAATAAAGGGTATTTGACTAGGAAGGGAGGAAGTCAAGCTGTCTGTTTGCAGATGACATGATCCTATATCTAGAAAACCCCATTGTCTCAGCCCAAAAGCTTCTTAAGCTGATAAGCAACTTCAGCAAAGTCTCAGGATAAAAAATCATTGTGCAAAAATCACAAGCATTCCTATACAACAACAGGAATGAACTCCCATTCATAATTGCTACAAATAGAATAAAATACCTAGGAATACAGCTAACAAGGGAAGTGAGGAACCTCTTTAAGAAGAACTACAAACCACTGCTCAAGGAAACTAGAGAAAATACAAACAAACAGAAAAACATTCCATGCTCATGGATAGGAGGAATCAATATTGTGAAAATGGCCATACTGTCCAAAGTAATTTATAGATTAAATGGTATTCCCATTAAACGACCATTGACATTCTTCATATAATTAGAAAAAACTACTTTAAAATTCATATGGAACCAAAAAAGAGCCCTTATATCCAAGACAATCATAAGCAAAAAGAACAAAGCTGGACGCATCAGGCTAGTTGACTTCAAACTATATTACAAGTCTACAGTAAACTAAACAGCATGGTACTGGTACAAAAACAAACACATAGACCAATGGAACAGAATAGAGATCTCAGAAATAAGACCACACATCTATAACCATCTGACCTTTGATAAACCTGACAAACACAAGTAATGGGGAAAGGATTCTCTATTTAATAAATGATTCTGGGAGAACTGGCTAGCCATATGCAGAAAACTGAAACTGGAGCCCTTCCTTACACCTTACACAAAAATTAACTCAAGATAGATTAAAGACTTAAATGTGAAATACAAAACAACCAAAACCCTCGAATAAAATCCAAGCAATACCATTCAAGACATAAGCATGGGCAAAGACTTCATGAATAAAACACCAAAAGCAATTCCAACAAAAGCAAAAATTGACAAATGGGATCTAATTAAACTAAAGAACTTCTGCACAGCAAAATAAACTATCATCAGAATAAACAGACAACTTACAGGATGGGAGAAAATTTTTGCAATCTAACCATCTGACAAAGGTCTAATATCCAGAATCTATAAGGAATTTAAACAGATTTACAAGAAAAAGAAATAACCCCATTAAAAAGTGAGCAAAGGACATGAACAGATACTTCTCAAAAGAAGACATTTATGCAGCCAACAAACACATGAAAAAAACTCAACATCACTGATTATTAGAGAAATGCAAATCAAAACCACAATGAGATACCATTTCACACCAATCAGAAAGGAGATTATTAAAAAGTCAAGAAACAACAGATGCTGGTGAGGATGTGGAGAAATAGAAATGCTTTTACACTGCTGGTGGTAATGTAAATTAGTTCAACCATTGTGGAAGACAATGTGGAAATTCCTAAAGACGTAGAGCCAGAAATACCATTTGACCCAGCAATCCTATTACTGGGTATATACCCAAAGGAATATAAATCATTCTGTTATAAAGATACATGCACATGTATGTTAATTGCAGCACTATTCCCACTAGCAAAGACACAGAATCAACCCAAATGTCCATCAAATGATAGACTGGATAAAGAAAATGTGGTACATATATGCCACGGAATACTATGCAGCCATAAACAGGAACAAGATCATGTCCTTTGTAGGGACATGGATGAAGCTGGAAGCCATTATCCTCAGCAAACTAACTCCAGAACAGAAAATCAAACACTGCGTGTTCTCACTTATAAGCAGGAGCTGAACAATGAGAACACATGGACACACGGAGGGGAATAACACACATTGGGGCTTGTTGGGGAAGTGAGGGGAGGGAGAGCACCAGGACAAATAGCTAATGCACGCTGGGCTTAATACCTAGGTGATGCATTTATAGGTGCAGCAAACCACTATGCCACACGTTTTACCTATGCAACAAATCTGCACATCCTACACATGTATCCCCGAACTTAAATTAAATTTTTAAAATGCTCAATGAGATAAAGCATATATAAAATATATTTATTTAATGACAAAAATCGGAAAATGGTACCTAAAATGTAGACGAAAGATGCAATAATGCTAACATAAATAAGGAAGTAATTCCCAAGGCAATCCTGCAAAATGAAGAGCCTTACCAGACGCCCTGCCAGACACAGGCCTCGGTTCTCTTTCTATGCTAATCTCTAACCAATCCCACCTATAACAAAAACAAGCTTCATGCCAACGTGTGAATTTTTCGTCTGTATTCCAATAGACCAGACACTAGAAATGGGAGTGGACTTGGTTCTATGTACACTTTTTCTATTCAGAGAAGGGGACTCATTTAGGCTTTGGTCTGGGAGTATCCCATTCTGTGAAGAGTTTCCAAACCAAGATAGGGTGTGGTTAGCAATCTTGGCACTTCAAGCGGCTGAAGATAGATGCCCTGTGGGATCTTGCCATCTATTACACCCACACACACCATTGTCATTATAGCATCTTAGACAACACCACCACACCCTGCCATGCACTAGGATTTTCAATTAAAAAAATCTCCTGAGGTTTCCGTGTAAATGTCTTACAAAGGGTAACATGAAGGCCATTGCTTATAAGGACGCTAAGAGAGAATGAGAGAATTTGTGCTACAGGCCCTCCTTTCATCTGGACACAAAGTGAAAAAAACAGAGTACCTGAATATGTTGCAAGAAACATAAACATGGAAGTCATCTCACGAACAAAAGAGATCTTCAGAACTTTAATTTTTTATTATTTCATGTCCATGCTATATTACTTTACATTTCAGTATCTACTATAGCTCCCTTCCATTTTACTATTTCACTTCAAAAGTAACTAAGCTGAAAAGAAATATATGTTTGCTCATCCAGGACAAGCCATCGGATTAGAAAACTATGCTTATTGTTCAATTCCCACCTATGAGTGAGAACATGCAGTGTTTGGTGTTCTGTCCTCGTGATAGTCTGCAATGGCACAAGTATACATATGTAACAAAGCTACACATTGTGCATATGTACCCTAGAACTTAAAGTATAATTTAAAAAAAAAAGAAAGAAAAAAAACTATGTTGTCCCCATTCACCATCCCACCCTATTACCACAGACACATCTAGAGGGAAAATAAGAAATAATCAGACAACATTTCTGAGCTAACATTATGTTTATACTTATTACAAATCAGAACTGGGAAACTCTGGAACTTTCCGTAAGTTAAAAAAATATATATAAAAGGGAATAAGAAAAACGCATCAATGTCGATCTAAATTTCTAAGATGCAGGGCTCCTAAGGTGGTCGAAGTGCCAGGACCCTCTCCCATCCTATGAAGGAATCAAGCCCATCTACGTGGCACTGGGAAACTGTTCCTTCTCCAATACAATAGAACCATGCTCCATGGAAGATATGACATCAGCCTCTGGTTTCCGAAGAAGATGAGTAGAATACGCAGCCTAGTAATTATTTTGCTGTGAATTTTCAATAAAGATGCTCTTATCCTAAGTATTCCACTGATTGATACAATGAGGTTTGGGGTTGAATAATGAAGAAAAAGCTCCATTTATTCTCATTTGGCAAATTTGCCAATGAAACAAAATATCAGGCAGGGCGCAGTGGCTCACACCTATTATTTCAGCACTTTGGGAGGCCAAAGCAGGTGGATTGCTTGAAGTCAGAACTCTGAGACCAGCCTGGCCAACATGGCGAAACCCCATCTCTTTTAAAAATACAAAAATCAGCTGGGTGTGGTGGCACATGCCTGAAATCCCAGATACTCGGGAGGCTGAGGCTGGAGAATCCCTTGAACCTGGGAGGCGGAGTTTGCAGTGAGCCAAGATTGAGCCACTGTACTCCAGCCTGGATGAAAGAGTGAGACTGTCTCGGGGAAAAAATAAAAATAAAATATATTAAGTATACATCATTTCTGTTTTCTAATGCAATCTATGTTTATGAACAAAAAAGAAATTGAACTCTTCATTATACCTCCTCCTTGAAAAAAAGATCCAGACACAAGTGCTTCAAATCAGTAACCTTTCCCCACATTACCCTTACCCTAATTAATGACCATAATGACACAGGACTGGGACTCTTGCCAATTATTAGCTTCATCTCTGTGTTCTGTTTCTCAACATAGATTCAATAAACAACTCAAGACTTGCTGGAGTTTGAAAGTAAAAACCAAAGCCAAAACCCCGTGTATATTAAAACCATTCCTGCAACAATAAACTCCGACTGGGAAATGAACTAATCATTCCTGTTGTTCAACTATGCTCCCAACTGAAGAGGCTGAAATCACAGCCCCCTCAAAGAGGAAGCTCTGGCTTAACTAACAAGGAAAAAACATTGACTGACCTTCAGGTACCCTTTGTTTCTGGGCTTCTCTGACATACCCTCTTTTTCTGCACCACATGCCTCTCATTCCTCCAGGCCAGCATTTGATAGTTGAGCTTAGGATGGTGAATGGTGATGGGTGACTCATAACCCACCATTTATATTCCATTAGGGGAAAATAAGCAAGATAGAGTGTCTGGTAACATGCTCTTAGACAAATAGTTTTCAATGTTTTCCCTTAGCGACATTTTTTAAAGGCACCAACCAGGAGAAAGTGAGAGTTCTGTTTAGGAATTGATGAGTCTATCTGTGGCTAAAACCACTATGTAATTGGAAATCTCTGTAACATGAGAAAGTCTTTGCCCAAAACTCTACTGTGTCATTTTTCATATTTCTTATATGACAATGATCTGATGACTTCTGTGTCACTAAACTGTTCCTTTAACCATCTGGTCCTTTGAGTTAAGTACAAGCCTGCTTAGATGCAATGGAAAACTTGGAAAGGATAACATATTCATTCAACCACTCATTTGTAGAACTTAAAATGAATTTATTATGATTCTTACTAAGTGACAGGCAGCCTGAGAAGAGGGTTGTACATCAATCAGTGCAATGATATGTGATGAATGACAGAAGAAAAGATAGAACAAAGACACAGGACACATCCTACCAAACTGAAACAGGGGTGGCTGGTGTGCAATGCACATATAACAGAGTATTAGTTGCTTCTACACACAAGTTCTACACATGAAAGGGTTACCTGCAAGAGGATGGTAACTAAGGCTAACTTCACACTGGACACTTAACTTCACAGAGAATAAGTGTTTTAGTCTCATTTACCTGTGACTCAGTCACAGACAATGAATAAAAACGTTAACCTGAAAACTTTTTCCAAAGAAAATCTATGTCTTAATCTACCACTAATACCTGAACGTATCCATTTCTTTCTGCTTTTCAGAAATACCTCTTTGTTCTCTGATAATAGCATAAGAAATGTCCACACCCCCAGTTGCCTAGGAATTCAAGTAAATGAACACCAAGTAATTAGTGTTGTGTAGACCTTTATTTAAAGAGATAGTATTTTGGTGTGCTGAAATTTGTGTGACAAAATGTTTGGCACACACAATAGCCACTTTTGGTTTTTTCATTCATGCTGAAATAGTTTGCCTCCCATGAGAGAGAAAACAGATACAGATGCTCATTTTTCCAGCTTCCCTTGAGGCCAGGAGTAGAAATGCAACCAATTAGACATAAGGAGAAATCTGCTCTGGGATCTTTGAGGTAGAATTATCTACTTACTATAAAGAGAGAAAGCATGAGGCTCTCTTCCCCATATTCTTTCTTCCAGAATTTGGGTGTTGAGTAAGGACATAATACTTAGAGTTGCAGCATGACGTGGGGAGAATATCAACCCTAAGGGTAACAAAAAAAATGGATTTTCTTATGTCATTATTAACCTGATGAACTGATCCCAGAACTGTCACAACCTAATCTTTGTATGTGAGATATGAATGGCCTCCAGTGGTTTAAGCCACATTTGGTATGGAAATCTCTTACTTGCATTTCAAAGCAAGTGATTGGTTTGGAAATGGGGAGGCATAAGCCAATTTGAACCAATGCAACACAGAAGAGGCTTTCTCTAAGCTCTTGGATAAAACAATTTACCGAATATGAACACTAAAGTGTATTTGTTCAATTATTGCTGATAACCATTTGAGACCTTGAAATGAGCCAGCACAAGGATGAGCCAATAGCAGAATAGCTGAGAGGAAACTTGGAAAGTGCCTATGTTCTTGATGACATTGTTGAGTCATTTAGTCAAACAACTCTGTAGTCCACACTTCATCTTGGCTTCCTAGCATGTGAGATAATTAATCCATGAAGGGTTTAAGCAAATTTTATATTGTTTACTATGGCAGGTTGATTGCTTTGATGGTCCCAATTAATTATGTTTCTGGATCCAAGCTCTTTGCCTTGCAGCTTTGTAGGATCTGCCCACTCTAACTACAAAAATTGCTTTATCCAATAGAACGTGACAAAACTAATGGTGTGCTGGTTCTGAGCCTAGACCACAAGAGACCTTGAGTGTCTCTGTTCTCTCTACTGGAATCCTGCCACTGTCATGACTATCAGCCTGGGCCAGCCTGTAGATAATGAAAGACCATATGGAAGAGAGCTGAACTGCCTCAGCTGAGGCCATTCTAGACTCATCTACGGTTAGCTGACACCCAAACATGAGAGAGCGCCAAGCCAAAATCAGCAGAGCTGCCGACCCAATCACCAGCTGACTACAGACATACTTGTGAGTCCAGTCATGACCAGAAGATTTGCCCAGATGACCCATGGACTCATGAGCAATAATAAATGTTAAATAATAAATTATTTTAAGCCACATTGAGTGTTGGGATGCTGTGTTACGCATTTAGTTACTTTTATTACTTGTGAATGAGAGCATTATAGCTGATAAAGCAAAGTAGAAAGCTGAAGAGATGGGCAGGAGGCTTCCCTTGTAATACACTCTAAGCACATGGGACATGCTTGAAAGGTTTTAGTTAGGGAAATGATTGAATCTGCATTTTTAGATAAAAACACTATGGCTTGGATGTGGAGGATAATATTGAGTAAGATCAGGTAACTAAACTTGCATTAAAAATAACAGCCTAGCGTCAGGCACGGTGGCTCACGCCTATAATCCCAGCACTTTGAAGGTCTGAGGCAGGTGGATCACTTGAGGCCAGGAGTTCAAGACCAACCTGGACAATATGGTGAAACCCCATCTCTACCAAAAATACAAAAAATTAGCCAGATGTGGTGTCAGGTGCCTGTGGTCCCAACTACTTGGGAGGCTGAGATAGGAGAATCCCTCTAACCCAGGAGGTGGAAGTTGCAGTGAGCTGTGATTTTGCCACGGGCACTCCAACCTGGACAACAGAGTAAGACCCTGTCTCACTCTAAAATAAAAAATAAAAAAGTAGGCCGGGCGCGGTGGCTCAAGCCTGTAATCCCAGCACTTTGGGAGGCCGAGACGGGCGGATCACGAGGTCAGGAGATCGAGACCATCCTGGCTAACACGGTGAAACCCCGTCTCTACTAAAAAATACAAAAAACTAGCCAGGCGCGGTGGCGGGCGCCTGTAGTCCCGGCTACTCGGAAGGCTGAGGCAGGAGAATGGCGGGAACCCAGGAGGCGGAGCTTGCAGTGAGCTGAGATCCGGCCACAGCACTCCAGCCTGAGCAACAGAGCGAGACTCCGTCTCAAAAAAATAAATAAATAAAAAATAAATAAAATAAATAAAAATAAAAATAAAAAAATAATAACAACAGACCGGAAGGAAGGAAAATTTAAGATGTAAGACAACATCAGTTTAAAAAAAAAAGTTATCTGAAGGAGAAAAAAAAGAAGAGAGATAAAGCACATAGGGTAGAAGTGGTAGATTTCTTGAGTTCCTACAATGCAAGTACACTTATTTGTAGCCTAGATCAAGTGTCCAAAGCGGGGCCTTCAGATCAGCGACATCTGCAGCATTTGGAAATTTGTTAGAAATACATATTGTCAGCCCACTGCAGATCTACCGAATCAGAAACAGAAAATGAGTCCCAGTATTCTGCGTTTCCACAAGCCCTCCGGGTAGATAATGCTGATGCATGCTAAAGTTTGACCCAGGCCATGGGTAAGAATCCATTAAGGATGACAAATTGTTAAGGACACCAGCACCTTCTTTAGATCACCTTGGCTATGAGGGATGGAACTGAGCTATTGCCAGTTTTGTCTGGCTGAAATCTTTGTCAATTGATGTGAGACTTGTTCCCCGGATTGCTCCTCTGGATTCTAATTTCTCAGTGGCCAGGTTTTATCAAGAGCTGTAGTGTCTCCCGTGCGTCCTAAGCTTCCTTTATGACATGGCTCAGAGGGGTGACATTCTCATCTACACACAGAGAGACTAGGGTCTCTATAGGTCAATGGATATTGGAACACAGAGTGAATATATATTGCATTAGTCCATTATGTATTGTGTTAGTCCATTCTCACACTGCTATAAAGAATACTACCTGAGAGGCCAGGTGCAGTGACTCACACCTGTAATCTCAGCATTTTTGGGAGGCTGAGGCAGGTGGATCACATGAGGCCAGGAGGTTGAGACCAGCCTGGCCAATATGGTGAAACTCTGTCTCTACTAAAAATATAAACATTAGCCAGGCATGGTGGTGAATGCCTGTAAGGATTAAATTAGCCAGGCATGGTGGTATAATCCTTACAGGCATGCACCACCACGCCTGGCTAATTTTTGGGAGGCTAAGGCTAACTTTGGGGAGGCTGAGACATGAGAATCAGTTGAACCAGGAGGCAGAGGTTGAGGTGAGCTGAAATTGTGCCACTGCATTCCAGCCTGGACAACAGAGTAAGACTCTGTCCAATAAAAAGAAAAAAAAAGAAAAAAAGGATACTACCTCAGACTGGGTAATTACAAAGGAAAGAGGATTAATTGACTCACAGTTCTGCATGGCTGGGGAGGCCTCCGGAAACTTAACATCATGGCAGAAGGGGAAACAGTCACCTTCTTCACAAGGCAGCAGAAAAGAGAATGAATGTGAGCCAAGGAAAAACTTCCACTTTTAAAACCATCAGACCTCGTGAGACTCACTCACCATCACCAGAAAAGTATGGAGGAAACCACCCCCATAATCTAATTACAATTACAATTCAAGGTGAGATTTGGGTGGGGACACAGAGCCAGACTATATAATATATAGACAGAAAGCACTGAATTTAGAAGACAACCAGATGAATAATCTTTCTCACCTCAAAAAGACCCAGGTATTAACCATCCATCTTCTGGCTGGGAAGGGGTTGATAGTGTCTTGTTTGGTCCTGCCAATCAGATAACATCTTCTAAGGGCCTATGCTCACCTCCATTTCTTTCTTCTTTTTTTTTTTTTTTTTTTTTTTTGAGAGAGAGAGAGAGAGAGAGAGAGAGAGAGACAAGGTCTCACTCTATCACCCAGGCTAGAGTGGGGTGGTGTGATCACAGCACATACTGGCCTCAAACTCCCGGGCTCAAGGGATTCTCCTTCCTCATCCTTCTGAGTAGCTGTGAATACACGCATGCACCACCATGCTCGGCTAATTTTTTTTTTCTACAAAGATAGTATCATCTCACTATCTCACTCAGGCTGATCTCAAACACTTGGCCTCCAGTGATCCTCCTACCTTGGTCTCCCAAAGTGTTGGGATTACAGGCATGAGCCACCACACCAGGCCTGAATTCTATACTTAATATGCTATGTCTTACTGTCTCAGAAATCTTCTGAAGAACTTTTGACTTCCCAGTTTTGTTTCGTTTTATAAATTCTGAGGGACTACTAATATGTTGATGATGTAGAGAAGCATCCATCTTTCAAGCTATTCTAGGCATTATCCTTTATGGAAGAGGACTTTGGGGTCCTTCTCTGTAGGGGGAATTAAAGATTGTGTTAAGAAAAGGAACACCTAATTTGTTGACAGACCTTTACCTTGACTCAGCAAAACGCCTACACTGGAGGCCAAAACAAATTCCAACTCTCAGTTCTTGGGCCTAATGACCCACTGTTTTAGCATGAAATTATAATGGGACAAAATTTAAAGAAAGCCTGTGTGACCCTAATATTGTCAACAAAACTGGATATAACTTCTAAGATCAAGACAAACCTCAAAACTTTTCCACCCACACAAACATACACCAGATCTCATTCTTTTGGAGAATGTTGGCTATTTCGTAAATTTGAAAACAAAACTGAAAAAAAAAATTGTTGATTTACCTTTTCCAGCCCAGAAATGGAGAGGTACCTTACACCTAAAGGGTTTCCACTGCAAATCACTGACCTAACAAGTCTAGGATTCCTGTATGGATAGACTATTCCAGAACTACAGGTGAGAGCAATTAAAAACCTCTTGCAGTAAAAATGATATAATTATCATCAAGACTAAGCTATGGTTCTACTGTGCTTCATTTCACTCATCTACAAAATGAGAGTCTTAATAGTACTATCAGTAATGACACCTCCTGTTTTGAGGATTAGATGAGTTTTAAAGAGTACAAAGCACTTAAAATATCACCTGATCCACAGGAAGAAGTTTGATGGAAGAAGTTTGACAGGTCCATTTGACAGAAGTTTAGCTATTATTAGTGTTAATGTATTGTTGACTATTATTATTAATTATCAGCAGCAGCATTGTTTAGTTTTGTATTAGTTTAATAGGTAATTGTGAAAAGCATTCGCAAGGACAATATAATAGGACTCGGTGTCTGAGATGGCTCCGGTACTTTGAGCATGGCTGAGAGAAGAATAGTACCCTTGGCAGATATTCAGAATCCAAGTGCAAGAGCTGTTTAACTTGATAAATGTGATGTAGTGACACAGTATTATTTAAGTGAAGTAGGCCCAGAATTTAAGATATAGAATGGGAATTGAAAAGGCAAATATCAAATAAATTAATTTGAGAAAAATATGCACAGATGACCAATTCTAGTCTCCTGTTTTTAGCAAATAAACATTGAGAAATAATGAGAAGGCTCTAGAATACTCTGGATCATGAAAAGGGTGACAGAGAGATAAATAAAAAAATAGAGAAAGACTAGTGAGGAAAATGAGATAAGGATCTCATTCCTTCACTCTCCTATCCCTTGATTTATTAATTCTTCATCCATTTATTAATTTATTGACTTCATCAAGATTGCCCTGCCAGGTACTAGGGACATACACTTCTGGCCCCAAATTGCTGAGTTTAATGGAGAAAACAACCAAAGACACAGAAACTTATATTACAGTCAGGCAAGTGCTACAGTTGAAATATAATCAAAATGTTGTAGGCAAAGAGCAGTATCACTGTGCAAAAGTCAAAGAAGAAGGTCATAGTTTGGTTTCCGATCCCACTACATAACTGAAACTACACCAAGAGATAGATGACTTCATTGCTCTATCCAAGGCAGATGTTTACAACAAAGACAAAAAAAAAAAAAAGGGCTCTGACTTCCAGTCCTCATGACACAGAGACCATGTTTCCTAGCACTGTTTCAAACATGCAGCAATGATTGATAACAATATTAAAGGAAAACAAAACAGCACAGGGTTGTTTACTTTCTAGATGAACACTTCTATGAACTTGAAATAGAACAGAAACACATTACAGAAAGTAGAGGATAAATAACTAGTACCACTGAGCTCCAGGAATAAAAATAACACTACTGTGTTGAAGTTTGATTTCAACACAAGACTTAATTGACAGCTTAATAGAGACATATCAGTCTCTTATCAAGTGGAAAAACTGATGCCAGATATAACATGCAAAGCCAGTGGCTTCTATGGCACTGCCATCCAAGGAAAAGGGCTGACTTGTTTCCTGGGACTGCAGCTCATAGAATACTACCCGGGGACATGAACAGGAGCAGAGACAAGCACAGAAATACACAAGGATCTGGGTCAAATCATCTGCTGACTCAGCGACTATCAGCATTGGCCCAATATCACATAACAGAGCCACCTTGAGTGGGCAGCGGGAGTCATTCTCAGAACTACTGGCTCAAAAGAGAAGATCCAGAGACAGAAACAAAAACATCCACTAACTAAACTATGTCTGCAATCTAAAATTTCAAAGCATACTATGAAAGATAATCAACAAACCGTGATCAAGAGAATTCACACTGTACAAGAAGGCAAATAATAGAGTAGCCTGAAGTTCCTTTAAATTATATTTAGAATCTGTAGCCATAGAAAGTAGTGAAAAACATTCATAAAAAAGAAGAGGTTTTTTTGAAGTAAAAGCAGGCAGATATGAATAAAAATACACAAATATAAAAACAGAAAAATTCAAAATCATAAAAAGAACTGTGGTGAAATAAAAGCAAACAATACACAAGATAAAGTTTAGTCTTGATCAAGTCTAAAAATTATTAGTGAACTAGAAAGTAATACCTAGAGCATAAAGAGACGATTAAAAATATGAAATAAGTTAAACAATGTGGAGAATGAAATGAGAAGTCCTAGAAGCAAAGAGGAGACAGAATAGCAGAGAAGAAAGTTTTACAGCAACAATAGAAATAATTAGAAAAATAAACATACAAACCCTCAGATTCTCAGACTAGATGTGTACAGTAGCTAAAGAAGAGAACAAACACATACCTCAGCTAGATATATCATAGTAAACAATAAGATTGGAAGAATGAAGAAAAAATATTAAAAATGAAAAGATATATGCCTAACAAAAGAACTATTGTGTCATCAAGAATGGAGGCAAAAATGAAGACATGTTCAGATATAAATACCCGCAAAGATGTTTTTTAAAGTCACTAAATTTGGCTCTTCAGCAAAATAAAATAATTCAGAGAAAAGAAGCAAGATGTAAGAAATAAAACTGAGTGCAAAACAGTAAATGTGTTGGAAACCATAACTAATTTAAATTAAACTGTAGGTATGTGTGTTTGTGTGGAACGAGTTGAAATTACATTTTGAAAAAACATCAATAAATCTTATATTCTGCCTATCTGCAGAATTCCTCCTATCTTGCTTTTTTCTTACTTAGTTAAAAACATACTTTTGACCCTCCATAATTTTTTTCCCATTTTTCTTTACTCTTGCTCTTAGCTTTCCCCAACATTTTCTTGCTCAAAATTTCAGTACATCAGCCAGCAGCTTGGCCTCAGAATTTGGGAAGGTACTGCCGTCTGGCAGCTTCAACTTCAGTTACGGTGAAGACTTGTTTTCCATTGTGCCCTCCCCTCCGTGCCATATCCATCCTGGCCATTGTGCCAGGTGAAATACCAACGCTCGCTGATGTGGAAGATGCTTCATCGGGAGGCAATCAGCTCTGCTGAGAGAGAAAGAAAAATATGTGTGGTTTTTGCCGCCTTCACCTTGGCAGAGAAAAGTGGATGTAAAACTGGGACTGGGGTACAGCCTTCGGAGTTCTGGAAGATCAGCGACGCCAGCCTGAGCCAAGAAAGAACACGTGGTGGTTGTGTGTGGCAGTGACACCTCAAGAAAAATCACTTTGAGTCGTGTGCCTGATCATTTAACTGCTATGGGCACGGGCCCAGCTTTCTCCCCAAGTCAAATGTAAATGGTTTAAGGAAGCTGGTCTTTCTTCCCCCTCCGCTTTTACCATACTAAGTGTCTGACAGCCATTTTACTGTGTTTACAAATTACGAAAGTTCTGGGCAGCTAATTATGAAAATATTGAGAAGTCGTATGAGAGCTAACTCTCGGAGCTGGTGAAGGCAGAGAACAGACTAAAGTCTTTGAAAAATGAGCTGCTTGCTCTCCACTTCTGCCAGTACATTTTGGTATTCCAGCATATTGCCATGTTAATCTGAAACCAAAAAGAAGGAAATCAATAAAAATCTAGGAGAAAAGGAGGGGAAGAGGCAAGCCATCAATGCTTAGGAGATGAGAAAGGGCTCATCGGTTTCTAAGATCCATACATTTTGCTCTCCATGGATCATAAGCCAAAGAATCCAGGGAAAATATATGAAAAACAAGTTTTATAACCTAAATGAGAGGTGATAAATTTTAAGTTCTCTGTAAAAAGGGACAGCCTTTCTTCGAGTCTGACCTTGCTGTTTTCATACCATCTGGAAAGAAAATCTAGTTGTCTTCCCCCATTTGTTTTATGTTGAATAAAATTAATGCACGTGCAGTAATAACAGAAAGAATATAAGTACATTCTAGACTGATTATAAAGTTGCTTAGATTTCATGATATATCCCAGTAGTTTAACAAATGTGTTTTTTTCTACAATGCCTTTCTTTCTTGCAGATTTCTTTAGCTAATTTTTTATGTTAACCAAATCTATACAAAATAGAATTATTGCCATCCTCGCTGTGTAGAAAAGACAAGTCATGGCAGACCAACAAAAACTGTGCAAGTTTATAGATGATAAAATAATTTTAGAAAATAGTTATGTTGTTGTGTAGTCCTATAATCTCTCCATCAGACAATGAAACCTTCTGTGTTTAGATAATAGTACATAAAGTTCACTTTATAGTCCATCCTACAACTTCAGACTGTTTGCTATAAGACTATCATTGATGTCTTAAATTGCATTAAAATCTAAAGTGGATATTGTCTAGTATTAGTATAAGCAGTCCATGTGTTATATTGTACAGAGGTAGCATTACTATGTAGACCTAACATAAGTATGCATCTTAAACTTAGAATCTTGTGAAGGTTATTAAGATTTTTAACTCTAAATCCTTCCATTTTCTCATCCTTCTTGACACCAATAGATTCAGAAATTGTAAATAAAATATTATAAATTATATTAATTGATAAAATATAAAGTATAATCACATTTTCAACTTCCCCTATTGTTTGTTTCCATAAGAAAAAGGCTAAGCTCTGGTTGTGAGCTCCTTATTACGTATTATAATTCAAGAAACTTACAAAGTTTTTCCTGACTTTCCATTAGCAGAAAGCTTTATAAAAGCTACCATTTATATAAAGTACAGAAAGGCAAGGAACGTACATATTTACACATGTGAAAGAGTGAAGAGGAAAAGAAAAGCTATGAGCTGAATTCTCAATGCACATAGTATTTGACTGAAATACAAAGCTACCTAGTAACTTATACTTTGTATTTTAATTGGGTATCTGCATGAATATGGATACATATAACTTCAGAACTTTTTAACTGGAACATCATCTATGTTACATGTCATTATATTAAATGTCATCATGAAGAGCCATTACATTTAAGTCCGTCATACTGTCCTGTTACAACGGTCTAGGAAGTTGCCAAAAAGAAAATGTGTTTGGTGTGACATTGCTCATGCTTAGTGAAGCCATGCTGGTTGTTACTGTTCCTTAATGCTTCTGGGAGCTTAAAAGTCATTTTGTTTACACCTGGTCCTAGAGGCTTTCATTTGAATGCAAGCATTTCTATAGCTTGAAGAATCCACATTGAGCTTTGGAACCTTTACCCATATTCAGACTTCAGGCATCCTTCGTATTCTGCATGCTTATTCACAGATACCAGACATCTGTTTGTTAATGTGTTTACTTGCCAGTGCTGTCAATATACTACAGGAAGTAAATCAGCCGGGCTCCAAAGTTTGGATTCATTTGAAACAGCTCAGGATATATCTAAAATATTTGCCCCATCTTTGGCATCATAACCTCCGTTGCAGATTCTGCCGGGTCCTTTTCATTCCAAAGCTTATCCTGCTTGACTGTAAATACAGAAGTTAAATACAACATGAAAATATTGTGACCCAATTTGGCAGATGGTCGCTAATGATGTTTTTATTATTATTATTACGTTAACAAATACGTTTTTTTAGTGATTGATTTTGAAGTTAGAGTATAAAGAGAATCAGTTACAGCAGAAAAATATAATGACTATGATCCTGTGATGCAGACATTTCTCACTATTTTGCCTCAAACTGGGATGTCATCCACTGATTCTTGCTTCAGTGGCTAATTAGTTACATGATTTTGATACATGGAGACAATAATTCAAGTATGAGAACATAATAATCATCTTCTGCTTTTGGGCTAGACATGTCTAAGTCAGGCAAAGTTTGTCTGTGTGTAATTCCAAAGGAATACAAGGTTAAAACCGTCTCGCCTAGTTTTTCTTTTTTTTAAGCCTCAAACAGAAGATCAGGTTCTTCATTAAAACCATGAAGCACCTAATATTCGGAGAAAGAATTTTATTTTTTCCTTTCTCTCTCTGTCTCTCTTTCTCTCTGTCTCTCAGCAGTTAATGAAATGAGGCAGCTAGCAACATCTTTTCCAAGAGGTTGCCATAATTCAGTTATTTGACATTCTTTCTGCTAAGGTATAATTTAAAAATCAACAGTGCACATCTACCCACTTGGAAACTTCTTGAGAATTTGGGAACTGACCAAGAACACCTTGTATCTTATCATCTTCTCTCTAGCAGCACTGGAAAGGTACATGCTACCAAAAACCCTTTCGTCAGTTTCAATTTTACAAGGGAGAACGGATGCTATCTAAGGACCTGAAAACAACATAGTTGTCAGTACCATGGAGTTGGTAAGTCTTGACTCTTCAAATAGAGTTTCTTTTGAAGAGTCTACCAGGTAATCTTTTGAAGATTGCCTGACCGCAGGTAATCCACCAGCCTTGGCCTCCCAGAGTGCTGGGATTACAGGCATGAGCCACTGCACCCAGGCACTGCCTTCAATCCTGATGGTTTGGAATTAGGTTGATATTGCCTTTCAACGTATGACATTTTATTTGCAATCGCTCACAACACAGATGTAAAAATTTCTATCATCGTTTGAAAATGAATGTCCCACTGGGGAAATTCCATGAGTATATAAGTAGTTGCTTTGTTTACTGATGCACAGCTTATTCCACAGGATTCAGCAATCTTTTTCTGTATAGGACAGCTTAAAAATACTTTAGGCCTTACAGGCCATATGATACCATTTACAGACGATGTGGTATTGTGGTTACTCAACTACAAAAGTAGCCATAGATATGTAAATGAATGAACATGGTTATGTTCTGACAAAACTTTATTTATAAAAATAAGAAGCATGATTGTGCTCTGATAAATTTTTATTTATAAAAAGCAGCAAGTTGAATTTGGCACACAGGTCATAATTTGCTAAATTCTGCTCTAGAATATTATCTGGCTTCTAACAAACCTTTGTTGAGGACAGATAAAATTGATGTCAGTTATTATCTCAATAGATTTAGAATAGCCTGACATATTTTCAGTATTCCCAGGCTCTGTCAGGGTAGGTTAATAACAAGTTGCTATACAAACTAGGTAAATATGTGTTAAAGTTGTCTGTATTCACTACCCATGCATCTTAACACAATAGTGTCTTAAAAGGATGAGGCAGATTCTGGATTAAGGGATAAAGAGCAACATATAATCAAAAGTTGGAACATGGGTAAAAAAAACTGGAAATAAGTGCTGATGGTTCTCTACCACTTCTCTCCATAGATATCTCTTCCTTTTCTTTGCCTCTGCTTGTTCTGTTGTTTTCACCTTCCTTTATCACCTCTTTCCTTTATTTTCCCCTATTGTATTTTTCTCTTCCAACAGCATTGCCTCTGTATAAAATCATCATGTAAAAGGTTTTTGGGCATTTTCTCTCTAACAGCTTTTTTCTTCTAGTGTCATCTCCAGCCCCTTGGCAGACACCAACTACTTGATATCTCCAATCTGCCTCCCCTCACAAGACAGAGAAAATAACAAATATCTCTCAATTCCCCTTTACACCTCTCCCAAATGTCTTTCCCTTGTTTTTCTCATTTTCTCCTATCTTAAAACAAATGTGGATTCCACTCCTTTACAATTGGAATTTTTCCCACAATTCTTTTTTTTTAATTAATTAATTAATTAATTTTGAGACAGATTCTCGCTCTGTCACCCAGGCTAGAGTGCAGTGGCATGATCTCTGCTCACTGCAACCTTCATCTCCTGGGTTCAAGTGATTCTCCTGCCTCGGCCTCCCAAGTAGCTGGTATCACAGGCACGTGCCACCACTCCCAGCTAATTTTGTTGTTGTTGTTGTATTTTTAGTAGAGACGGAGTTTCACCATGTTGGTCAGGGTGTTCTCAAACTCCTGACCTCAGGTAATCCACCAGCCTCAGCCTCCCAGAGTGCTAGGATTACAGGCGTGAGTCCTACACTCAGCCTTTTTCCACAATTCTTGATTCCCATCCTTTGTAGCCTCCTCTGACATGGACCTTGCCAAGTGAATCATTTTTTGTCTTTTTATATGTTCTATTTTCCTATCTCTCTGGCTTCTTTTCCTTAACCCACAATATATTAAAGTCTCCTCTATATTTAAGAAAATTAAAATAGTTGTCATGTCTACACCTTCTGCTTCCTGTCTTAACCCCGTTCCTTCAATCCCTGCTGAGTCCCCTCTCTTAGGCCTCTGCTCTCCTTTCTCTCTAGCATCTGCCTGGCCCGTCACTTTCTCTATCACTCTGTATTATCTTGGCTCTCATCTGATGATCCCCAAATCTTCATCCCACTGTGATGTTTCTCTATAGCTTGGATCTAAGTGTCCAGTTTCACAACATATTTCTAAACACAGAGCCTGCCGACATATTGATTCAATATGCCCTAAAATTTAACTAATCAGTTTCCTGCAACTTCTTTGTATCCTCTATACCTTCAAATCTGTTTCATCGTCGTCGTTGTTGTTGTTGTTGTTGTTGTTGTTGTTGTTGTTTTGAGAAGGAGTCTCACCCTGTTGCCCAGGCTGGAGTGCAGTGGCACAATCTCGGCTCACTGCAACCTCCACCTCCCAGGTTCAAGCGATTCTCCTGCCTCAGCCTCCCAAGTGGCTGGGAATACAGGTACCTGCCACCACGTCCAGCTAATTTTTATACTGTTAGTAGAGATGGGGTTTCACCATGTTAGCCAGGATGGTCTTGAACTTCTGACCTTGGGATCTGCCCAAATCAAGTCTTCCAAGTGTTGTCCATTTCTAGAATTTACCCATTATCTCTCCTTTAAGCCCTACCAATGCTACTCTAAACTATATCTTCTTTTATTATCTGGTCTTTAAGAGCTTTCTCACTGATCTCTTAATTTAATAGTCTTGCTCTTCCAAGACATCATCACACTGTTTCTAGGGTTCATACCACATTATTCTCCTCTTCCAAAAAATGAGTGATAGCTTTTCACCCTTTGTAGTGTGAACTAAAATCTGCTTAGTTAGCAAAACTCAGGGCTTTTTCCACTGTACTACATAATTATTCACTCTCTCTAATCTCCTTTCACCCATTATTCCAATCACATTGATTGAGTCTGCAAGTCTAACACTGTATCATCAATCTTTCTAATTGAATATATGCCCTGTATCTAATATTAGTAATTTAGAAAAATATTAAATACAATCCCATACCTCAAAATTTGCTATTTCCCTTTGTAGCATGATGCTGTCCTCTCCTGTTGAATGTGTGTACACAATTCACCTGCCATTTAATATTCTGATTTTGCAATTATCACAAATATTTCATGTTTCCAAATAGTCAGATAATATTATCTTGTTAACTTAGTACAATTCAACAATGAGTTAGGTAAACTAGTCAACATGGTGAAAGCATGCTTGTTCTTTTATGCTTAGATGTGGCCTATAGCAATGATCATCATCATCTTCATCATCATAATTATCACCAGCATTCAGAGGGTCGAGAATTTTTAAAAATATTTTTCTTGTTGGTCCTGTGCTTTCTTTCCAGCTGAGATGATATTTTTAAATATTATAATATCTCGTGTATAAAAACAAAATGATTTTAAGTCTTGTTAAAATTATTTTTTCAAGATAAATTCCTCCCAGAAGCAGGGTTATGTTGTCAACGAACATGAGTAGCTTTGTTACTCATAGATTTTCACACCTCACTTACATTCACTGTCCTGCTCCCTTAGCTTATAATTTCCCCGCCCCCCCCCCACCAAGCACCCAAACACAATCATACACCCTCTCTCTTTCACTCTCCAATTAAAATCTTCTTCTTCACAGACTCGCTCTTATACCTCTTTCTACACAAGGCTTACTACAGATTCCTAATCAGAATCAATTATGCTTTACCTCAAGCAAATTACTAAGTCTCTTGGGGTCTCCATTAGAGTATAAAATAAGAATAAAAAGAATGCCTACATTATACAGTTGTTAAGTTACAGATCTCTTGAGAAGGTGCCTGGAAAATCGTGACCATGCATTAGATATTAGCTATTTTTATAATTATGCTAGTCTTCCCAAGTACAGTGAGCTCCTTAAATGCAATCAGCATTGGTTCATGCTTGTGTCCATCTCACCTCATCTTACACAATGTCTTCCACTGAGTAAGTGGATGGAAATGGCCATGCTCACCAATGTTCAGCTTCACAGCTTCTTCCTTGGCATAGTCCAAGGCAGTTGTGTGCTCAATCTGCACCTTGCTCACTTGTGAGAGCAGACTGTGCACATCTCTTCCCAATTCCATCCACATTTAGTAATATCCCATTTTTATCTGGTCTTTTTTCAAGAGATTTCTCACTGGTGTCCTAATTTAATAGTCTTACTTTTCCAAGACATCATCAGAAGCTTGAACTTGGCCATGGTGGGAGTTATTTACACTGGGGAAAATGGCAAATCCCATGAATCAGAGATTTTTTTCCCATCTAGAAACCCAGTTGTTAAACTTTTACCAGCATACCTTTGCTTCTAGGATATATTCCATCCCTTCTCTTACATCTGATTGGTTCTGTATGAACACTGCTCAGTAACAGACTATAAGTAGAAGCAGCATATGTCACCTTCAGGAAACAGCAACTAGGAACAAGTATGCCTTTGCCATATTCGATCTCTCCCTTTCTTTTTCAATCACTACAGAGGAATCAGTTGCAATCTTAAAAAAAAAAAAAAAATGGAACTACTAGATAAAGGTTCCTGGATCCCTGAATTACTTTGGGGAACAGAGAACCTCTTCAGAACTTCATGGGATTTTTACATAATTCAGAAATAAGGCTTTATTGTGTTAAGCTACTGAGATATTGGAGTAGCTATTATATCAATTAATCTACCACAATACTGTAAGGAGCCCATAACATTGAGACAATAAAGTAGTCATTAGGTCAAATAAGCACAAGTTGGCCCTCAATAACCAGTATAAGACTCTTTAGCTAAAGAGCTAAATTTTCCCTAATTGGCTAGCATAGAAAAAACCATAGCCCAGTAAACCTAAATATATTCTTCCTGTGGCATCGTGCAACCAGCTATCTCTGGTGTCAGCTAGCAGGTTTGAATCAATGGGCAACTGTAAATGAAGCTGCATGTAACTAATTCTATAATTTCAAGTTATTCAGTGTAATTACAACAAAACTGCATTATAAATTTTGGGCATTATGAAGGATTTAAAAAATAAAGAAAATGGGTTTGAATAAAGCTTCATTATTAGATTACATTTGAGTAGCAGCCACCATTATTGCAAAGCATAGACTCTAAATATATTATTAGCATCAGAAAATGTTTGTTTTGTATCTTTGTATTAATGGGAAAATGTAGTAAACATAAATAGAAGATTTTCTATTCAGGGGAAATTCTCAAGAACGAAAAAGGATAAATTAGTAGTACCTTAATGGAGGTAAGCTTTCTCTCTTGGCATCTATCAAGCACTTCTTGCCCCCACCGTGAGTATGATCAGCTATACCCAGCAGAGGCTCTAAAAGAATGGAGAGTCTCAAGAAAAATAAAACTGCCTTCTTCTGGTCTGGAACATTGGGTGCTTTCACACTGATCTTTTGTTAGTGGCTTTTTTTAATTTCTTTTTTTTTTTTTTTTTTTTAGATATAAAAAGGTAAGAATGCTAATTAACTATGTGAGTGACAGATATTTGAAAAGACTTCATTCCAATAACTCATCAGCTTTAGTGTTTTAAGGCATTGCAGAAAAAAAAATGGATAAAAGAGGGATAAATACCAGTGGTTATATCCGCATGTCCTCCTGGTGATGAGAGCAGTTGCAGTGAAAGCCAGCCAAGCCCACAGGGAAAATACCAGGTTGATTTGAACATGGCACAAAGTTGAGTTCCAGAAATCAATTTCTAACTCCCTAGTAATTCAAAAATTGGAGGCTGTATGTGTGTAGAGAATTATGTGGTATCCCTCCCTCCCAAAGATATGACATTCCCTTTTCTAAAACCCAAGAGGTAGGTGCTCTCTTGGGAAACTTTTGGAAACATAATGTTACGCTATGGGTAGAAAGGAGACATGGACTACTATTCCTGAGCATGTGGTAGAACTATATTCTATATAGTGCATGAAATAGCAGTTTGGGCAGCGCCATCTAAGGCTAAATTGATCCATATGATTGGAATTTTGCCCAGACCCTTTAACCAAAGGGGGGGAAAAAAAGGCATCATTTTGAAATTAGCATTATCAATATGGTAATACATTTTGAACGCTAGTTGGGCCTGACATAGGAAGTGATGTAATAAGGGAGAGCTTACTGCTCCTGCCCCTTGAACAGGAAATATTTTCCTTGAGGAATAGAATACTTGAAAACTGCAGATTGCATTTTAATATTAACCAGATTTCTACATTAAACATGATTTCCGAGAACAATTTGATTTTTCTTTTTTTTTTCTCTCTCTCTCTCTTTACCCCCACTGCACCCCTCAAGCAAGTGATCAGAACTGCACTCAACCACAGCCAGCTCCTGGAATGGACCCAGGGCTGCCTGCAATTTAAATGTCAAACTTGGTGCCACTGAGTGGTGGAGAATCACTCAGCAACATGTGTCACTCATTGCTGCCCTGCCAATCGTTATTGTTTCTTGCTGCATTCAGGTGGCTACAGATTCTCTCCTGGTTTCCTTGATTATCTCCAAGTGTGAAAATTTAAATCTTGTTTCTTCTTCACTCTGCTTAAGATGTGTAAGTGTAAGCACCTTCTAAAACAACCAAGGAGCAACAAGAAAATTACCAAACCTGTTTTCTATTTTGAAAGGCCCAGAAAGGAATGTTTTTTAAGCTCCTAGAACTAGTTTCTGTAACTAACTGCAGAGTTGAAAACCCTTTTAACTGGCTAAACATATATATCCCCGGTGGACATATACACAAAAATTCTAAGCTACCAAAAATGGCCTCTCTCAGGGCAGAGTTGACAGCAGTGACAACCCCTGATTGGTTAATGGAAGCACTTCAGGATTTATCAGTTGTGATTGCTTTCATCTTTGGCAGCCAGTAAAATCATGAAATAAAGACGATTTAACCACAGTTGTTCAGGGACAGGGGAGGTGGTTGAAGCAGGGCTACAAGTAATGTGCTGTCATTCTTGATTGGTAGAAAGCAGACGGTTGTGAAATGGGGGCCACAAAGGAGGATGAACAAGGAGACCAAGAACATAGAAATGCAGTGCAATAAACCCAAAGCATGGGTATTGGATGCATGCAATGGCATTCATGAGATTGATGATTAGAGCTTTATAAGATAATGTAGGATATATGGTAAGCAATGGTTATAAACAGAGTTTTTATGACTTTGCCTAGGTAAATAAGAATTTCTACTAAAATGGGGGAAGTAAGGAATTAGGAAAACAAAAAGCAACCATGAAGTCACTCTGAGGATCTAGGAGTATCCCACACCCCCAAAACAGTGGTGTCATAAGCAAAGGAACACATACAGCAAAACTGTCAGTAGTCATTGGCCTCTAGATGTGCTCCTCAATAAAAGTCACAAATGGGGCAGAAAGCCATCATGCACAGTAGGTGGTATTCACATGAAAATGATGCTACCCTCTCCCTACAGAGAGTTCATTTCTTCAACAGAGATAAATGTTTTGGACAAGATCTCTAGCTCTTGGGCATTAGAGGTTCTTGAGAGAAAAATAGCACAGTTATTAACTCTTTATCTCAATGCAGCATAAGTGCTCCAGAGCCATATCATCTCCTTCTCTATACTCGTCCTCAATCTGGCTTTATGGAGGAAGGAAGAAATCTAACGCTTATGGAAAACCTACTATGTACTAGACTGATTATTCTGCATATTAAATTTTATTACATCTTACATCCAACAACCCTGTGAAATAGACATTATCTCAACTTACAAAATGAGGAAACAGGCACGGTTTATCTTCTAAGATCACAAGGCACAAGATATGTGTGTGACGTTTTCAATCACAGAAGCAGAATTTGAACTTAAGATTGCCTCAGTCAAAGATGCGTGCCCTTTTCATTATATCACATCTGCTACCCACATGAGTCAGTTCTCAGTTTGACCTGATATCTGGGTTATCAGTAAATAGCCCTGGGCGGCCGGGCGCGGTGGCTCAAGCCTGTAATCCCCGCACTTTGGGAGGCCGAGATGGGCGGATCACGAGGTCAGGAGATCGAGACCATCCTGGCTAACACGGTGAAACCCCGTCTCTACTAAAAAATACAAAAAAAAATTAGCCGGGCGAGGTGGAGGGCGCCTGTAGTCCCAGCTACTCGGGAGGCTGAGGCAGGAGAATGGCGTGAACCCGGGAGGCGGAGCTTGCAGTGAGCTGAGATCCGGCCACTGCACTCCAGCCTGGGCGACAGAGCGAGACTCCGTCTCAAAACAAAAAAACAAACCAAAAAAAAAAAAACCAAAAAAAAAAATTGCCCTGGGTATCTGTGATTTATTTTTCTCAACTTTTTCTCATTGTACTGATCCAATATCCAGAATAAGTCTTTTGCCCCAATATTCCTTCTTCAATCACTCCAGTATCTGGGCCTGCAGTCAATGTCTTCTGTTGATCCCCTGGTCCATTTGACTGAAGACCTCCCTGTCCATAACACAGCATCATTCTAAGACCTTCATTCTTTCTTCTACACCAGTAGTTTCTGCAAAGTAGAGGTAAACCTTCAGGGTGACTGGTTCTCACCTGATTCTTCCACGGATTTGTTTACTTCCATATTCTGAACCCACTCCTTCACAAACACACCCAATTTGGAAGACATTTTCCTAATTCTAGAAGCAGTGGGTACCTGTAGATGATGTTCTATTAGAGCTTCTATAAGAACTACAAAATACCTAAAAGAGTTTTTAGTGGTTTTACTTTCAACTATGAAAACACCTGAAGCAAAACTGATGGAACAAAGGGGGAAAAAGATAAGTTTATAGTTACAAAGATTTCAATGTTCTCATTAATTGGTAAGATAAATAGATGGAAATTCAGTTGGTTAACAACATTATCGATAAATTTCGTTAATATCTACGGAGAAATAAATTTCAAATCCACAGAGTACAAACTCTACAAGTCCCCACGAACCAGTCACCAAGATAAACCGTACGTTTGGCTCTAAAATAAGTCCAATAGTTTAAACAAAGATTATAATCAAACAAAGCATATTTCCCAACTAAAACTGGAATTAAATTAGGAAATAATAATAAAAATATTTCTGCAAGGCCCGGTGTGGTGGCTCACACCTGTAATCCCAGCATTTTGGGAGGTCGAGGCGAGTGGATCACAAGGTCAGGAGTTCGAGACCATCCTGCCTAACACAGTGAAACCCCGTCTCCACTAAAAGTACAAAAAAAATTAGCCAGGTGTGGTGGTGGGCACGTGTAGTCCCAGCTACTTGGGAGGCTGAGGCAGGAGAATGCCATGAACCCGGGAGGCAGAGCTTGCAGTGAGCCGAGATGGCACCACTGCACTCCAGCCTGGGCGATACAGTGAGACTCTGTCTCAAAAAAAAAAAGAAAGAAATATTTTGGCAAAATATTCAAATATTTAGGAATTAAAGAACATGTTTCTAAGTAACTCATGAATGAAGAAAAGTTACTGGCTATAGTAAATATTTCTGATTAAATGAACATGAAAACACAACATACAAATCCGTGAGATGCAGCAAAAGAAATGCTTAGAATGAAACGTGTAGTTTTAAGTGCATCTATTATAAAAGAAGAAAGGTCCAAAATTCATGATACACACATCACCTTAAGAATCTAAAAAGAAGAAGAAAAACAAGAGGACAAAATATAAGTTGCAGAAATAATAATCAAGAAAAATCGATGAAAGCATAGCAAGGTAATTTTTAAGCATGAATAAAACTGATAAACTTATGCCTTAGCTGACCACTAAATATTAACAAAATCAGGAATAAGAAAAGGAACATCACTACACTACATATATTTTAGATAGTAAAAAATAATTAAAATTATAATAAATAATTATACTAACGAATATGAATACTTAGATGTAATAGACAAGTACTATGAAAAATTAAATTGGCCAAAACTGACAAAAGAAGAAACAGACAATGTAAATAATCTTCTATAAAAGAAACTGAATCTGTAATTATATATCTTCCCCAAAAAAGGATTCTAGACCCATAATGGCTTTGGGGTGAATTCTATCAAGGATAGAACTGTTATTGTTTCTTGCTGCGTTTAGGAATAAAGTAATACTATGCACATTTTTTTAGAATAAAAATGAGAAAGCAACATTCTTCAACACGTTTTGCAGATTTTGCACTGAGAGCAAAACCATAAAAGACATTGCAAGAAAGATTTGTAGATCACTATTACTCATGAATATAGAAACAAAAGTTCCAAATAAAATTTTATCAAATTAAATTAAGAAATACTTAAACTTGATGATATACCACCATCAAATGGTATTATTATCCCAACAATGTAAAATTGGTTTAATTTTCAAAAATCAATGGATATGATTCACCATGTTAGTAAAATAAAAGGAAAAAAAAAACTATGATCAACTCAATAGATACACAAAATAAATTTGACAAAATTAAACACTCATTTGTGATAAACACTCGCAGTACATTAGGAATAAATAGTGTATTTCTCAATTTTATGAGGGCACCTACAGAAAATCTTTAGTTGATATCAAACTTACTGGTAAAAGAGTGATAGCTTTCTACCTAAAATCAGAAACAATGCAAATATGTCCATTTTAACTACCTCTATTCAACATTGTATTCCAATTCCTGCCCAATGCAATAAGACAGGGGAAAAAATAGCATACAGATTGGAAAAAAAGCAACAACACACTCTTCACTGAAGACATGATCACAAACACAGAACTCCCAAAGAAAACCTACAAGAAAGCTATATGAACTTAATTGTCTTTCTCAGAGTCATAATATATAAGGGTAATATAATGAATTTCTATGAAAACTGCAGGAATGTTTCATATAGCTATTTTTTGCATACTTTGAATGATGGACTATGGGATATGGGAAAATTCACTTTAGGGAGAATCAAGATATCTAGATAAATACAAATTAGGAAAGACATCCTTACTTAATGACAGTTGAGCTTGCTCCACAATGTACATCACTTGAAACCCAACTATATATAGTTATATATAGTTATATATAGTAATATGTATCATTTTATATATAGTACTATATATAGTTATATATAGTGTATGTATTACAACTATATATTATATTACAACTACATATAGTATATGTACTACAAATATATTACATATATATATCTTCTAGTGAAGTTAAAGCTAAGATATAATGATGAACCAAAGTTACTACCAATTATGAAATGTAATCTCATTTTCAGGTTGCTGAAATGGAATTCCAGCATGTAAGACATTAAGTGCCAATCAGAAGAGAGATACCATGCATATAAAGAAGCTCTGGACAGAAGATTAATACCAGGAACATCGAATCCCTTTTTATGCTAAGGGATCTAACATCACTTTAGCACCTGTAATTTGTCATTATTATTTAGCCGTGAAATGAAAAGGTGAGCCAAATGGTATGTGCTTTCCAGTGGTAAGTTTATGTTGGAATGAGATATTGGGCCACCGGAGCTGCTAAAATATGTTTTAATGAATTCATAAAGAAAATCCAGACACTTAAAAAAATAACAAGGCCTACAACAGTGTATTTCAACAGGTTTGCTAAAAGGGAATCAATATTTTTCCTTGAGACTTACTTCCTCGGACTCTGTATTGCAAATATAGACATTGTAAAATGAAGAGATCATTGGTTTCGTCTTAAGTACTAATGAGACAACGGCCAGAAGTTTTCAATGTAAGGCCTAGATTTGTGATAGAGCTGCTTCTCATACAGGCGACTTTACCTCATACATTCCAGATTGTGTAACAACAGGAATTATTTTTCATATGTTCCCTAAGTAAATAGAATGACAAATATACACAAAAACTTTGTCACACAGTTAAAGAATTATCACAGCTCTGAATAAATTACTATAGTCACCTAAAATTATTATAACTGCAAAGATGTATTTTTTACTAAACTTAATGTAACAATGGTTAATGATTGTCCTAAAAATTGCTAGGTGATAGAGTTACTAATAATATTAATAGTCTACACTTTACTTTTACCATATTTACTATATACCGCATTCTTTGTTACAATGCATCCAATCCTCAACCACCCCAGGAAGAATGTATTATTATTTTTCCCCATTTTGGCGGTGAGATAATCAGGGTACAGACAGTTTAAACTGTTGCCAAGTTCATTTAGCTAGTGGCATGGTTTCTTTCCATAAGCATGTTTCTCAGGGTTGAGATTTATAAACAAGTGTGTCATACTCTAAAGACTGAGCTGTTAAACACTATGATATTCTGTATTACAAACCAAAAAAAAGTAAAAGTATCTAGAAAAACTAAACATTCTGTAGTTTTTCTCCCACCCTTAAAAGCTTTGTGCACAAAGTATAATAAGGTATAGTGGAAATATGGAAGTAATAATAAGTAACTGTTTAACCTTTTAGTAATTAGAATTTGCCATATAAGAACCAAAGGCTACCACATATATGAGTCACATAATTTTACCAAAATAGTCATATAGAAAACAAAATTTTAAAAAAAAGAGAACTAAATAAAAGTCCATATCATTGAAGTAATTAGAATGAATCAACTCTGTTAAAGTCCATGTGAAAACACACACACACACATACACACTACCCTTTCTTGTAATTTTTTGAGTACCAGAATTTCAAATAACGAAGCTTTTATACATTACTGAATTCTAATCAAGGAATAAAAAGGTTCTAAAAATTGCCTTGAAGAAGTAAAAACCAAACAGCTTCTAAACACATTTAGCAGTGAGAAAAGTGACTTTCATGGTGGAGACAGTATTGGGGTGAATACGTAGGAAAAAAATCGACTAATGGTTAACTCCTGCAAAGACTAATAATTCTTGCAGAATCATGGAGACAAAGCTGAAAGGATCCCTGAAGATATTTGAATTCCCCCCTCCCCTCTCCATAGTACCAGGGATCCTTAATCCAAACCATTCTAGGTAGAAGGGTCTCTTCTTTATTTTAAGGACATATCCAGGGTTACCGATTTCAAAATTGCCCTCACTCACACATTTCCTATATTTCCCCCAGCTTTTGTAAATCTCTCTTTTTATGAAGTAAATCTAACTTTGCCATTTGAGCACTGGGTTTGGAGCATGAGTATTACGTAAGCCTTCTCTTTTTCCCCATCCCGGAAGAAAATATTCAGAAAACAAAGTTCCAAAGGAGCCCCAGAGAAATTTCTCTACATCTTGCTATATATCTGGAGGTCAAAGGATTCCTTGCCCACCACCTTTTCCTACACATATCAACTCTCAAACAAAAGACATGTTTGAGCACACAAATACACACACAGACACACACACACACACACACAGGCCTTCCTCGAGGAGCTTTCACCCAACATACATTCTGGGATCATTCCATTCTAAGCTCGTCCGATTCTCTTTCCCAAGTGTAATCTTTGAAACACAGAGCACATTTTTCATATTTATGTATGGCACTTACTAAATATATAGATTCCACAGTTCCTTTCCGGGCCTATGGAAGCATAATGTGTAGGACTTAAACCCTGGAATCTGTATTTTTTTTTTTTTTTTTTTTTTGAGATAGAGTTGTGGATTCCTAAGGAGTTAAAAGAAAATTGAAAAATGGACTTAGCTGGCAGGGACAGAAACAGGGGTAGAGGGGAACAAATGTTCCAAGAAATGGGATCAACTGCAAATGACTCACCTGCACCCAAGTATTCTGTCTGCAAGCATTCAACCTAAGCAGTACGACCTTATAAAATGCCCTTCCAGCCCCTGCCTCTTGGCAGACAGCCTTCTTTCTGCTGTCTTGCCCATTGCTTCCTTGCAATGTATCTACCCCTTTCCTCTAAATAAATCTGCTTTTCTAAACTCACTACTGTCTTGGCAAATTCCTTTACTATTCGCATGCCAGCTCCAGACAGTCATTGACCACGACAAGGGTCTCTATTGCCCAGGCTGGAGTGCAGTGGTGTGATCACGGCTTACTGCAGCCTCTACATCCTGGGGCTCAAGCGATCCTCCCACCTCAGCCTCCTGAGTAGCTGGGACTACAGATATGTACCACCACGCCCAGCAAACTTTTTTATTATTATTATTCTTTTTTGTAGAGATAGGGTTTGCCCAGGCTGGTCTCAAACTCCTGAGTTCAAGTGATCCGCCCATCTCGGGCTCCCAAAATGTGGGGTTGACAGGCATGAGCCACCAGGCCTGGCTGGAATCTGCAATTTTAAAACAAGTTCTTCCTGTAATTCTTACACAAGTTAAACACTAAGAGGTCCCCAGTGAGCTTAACATCAGGTGTCAATGGCTCTAATTTAGAAAGGCTTTTCTTGCTTTCTGGCAGGAAACTCTAAGGTGCTCAGACACCTGAGTGCCTTCAGTGAACAGTCCCCCACTGTTCAAACAATGCCAGGGTCTCAATCAAGAGCGAGGGTCAAAGATACCTAAAATTGCCAAGATACGCACCCCTTATTAATCAGCTATGCATTAAAAGTGAATGATGCTCTCTCACTGAATCTTTGGTTCACTCAAAACATCAAAATGCCAATGAATATCTCAAGAAAGAAATAGCTCTTGGCCGGGCGCGGTGGCTCAAGCCTGTAATCCCAGCACTTTGGGAGGCCGAGACGGGCGGATCACGAGGTCAGGAGATCGAGACCATCCTGGCGAACACGGTGAAACCCCGTCTCTACTAAAAAGTACAAAAAAAGTAGCTGGGCGAGGTGGCGGGCGCCTGTAGTCCCAGCTACTCGGGAGGCTGAGGCAGGAGAATGGCGTGAACCCGGGAGGTGGAGCTTGCAGTGAGCGGAGATCCGGCCACTGGACTCCAGCCTGGGCGACAGAGCGAGACTCCGTCTCAAAAAAAAAAAAAAAAAAAAAAAAAAGAAATAGCTCTTTTCTGAGGTTCTCCTGGCTCTCCTTGACTTCGTGGAATTTCCATCTGGACATAACATGTATTTTTGTTAATAATGAGGAAGTCCCTGAAACTTTTGATTCTATGTCATCTTTAAAGGAAACATTTAGCTTTCATTAGTGTTTAAGTATAGTAATGCAAAGGATAATATACATGAATTGGCTTAACTATTGGACATCTCTGTCAATTATTAGCATACTAAAAATGCGAAAGGATTTGTCTTATTGGTTTTGATATTCTTCAATACGCCTTATTATTTTTGTGACTTTTCTTGATCTTACAGACTTGATACAAAAACATCTCCCAGCATGTAGAAATTTTATCATTTGGGGGAAAATATATTGTAACATATCTCAAGTGTTATGCAAATCCTATAGTTGGGGCATTGAATAATTACATCTATCCATAATTTTTTTTTGAGGCAGAGTCTCACTCTGTTGCCCAGACTGGAGTGCAGTGGCAAGATCTCAGCTCACTGCAACCACCACCTCTTGGTTTCAAGCGATTCTCCTGCTTCAGCCTCCTGAGTAGCTGGAATCACAGGCACCCACCACTGTGCCCGGCTGATTTTTGAATTTTCAGTAGAGAAGGGGTTTCATTCACCACGTTGGCCAGGCTGGTCTCGAACTCCTGACCTCAGGTGATCTGCTTGCCTAGGCCTCCCAAAATGCTGGAATTACAGGCATGAGTCACCATGTCCAGCCTATATCCATCTTTTTTTTAACCAAATGGCAAGGTATTGATCATATTATCTAAACAACATTAGAACAATGGCACATGTCCAAAAAAGATAAAGTAGTGTCATTTTCCCCCTTTATATAAACATTTGTATAAAACTCTACAAATGCAAACTAATCTATAGTGACAGAAAGAGAGTGGGGGATAGGGATGAGTGGGTAGATAGGTGGTTGCATTGGAATTGAGTATAAAAATCACAAGGTTGGGCCAGGCGCAGTGGCTCACTCCTGTAATCCCAGCACTTTGGGAGGCTGAGGAGGGCGGACCACCTGAGGTCGAGAGTTCGAGACCAGCCTGACCAACATGGAGAAACCCCATCTCTACTAAAAATACAATATTAGCTGGGCATGGTGGCACATGCCTGTAATCCCAGCTACTAGGGAGGGTGAGGCAGGAGAATCGCTTGAACCTGGGAGGCGGAGGTTGCGGTGAGCCGAGATCGCGCCATTGCACTCCAGTCTGGGCAACAAGAGCGAAACTCCATCTCAAAAAAACAAAAAACAAAAAACAAAAAAACGCACAAGGTAAGTTTAGGAGTAATGCAAACATTGACTATTTTGATTGTTGATGGTTTCACAGGTGTCGGAACTGAATAAAATGTACAAATTAAATATATGTAGTTTATTTTTTAATAAAGCTGTACAAAAGATGGATGGAAAGCTATGTACAGTAATATTTACAAGCTAAATCAAACAAGGATGGGGTTGATTACAAATTTGTCTTTTTTGCCTATCTTTTTCCCCACTGGAATCAGAGTACTTGCTCTTAGGTCAAAAGGTCATCTCTTATTACAAATATTAAGTATGTTCCAAAGTATCCAAGTTGTTCATACAGCAGAAATGGGAAGGAAAGAATCTATCCAACAGATAGTGTAGGGAAAACATCTAAAGGGTTTTAATCTAGCTTTACAAAAATAAACAGGACAGCAAGTATGTTTTGAGCCTTGGTTTCTGGTAGAATGGTGGTGCTAATTACAAAATTATGGATTTGGGAGAGATTTTGGTTGAGTTTGGATTTAAAACATGTAAAGTCTGCAGAATCAGTATGACGTGTAGGAAAGCAGTTGGAAATGTGAAACTGAAATAGTGGGCAGCTGCTCCCATTCCTGCTCCTCTACTTAACATTTTCTTATCTGTTTAGAGTAGTGCTGTCCAATAGAATATTCTGCAATAGTGCAAATGTTCTATCTCTACACTATCCAGTAGGATAGTCACTAGTGGCTGTGACTATTGAATATTTGAAATGTGCCTGGTTAATAAATAAACTTTAATTCAAATTAGTTTAAATTAAATGGCCACATATGGCTAGTGGCTACCATATTAGACAGCATAGACTTGGAAAATCATGACCCATTTGAAATCCCAATCTAGGAACTTCAGATAAACCTATCTACCTCATTTTTAAATTTTCCATTATTTCTTTATTGAATAAATATTGATTAAATGCTTATACTGTTTTGTGGATTATTGCATTCCCACCATTTAGCACAAATAAGGTCTTGCCCTCATGAAAGTTTTGTTCCACTGGGTCCCATTGGCCACCAAATCAAATTCCAAAAGTTGCAGCTTCTTTCAATTTTACTTACCTCATCTCTGCTACTTTCAATAAAGTCACAAGGTCATTAAAATTCATCCAAAAGGGGGAATAACCTAAACATTTTGTTTTACTTGTTGTTGTTGCTTGGTTTTGGTAGTGCAAAAAGGAAATATAAGTTGCATTTCAACCACTTATTTTGATGTCATGTTAGACTCCTTAAAACTAAAATACTAAGATTATTGGTTTCTCAAGTAGAAGTTATGAAATGTTGAAAGCATCATGTCATATGATGTCTCCCTCTTTTCTACTGCCAAAGATCTGCTGATAGTAAGTATTGGTTGAAATACACTGCAAAATTTTATTCAGTCATCTTATTGTTCATGCTGATATATGTGCATGCATGTCTATATTTAGGTATGTCTGTTGCTGTAGTCTATAGTGAGACAAGTATTTTTACCCAGGTATGAAAACAAACCAGTCAGGGTGGCTCTTGCCTGTTATCCCAATACTTTGAGAGGCCAAGATGAGAGGATAGCTTGAGCCCAGGAGTTTGAGACCAACCTGGGCAAAATACTAAGATCTCATCACTACTAAATATTTAAATATTAGCCAGGTGTGGTGGCGTATGTCTGTAGTTCCAGTTACCTAGCAGGCTGAGGTTAGAGGATCGCTTGAGCCCATGGGGTTGAGGCTGCAGTGAGTTATGATGGTGCCACTGCTCTCTAGCCTGGGCGACAAGATGAGAACCTTTCTCTACAAAATAAATAAGTAATAAAACGAAAAAATAAAGACCTCCTCTTACAAAGGAGAAAAACACGTTTATTTGAAGTGGCCCAAATATTCAAATACTAAGTGAAATTGTCCATTATATATATCTGAAGTTCTCAGCAACGATGTGAGCGGCGTGTGTTTTTCCTATGCAAAATAAGTAGCATACCTTCTGAACTGTTTTTCAGCAGAGAATTCTTTAATTGGTCATAAAGCCTTTGTAAGTGGACTGAAACTTTTTAACTAGCAAAGAATGGTTTCAAGTCATAAAGGGGGCGGGGGAGAAAAAATAAACTTGTCAAAGATTTTTATCATGTGATCACAAATCCATCCAGAACTGTAAATTTGTCAGAGAAACCCACTGAATGACCCTGAGGGAAACCAAGTACATTTATGAAGGAAACATCAACCCCATACGAGTGTCAAAAGGATAGGAAATCAATGTCTGCAAAGTCTTTAGACTGTCAAAAAGACATACTTTTGCCTGCGTTGGCTCTGACTCCTTGGGACACCCAAAGGAATTATTAGAGACTCTGAACAGCAAGCCTCATTACCATAGATGTAATAAAGCTTATTTTCTGCAGACTTCTTGGTTATCACCATTTAAAAGTGGTGAAATGCTGATAGTCCCAATATTCTCATGAAACATGGAGTAGCTAAATCTAATTTTTGAGCCTAAAATTGCTAACTTCCTAGCAAACCCAACAGGAATTACATGAATGTCTATTTTCATGCTTTTAACGAAAAGCAACTTGTTATATCAAAAAAAAATTGTTATAGTTTAAAGGAATGGGGGAAAAGATATTTCTGACCTAACACTATTGAAATAACATCCAAATAATTTATTCTGATGGGTTGCAAATAAAAATACCACAGTGCTCTGTAGCAGTGAATTAGCTTAGCATGTGGCTACGTGAATAGTACATTAACCAGTATTTGACTATGCCTTTTGTAACACAGGGAACAAAGTAAGGAAGAACACCAGTCATCTGGAAGAAATACAGGATCCTCAGGAAACACAGAGGACCTTGCCATGCCTATCTTCAGATTCCAAGCCTATCTTCAGATTCCAAGCCTCAGGTTACTTTATCAGTATCTATCCCAAATCCTGGACACAAAGGGAAGGCACAAAGTAATCTGCTTTTCCAGAATCCAAAGGGATTCTATTGCTCTATCACCAGGGTGCTTTAATTTCCATCATGAACAAATGGTGCTTTGAAAGACTGCACATCTAATTTGTTGACTGTTTTCATTAGTGCGGTTTTCTTGGTAACCAATATGGGAGAAGTAGTTGTTTGGGCCTCCGAGACTGTGACTAAGGTGACTCGTAACAAAAGATGGCTCTATGCAGAGATTTTGTTGTTTTCATTTCTATAAAAATAGTTTCTCTCAATAGCTGCATTGGATAGACTTTTTGTCATAGTTTAATTTTCCCAATCTTCCCTATTTATAAGAACCTCCTAGAATGATTGCTAAATATAGATCACCAGACCGTCCCCTAGGGATTCTGACTCCTAAGGAGGGGCTGGGATTCCGAATTTTTAGCAAGTGTCCCTTGTTTGAGAAACACTGCCCTGGGTCATCATCCTGCTACTATCAACTATCAAAAGCAAATGTTGGTGCCAAATGATAGAACTTGGATCTGAGTAAGTTCATGAAATCCTGATAGCATCTTAGTTCCTCTCACCTTCTTTCCAAATTTCATGGTCTTTAAGAGATGTTTATAGAAAGTTGCCCATCTCGCTGTCTTTACAATAGGAGGCAGGGGAAACTCATACCATGATCTGTTAAAATTGTTCTTCTCAATTAGAATTATATTCCATACTTCTGACAGATGGCTTCAGAAATAGCTTGATCATCTTCTAACTATTTTAACATTGACTTGGCTTCTATTCAGGAACCAGACTCCGAGGTGGAGATGTGCATGCACTAAGTTTATTGGGGAGTTCTTGGGATATCTTTGAAGGAATGAGAGGAGCAGGAAGAGAAGGAAATGCTGAACAGCAAGCATTGTAACAAAGGCATCAGCTAATCTCAAAGACTCTGGGACAGGAAGGCCCTTCAGAATTGTCCCCAGTTCTGCCAAAATGGCCAGGTCTTTATTCTTTACTCTTCCCTATTGATGTTTTCTTGGATGTGGGCTCCCCTGGGGGTATGACCTTGGGCAAGGCAGTTATCTTCAGAGAGCATTCCTCAGAGGGAATTCAGTCATGATCCATCAGCAGTCAACTCCAGCTGGGAAATAAATTGGTTCTGAATGTTGTGAAGACAAGATCTGGGATGTGCACCACAATGTCTACAACGAAAATTGGCTATCGGGTATCGAGTCCAATCGTGCTCACCTTCACTCATATCTGGTTGCTCTATGTTTCAATAAGAAAACAAATAATCTGGGGGCCATAGTCACCTCTGAGAAACCTAAGACACCCTAAACACTTTAAGACGGATGATTTAACACATTTTCAATGCACAATAAGAAGGAGGGTCAACACATTGTAGCACTAAGATGTCAGGTTTCATTAGAGTTAGTTGTTCCAGGAAAGCAAAGGGAAGTAAAACACAGAGAAACACTAACAAAGACTCATATTACCAGCCTCTTAAATACACTGACCATATATTGGTATTTTATATTGGAAAAAAAAAAAGGAAATGTGCATTTTACACATTTCAGTGAATCAATACTCTCATCCACTAAGGCCTCTCATCAATCATTTAGTGGTCAGACAATCCCACAAACAAGAAGTCCATCCAAGCTCGCTTCTGGAGTTATGAATTTCAGGTGTTGTGTGCTAGCCTTTCACAGTGAACACGTCACAGGGTACTGGGCAAATACAGCACCCATCTACTGCTAAATGGTCTGATTCTCACATTTTCAACTGGAGAAAATCATGCTTAATTCAAGTGTCAACAGAGGTCTTGTTTAACCAAGAAAAGGAAGACAGTGCAATGTATGCTCCGGTGTCGCCTGTGAAGAGCCCAGCGTAGGTTTTCTGCTGTCCTTCCTGAAGGGGAAGATCTTTAGGAGTAAACCCTGGCAATTGTGAATGGGAAGTAGGATAAAGCTCATCTACTTGCACGTTCAATATAAGCGCAGGCAACACTATGGACTTTGAACATATATGGCCATTGTTCTGGTAAATGGTAAATGTTTGATGAGCCAGACAGCCCTTGAGCCCAAATCTAAGTCAACATGCCCCCAAAGAGAACAAAGGTCATTTGGCCTTGCTGCTCATTAACTCATGCTAATCACTGATCTGATAAGAGGTCTTGATAATTCATCTCAATGTCAGTTTTCATTTCACTTGGAAATTGCCACTTTCTCTTTATTCTATTTGGAAAAAAAAGGGATAGGTCATCTCAGAAGCAGTCTTCTGTCATTCTTACAGTATGTGCTCCTCAACAAAGCATGTTCCTTTTCACACTTTTCTCCCCCACACTAACAAATTTATTCCTGACTACTGGACTTTCCACTGACCATTCTCACTTGATCTGAGCATCAGTGGAAGAGGAAGGAAGAGAAGACTATGACCCTGTTCACTGCCCCAGAGCCGCCTTCTTCTCTATCCTACTGCTGCAGTGACACAAATCACAAGAGACATGATCATCTTTAATAAATGGTTGCAATAAACAGAAACTACAACTTAGTGTCAATTTTCCCCTGCTATTTTATAAATATATTATAAGGAAAATGTAACCAAGAAGTCACACATTTCATAGAGATTTCTTCACCTACATCCCTGCTTCTGAGTTTTTCATACTTATTCACAGGATAAAAATCTTTTCTCTAAACTCTGCTGTGTCTTTACGACCATCATTCAAAAGTTTTACCTTCTATGCACATGAGTTGGTTTTCTCCCAGGGTGCATTCCCACCCCTTTGCCCAAACTATTTTTACCCAAGACTGAGCTATTTTAACTGGAACAAAAATCAAAAATAACTCGTCTTATAATTGGGGTCAAGGAGGTGAGCGTGGTGGCTCATGCCTGTAATCCCAGCACTTTGAGAGGCAGAGGCAGGCGGATCACATGAGGCCAGGAGTTCAAGACCAGCCCGGCCAACATGGCGAAACCCTCTCTCTACTAAAATGAAAAATTAGCCAGGCATGGTGACTGCACGCCTATCATTCCAGCTCTTCAGGAGGCTGAGGCACGAGAATTGCTTGATCCCAGGAGATGGGAGGTTGCAGTGAGCTGAGATCAGGCCACTGCACTTCAGCCAGTGTGACAGAGAAAGATTCTGTCTCAAAAAGAAAAGAAATAATTGGAGTCAGGGAAGAAGTCAAAATATACAAAGGAACAGCTGTGTTCACCACTGGTTTTCTAAGTCCCAGAAAACAGAAGGGGCATATAGAGGGGCTAGACATCCCAAATCTAGAGCAGCAATCTCCAAGGGCATAGGAACTTCAGGCCACATCCCCTCAAAGTCATCCCATCACAGTGAATTTCAAATGTACTTTCTTATTCTTCCTAGGCTATATGAACTGAAGTATCCATATTCACGAACACACACCTATACAGACATCCTATAAGAAGGCACATTAAAAATATCTAATTTTCTAATTACTCTATAATTTGCAAGACATTTTCACAGTGGACTTAGGATGTCATATTAGGTGTCTTTTCTCAAGCCTCAGCCCTATTTCTGTGCTCCCTTTTAGAGATAAACTCATTAACTTGTTGTATATTTGTGTTGTCTCTACCCCATCACCTTTTTTACTTTCCTCAGTCAACTGCAATTAAATGTTATCAATACCACTCTACTAAAATAGCTCTTACTGTGGTCAAGAATAAACCTCATGTTGCCAAATCTAGTGACCAACTTTGTCTCATTTTACTCAACTTCTGAAAGGTTTGATATACAGTTGAGTAGTCTTTCCTTTGACTTCTATGACACCTGATTTTCTGTTTCATCAATGTTCTTCTTTAGTTCCCTTCTCTTTCTCAACATAAATTTTGTCCACAGTTATTTTCTCTATGTCTTTCCTCACTAGGTGATTTTACACAGTCCTGTGGCTTAAATTCCCTATGTATGTTTATGACTTCTATATTCACATTCCCAGGTCTGTGTTGTCTGCCCTCTGTACAATTAACACCAATATGTGAATGTGTGAGAGGCATCCAGGAAGCTTCTTACTTTAACCTGACCAAAACGTATGCTTTTTTTCCCCTTTACATCTGCCCTTTCCCCAGTCATTCCTATTAATAGTACAGATCATGGTCCACTCAATTTAATCAAGTAAAAAGTCTGCATATTACCCTTGATTCCTCTCTTATTTTCTTACCTCATATCAAATCCATTAATGAAACATATCTTCTAAACTTCAAAATATAGACCAACTCAGCTAATCACATCCAGCAATAGAATTCTCAAGATTCTTTCTTGTGTTACCACAAGACTCCAACTTATATTTTGCCTTCACCCTTACCTACAATTCTTTCCCTACAAAGAGCCAAAATTATATTTTAAGAACAAGAACCATATAAGGTCACTCCTTTGTTCAAGACCCTCCAAAAGCTTCCATACTATTTAAAACAAAATCCAAATTCCCTACCCTGACCTCAAAAGTCATATACGATCAACCTCATTTCTCTTCAAGTCTATCCTGCCTTATTCTGCAGCAGGCATGACCGCCTTCCGGTTCCTCAAACTTACCAGTGTGTTTACTCTTGCATCAGATCTTTTTTTTTTTTTTTTAATTTCCATAGGTTTTTGAGGAACAGGTGGTGTTTGGTCACACGAGCACATTCTTTCGTGGTGATTTGTGAGATTTTGGTGAGCCCATCACCTAAACAGTATACATTTTACCCAATTTGTAGTCTTTTATCCCTCAACTTCCTCCCACCCTTTCCCCCGTGTCCCCAGAGTCCATTGTATTATTTTTATGCCTTTGAATCCTCATAGCTTAGCTCCCACTTATGAGTGAGAACATACGATGTTTGCTTTTTCATTCCTGAGTTAATTCACTTAGAATAATGGTCTCCAATTCCATTCAGGTTGCTACAAATGTCATTCCATGCCTTTTTATGGCTGAATAGTATTCCATGGTGTGTGTGTGTATGTGTGTGTCTGTGTGTGTATAGCATTCTATAGTGTGTGTGTATATATATATACACATGGATACATGGTACATATATATGGTGTATTTATATGATACATAGTATATATACATGGAATATATACATGTATATATGTACACACACCATATATATACACGCACACCATATATATATACACCAACCACATATATTTACCATGTATATATATACACACACCATAGAATACTATATATACACACACACACACACACACACACACACCCCCAATTCCTTTATCCGCTCATTGATTTGGGCTGGTTCTATATTTTTGCAATTGTGAATTGTGCTGCTATAAACATACATGTGCAAGTATCTTTTTCCTACAATGACTTCTTTTCCTCTGGGTAGATACCCAGTAGTGGGATTGCTGGACCAAATGGTAGTTCCACTTTTGGTTCTTTAAGGAATCTCCACACTGTTTTCCATACTGGCTGTACTACTTTACATTCCCACCAGCAGTGTAGAAGTGTTCCCTGCTCACCACATCCCCACCAACATCTACTATTTTTTTGATTTTTTGATTATGGCCATTTTTGCATAAGATCTTTTGAACTTACTGTGCATTCTGCCTGGAACATTCTTCCTAGATCTTCACATAACTGATTCTCTCAATACATCAAGCCTGGGCTCCAATGCTACTTTCTCAGGGATCCTTTATTTAATCATCCTGTCGAGGTAGCCACCATTCCCACCATCATTCCCAATCACCTCACTGCACTTTTTTACTACAGCACTTAGAGTACCTGAAATTACCTTCTGTATTCATTATTTTTGTAAGCTTTACGAAGGCAAGGTCTCTATGTGTATTTAATCCTGGAACACAGTTCAGTGGCTGGAAAGAATAAACACTCAATAAATATTTGTGAAATGAAGGAATTGGTTCCTTTCTCTGATTTCTTCCTCTTCGATTGTGTTCTTTCACTGGTTCCAAGAATCAGGCCTTGATAAGCCCTATGACTTTGAAAAAAAATCTCTATTCACAGTAATAAAAAATAAACCTGATTAAACTTTTGAAATCATCCCTTGGTTGGGTTTATTACTGGATAAGACACCTTTTCTAAAAAGCCGCTGGGACAATCTTATTGCTTTCACATTGCTTTTTTTCATCACCAAGCTCTGTTATCATTCATTTTGATTGACAATATACAGATACTGTAATAAATAACATGTTATTTAGAGTCAAAATGGCCTCAATAATCATGTACTCTGGAATTCACCCTTGACTTATTCAACCACATCCTGACTACTGAATATGTTTAATATTTTGCTATTCAATTAAAACCAAATTATCACGGCTTTCTAGTTCACTCTAGATTCTCTGATGTTTAATTCTAAATATCCAATTTCATTCCAAAATCAAATTTTATTCCTGAAGTAATAGGATACGTTGTAACTCTTTGACAATCTTTGTTGGTAAAATCTGGCCTAACTGGATAGAAAGTTATTGATGGTCTAAATCTATTTCACTTAAGGTGCATATTCATATGTGTAGCTGCAAAATTGCTAAGGTGTTTGATTATGGGTCCTCTCACCCAAATCTCTTCTTCCTGAAAACTCCCTGTGGCAACAGTTTCTTTGCCCAATAGCAACAGTCGTTACCATTTTATTCTGTGCTTTTTCAGAGATAAGCATTTGGATGAAAATATGACTAGATATTTTTCTACACAAATGTAGCACATACACACACAAACACACACACATTTCTGCAACTTTTTTTCACTTAACAATATATCATGGTCATCAATAAAACTTAGCTTTCCCAATTATTTTCTTACAGCCTTATTTTACTTATTTTACTATATGAATGTGTCATAATTTATTTAGCCAGTCCCATTTATAGATATTTTAATTATTTTCAATATTTTGCTATTGTAAAGGATGTACCAGAGCTCGTATCAGACATAGCTGTACGATAAATAATTAGAAAAATAACCCAGGAAAATGGGCAAAGGATATTAACAGATAATGCACATAAAAGAAAATGCAAATATCTTTTCTTATTGATTTCACATTTCTTATAGATTTTATATATCACAGGAAGTATGATTACAGAAATTAAGTCTTTGTCTCTGACATGTTTTACAAACATATTTTCCCAGTTTTCAACTTGACATTGGGCTTTATTTATGGTATTTTTATAAAACATTGTTATAACTTTTATGTAATCAAATTGTTGACCTTTTCGTATTTTAAATTTTATGAAATTTATATATTAGGAAAGACTTCCCACTCAAAAATAATTGATATAAAATGATTCCATGTTTTATTTTCTATACTGATACATATCTACTTACATTCAAATTTTGATTTGGGGGTATCTTTTTGGCTAAGAGGCCTGGTGTGATCCAGTTTTCAGCCTGGAAGCTCCCTAGTATTTATTCCCAATACCATTTATTAAGTAATATTTTGTTGTTTTTTCAGCTTTTTTCCTTTTTTATTTTTATTTTTTTCAGTTTTTTTTTTCATTATACAAAGTGCTTCAGGGTCCAGAATGGCAACCCGTAAAGAAAATTCCATTTTCTTTTTCATACTGACTAACTCACAGTACAATTTCTACTAAGGCTGGCACCATTTCTGTTATGCTCCAGGTCTCGGGGTACATACTGGGTTGTGTGATGGTGTAGGAGGTGCAAAGCCTACCACTCCCTTCCCAAGGGGCCAGGAGGGGCTCTGTTCATGCTCATTTGCATTTGAGACAACTTGACATTTGAGCATGGGCCAAGTGGCTTCTCTTCCCTCTGCTTCTTTGTACTTATTTTGGAATCTCAAATATTAGAAAACAGCTAAAATAGTAAAATAAATAAAAATAAAATTTTTGAGGAAGTTATTCTTTTTATCATTGCAGTTATTTTTTAATGTGACTATTGAGGCCTCTGTAATTAAAGCTAAAAAACAGTTGTAGTATGTGCATCTTACTTTATAAAGCAAGTTATGTTTCTATCTTTAACCAGACATTTTGAATTGTTTGATTAAAACTTTCTAGTTGCTAAATTCTACCAGGAATGCATTCATTCAATTAATAAAATCCCCGAGTATTTTCTATTACAATTTATTCTACTCAAGGATGTGAAAGACTCATAAATAAAGATGATAAGGTCTCATTTCATCCTGGCTTTCTGGCATAGTTTAGCCAGAACAGACAGTAGCAGAACATATTCTTTACAGGGGCAGGAAACACCTGGAAAACAAAATAGAATGTGATAAATGTTGCCATAAAGATTCCAGGAATAGGCTGGGCATGGTGGCTCATGCCTATAATCCCAGCACTTTGGGAGGCCAAGGAGAGCAATCACGAGGTCAAGAGATTGAGACCATCTTGGCCAACATGGTGAAACCCCATCTCTACTAAAAATTCAAAAATTACCTGGGCATGGTGGTGCGCACCTGTAGTCCCAGCTACTAGGGAGACTGAGGCAAGAGAATTGCTTGAACCCAAGAGGTAGAGGTTGCAGTGAGGCGAGATCACGCCACTGCACTCCAGCCTGGTGACAGAGCGAGGCTCCATCTCAAAAAACAAACAAATACAAGGAATATCTCTAGTATATCAAAGGGAGAGAGCAATTCCAAAAGGTTCAGGTAAATGTCATGGAAGCAATGTCATTGGACAAGCCTTTGAAATCCATTTGGCATTTTAACATGTCAAGATAATGACATCAGGACATTCCAAAAAGTGTGAGCTTCATCCAAAAAAGGGTGTGGAAACAAGATGATTGTTCTGACAACAAACTATCAGAAGGTTGTAGGAATGGAAACCAGAAAAAGAATTAATCTCTCCAAATCTCATACTTCATCTGCCTCAAAACTCTATTTTAACTTCCATTTTTATCTTATGCCACTTTGTTCTTCTCCATTACCAGGTTACTTCCCTAACCCAGAGACTAGTCATCTCATTCTTAGATGATTGAAATATGTAGAGCTTGTGGTTCCATGCCTTGGTCTTCACAGTGTTATTTCACTGGAATATTATTATATTATGGCTCTAGAGAAAACCCTTTGGTGGCTCCTTTAATATCTACAGGATAACGTCAAACTGCATTGAGATGATTATCAATGTTCTTCATGGTCTCTTTATTCTATTATAATTCCCCACACCCATGTTCATATGTATTAGTCCATTTTCATACCGCTAAGAAGAAATATGGGAGACTGGGTAATTTATAAAGAAAAAGAGGTTTAATGGACTCACAGTTGCACATGGCTAGAGAGGCCTCACAATCATGGCGAGAGGCTAATGAAGAGCAAAGTCATGTCTTACATGGGGGCAGGCAAGAGACAGTGTGCAGGGGAACTCCCCTTTACAAAACCATCAGATCTTGTGAGACTTATTCACTATCACAAGAACAGCAGGGGAAAAACCCACCCCCATGATTCAATTACCTGCCATCAGGTCCCTCCCATGACATGTGGGAATTATGGGAGCTACAATTCAAGATGAGATTTGGATGGGGAAACAGCCAAGCCATGTAATAATCTAACTTAAATAACTCTTTACCATGTGCCCTGAGTTTCGGCTATTGTAGAATACTTTCAGTTCCCAAGTTTTACCATGGAATGTCACATCCTCATAGTCTCACTTCTTTACACCTGCAAATTTCCTCCTTAACTTTTTCATCCACCTAACACATTTAACAATCTTTCAAGAGCAGTTCAGGTTTGTCCTCCTCTGTAAAACATTTGTTGACCAAACTAACCAAAATGAATGACTTACTCTACAATGCAATCACCTTACCTTATTCTTAAATCTATCCATGCATTTTTTCCATGGTGTTGTAATATTTATCTTTAGGTCACACAGTCTAGTGTAGACTTGGAAAAGTACATAGTAGGTTATGACCATATTTTTCTAATGTTCTCTGGCTTATCTGTCCACTATGGTCTGCTAACCAGAAAGAATGATACTGAGCTTTCCGGCGGGATGTGACAGAATACATTTTTTTAGTTAGTGACAAATCTGTTATTTCATTACTTGGGAACTTAGAGACTTATTAGTAAATGTGCAATAAAAAGACAACAAAGAGAAAAACTCTTCATAAAAATGTGAGAAAAGCACAATGGTTATAAAAACAGAAGGGTCTTCCACAATTCTGGGATCACTTTTCATGATAACATTTGCGAAAGGCTAGTTCTGTAATACCTTATGTGCCTAGGCATAGTCCTATTGGGTTTTCAATGATTTAGGGGGATAGGCAACATTGTTGCTTTCTCGATTACTATTTCTAAGCATGGAAACATCAAGAGGGTTAGCTTTAAGCAGGTGGGGGGTTATAAGGGATAGAATTATTTGACAGGTTCTCAATGTATTTCTCTTCAAGAGGACTTTAGGCGATTATGCAAAAGGCCATCCTACATATATACAAATGTCTAAATATTAAAGGAATTCCATGCAATAGAAGACCTGAGAGTTATAAATCCTACTTTAAAATTTTTTCTTTTTTACCAATTTGAAATCTTCAAGACTTAAGACATCATTTTACCATTATATTTGACAGACCAATTTTGCAATATAGTTGGGAGTATCCTCCAAGTGTTCATTGTTCCTTTCTCCCTTGCTAGCATACCCTGATTTCAGTCTGGATGGCAAGTGTGCAAAGACAGGCATTTGGGCCTAAGGTGGCTCTTCAATCTTGTTCCTAATTAACCAACTCCTTTACAGCTAGGTGGCCATGTGGTCCAGTGTGCTCAAAGAAACATAATGGGAGCCGGGCATGGTGGCTCACACCTGTAATCTCAGCACTTTGGGAGGCCGGGGTGGGTGGATCACCTGAGGTCAGGAGTTCAAGACCAGCCTGGCCAATATGGTGAAACCTCGAAAAATACAAAAATTAGCCAGGTGTGGTGGCACACCCCTGTCATCCCAGCTACTTGGGAGGCTGAGGCAGGAGAATCACTTGAACCCAGCAGATGCAGATTACAGTGAGCTGAGATTGAGCCACTACACTCCAGCTTGGGCGAAAAGGCAAGACTCTATCTCAAAAAAAAAGGGGGGGAGACATAAGGGGACTCACTGGGAAAGTTCATGATGAACTAGTAAATGGGGCTGATTAACTTGCCCTCTTTCCCTTTGCCTCTATCTTCAGAAGCCATGTTATGACCAAGAGGCAAAAAGAAGCATGTTTTAGTATGGTAGAGAAGAAAAAGAAAAGGAGTGTAGGTGTTTAGAGCTTTATATTAAGCCACTGGATCAACCCCACTTTCTAGTGATGTGAGAACAAAGCCACTCTTGGTAAGGTATGCTGTGATCTGCAGCTAAACACATTCCCTCCAGACAGAACATGCTCAGGGATTAAGAAGAAAGTGTTTCTGAAGTGTTTTCTCTCTGTGCCAATCCTTCAGAACTCTTACAGAAGATAATCTAAAAACAAGGACTCACTGATTTTTAAACAGATGGATTTGAAGAAGGTGCTTTATAGTTACGACAAGGCATCAGACTCTAAAAAATGAGAGTAATCATTCATGATATATTCAAAACAACAACAAAACAGTTTCTTCAGTCACCTCTGTCAATTCTGAAAAGAGAGGTATTTGGGGAAGAAGTTGTTTAAAAGAATGACCGAGAACTTTGAGACTAAGAGACTAGTCCTAAGATCCTATGTCTTTGCTCAGAAACACCAAATCTATATGTTTAACTTAAAAGTAGCAAAGCATGGCCATATTTAATCTATATAGTTTATAGAGGTAATCTCAAAAAGAGAGAGTTTTGTTTCTTGTTATAAAAGTGGAGCTTTTGGCTGGTAAATGTGTTTGGTCAGCCAGCCTTCTAAACCATGAATTGAAAGCAATTAGTTTTCAAGTTACAGACTTTTTCCCCCTGCTCTATAGGCTTTGCCTTCAAGTTATTTCATCTTAAACAGTTTTAGCACCCTGAACTGATATTTTGATACCCTGATAATTTGTGGTCTTGCTAAAGACTAACTCTTTGCACAGCCTCCTGGACTTGATTTGTTATTTCAAACTTCCAATTATTTCACACCTTCCTTTGAGACTTTTTCTAATTGGGTTGTATTTTCCCAATTGAAATCAGAACTCGCCCAACCCTTGCCTTAATCAAAATCTGAGCCTCTTTTTAAAGATTAAAATTGTACAGTGTTGTTAAATAGATATTGTTTTTATAATATTTGAAATTTCACTTTGTGGGACAAACTAGAATTTTTAAAGAGTGGGAAAATATTTTCTTACCCAATCATCAAGCCCCATTTTTGCTTACATAAAGTCCTCATAAATAAATAGTTTGGGCAATATTTATAGCTTTTAAATGTTTAGCAGACATTGTGATAATTATCTATGAACCGGCAAATGAATTTTATAATTTGTGACTCAGAGTATTTCCAACTTCATCCTTTTCCCAGGTAGAAGAAGTCATATTACTGCCACACGGCATATGACCAAGCAGCTATTCAAAACCAAATTAGTCTAAAAACCAGGTACCACTTTCTCATTAGAGAGAAAATGAGAAGGAAAAGCTTAGCTGTTCTTACAAGACCAGAGCAGCTAAATGCTAAATGTCATTCCAAGAATAAAAGGTCTTGTTTTAGTTCCTTGTAGACTGAGAATAAACGTTTTGAGTTACTGGAACTTGATGGGTGTGATTTGCCATTATTTTCCATTTCCTGAAAAATCTTAAGAAAAATAAAATCACAGCTCATATGTTCCACTGCCTTTCCCTAAACTGTTAGGTGTTTAAGTTGCCTTCTAAAAACATACCTTAATTTTCATGTATATATCTGTCAATGCATGTGGATATTTGCAAGTATAACAGTTTCTGTAAATGTCTGCACAATGAATCATGTTTCCAGAATAGAAAATTGCTTGGGATAATCAGTAATTCCACATAGTTTATCAAATCCCAATTGAGAAGTTTTCAACTAAACAAAATTCAAAATCAGGTTCATATCTTGAAGGAAATGCACTCATGAAGAATAAATTAATTATTACATTCCTTCTTACATAAGAGTTATACCTCTCCCCTTATTTGGGGGTTGTTAGCTTACTAGGATATTATCTAGAAAACAAAGGCCAAAAGTTTCAACAAAATAAAGGATGAAGTGAATGGCTAACCAAAATAAATGCCATGATACTTCGAATACTTTACTCTTTGTAGAATCCCATGTCTACTCAGTGCCAAGTTGTTCTTGAGATGCACATCCAAACACCTTTGTGTTAAAGTTATATAACACATGGAAGGTTAGTGGTAATAATTAGGAAAGGGCTCATTTCAAAAAAAGCTTGCATGGCAAAAAGCAAGAGTTGATAGTCAATACCCTCAAAAAGGAAAAATGCAGAAAAGCTGAACAGTTAACGAAAAAAGTCAAACAAAATCTCTAATAAAACATTGAAGTCTAGTACCATTTAAAGTAGCAAAAACAAACCTATATCCTTAATAGTCATCATTTGTTTTGTAAGAGTGCAGAAATTTGGACTAGCAGAAAAATATTATATTTTTTAACCGATTGCATTTTTCTTTTCTTAAACAGAAATAAAAGGCTAAATAAAACAGGTGACTTTTCCTTGGCTGGTAATTATCATAGATCAATGTTATCTAACAGAAACAAATGCAAGTCACAAATGTGAGCTGCATATATATTTTTAATTGCATTAACCTCATTAAAAATGGTTTTAAAAAGGTGAAATTAATATATTTCATTCAAACCAAAACATCATAATTTCAATACAATATACAGGTTATTAATATGGTAGTTTACATTACTTTTATTCAAATTAAGTTGCCAAAATCTGATGTGTATTTTACACTTACGTGTTAATTTTGACTATTGATGTTTCAAAGGCTCAATAACCACCTGTGGTTGCTATCAATAGTATTGGACAGGGAAGTTCTAGATGCTGGGGCCAAAGCAGCAAACAATACAGACAAAGTCCCGGTTTTCATAGTTTACATTCAACTTCAGGAAACATACAGAAAACTATAAAAATAACAAAGAGAAAGAAAAATCATGTGATTTTAAAACTGTATGAGGAAAATTAGGTTGATGAGATAGAAAACACTGAGGGGTACGGGTGCTCTGTAGATGTGGCACTGGTGAGACCTGAACATGTGGGGAACAGTCATGCTATGAAGAAGACCACGCTGGACAGAACAGAGAGCTTTTACAATAAACCTAAGATAAAAAATAAACCTGTGTGTCCTCGCAACAGCAGCAGCAACAAAAGGATGGAGAGATCATAGCAAAAAGAGAAGCGAGGGAGAATGGTAAAGATGTGGTTAGGGCATAGGCAGAGACAGAGGATGTAGGACTTTGGAAATCAGGATAAAGAGCCTCACAGGTGGCCAGTGGAGGAGGGACCCTGGAAATGTTACGTGTTCAGTTGGAAATCTTGCAAGACTATCCCCTACGAGTGAGGGCAACAAGATAAGGGTCTTCATAAAACATGAAACAAAACCTCAATGCCTAACTGGATCAAGGCTATCTTCCTAGATCTATTTTCTCACAACTAGAAAATCACATCCACTTTGTTGGAATTAATCTAGAGCCTCTAGGCTTTTTAATGTAAAATGTCCAGCATTTAACCCAAAATTATCAGAAATGCCAGGAAATGCGACCAAATGACCATAAGAACAAAACGGGGGGAAAAAAAAGACTTAATAAGCATTTTGGTAATCCAGGTTTTTGAATCGTCAGATTCCTACTCTGCAATAAGTATGATTAGTATGTTCAAGAGAATAGATAGTAAGATGAAGCATTTAACTGGAGAGCTGAAATATAAAAGTAAATAAATAAACAAAACAAGCTTTCCTTGAATTGTGGCAAGAAAATAGCAATAAAAATATATAATTCAACAGATGGATTCAAGAGCTGATACAATACAGCAGAAGTGAAGATTGGTAAAATAAAAAGTAGATCAGTAAAAATTCCCAGATCAAAGTACAGACAGAAAAATAAAATTACAAGAAAAAAGATATTGAGGAGCATAGAAGACATCTGGGCTATAAAGCAAAATGTTCTAAATGAATGTTACTGGAGTTCCAGAAGGGGAGGAAACAGAATATGGGGTTTTAATGTGATTTTTATTGTTTCAGTGCTTCTTTTCATATTCTCATTTTTATGACTTAAAAAATATATAGACCAGTTCCTCATATCAAATATGAAAATAAATTCCAGATAGGTTCATGAGTTTAATGTAGAAAGTACACTCACAAAATAACCAGAATAAAAGGAGCAAGCAAATATTTTTCTTGCCGTTCCATTAACAAATGCATAATCTGAAACCATTAAGTAAATGTTGTTATATTTATATACATATGAATTTTTGCTTATGAAAAACACCATAACTAAAGTTCAAAGGCTAAGACCAAATGAGGGAAATAGTTGAACCAGGTGTATGATGGAAATATATACAGTAATTAAAATCATATTTCACAAAAATATTTAATGACATGGAAAATGCTCATAATTTGTATTTACATTTAAAATAGTTTATTAGACTATTTCTTCCAGTGAGTGTGGAATAAGAAGGACTGGATTTACCGTCTCATAATAAGCAACAATAATATCAGACAAAACATGTGAGACAAGTGTTTCAGACATTGAACAACCGGCATCACAGCACCACAATCCTTGAGATCAGGAAAAAACAGAGAGAGCCCAGAAATGGTCCCAGCTTACTGCTTGAAGGCAGTTTCCAGACGGCATTGCAGACAGAGGGAACCTATAGGGAGCCAATAGTTTCACTGAGTGAAGACAACAGAGAATACAAGTCAAGGTGGCCAAGGAAGAAAGGAGGGAGCTAGAAGTACAGAAAGAAAGAAAGAGAGAGAGAGAGAGAGAGAGAGAGAGAGAGAAAGAGAGAACACTGGTACAGAGGGGTCCCCTCAAGAGTTTGCTAATTACGAATCTGTGCATATGTGAGAGAAAATGACAAATGCCATAGACAAGAGATACTGGAATTGAGTAGGCAGAATCATTCCCAGAGTCTACACATAGCAGAGAATAGTACATGTTCCCATAAGCCAGAGTAGAGAGACTTAGGGAATAAAACAGCTATTACAAAGATGATCTGGGCTGGGCGCGGTGGTTCACGCCTGTAATCCCAGCACTTTGGGAGGCCGAGAAGGGCGGATCACGAAGTCAGGAGATTGAGACCATCCTGGCTAACACGGTGAAACCCCGTATCTAATTAAAAAAATAAAAAATAAAAAACATAAAATAAAATAAAAATTAGTCGAGCGTGGTGGGCAGGCGCCTGTAGTCCCAGCTACTGGGGAGGCCGAGGCGGGAGAATGGCGTGAGCCCGGAGGCGGAGCTTGCAGTGAGCCTTGGCAACTGAGCGAGCCTCAGTCTGCAAAAAAAAAATATATATATATATATATATAAATAAATAAAAGATCTGTATATTCAAGAATGTAAAGGAAGCATATCATTGTGAGGGAAAACATGTGAAATATAAAAAGGACCCAAAAGGAACTCCTAGAGAATAAAAAAAAAATCGAAATTAAAAATACTTTGGATGAAAATGCATACTTAGGCCCCAGATCTTGTTTTTAATACCATTCTTCAATAAAAGAAACTAGGGCTCCTTGGAGAAATGGCTGAATCTATGACTGAGATAGAAAATATACAAGATGATCTTGGAATATTTGTTTATGGCAGAAAGTAAGGAAGTACAAAGGAAAAAAGAAATTGATTGGGGTATGTCAAAAGGGCACAAGAACCAACTCGAAGAGTTCTCAGTGGCCAAACCTGAACTGATGTGAGTAGTAAAATAAATAGTACTGATTATAGCACAAAATATAAAATGAATATCAATGAGTCCATAGTGATATAAATAAATTATTAAATAATCAATGGAGTGGGGAAAATAGACAAATCTCCCAAAAACAAAAATTTCAAATAATTTAGCTAAATAGTCCACCACAAGGAGGGAAAATAATTCCTCACTGCTTAAATGTGGGCTGCACATAGTGACATTATTCTAAAGAATACGGTATGGAAAAGAGAAAAAGGAATAATTTTACATTGGAGTAACCTATCAAATGCTACCCTAGTAGGATGGTCAAAGTCAACATCAACAATGGTAAATTATGTTGAGAGTATGTACTCTTGATATGATATGATAAAAATGACACTTTGTCTCTGAGGAATTTTTCCCCCAAATCCATAAACCTTAGTGTAATGATGAGAACAACAATGGACAAATTCTCATAGAGGGGAACTCTACAAAATATGTGACCAGTACTCTTCAAAACCATCCCGGTCATCAAAAACAAAGTAAGTCTGACAATCTCTGATAGCCAAGAGGAGCCTATAAATACATAACAACTAAATGTAATGTAATATCTTTGATGGCATTCTGGAACAGAAAAAGGACACTAGGTAAAAACAGAAAATCTGACAAAGGTATGGACATTGGTTAATAATAATATATCAACATTGGTTCATTAATTCTAACAAATGTACCATATGAATATAAGATGGATGTCTGTAATAAGTAAAACTATATTTGTGGTATATGAGAGCTCTGTATATTATCTTCACAAATTTTCTGTATATCTAAAATTTTTTTTTGTTTTTTTTTTGTTGTTGTTGTTTCTTGTTTGTTTCTGGGACAGAGTTTTGCTCTTTTTGCAGAGGCTGGAGTGCAACGGTGCCATCTCGGCTCACTGCAACCTCCGCCTCCTGGGTTCAAGAGATTCTCCCGCCTCAGCCTCCCCAGTAGCTAGGACTACAGGCACATGCCACCACACCCAACTAGTTTCTGTATTTTTAGTAGAGATGGGGTTTTACCATGTTGGCCAGGCTGGTCTCAAACTCCCGACCTCAGGTGATCCACCCACTCCAGCCTCCCAAAGTGCTGGGATTACAGGCGTGAGCCACTATGCCCGGCCTAAAACTGTTTTCAAATAGTTAAGTCTATCTCTAAAATACATGGGGCGGTATTAAGAGCATATTAAACACCGAAGGTTAAAAAAGTGAACCTGAAACCATGGCCACAAAAGCAATCCAATATCAGACAGAAAAAAGACAGTAGCAGTCTCATAATCATCAATGGAATCCCAGAAGAGTAGGAGAGGAATTGAAGGGAGAGAGAGAGAAAAAAAATAGTTCAAAGAATAATGGTGAGTAATTCTCTAAATTTGATAAAAACGATAAACATACAAATCCAAAAACTCAGTGAACCTGCACAAGCATGCAATGATACTTCCTAATCAAATTGCTAAACACCAGTGATGAAGCGAAGACTCTTAAAGGAATCTAGAGTCAAGACGCACAACATGGGGGGAACAAAAGTAAGACAATGCCATAGATATCTTGGTCAGAAACTATGCATGCCAGAGGACAGTGGAGAGACAGCTTTAAAATACTGAAAGTTAAAAAAAAAAAAAAAAAAGACAGTGAATATAAAGTTTAATAATAAAGGTGAAAAAAATGAACAACTATACTAATAGCAAAAATATAAAAATATTTAGGGTATATACCTAACAAAATGTAATTGATTAGAGAAACTCAAGAAGACCTAAGTAAATAAATAATTATGCCAAGTTTATCGTGTGTACGATGGTCTCAATGTTTATGCTCCCCCCAAATTTATATGTTAAAACCTAATCACCAACATGGTAGTATCAAGAGGTAGAGCCTGTGGTAGGACATTAGGTCATGAGGACATCCATAAATGTCCTCCCAAACACACTCAGAAATATTTAACCAAATAGATGGGCACCTTTTGACCCACTCAAGTTGACACATAAATTTAATAATCAATAACTCTATCCTTTGTCAATTTGGCATCCCCTACATGTATATCTCCCTGCCTAATATGATACAACTGTCCTGTAGACAACCAGAAACACACTAACCCCTTCACCAGAAGAGGAGGTAAAGTCTTTGAGTGATGTTTACTCTTCTTGATACGCTGTAGCGTAAATCACTATGATGTAAAATTAACAATACTTAAATGCTATGGTATTAATAGAACAGATAAAATGAACTACATAACCACCTCAACTGATGCAGAAAAGCATTTGACAGAATCCAACACTATTTCATGACAAAAACACTCAGAAAACTAGGATTAGAAGAGATCTTCCTCAACATGATGAAGAACTTTATAAAAATTCCACAAATAATACCATACGCAATAGTGAAAGACTGAAAGACGTCCTTCTAAAAATCAGAAACAAGATAAGAATGCCTGCTTTCAGCACCACTATTCCACATGGTGTATTGGAAGTTGTAGTCAGAACAATTAGGCAAGAAAAAGAAATAAAAGCATCCAAACTGAGGGGCGGGTGGGAGAGGAAGATTATGTCTATTTGTAGACGACAAAAATCTACATAAAGTCCGAAGAATCCACAGAAATTTAATGTACACATTACTATACACCAGTAATGTGCAATCCAGAATGAATGAAAATTTAAAAAATATAAAGATCAGTGGTTGCCAAGGTTCAGTGATATGGGAGGGAATTTATTGCAAATTGATAAAGGAAATAATTTGGGGTGATGTAAATGTTCATTATCATGATTTTGGTGGTGGTTATAAAAATGCACATTTGATAACCCTATAAATTATGCATTTAAAAACTGATGGTTTTATTGTATATACATTATACGTCAAAAGGCTGATAAAAATGGATTTTTAAATGTGTGTTTAAGACCCTCCTTTAAAAATATTTCAATGCACAGAGAAAAGTATAGAATGATGGACAGTATAGTATAATATCCAAGAGGTGAGTTATGACTGATATAACTATTAATATACTTTAAATTGCTTATAATGTATATACATTAGTTTTCTAATCAGAAGAAAAATCCTATTAAAATATGTAACAGCATTATGCACTTTACATTTATTTCCACTTAAGAGTTAACATTTTAAAGTATGTGCACTTACCATGTGAAACAGATCAACATTTGACAATGACAGAGGAAGGTGCTGCAATATGCTGAATTGACATCAAGCACTCAATGCCCATTTTCACATTATGTCTCATAAATATCTACGTGCTAGAACTCCATTTGTATATGGGTACAACTGAAAAGATGCCAGAAACCTAGATCATAACTGAAAATTCAAAGACCATTTCCAATAAAACTGATGTGTTTGACTGGAAATCTGGAAAGCTGATCACCCAGGTCCGTCTAAATTTTCAACCAAGTGAAACAGTAACAAGACAGTTTTAAAGGACCTAGTAAACAAACGTCAAGTGACAAAGACTGGAGAAGCGTAAGTTAGTATGGATGCTAATGAGCAAAGCCTCACCTTGTCCTGGTTTCACACAGAAAAACCTACTGGTCGAAGAGAAGACCTGGATTCCTGAGGACAGAATAACTGTTAGCCATCAAGAAAGACAAAAGTTAAAGAATAGAATTACAAAACTAAGACTAGCTCAAACACAGACCAGACTGAAATTCTAGCAGTGGTAATCTAGTTTTGGAGAGGCAATAGGAAACACATCCAACAGATTAGGTAAAAAGATAAGGAACTGATTATCCCAGGTGAAGACAGTGGCTGAAGAATAAATATAGGTAGAGTTGAGAAGCTCATGGATAAACGCACAGACTCTCAATCCATAGTAAATGGTTTAAGCTAACGTATTCTAATTCTACCATCATGGACAGTCCTTTGGAGAACTTCCTTAAGTATCTGGACAAAATAAAACTAAAAAGAACTTCCATGGGTGGAGTGTTACTATATAACAAGCACTGTGTACATATACATTATCTCTAGTCTAAATTAAATATCCCAATTTACCTACGAGTTTGTGTTAGTTGAAACAATTGGCAGAAATCTTTATAGTAAGTAAATAGAGCAAGGCTCAAATTTCAATCTTTTCCAGTGAAAATCCCAGGCTCTTTCCAGTCTCATGCATTCCTCCACTCTCACCAACACTTAGCTGAGAAAACAGGAGTCTGACTCTAGAAAGAAGACAGTGGGGAGCAGAGAGTGCCTGCTATGTTCCTTGCATCTACCACATAAAACACACTGACTCCAGTTTGTTCTTTAGAATAGCCGCCTTCATGTTCGTGGGGCATAGTCAAATTCCGTTCACATTCAAGCAAGGTTGTCCTTCCACAAATTTACTAAGTATGGCTGCTTCTCTTACATCCCAGAGCTGGTAAGAGATGATGAGTCTTCCTTATTCTAAATCAGTTTTCTTTCCATAACACCAAGTAGAAAGGAAAAAGGAATGTCATCTGGCTCAGGATCAGTCTAGCTATGACAAACAGGAATAATAATTCCTGTTCCACAGGATGGTAAGAATTCAGTTACACAAACTTTTAAAGTACTTAGCACGAGGCTGACACACAACAGGTCATCAGGCTACGGTAGGAATTACTAATGTTGCTTTCATCCCTTAGTGTCTGATAGGACAATCAATGTGACAGTTGTTTGGAGGGGTCCCCATGGAGGGTAACAATCAGAGGGACCTGGCACAGTGGACCTGATAGTCCTGCTATTCCCATCTCCCACTGTGTCATATTTCACCCCAGTAGTGAGCAATTCTTTGGGTTCTATCGCTAGGTATTAGCTTCAACACGATACCTTGTAAATTAAATTCTCAGGCTCTCGTGCCTTTCCCGTGTCATTTAATGCCTAGAACTATACCTGCCCAAATGCATTATGCTACCTTTATGAGGGAGTAAAGCAGCCATAGAGCTCAGGCACGAATTCATCATTTTATTTATTTTTTTAATCAGTGTTTGAAAAGGAGAAGATGAAGAAGTAGACCTTTCTGCTTGCACTTACCCTGCTTGCTCAGAACAGTCAATAACAATTCTTGCCACTAAAATACGGGAGTTCTCGTGTGGTGTGTGTGTGTGTGTGTGTGTGCACGTACGTATTTTTGAGAGAGAAAGTGAGATGAAGAAATGATTGCCTTTTTACCCCAAACATAGTTTTTCAAGTTCGATGTGTGATACATCAGACCTTTCACTCTTGAGTTTTTACTGGCAGTGGTTCTAGAACAACCTTCTGAATAGCTACTACTTCTGAAGTTTAAAATCTTGGCCCTACCCTGAGTCACATTTTAAAGGTACATCAGTATGCACTTGGCTCACTCAATATTGAGGAACTTCATTCTTTTTAATATAACTTATTAATACAAAACAGCATATCTCAGCCCTGCCATAAAGAGATAAGACTCATGCCAATCTATACTGTTAAGAAAAAGGAACAGACACAGATAAGTATAAATTTCCAAAGAAGGACTTATTGGCCTAAGCCAAAGTTTGTTTGACCTCCTTTTTCTCTTGAGGAACTCTTAATTGCTAGGCGAAATGAACCGACTGAAATGAACGTTTCAAGGTTTTATAACCTCCTCGATAAAATCGAACATGTTTACTCGATCTCACAGAAGACCTCTGTGGCATGTTAATCACGTTTCCTTTGGGACTTACCTACCGGGCATCATTAGATCCTCTAAAATAATAGCAGATATTACCCTCTGCAAACACACAGCCTTTTCATTTCCCACTGAGATCTCAGCATAGGAATGTTTCACATTAAAAAAATTTCTTGGAGATTAAGACCATCCTGGCTAACACAGTGAAACCCCATCTCTACTAAAAATACAAAAATTAGCTGGGCGTGGTGGCGGGTGCCTGTAGTCCCAGCTACTCGGGAGGCTGAGGCAGGAGAATGGCGTGAATCTGGGAGGCGGAGCTTGCAGTGAGCTGAGATGGTGCCACTGCACTCCGGCCTGGGCCACAGAGCAGGACTCCATCTCAAAATAAAAAATAAAAATAAATAAATAAATAAAAATAATTTCTTTAGTGTCATCACCTAGCACACAGGAATTGCACATTCCAGGGAAGGAAGTGATATTTATTTTTTCAAACACCATTCCAGCCAATTGCCATAAACTTGGTTATTCTAAGGTCTCCTTGTTCACTTTATTTGGAGTCTGCCAACAGGTGACTGGATTCTAGAGTGCATGTATCTACCCTCCCGGGTCCTTCTAATGGAACCAGGATTCCTCATGGAAAACCCTCAGTCCAGAATCAGCAGCCCCTTCCAGAGCCTCCTCTGACATTCACACCAGGAAGTAATGTTCCAAGATGGTCTCAGAATTGTATTGACCACAATGGGTCAGCAGGGAGCTTACTAAAAAGAAAGAAATCTCAATGAGCATCAGGCATTCTGCGTCAGGCAAACTAAAGTTGTAATGCAGTCACCTAAGGTCACCCAGTCCTCTGAGATTTAAGGAAAATTGGCTTGAGCCCTTATTCCACATCCTGTGAGACACGCCTAGCTTTCCCCCAAGATTTTTGCAAAATACCAGAGAGTCTCATGTTCTCTTGGTCATGTCGTGCTTCAAATTATTTGTCTTGCTGAATTTTCTCCTCACAGTTCGTTTTGCTTGTAGCTTACCTCTTGTGGGTATTTTCTTTCCCCTGCTCCAGACATGGAAATCGATTATTTTTTTCTTCCTCCCAAAGCACGACATTTTGGGGGTAAATAGATTATTGTGAAGGTTTAGGGTGTGAGGGAGGTTATGGCACAAACATTCATAATTAAAAGTTGTGGATATTAATCATCATCCTTATTCCTTTTTTTAATTATTATTATTTTTTGAGATAGAGTCTCACTGTTACCCACGCTGGAGTGCAGTGGTGCAACCTCCAACTCATGACCCAAATCTCTTTTTTTAAGGGACAGGGTCTTGCTCTGTTGCAGAGGCTGGAGTGCAATGGTGCAATCATAGCTCACTGCAGCCTTGACCTCCTGGGTTCAAGTGATCCTCCCATCTCAGCCTCCTGAGTATCTGAGACTACAAGTGTGCACCACCACACCTGGTTAATTTTAAAAAGAAATTGTGAAGATGGGGGTCTCTCTCTGTTGCCCATGCTGGTCTCAATCTGCTGACCTCAAGCAATTATCCTACCTTTATATGGCAAAGCCTTGGGATTACAGGCATCAGCCACTGCACCCGACTCCAAATCTATCTTTTAAATTGATTTTATTCCTTCCAAAAGCTCCAAGGAAACCTGATTTCCTAGAGAGAGTGCTGTGGTTTTTAAAATCCCCTTTTAATAATAATTACATTGAGATGTTTCTGCACTTCAAGCCAAGGTGATGACACAGCTTCTATAATAACAGCCTGTGGGTCCCTGTCCTTCCACCATCCTTATGAGGTACCTCCTGGAAATCCACAGCCAGGACCAAGGCAGTCATGATCAACAATGCAGACCACAAAGTATTTAGAGGATAATGAAAGTGTGGGTACAGAGTGGTGACTTCAGGAATCTAGAGATAAGCCAAAGAAGCCAGCGGTTATTTGATCAACAATATTGTCCTTGATCTGAGATTAAGTTAAAAACAAGATACAAAGGAATGTAGCTAGGAACACCTGATTTTTTGCTACCAATCAATGGCAGGACAAAAATTCAAAAAATAAAACAACAAGCACAAGTGGTCTGTATCCCATATGGTATTTAATTTTTGTAGCACAGATCAAATCCTCTAATTCCAGAATTGGTACCTAAAATGGCAGCTACAATCCTAATATTAGTTTCAGCAGCACACAGGTCAAGGATGGCCACAGTGCTTTCCTTAGGCCTGCCTCTCCCAAGTTATACTTCTGTCCCTAAATGTCACTTTGAATATTTGTCTAAGAGGCCTTCCTGTGTCATGCATAATATAGGACATATTTGGACAAATCTAAGACTCTTCTTTGAGTTTGTCTGCCATAGAAAATACCTGTATTGATTATTAGGCCAAATGAGATCAAAGAACTTCATTTATTCAGGATTCTCTGGCAAGGAACAGATTGGAGTAGCAGGGCTGAGCTGATTTATACCCCACCCCCTGATTTGCAGGGGATGAAACTGGAGGAGGACAGGACACTCCCTTACCTAAGAGAAGGAAGTGTCCAGGAAGGCTGATCACATTGGAGCAGGCGGCAGAAGACAGAAAGGGAAAGTGGTGCCTTTTTCAGAGACAGAGACTATCTCCTCTATCATTTTTTAACACTGCTTGTGGCTCTCACTCCAGCATTAAAGACACAGTAAAAAACTGAAAAATAAATTTTAAATGAAGTCGTGAATATCTAGATGTAGTAAAAGCCTTATAAACTTTGCCTTGGAAGTTCCAGAAACTTCACTGTTTATAAGACATCTTCATTGATGTACTTCCTTTGGAGCTTCCCAACAGTGCTGTGAGGCAGAGAGGTACTATTTACTTTATACCCATTGTCTCCCATGGAAATGAAGATGATGAGTTCATTTCTGCAGGCCCAAGGACTAGACCTCCTCAAGTTTCTTTTGTTCTCTCAAAATACGTAGTTAACTAGATTAACATTTAATTTGCATAAAGCCTATGCTATTCTGTTTTCTTCATATGACTATTAAATCTCATTTTACTACATTTTATCCAAGGCATCTTTTTATAAACCACATCATGCATAAATCATGTCTCTGACTCTATGTAAGAGAGAAGCTATCATAAAGATCACTGGAATGATGTCTCATAGAAAATCACCACCATTGAAACTCAGTATTGCCCTGAAAATGTCACTGTTCCCTTCAACCATGTCTTTACTTGTAATAGGATGGAAATGTGTTATAAATTTGCAGAGTTGGAACCTGGTGCACAGCCTCAAATTGTCCTGACTTTTCCAATAGCACCTCTGGTTCACAGAAAGGCCCTCCTTCCTCTGATATCAAGTCCTGCAATCCCACAATCAGGCCAGGAATGGTAGGTATATCAAAGGAAAAAGAGGATTTTGTAACAAAATTAGCTACAAAACAGACATTTTTTCCTTTTTTTTTTTTTTTTTTCATTTTTTGGAGGTTGGCAGTGCTTCACTCTTGTCCTCAGGGTCTATCAAGAACTCAAATCTTGATTTTATCTCAAACAGTGATGTGACTTTGAGTAGGGCAGTCTTCCTGTGTGTTGAGTCCCTCATCTACAAAATGATGAGTTTAGACTAAATAATATCTAAAGGACCCTACCCTTCTAATCAAAACTCAGGAGATGGTCGCTATCAGTGTGTTCTGGGGGGGCACCAGAAAAGAGTATCCCAGCTAGACTCATCCAGGGAGGCTTCATGGAAGAAATAGGAGTGGTGGTAGACTTTGGAGAATTGGAAGGCTTTTAACAGTGGAAAGGCATTCCAGACAGAGGGACGAGGTAAGCACAGGCCGGAGGAAAGGAAATACACTGCGCGCTCCTGGAATTGCAGAGAGTACTGCATGCCTGCTGTTTGCAGAAGGACTTTTCCATAGGTCTATTCTCTTTCATAGATTTTTTTAAAAATGAAATTTTATTTTAAAGCAAATAAACAAAAAAATTTTTTACAACTGTCTTGAAGTATAATTCACATAACATATACTTCAATTGTATACAGTCAAAATGCAGAATTCAAGGTTTTTAGTATTCAGTTGATGTAAAAGGAATTGTGGTTTTATGTTACTTTTGCACCCACCTAATACGTTAACAGATATACTGCAATCACAATCAGTTTTAGAACATATTTATCATCCCAAGAGAAATCCCACCTTTTATTCATCACTCCCAAATTTCTTCATTCCCTTCCTCAGCCTAAGCAACAAGTAATCAACTTTCTATCTCTATAATCTACTCTCTATCTCTATTCTAGCTATAGATTTGCCCTTTCTTTACATTTCGTATAAATGGAATCATACTACACGGGTTGTGACCAGCTTCTTTCACTTAGTAAAATATTTTTAAAATTCATCTATGCTATATTATATATGAGAACTCCATTTCTTTTATTGTTAATATTCCATGGTATGAATGTACCACAGTATGTTTACCTATTCGTCAGTTGATTAACATTTCTGGTGCCTAACATTGTTAAACATTTATGTACAAGTGTTCATGTGGACATATGTTTTTCTTTCTCTTGGTTATGTACCTGGGGTGGAATTGCTGAGTTGTATGGTAACTTTGTGTTTTAACATTTTGAGAAACTACCAGACTATTATCTAAAGTGGCTGCACCATTTCACATTTCCATAGCAGAATATGAGAGTTCCAATTTCTCTGCATCCTCAACCACACTTCTCATTACCTGCCTTTTGATTATGACAATCCTAGTGAGTAACTTACTGTGGCTTGGATTTGCATTTTCTTGGTGACTGATGATATCACACATCATTTCATGTTTACATTCATTTATGTTCTAATTCAGTATGTATATATTAAATTCATTCATGTTTTGATTAAATATTTGTATTTTTATTTTGCAAAAATATTCAGATCATTTGCCCATTTTAATTGTGTTATTTGTCTTTTAATCATTGTGTTGTAGGAGTTCTTTATATACTCTAGGCCAGGGATGTCCAATCTTTTGGCTTCCCTGGGTCACATCATAAGAAGAATTGTCTTGGGCCACACATAAAATACACTAACACTAATAATAGCTAATGAGCTAAAAAAAAAAAAAAAAAAAAAAAGGCAAAAAGCATCTCATAATGTTTTAAGAAAATTTATGAATTCATATTGGGCCACATTCAAAGCTGTCTTGGGCCACATGTGGCCCACAGGCCACAGGTGGACAAGCTTGCCTTAGATAAAAGTACTGCATTAGATATATGATTTGCAAATATTTTCTCCCATTCAGAAAAAAAGTCAGGTTATTAGCATTATCACATTTGAAAGAACAGAAAAAGAACAAAAAAGCCTTCTAGTACAAGATTACAAATATTGCACTATTTTCTGCAAAACACAATTTAATTCTTATATAGCAAACAGCAAATATATTAAATCCTACTTTTAAAACTCTCATTAAAGTCACCCCCAAAGTTGGTTGGTTAAAAAAAAAAAGGCACACAAGAACACGTACACATAGATGCCTCTACAGAGAAGAACTGTTGATTACTCCAGTAAGACTATTGTAGCTTTTATAAATCGTGTTTTACCAATTCACATACTAGAATTACATAACAAAATAAGCTATGGAAGGCATCTGGCCACATGTTGTAACCATTAAAATGATGTTTCATGCTACAGAGCATGTGTTAGAGGTACTCTCTACATGAAGTCTGACTAGATAGTTCAAAATCTCTTATGATTGACCAATTAGTTGCTTCCAAAGAAAGAACACCACAAACCCAGAAAATATGTAAACACTGGCTCATTAGGGCAAGCCATTTTCTTGTTAGATTGTGGTCTCCGTTGTGTGCTGAATGGTAAAACAAAATTCACTGTTCATTTTGCTATGAACACCAAAAGATTTCATTTCTGAGAATACGCCCTGGCAGAGAAAGGTGATTTCAGAACAGAGCTCAGAAAACAATCCTTTACATGAAGTGAATTCAGAGGTGGGCTGAGTTTGCTCTCTGCTTGTATCCACTTCATCTTCTGCTCTGAAAACTCCAGCTGGGCTCCCTGCTCCAGTCTTACCTTAAACATTCTCTTTCCTGGAGCAATGTATGCTGAAGTGCATCTAAAATAGCTGAATCCTTCTCCACTGAGCTGAGCCACAGGCCTTGCACGGAAAGACCTGGGAAACATTAGCTTGCTTCTGGTCTGGCCATAATGAAAATAAATGAGGGCTTCAATTTAAAGTCGTTACTAAAAATTTGTTCTTTCCTCCATTCTAATTCTGAGACCCACTTGCAGCTAATTAGAATGGTTCCCAGCGTGATCTCCCAGCACACTGCTAGTGTAAACACCAACCATCTGAGTTTCATTACAATAAAGAAATCAAATAAACAGTGGACCAGAAAACAGTAGTTTGGCCATGGCTCATTACAGCACAATGCAGTTAACATTCCTCACTCGGGAAGGAAAAGAAGGCATTGGGCAAGCGGGGCTGATGTCCAGTGCTTTCCATTCTTATTAATGATGTTAGTTGGACTGGGGATTATTTTTTACCATTAACGTTTTTTGGAGAATAAGGAGGGATTTCTTTTTTCAATGGAAAAGAAAAAGAAGTGCCCTCTGAACCTTCGTGTAAACAAAGAGAAAAGGTAATTATTGGCTCTGGGCTACTCATTGCTTCTCCAGTTTCTCATAGGATGTACTGTTTACAATTTACATAAGGAAAAAGAAAAAGAAAAAAGAGGAATACAGTATCCATCAATCTACTCAAGGGTTTTTATTATTTATCCTATGTACAAACAAATCTTTGTCAACGTAGGAAGGGTATGACTATATGATTGCTAATACAGAGAATATTTTCAAAAGTAAAAACATACATAAGAGAGTCACTCTTGTATTTAGAAATTTTACTTATCTCAGTCACACTAATGTTTGGAAATATTCACATAAAGAATCATTTTGTAAGTTGTCTATGTTGTTTAGCATTATCTTGGAACCATCAAAGGAAGAAAGATCCAAATATTTCTGTCTCTAAAATTTAACCCTGCTTTTAAGTAACTATTAAAATCTAAAGACATTTATTGAATTTGGTTCAGAAACAACAAAAGAATGAGTTCTTTGGTAAAAGCATGTTCTAAGAAAATATTAACCAACTACAAGGCCTCATGTGATATTACTTGCGTGGCTGTGGCTCAGAATTCATGATTGGACCTTGGATCAGGTCAGGATTTCATTGCACATGATAGAAATTGTTTAGCCTCTCAGTTATAATGCAGCTTCAGTGAAGAACATGTAGACATACTCATTTCCTCTCTGAGGCAGTCTAGGTCTAGGTGTGTAAATATCATGTCACTGGTGCTTAAAAATTTAAATTGTTAGAGAAAGATTATAATACTTAGCAGAACATATTCACTCAGAAGTTTCCAAGTGCTTTGGGCTAAGATTAAAATACTTGCAGAACATACCCCTTTATGCTTGTGTTTTGACCACTCTGAAAACCTGTTGCACAAAAGGACCTAAAGTAAGATCCTAAACTGTATAAATCAATCATTGAAAAAAGTCACAAAAAATGCAAATGGTATTGAAACGGATCATCTTAGAAAAAAGAACAAAATAAATGCATGCTCTGACCTTGAGATTCATTTTAATTTGTGGAAGGAAACAATCACTCATCCCTGAGCAGAAAAAAAAAAATAAAAAGAAGAAAAAAGAAAGGAAAAGAGACAGGGAAGCATTTGTCTGCCACAGCTGTCTCAGTAAGGAACTTAAAGAAAAAAAAAATCCAGCTTTCTTAGAACAATTTAATGTATTGTTTTGGAATTAATTGTCTATCTATTATAAACATGTTCAAAGAAAGTTAAACTCAAGGAAAATGAAAGTGAATTTCCAAAGAAATTAAAACTGAAGATTGCAATTTTTAAAATCTGAAAGTGCCATCATTTCAATTTTCCTCATCTACTTGATCTTAAAACAATCTATTAGGTTGGTGCAAAAGTAATGGCAAAGAACACAATTACTTTTGCATCAACCTAATACTTTTGTACAAAAGACATATACTTTGTGTCATTCAACAAGTAGTTATTTAACATTTGTCTGCTAGATGCCAAATCTATTTACTGATGTTTAAAGTGAAATTTGTGTACTCTGATGTCCATAGCTGTAAAATGAGAGGTTTCGATTGGATAGTTGAGAGGGCTGTCAAGTTCTTAAAGTTTAGAGCTATTATTTCACCATCAGGCAATTCACCGTGTCTTAAGCTTTGCAATCCAGCCATGGTCCTTTGCCTGGTCAAAATTCTCCATGACAGGGCATGGAAGAGAACCCTGCTACCATCAGAAATGACCAGCCTCCTGTAAAGCCATGAGGTTTAAGGATTGTAGTGTTTAACGGAGTTGAATGAGGCGGCTTTACCATTCCTTTAGAAATTATCTTTGCATCTGTATTACTCAAGAGTAGACTAATGTTGGAAAAATAATCTAATCATTTTATAAATGCCCCCAAAATGACTATCACTATCCCCTTTCACTTTCCTTTACAGTAGGTAATTTTTTTCCAAAACATTTTCATTGTTAATTTCTCATAACAGAATGACTTAGGTAAAACTTATGGAGTCCAAGTGTGGCTCATAAAATTGTGATGGAATATTAAAGTGAGCAAACTAAAATGAACTCTTTAAATTATTTTATTTCCCATACCAATGTCCTGTATTGTGTGAGGACCTTGCATGCATTATTTTATTTTGTCTTTATAGCCATGCTATGGGATCCACACTTTACAAATGATGCTGATGAGAAAACAGAGCTATGCATTTACCTGATCATTTTCTCAGAGCTGAGAAGTGAAGGAACTAGGATTTGAAACTGGGTTTACTAGTACAAAAACCATGCTCTTTCTACAACCTTGTGGATTTTGTTTTTATGCATCAAATATATACTTGGCCACAAAGTAGGTTTTAGAAAATAAGCATATTTAAAATAAAAGGTATGATGGAAAGAGCATAGACTTCTGAGGTGTAGTGACTAAAACAGAAAAATAATAATGTTTAATCCCAGAAAACTAAAATGTTGAACTCTATAGGTAAAATTTATTTTTAAAGAATCTTGGGTTGCTCTCCCTCTGCCACATGGTATGCTGATGGAACATAGATCCCAGCAGGACAGATTACTCAGAAACTGAAATAGTCTAAAGAAAGCATAACCCAGCATAAAACATTTATGGAGAAAACAAAGGGAATGAATAACTGATTCCCAAACGGTTCTCTATTTGGAATTATTCATACTGTCTATAAGACCATCACTGAGGAAAACTGAAAAGGAGATATGACATTATGATAAAATGAGCATGGAAAGGCCACAAGAAGACTGTTTTTCACATGGGCTCTGCTACTGACCAGTTGTCTGAGTTTAGGTATAATAAGTCACTTCTACCTTCTACTACTTTACATCTGTTAAACTAAGAGTGTGCTCTCAGATTTCCCCTCCAGCTCCGATGCTCTCTTAGCCCACAAAGCATTAATAAAAAAAGAATCTCAGTGTGATTGCTCATGTCTTTAACATAGAAATTACTCTTCCTCTGGTGGATGGGAAATTCTCTGTCTCTTCAAATCACATATATTATTGCAAAACTCAAAATAAATGTTCAGAAGTCCCATCAACGCAGAAAAGCAACCGATGCTATCAGAAGTTTCTAGTGCTGAGTTTAAAAGAATGTGAATGTGTGTGTGTGTGTGTGTGTGTATTCATGTGTTTAGTGTGGGTGCATGTGTGTGTGTCCAGAGAAGGTCACGAGTTTGACCTTCTGGAAGCAGCAAAGGTTCCATCCACGGAACCCGCTGTGATGGCATCTGGAAATTCCTCACTTGGGTCAGTGGGGAGACATTCTCTGTTTACATTGCTTTTGTTTTATACCCATGTGGTGTTCAACATATCAATAATATATTTCAATCTCATCATGAAACCCTTTAATGATTTACTTTTCAAACCTCCCAGGTCCATTTAGCCACAGGAAAACCTACTCCTTTTGTTACAAGCTGAAACTATGACAGTCAAAACACAGACAGAAGAAAAAGCACTTGCTGGAATCTGATGTTGTTCCTGCTGTTTGCCGGCAGTCGCCATAGCGGAGCTTTCAATGTTTGGAGAGAACATGAGAAAGGCCACTAATGTCCTGTAATAACTTTTTCTAGAAGTGACACATGTCAAAATGCACAGGGTTTTTGCACGATTGGCAATATTCACAGAAGCATTTTCTGTGAAACTGATTATAGCAATAATTGGTTCTGGAATACTTTAGTGCTTTACTCCTAAAAATGGTATAGATCTTTTCATATAGATCATACTATCCTGTGCATATCACACCAAAAGTTCACTTAGTTCTGTACCATCATCAGAAATTCTCTAAATTATATGGAGTGTGTTACTGATGTTTTGTTCTGCTCAAAACACAGCTTTGTAGTGACAGTGGCCACTCAATAAGCCATCAAGACAACTCTCGGGGAATGACACTACCCACCTCTCCAGACACCCAAGCCAAAACTTTTAGCATTATATTTGTCTCATTCTTCCCACTCACCAACTGGTTCTCGTTGATTTCCGCATCTGTTTACTCACCCACCTAAAATTTCTCACATCAATTCATTTCTCTCTCCATCACAGCCATTGCTGTCCCCAGAACACCATCCTCTGTAGCCTAGATTCAAAATGTATGCTATATATGCTCCTATACTCTCTCATATAGCTTTATTTTTCTACAATGGGATGGAGTAATTATATTTAAATGTGATCTGATTGTGTCATGCGCATTTGTGAGCCCCTCAGAGATTCCCTTTGTTCACATAGATGCTCAATAAATAGCATGTATTGTTTCAGTGACTTTAATTGAATAAACAGTGTTCCTGCAAAGGTATCTATGCACAACACAGAACATTAGTAAGATGTTCATATACATTTGGAAGAAAATAGGGTAAGCAAAGTTGAGAAGAAAAGAAACATTTAATTATTTTTATTCATTTTTTTTACAAGTCAACTAACATTTATTTGATAAATATAAATGAGACAATATAACATCTATCCTTAGTCGCAAGTTACAAGTAGAAGACAGTGTGGCGATTCCTCAAGGATCCAGAGCCAGAAATACCATTTGACCCAGCAATCCCATTACTGGGTATATACCCAAAAGAATTATAAATCATTCTACTATGAAGACACATGCACACGTATGTTTACTGCAGCACTATTTACAGTAGCAAAGACTTGGAACCAACCCAAACGCCCGTCAATGATAGACTGGATAAAGAAATATTTATTAACACATTATGCATCTGGTGATTGATATATGTGGTCTCATTTGTGATCCCTCTTTGTATTTGTCATGGGAACTTTTCAGTATAGGTTTAATTAATCTCACTTTACAAATGAGAAAACCAAGATGCAGAGAGACTAAGTGTATTGCTTATACAGAGTTACACAGGTATAAAACTCAGGGCCAAGGTGTCTATCTAGTTCCAGTGTTTTACTCTGTTCTCAGCCCCACGCACTAGATGAGTTAGTCTTTGATGCCCTCATTCCTTCTTGTGATGAACTTCCTCTCCATAGTGAGAATGACCTCCTTATTTCTTTAGTGATTTTCTGCTCTCTTAATGTCTCCCCTGAGTTAAAAAGGAAAAAAGAGTTTGCACCAGTCATCTCTTGCCTACACGTGCCGATTTCCACCAAATCATCTCCCATTCATTTCTCAAATCTCTAATAAAACTCTGCACCATCCCTTTCACAATCACTTCCTACTATGGTCTCCAGGGACACCCATGTCACAGAATCAAATGTCCTTTTCAGCCTCTCCTGCCATAACTTCTTAAGAGCAAATCATGCTTTTGACTACTTGCTTTAAATTAAACATTATCTTTTTCCAGAACCTTCTAATTTTCTTTCTTTCACCTTTTTCTCCATGTCTCAATTATCTCATAGGCTCATCTTCTTCACCAGAAGCTTTTAGTTCCTTGTAATATTCAAAAGTCTATCCTAGGCCCTTTCTTTCTTCACCCTACACTCTCTCCATAAGAAATTTAATCTACTGTTGAACAATCATAGAAATTTAGGTAATTCTTGACACCTTCCTTTTCTTCATCTCCCCCATACCCATTTTATTACATACTCCCGCAGGTTTGAATTTCTAAATCTTCATAATCCATTGACTTATTTCTATTTTTATCAACCTTGTACTTTTAGTTATTGAAGAGGATGGAATCAATACAAAAATAACATTGATGTATATATTCCTTTGTTCCCTAGAGAGGAAAAAGGTCAGATCTGGACCCTCTGTGGTGATCCTGGGCCAGTGGCTTTAAAATGTTTCTCAATGGATTCCTCTCTTTACGAAACTCCTCCTCCAACATGTTATCTTATCTCCCCTCCATAAAAAGTCCCCTAAACTGTCCCTTCCATCTCTGGCCACAGTCAAAACATGAAGCAAAATAGATACTCTGTGGACAGAAGCCTGGAGAAATTCAGTGAAGCTATTTGCTTGGGAAAATCCTGTAGCATAAGACTAGTCATAGAGATTGTGATAAGTGTATATTTCTCGGGAGGTTCATAAGCATTTCCTCTTCAGGCTTTTAACAGAGATTGGGTATCAAAACCTCACCCCTCCCTCAGGTGAGGAGGCAATCTGACCTCATGTTCATTAGGGTGCATACACAGTCCTGTGATTGCCGTCAGCATTCCTATTCTTATAGCACATACTCAAGTGTTCCCAATGTCAGAATAAAGTAGAACAGGCAAAGATCAATAAGTAGCATCAGGTCAAAAATGAAATGACAATGATGTCATAAAAAGAAGACAGAGGAGTTGGGACTTCTGAAAGAGCAGCAGAAAAAGCTAGCAGACTCTCTCCTCAGAGAAATAACCATTTTAACTGGTGAAAATTATTTTTAATGTAATGTATCTAAAAACAAACACTTATTCAAAAAATTTAATAAATCTCAGTAAAAATAATAAGAGTCATGTGTGCATTTGAGTCATGAACTCCCTCCCCACAACTCCAAATTTTGGTGTGATAGGAGCCTACTCCGCATTGATGGCCGTAAGTTAGGACTTCCTTTCCCCCTTTAGCTCCAGTCTATGATTATAGTTTTACCCCAGGAGAGACAGGCTATTGGCATCTCTCAAATGCCCCCAGCGCCATGTTTCAGAACAATTCCAGACAGAAATGGTTGAAAGAACTGGAGTACAATGGGTAGAAATTATACTCTAGATTTTGCAGACTAAGAATAGCGGGCTCTTATTGTCCCCATCACAGCTTGCTCATAGAGCAAAGGTTTCATAGAGGAAGGGGCAAGCTGAGAAGATAGGGAGCTACCACACCTGACCAGTGCTCCACTAATAGTGCAGGAGTGTCACTTCTGAAGAAGTGTGATGCTGTCCTTTTTACCAACTCCAGAGCAGTTGTGTAGTTTTTGCTCAAGAGGATAGGCAGTCCATAAGAACAGAGAGCTCTGAAACTCTTCCTAAGGGGATTGAGTTTATATGTAACTGAGTATGGGGAAATTCACAATAGACATATTGGTAATGAGCAATAGAGAGGACACTGATAGCTTCATGATAGGAGTAAGTGAAACAGTAGACCACTAGAAGGCTTGGAGTTGGGGCAAACATCAAAGTCTAGCAACACCCTAACTTGAAAAAGATGCCTGAATTTAATTGGATCAGAATGTGGAACAATTTAAGTCGCCCAGTTTTGGTGAAAACAACACAACAAACAATTTGCAAATAGTGAATTATAATAGCTGAGTATAACATCAATAGACATACCAGCAAGAAGCTTAAGAGGAAGGCCGGGAAAAGAAATAGGCAAAGAAAACCTGGGTAGAAGCACACTCATCCCTGTTGGTCAGAAAGATTGCACATATGCCCAAAGCTGCACTCTCTGTGGAGTGACACCAGAGGCGTTATGCTGTGGAGGAAATTTGCTTTCCTCGACTGGTCTACTTCAGTCAGTAAACAAAGAAACAAGCAAACAAGAACAACAAGTCCATGGGGAGAAGTTCGGTATCTAAAAGAACAACAAGTCCATGGGGAGAAGTTCAGTATCTAAAAGCTCCATTTCAACAAAAGAAACTACAAGACATGTAAAGAAAACATCTGATGCATACACACAAAATAAAAGTGAATAATTGAAACTGTATATATGCGGGCCCAGATGTTAGACTTGACAAAGACGTTCATGCTATTATCACAAATACATTCCAAAATGCACAGGAAACCATGTTTAAACACATAAAGGAAGGTTTTATGAGAATAGCTTATAAAACAGAAAATATCAACAAGTATAGATGAATTATTTTTTAAAAGAACCAAATTAGAATTATGTCATTGAAAAGCACAATAATCAAAATAAAAAATTTACTACAGGGAATCAACAGTCTAGGGCTAAAGTTTTTACCCCATGAGAGATAGTCTACTGGCATGGCTCATATGTCCCCAGCGCCATTTTAGCTGGCAGAAGAAAAAAATAAATAAAATGGCAAATACAAAGTTAGATTAATAGAGATTATATAATCAGAAGAACAAAAAGAAAAATATGAAGAAAAATCAATAAAGCCTCAAAACATGAAATGGGAGTACCAAATAAAGAGTAGAGAGAGAAACAAAAAATATTTTTTTAGAAATAATGACTAAAAACTCCCCAGATTTGATGAAAATCATTTATCTGAAAATTAGGAATCTCAGTGAACTCCAAGTAGAATCATTACCAAAGACTACCACTCTTAGACACAATATATATTTATATGTAGTCACATTTTATGTGTACACACATTATACACACACACACACACACAAAACCCAGTAAATAACAGCTGACTTCTCATCAAAAAACATGAAGGCCAGAGGCACTGGAATTGTATATTCAAAGTACTGGTGTGGATGGGAATGCTGACTGAGAATATTCTATACAATAAAGACATCATTCAAACAGGAAAGTGAAATAAAGATAGTTCAACAGAAACAAAAACTGAGAAATTTTTTCTTGTAGGTATGCATTACAAAAAATATTAAAAGAAATTATTCAGGCTGAAAGCAAGCAACACACAAAAGGAATCTGATTCTACATGGAAAAAATGAAGAGCTTCAGCAGTGCTAATTATGTGGATAATTATGAAAAACAGTATTATTGTATATTTCCTCTTTTTTTCTTATACCTGATTTAAAAAGCAATTGTGTTATATCATATGCATGTAAGTGTGTTGGGACTATAATATAGAAGTGTAGCATATTAGACAATAATAGCATAAAGGAGGTGAAGAGGAGCAAAGCCCTACTGGAGTAAGAAAATGATACCACATGATAAATCCACAGAAGAAAAATAAAGAGAACCAGAAATGGTAAATAAAATGATTCATATAACAAACTTCATAAATATACACTTGCTCTCCTTTCTTCTCTCAACTTCTCTAAAAGACATATAACAATATACTGTCGAATTACACACACACACACAGTGTATTACAATAACAGCACAGAAAAAATAATTACATGGAGATATCCACTTATATAGGAGTAAAGTTTCTGTATCTTACTGGAATTGAATTACTATAAGTCTGAAGTAAATTCTGATATATTAAGACATATATTGTAAACCCTAGACCAACCACAAAGAAAATAAATTTTTGAATAGTATTAAAATTATTAAAGGAATTAAAATTTTTACTGGAAATTTTCCACTTGCTGCAAAAGGAACAAGTAAAGGAGAAACAAAGGAACAAACAATTCTGAAGAAATGTAAAAAACAACAATTTAAATGGCAGAACCGAAACAAAAATTTAAATGGCAGAACTAAAGTTCATCACATCATTAATATCATTAAACATGAATAGACTAAACAATCCAATCAAAAGGCAAAGATTATCACACTGGGGAATAAGACAATAATAAAATCCAAGTATATGCTGTCTATGGAAGACATCCTTTGGATTCAAAAATATAAATAAAATCATGAAAATAAAATATATCATGCCAATAGCAACCATAAGAGAACTGAAGTGATATGCTAATATGTACTAATATACAAATATTAGGCTAAGTATAATTTTAAAATAAAAATGTTATTAGATATGAAGAGAGACAATTTACTGTGATAGAAGGATCAATATATCAGGAAGATATAACACTTATAAACATATATTCACCTAACAACAGAGCCACCAAAATGCATAAAGCAAACAATGACAGTATTGAAGGGAGAATAGACAATCCAACATGATTAGAGACTTCAATATGTACTTTCAATAATGGGTGAAACAACTAGACAGAAGATAGACAATGTCATTGAAGACCTGAACAACACTCTAAAGCAAATAGACCTAACAGATCTAATAGAACATTTCACTCAACAACAGCAGAACACACATTCTTTTCAAGCACATGCGGAATATTCTCCATATACTAGGCCATAAAACAATCTTCAATAAATTTTACAAGATTAAAATCATATAGAATATGTTATCTAACTACATACAATTAGGTTAGAAATTAACAACAAATGGAAGTTCGGAAAATTTACAAATACGTAAAAACAGACTCATAAACAGCCAATGTTTCAAAGAAGTTATCAGAAAAATTAGAACATCCTTTGAAATGAATGAAGACAAAAATACAACATAACTTACAGGTTGAAGTTAAAGCTGTGCTTGGAGGGAAATTTATGTTTGTAAGTTTCTATATTTTAAAAAAAAGTAGGGCTCAAACCAGTAACCTACCCTTCGACTTTAGGTAACTGGAAAAACAAGAGCAAACTAAACCCAAAGAATCAGAACAAAGGAAATAATAAAGAATAGAGCAGAAATAAATCAAATTAAACAGAAAAATTATAAAGTCAACAAAGATTATTTGTTGTTTATTTGAAAAGATCAACAAGATTAACAAAACTTAACCTAGACCGATCACATGAAAAGAGAAAACTCAAAATACTAAAATTTTTAATGGAGACAAAACATGAAGTCTGTGGATGTGCAAGCAGATAGTCTTGAAAAATTCAGGCAGACAGGGAAATCTGAATAGGTTGAGGTCCCTTCCCATCAGCGCTGCAGGAAGGAGCACTGGCAATTTGAAAACCAATTTTTGGAGACTCTATAGGTCTGAGGCAGGAAACAAGGAGAACTTAAACATGGCAACTGAAATAGAAATTGGTCTACCAGATCTGGCACCACGGAAAGAGCTGTTCCAGAACAAAGCCTGAAGTAGTCATCAGAAAAAATTCACAAGTCCTGAGCCAGATAAGCCACAGAGAGGACATAGATGCTAATATTTCAAATATTAGGCTGGAGCTTCTTTAATCCCTAATGCAAAGATCAGGACTGGTACTGAAAACTTGTGCAATTGACATGTGGGTTAAGTCACCTCTGCTGTTAGGAAAAAGCATTTTCTGGATTCTGGGAGGTATGACCTTGTAAACTGAAATCTACCCCAGTTTCTCACATTCTTATTTCTTTATAGGGAGGTAATCTCAGTGTAATTAATTATAAAACAGAAGTAGATATGGATGAATGCTTTTCACAAATAGAAAGGTGTTTGTGTATGTATTCAAAACTAAATATATATATAATTTAATTTTTCTCAAGACAAAGGTATATCTCATTCAATTTTATACACATAGGTTTTGGAGTTTTTGTAAGATCTCAGGAAAAGTGAAGAATTTAAGAAGTTACAACCCGGGATATAACATTTTTACCCAAAATGCAATATTACATTCTGTCACTCGGTCAGTGGTTCTCAAACAAATCTGAACTACAAATTCGTCAGGGAGTTTTTTTGGTTTTGCTTTTCATTTTTAATACAGACTCCTACCTCTTGATGAGAGCAAGCATTTGTTGAGTCCTTCCTATGTAATGGGCAAGTGCCAGTGTTTTCTTTATGCTACAGAGTAACCTGTGTATACAGAGTAAGCTGGAGAAGCTGGAGCCATGAAATTAAATAACACCATAAAGTTACCTAGCTAGTAATGGGAGAGCTGGAATCCACACACAGGCAGTCTGGCTCCAGAGCTGAGCACCATATTAAAATATCAATCAATAATTCAGGGAAAGTGCTCAGAGTGTTGTGTATGTTTTTTAAAGCCCTAGAAGAGACTCATCTGCACTTGAGAACCACTGCTCTGGCACATTCTGTTTGAAAGTGTACTTACAAACAGGCTGTGGTTCCTCCAAGGTCTGTGCTAATACTGCATTAAGTGTTAAGCATTTACGAAAAAGCCTGTTCTTGCTTCTTCTTTAATTTGTTTTAGAGAGTTCCTACATAGCGTAACAAACACGTTACTTTGATGATAAAGTACATAAATGTGTCTTGAATATACCTTACTTCAATAATAGGTAATAATACCAATAAGGATAGCTACAGCTTAGTGTAAGACATTGGGCTGAGTTTTGAAATTTACTATCTCTAAGTCTTGCAACATTATCACCATTATAAAAATGATAGAAACAGAGGCTCTAAAAGGTCCAAGGTGCAAATCCAAATCCTGGATTTGAACTCAGTTATAATGATTTCAAAGTTATTGACCTTTCCAATAAGCCTCAGAGGCTTAATATGTTGTACCTTTAAGAGGGAGTATATTCAAAGTCTGTGACTGGACCTGTTTTAAATTCTGTCTTTTGTTGGTTCTTTCTATGGTTCAAGACAGTGAAAGTCCTTTGGGCAATCATGATTTTTTTTTAAGTCCTTGCAGTTTCTGGAAAAGATAGATGAAAACAATTTTGTTCCCCATAACATTTCTGGGGTAGGAGAGAGAGGATTAACACAATCAGAGTCTGGAAGAAAACCAAGAACAGATTAGCTGGATGTTGAATCAAGCAGCTAAAAAGAATAGTAGCAGTGTTGGATGACAAAGTGCTGATGGCTTTTATATTTTCAACTATCAGCATATATTATTCTAGCAAATGAGAATAAAGAAACTTCCTTGACTTAACAATTGTGTGACCCCCTTGGGTCATATATGAAAAGACTCAAGTAAATAGAAATATATGAACATTTGGTGTGAAAATCAGTGGCTACATACAAACTTTTAGCCTCCAACTCAGTCATTGACACTCCTCAGCTGACCTTGGGCACTTATGAAACGTCTGTGGACCTCAGACCCTCAAGGTGTATATTATGAATGCATTAATATTTTCTACGTCCCTTATTCCCAGGTCTAAATAAAAATGTACATCCAAATTAAATGTCACATATAAAAGGAAAAAGAATATCAACACACCAAGTACCCAAGAACCTTAAATTTCTGGAAACCAGATAAGCTACATAGTGATGTGACGGAGGTAACTAGCTGCATTTGCAGAAGTCCGTAAACACCACCTCGACTTGCGTTCCAGAAGTCACATCAGGCAGGCCATCCCCCATTTGTTAATCACAAGAGAGATGTTGAACTAAGATTTTCCTATATTTTTATTAATTTGTAATCAGAGGAGAGAACTAAACCAGGATTTTATTTAGTAGCTTCTTACAGATCTTGATAAGATGTTTCAGACATCAACAGGAAAAGAATAGAAGAAATACAAAATTTCTCTCCTGAATGTTGCATAACTGAAACTTGTATACCTTGCTTTGGGAGTATAAATTGGTACAACTGCTTTGGAATATCATTCAGTCTTATTCAAGGAGGCTAAACATACACTTAGTCTATGATCCTATGTCCTACCAATGTTCCATTTCTTGATCTGGGTGTTGTTTACATGGCCGTGCTCAGTTTAAAAAAAATTTTTTGAGGTCATACTTACATTTCGAGCAAGTGTCTATTTGCTATACATCATAAAATATATGTTTTAACACTCTCTTACCCTAACACTGCAAGCTTTGAATAGCTGGCTGGGGGTATTAGCTGATAATGATGGTTAAATGCATCATCTCACATGACTATTATGTAACTCTATGTTATGAACTGAATTGCTTCTCCCAATAAAGATATGTAAAAGTCCTAAGCCCCCGTACCTGTGAATATGACCTTATTCAGAAATAGGGTGTTAACTGAGATAATCAAGTGAAAATGAGGTCACACTGAATTAGGGTAGGCCCTAATTCAGTATGACAGATGTCCTTATAAGAGATGTGGACAAAGAGGAAAAACACTGTGAAAACAGACACAGGAACTGGAGTGATCCCTCTACAAACCGAGGAACACCAAGGATTACTGACAACACCAGGAACTAAGAAAAAAGAGTGGAACAATTTATTCCCCACAGCCTTCAGAGAAAGTGTGGCTTGGCCATGCCAACATCTTGATTTTGAATGTATAGCCTCCAGAATTAAAAGAGAATGAATTTCTGTTGTTTTAAGCCACCTAGTTTGTGGTAATTTCTTACAGCACCTCTAGAAAACTAGTACACCCTACAAGATAGGTGTTGTTATCCCCATTTTAAAAGTGATGTAACCAAGGATCAAACAAGTTAAGTCACTTGGCCAAGATGACACATCTAGAGAGCGTTCAAGCTGATACACAAAAGCCTGATGTGTTTTGCTTTCAATTAGGGGTTGGTAGGCCGGGCGCAGTGGCTCACACCCGTAATCCCAGCACTTTGGGAGGCCAACGCAGGCAGATCACCTTAGGTCAGGAGTTCAAGACCAGCCAGGCCAACATTGTAAAACCCTGTCTCTGTTAAAAATACAAAAAAAGCTCGGTGTGGTGGCACATGCCTGTAATCCCAGCTATTCGGAAGGCTGAGGCAGAAGAATCACTTGAATCCAGGAGGCGGAGGTTGCAGTGAGCAGAGAATGCACCATGGCACTCCAGCCTGGGCAACAAAGTGAGACTCTGTCTCAAAAATAAAAAAATAAAAAATAAAATAAATAAATAAATAAGGGGTTGGTGGCCATAACACTAAACCAGCTGCCAGCAAACTCCCTCCAACAACCATCTTTCTGCATCACGTTTGCTGCCGGGAGTTTTTTGCCTCTATCCCTAACTCTTTGAACTAGTTGTGAAGTGATTGCTGGTTATTGAAGACAGTTAATGATGTTTAAGTTCACTTAGAAGGGCATCTTCTTTTGCCACTCACTATATGCCCTTCTATCTTACAGTAATCAATCAAAGCAAATCCACTATCCCCAGATATCTTTGATGAAGTCAATTTTGCTCCTAGTTTCCAGAACATACAACCAGGGTAATCCTGCATGCCCATCTCATATCCCTGAACACAGTGATGAATTCATAAAAGGGCACATACCCCAATCAGGCCAATCAAGGGCAGCAAAATTTTCAAAGCCTTTGATTGACCTTTCGTAACTTTCCTTTTTCTCAGTAATCTTACAAAAGTGAAGATACAGCTCCAGAGTCAGAAAGAACTGGCAAAAATAGAAAGTGAAGACTCTAGTCAATACCACATGGCAAAGCCCTGAATTCAATCAGAGTTAAAGCCAAACCTATGGTAGACATTCCTACTTACAAAAGTCGGTAAACTACCTTTTGTTTCAAGACCATTTATTATGGATTTTCTGTCTGTTGCAAACAAGAGCATCTAATCTAACGTAGCCTTTTCTTCAACAATCTCCATAAACGCTGTATTTATTTCAGGAGTCACCTCTTTCTGACAACTTCTTCCACCTAGTGTATTATGAAAAGTTCTAGGATGTTGGGGAATAAGATGAAGTTTGCTGGACCATTTCCTCTGTTGTTCTCTTCCTAACTGAAGAAGGAGCAAAACAAAAGTCTAGTTGACCACACAGACCACCTGGTACATGTCCTGTTGTCCTCAGGGTGGAAACTTTTGTATCTACAGCCCTTTCTTCTCTTCTCTTAGCCTTTGCCAGAGAATAATACAGAATCATGGCAAAGCAAAGCTGCTCCCACCTGTCAGATGGCAAGGGCCAAGCTTAGTGGCTCAGACGGTAGGAGTTGGTGGCAAGGGAGAGAACCCATCTGGTTGCTGACAGCATGTAAGGCTAGTGGGGCATAGAGACCCATGCTTAAGAAAGGAAAAAGACCTTTAAGAAATCTCAAATTTAGAAACACATACGAAACACCTCTTCCTGATCTTAGGAGTCTGAGCTTTCTTATGTTTCCCTGTTAATTTTGGAAACTGTATCATTGACGGAGGCAGTAAATAAAGTCTCCTAGATGCCGGCATTAAAGAGTTAAGGAACCCTCTGTTTTATTTTGTTTTTAATTTTTTTTCTTTCTCTTTGGTATTAAGATAAAAAAAAAAGGCACACATTTGAAAACTAATTGACCCTCTAAAAAATTAAAGCATTTTTTACCACTGTTTGCTTTTCCAGTTTCTTTAATTTGGGTAATTGCTTAGTCAACTTTCAAAAATATATATTCTGTCTTTAAAAAAACAGCCAAATATGACGGATCACCTTCATTTTCATTTCAGATTTGGCATGCAGGACCCAGATTGTGTATTCTTTCCATGGCGCCAAACCAGCGTCGGATACTTAATTAATTTCCTTTGGTTTGTGCAGGCTTGCACTTAAAGAGACAGTGTCCCATTTTGATGGCTTGCTTTTGGCTGAAGTTCAAAAGTATCACTTCTTAAATCTTTTTTTTCCCCCCTTCAAAACCTCTCTGAGTGCTCTATAGAAAAAATAAAATAAAATAAAAACACCCTGGTGTTTTTCTCCACCCTCTCCCTTCTCTTCACCACCATTTCTTTCACTCTTATGTATTCGTCGTTTAAACCAATCTTTCCTTAAAAAGAAAGAAAAAAATGAGAGAAAGGAGGAAGAAATGAAAGAAGCACAAGGATGCACGTGCTCTTGCTTCTTAGATCCCTGTGTTGCCTTCCAAGCTGGTGGCGAGGCTGCACTTCATGGCTATGTCAACCGGTCAGAGTCACTGGAAATGATCAAAGACTTTTTGAACGTTAAAATGATATCTTCATACCACAAATGAAGGCCTGCAACCTTTTCATCGATATTTCATACCATCTTTAGGGTAAAACAAAATGTTCTTAAAGACAAGTGACAGCAGGGTGCACCTGGGAGTAGGTATGCTGTTGAGGGGAAATGAGGAAGTTGCATGTTTGCAAGAGAGAAAGAGGCAGCCAACACCAGAGAGCATGCTTGCATTTTGCAAGTCCTTTGCCTACTGGAAAGTCCTGAATTATTCAGCAAACCACATTATTCTAGAACAGAATTTCCTGGTTCATCTGTTCCATACATTGTGGTATTCAGTCATACATTCTAGCCAGCAATTTTACATGCTTATGTCCTGAAGAAAAAAGTTGTTCCAACAAATGGTTGCACAGTGTTTTGGTTTTTTCTCTCTTCGCTCAGCTCACTGCCCAAAGAAGAGACATAGGGGGAAATATTTAATTCCCAGCTCACAGAAACACTAAACAGAAATAATTTTCTATGGGAGGTTTGGCTTTAGCCTAGTTCTGGAACGAAGGTTCCTGTTCCATCGTCCCTGTGGCTTAACATCTGCTGGTTTGGACCATTCTTTCCTTCTTTCCTTCCTTCCTACCTTCATTCCATCCTTTTTTTTCCTTTCTTCCTCTCTTCCTCTTCCCTTCCCCTTCCCTTCCCCTGCATCCCCTTCCCTCCCTTCCTTCCATTTTGCTTTGTAAAAAAAATTGTGGTAAAATACAACACAAAATTTGCCATTTTAACCATTTTTCAAATATACACTTCAAAGACATCAAGTACATTCATGTCGTTGTACAGTTATCACCACCATCCACGTCAAGAGTGTGCTTTTACCTTTCTAAATGGAAATGCCATACCCATTAAACAATAACCCCATTGCCCTTTCCCCAGCCCTTGCCAATCACCATTCTGCTTTCTGTCTGTATGAATCTGACTACCGTAGAAGCCCCACATAAGTAGAATCATACAATATCCATGGTTTTGTAACTGGCTTATTTCACGTGGCATAATGTCTCCAAGGTTGATACATTTGTAGCATATGTCAGCATTTCCTTTCTTTTTAAGGCTGAATAATATTCCATTGTATGCACAGACCACAGTTTGTTTATCCATTCACCTACTGATGGACATTTGGAGTCTGAGTTTTGGCTATTATGAATAATGCTGCTATGAACCATGGGTATATAATATCTGTTCAAGTCCTACTTTCAATTCTTTTTATTTTTACTTTTTCAACTTTTTTGATTCAGAGGGTACATGTGCAAGTTTGTTCCCTGAGTATATTGCGTGATGCTGAGGTTTGAGGTACAAATGATCCCAGCACCCAGGTACTGAGCATAGTATCGAACAGCTTTTCAACCCTTCCCAGTGTCTATTGTTGCCATCTTTGTGTCCATGAGTACCTGATGTTTAGCTCCCACTTGTAAGTGAGAACATGTGGTATTTGGTTTTCTGTTCCTGCATTAATTCGCTTAGGATAATGGTCTCCAGCTGGATGTATATATACCCAGAAGTGGAATTGCTGGATCACGTGGCAATTCTATGTTTTCAGTTTTTGAGGAACCGCCATACTGTTTCCCATAACAGCTGCATCGTTTTATATTCTTACCAGAAATGCACAAAGGTTCCTATTTCTCTACATCCTTGCCAACATTTGTTATTTTCTGAGCCATTTTTCTTTTATCAAAACATGACTCTGTTGCCCAGTAGTTTGCTAACTTCCCAGCAACTTCAGCATTTATTATGCTTGAGTCTTTTCCCAATGCCGACGAGGTAGGACTTTTCGGCTGATCCATCCCTCCCAGATTGAACTGGAAGGTAGAAACAGACAACGGGAAAGCTTATGGGTCTAACCTCCTGGTGACTAAAGCTGAAACAGCCTTCCATGGTCTGAGAGTAGAAGTTCAGCCCGTATAGGCTTGGTGAAAATAATTCTTAACTATGATCCAGCTGTCAGTGGCAAGAATCTGCTCTAAAATCATTTCTACAGCAAAAAGTGAGCAAACTTGGAAAGAATGCTGAAGTAAAGCAACTCCTTGTTGGTGGCCATAAAACAGCAGTCCCTATTTCCACCTCCTCACTCATCTTTATTGCCCCAGGCCCTGGACAGTAGGGAACCTACACTTCATATTTTACTCTACCCCAGGTATTAGCTTTATGTCTATTCTATATAGTATATTATATAATATATACACATTTAACATAACAAGCATAACGTATTTTGTTTTTTACGTACTATTTTTATCTTATATTGGCAACAAACTATATATATCCGCACCTCTTAGGAAAATACCCCACTTGCAGAAGTGGAAGATAAAAAACAATCAACGCATTGCTTCCTCTCATGCCGGTGTCATTGTGTCTATGAAATCGTCAGACTTTTCTACGCCTTGCTCTACCCTCCAGTTTCCTGAATGAGCTGTATTTTCTTCTCTTTTCTTTTTTTGAGATGAAATTTTGCTCTTGTTGCCCAGGCTGGAGTACAATGGAGCGATCTCAGCTCTCTGCAACCTCCGCCTCCCGGGTTCAAGTGATTCTCCTACCTCAGCCTCCCAAGTAGCTGTGATTACAGGCATGCACCACCATGCCTGGCTAATAATTCGTATTTTTAGTAGAAACGGGGTTTCTCCATGGTGGTCAGGCTCCCAACCTCAACTGATCCACCCACCTCAGCCTCCCAAAGTGCTGGGATAGGGCGTGAGCCACTGTCCCGGGCCATGAGCTGTATTTTCTATAGCTCCTCTCCATAGTCCCAGCTATTATATTGACTTGTGTGGTCAATCATCAATTCATTCTCTGCATCCAATCCAGAGAGAGCACCCCCTAGCAAAGCTTTCCTCCCTGTCTAAAAATGTTTCAAAACTGACCTAAGGCATACATTCAAGAAATGTAGAAGACAGAAAACAAAGATTCAGGGAATAAATAGCCCTTCAAACCATATCCTTTATAAGTTGATGATGACCAACAGCAACCGAAATCTCAGGCCATCTTGTGATATGGTTTGGACTTGTGTCCCCACCAAAATCTCACATGGAGATGTCATCCCAGTGTTGGAGGTGGGGCCTGGCGGGAGGTGATTGGATCATGGGGGTGGAAGTCTCATGAATGGTTTAGCCCCATCTCCTGGTGCTGTTCTTGTGATAGGGAGTGAGTTCTTATGAAATCTCGTTGTTTAAAAGTATGTAGCACCTCCCAACTCTCTCGCTTGGTCCTGCTCCTACCATGTAAGAGGCCTACTCCCACTTTGCCTTCCACCATCAGTAAAAGCTCCCTGAGGCCTCCCCAGAAGCAGATGCTGCCACACTTCCTGTAAAGCCTTCAGAACCATGAGCCAATTCAATCTCTTCTCTTTAAAAATTACCTAGTCTCAGATATTTCTTTACAGCAGTGAAAGAACTGACTACTATGCCTTGTGATTAGTAAAAGGGAACTAAGAGGGTTCCTATTGAAGAGAAATTGACTGATGTATTGGCTAATCAAATCAGGAGGTCTCCTTAAGCAGCTCAGAACCTAATGAGGAAGGCAAGTTAAAGAAACCAGACAAGGAAGGCCAGTTTGTACTATCAGCTCCTTGGGCAAGCCATGGGTGACCAGAAATACCCAATAGGGAGAAATCTTCTCTCTAGCTAGAGGGTACACCACCGGGAAAGAGACAATCCACGACATCAAGATGAAAGATGATATTGGCTAGTATTCAGCCTCAGATTCATAAGCCACATACACATATCCGCCCTCTAGAGATTAACTTTCAAGAGCAAAATATGTTTCTGATGAGAGGAAATATGAAACGCCTGCTAACAGACACTGAATGTTCATTTATTAAGTTACTATGTATAAGGACTGTGCTGCCTATTTCATAAATATCACGTAATTTAATTATCACCCACCAGAGGTGAATATCATTCTCCCCATTTTACAGGTAAAGAAACTGAGTCAGAAAGGTCCCATAACTCTTTCAAGAGCCCGGAGGAAATGTTGGAAATCTGGCTGGAACTCTTATCCATTAAATACACAGATGTACAAAAAATATCCCAAACATCTACTAAATGATAATCACGTAAATCTGGAGGAAATAATGTATGAACAATACATAACAATTTTCTCAAGGATTGTCACCCTGTGGACCAAATCCAGTTTGCCACCTGTTTTTGTGCGGCCCACAAACAAAGGATATCTTTTATATTATTAAATGCTTGGGGAAAAAAAGGCAAAAAAAATTTCATGATACACAAAAATTATATGAAATTTAAATTTTAGCATTCAAAAATATTAATGCAACACATTACTCATTTGCATATTGTCTATACCTGCATTTGTGCTGCAATGGAAGACTTCTCAGTTGTAACAGAGACCACAAGACTTCCAAAGGCTGAAGAATTCACTGTTTGGTTATTTACAGAAAAAGATGGTTGATGCTTCTTCTAGGCAGAGACCACTCTTCTAGAAAATATCTCATCCAATAAAGATTGGCTATCACATTGTTCAGTGTGTAATTCATGTGTTCTCAGAATTTTCCTTAGAGGTATAACAGTTACAGACATATTCCAAATACATAAATCTGTGCCTGTACTAAGATAAACTTCGGGTCAATTATTCACTTTCCAAAAGGATTCACCAGATGTCATCCTCAATGATTTTCATTAGAGCATCTCAGGTGGGATTTGAGTTATCACACTTGTTTTCATTTGTGCTTTCGTGAACATACGTATTAGGTAAAATTCGTTTTGCCAAATTCAGTCCAAAACAAATTGGTCTTGAATCCTACTCAAGGGAGATTCCGTTTAAAGGACCTGAGGGACTTCATTATAACCACAGCTTCTTCTACCCCAGACGCCCCAAGGCCTAGACTCCCAAGAGCGGCAGCTTTCCAGCCACGTCCCGAGTTTCTGTGGCAGGGTAGAGTCGGCAAATCAGAATTTGCCTTCAGCCATCTCTCAGGAAAAATGTAGACTCTAAGGGGAGTTATTCACAGAGGAAGTAAAATTACCAATGGGGCTTCCCCCCCACCCCCAGAAATGAAAGGATAGAAGATGGGTGAGACAATATAGAGGTTAAAATTTTAAGATATTCAAAATATCTCCTTTCAAAGCCACAAGACCCAAAAGACTATTAGGGACACTTCCAATGCCCCATTTATTCAACGCATGGCAGACTGATGGTAGGTATTCATTCTGGAACACTAAGCAAAGAAATGTTTAGCCATTAACTAACAGGAATACAAACTAAGCTGGATTCACAAGCCAAAATTGGGATATAAAAACCAGCCCCTTGAGTCTTCTTAAATAAGTTCTTAAAGAAGAGTAAGTTCCTCTGGGAAAATAACAATGCATTCGATTTTTGTGCGAGTTCCTGGTTGAGTTTAGTCATTATGACTCAGGAGACTTCACTGATATGTTTTAGTAAGTGTTGGAGTCTCCCCAACCACCCTATTTAAAATGTAGTTTCTCCCCAGCCATTCCTACCCCTCTTCTGCTTTATTTGTCTCAATATCACTCATCATCATCTGACATACCATCTGCCATCATTATTTAATTGCTTATCGTCCCGCTTCCAGGATGTGAGCTCCACAGGGCATGAGCTCCACAGGGCAAGGGCTTTATCTGTTTCATTTGCTAAATTCTCATCCCAATGTCTGGCTTACAGTATGTACTCAAGTATTCCTGAATGAATTAGGTAATTTAAAAGGGGGTTCTTGGCCTGGCTCGGTGGCTCATGCCTGTAATCCCAGCACTTTGGGAGACCAAGGTGGGTGGATCACCTGAGGTCAAGATTTCACAACCAGCCTGGCCAACATGGTGAAATCCCTACTAAAAATACAAAAAATTAGCCAGGTGTAGTGGTAGGCACCTGTAATCTCAGCTACTTGGGATCTGAGGCAGGATAATCACTTGAACCCGGGAGGCAGAGGTTGCAGTGAGCCAAGATCGTGCCATTGCACTCCAGCCTGTGCAACAAGAGAGAAACTCCATCTCAAAAATAACAATAGTAACGGGAGTTCTTAACCAAATGTCAGAAAGAATCTCCTTGGTCTTTGTGAACTGCCTTGGGAGTAGATCTGCACTTTCTCCCAAATAGTGGGAACACTAACATGATCGCTAAGTCTCTAAAACAACAAAGACCAATTCGTCCTCTTCCTTCCTACAATGTTAGACTGCTCCATGCTATCAGTCATAACCAAATAAATACCTCGTGTTCAAAAAGCCTGGCACCTACACTTCACAGGGAGTTAACACCTAAGCGTGATTATCTGGATTTCTGAATGAATGAATGAATGAATGAATGAATGAATGAATGCAGGAAATAGAAGACATAAAAATGAACCGGCATGCTTTGGTAATTGATCACCAGCAAGAAGAAGGTTCATTCTGCAAATATAATATTTAGTTTCCTTGATACTACTCTTTGCAGGTTCTCCTTGACCTTCTCTGATCTTTCCCTCTGGGTCTCCCTCTAAAGATTATTTTATCTCCCCCTTAAGTTAGGATATAATCAAGGGTTGTAAAATATGCTAGAATTTCATGTTTTCTATATCAAGAAACACTTAGAAGATAACATTTGCACAGGACGTGAAGCAACAGGGAATAATAAGGCCATCTGTGGCCTGAGGTCACTGCTCCCTGAAATTCTGCTGGCCCAAATCCTGCCACCCTGTCTCTTCAAGACATCCTATGGCAGCCCCAAAGTTAAAGGAATCAATACCCCTGTGTACTTATAACCTATCTAAAACACACCAGGATACTGAAGCACAACAGCTAGACAGTTCTTCTCTACTCTTCTACTTCTATACATTTCCGGTCCATCCTACTCACCCATAATTTTCGTCAGCACCAAGAGACTGATAACTCTTTCCACCAACATCTCTTTTTCAAATGCCTACCTCTCCCTTAGCTTCCAGGATTCAGAATCGTATGTACCACCACTGATTAAACACACCACCAAGATGTTCCAGGCCTGCCTCTACCTAAAGCATTCTTCCTTCCTTCTCCTCCTCCCTGGGTAGCAATTAAGCCTGTGACTCAAGGTAGAAACATGGGAGTTACCCTTTTTTCCTTGTTTCTCACCTTCCATATGCAAAAAAATCACCCAGGTTAGCCATCCTCTCTCCTCTACATTAGATGTCTCTGCTTTAGTTCAGGCCCATCTTATCTTTTGCCTGAATTGTGTAAGTGGCCTAACACATCTTCATTCTTCCAATCTACTCCTCCAATCCAGTGATGGGCTGGAATCAACTTGTACTAGCGGATAAGATCCAATTGTGCTCTTCTCTTCCCAGCTCTGAGTTCAGTGACTTTAAATTGGCACCTTAAAATTTTCTAAAATGAAAGTATTTACACCATGGAAATTGGCAAGTGCTAGAATCAGGGCTTTTTATTTCCAGACAGTAAATATTTGCTGGCATGTTGCTTTTCAAATCTAACCTCTATAGAGAATAATTCACTGGAAACAAAAATTTAACCATGCCAGACACTTGTTTAGACCATTCTATGGCTCCTCATTACCTACAAGATTAATCCAAACTCTTTAAATTATCACAGGGAGACCTTCTGACCACTGCTCCTGCCTCCGCCTGTTATCTGCTAATATCCCCCTTCCTTTATGGATGCCTTTTGGCAAAACTGAATTGCTTGTAATTTTCCATATCAGACTATTCTTGACCCCAGGATTTTGCATAAACTGTCCCGGAAGCTTGGAGTCTCTTTCCTTATATTACCCTCTGTTGTAGAACTAACTCTTCACTCATACTTCAACACAGAGTTGAGACAATATTTTATGCAGAAATTTTCTTATCACCCCTAGACTGTGCTGACCACTCACCATATTCTAGACACTGAGAGCCTACTTTTCCTATTTCTACACTGCATTTGCTATGTTCTATTGTAATTATGAGTTTCTCTCTGTCCTCCTGTAATGCCTGCAGAGAAACTAGGAGATAACTTGAGATCAGGAAGCATGCATATTCATCTGTGCACCTCCAGTTCTTGGACAGTAACTTACATATATTTTAAATTCAACATATATATATATTTACTGTATGATAGGTGAATGAATGCATATTGGATGCAGTTATAGTAATTTATAACATTTTCAATAATACTGAAGCCTGAGTTCATACTTTCAATTTTACTGTTTGGGATTTCTTCATTACACAGGGATAAAGAGGCACTTAGGTTTCAGCCAGATTCATACTGAGGCACTTTGCTGGAGGCTTTTATAAATACATGTTTTTCAGAGGATCATTCTCTTTTCTGTATTTATTGTCTATGCATCTGGTTTGACCATAGCACAGCTGCAAATTAACTGTCCACTCATTTACAATGAGAAAATGTGTGTGCGTGTGTGTGTGTGCGTGTGTCTGTGTGTGTGTCTGTGTGTTTGAAAGGGAGGAGACTATGGAATAGACAAGGGGGTGGTAAGCTTCTGTTTAACAAGGTCACCAATATTTGGTTTCCTTTCTTCCTGATAGACAGCCAAGCTACCAGGAAAGCCATTTAAAAATGCACTATACAATGTTGTCTTGAGCTAGTTTTTAGAATTAGCTTTCTCTTATTTTTACATTAAAATACAGTGAGACTCCCATACATTAATTGCTCCAATGAGCTTTCAAATGTAGCACTGTGGCTAGCAAAAGAGGCAAAATATTCATTTCTAAGTTTGAATAGTTTTGTCAAAAAAAAAAAAAAAAAAGGTGCTTCTTGAACTTCAGCTCAACCAGCAGTAGCTAAGACACTTAAATTATTTTCCTTCCTGGAAAAAAAAGTAATAACTTTTTAAGAGATGTTTCAATAACAAAAAGAGCTTCCTTTACCATATCTTTACGTATTCTATTTGAAGATCCCAAAGAAAGTGCTGAAAGCAGTAATTCCACGAGTATGTATTACATATATTTCTTTTATTAATATAGTACTTAAATATCAGAAAGAATAAGGGCATGATTATGCAACTAAGCTCAAGGCCATAAAGAAAAGCCACTAATTAAATCTGGAATTGATAGGCATTTGCTGATGTCAAGGAATAGTTTATTGAAATTATTCTGCAAAAGTTTGATGAAAGATTTTCTTCATACCGCCCCCATCTCTCCCACCAAAAGTCCCACTAACCATCTGTTCACCCACAGCACTACCAAAAAGGTGACATTTATTGCAAGCTTGGCATTTTCTGACTCTGTCTCGAACCGCAAAATTTATGCTGAACTCCCCAAAAAGAAATGAAGTTGTTTTTACTTTTTCTCCATCTCTCTTTTTGCCTGACTAGTAACAGGAAGTTCTTGGAAACCTCCCCAAGAATGGCTGGTCTTGTAAGAGTCCCAAACCAGTCTTGAAGGCGCCAGAGCCTTGGCACATTTGAGGTAAGGGTTATGGAAACACCTGCACTGCCCCTTTCAACCAAAGTTCCCATGAGTAAGGCCCAGAAGTTTGCATGGTTGTTTATCAGTGGTGACCCTGAGTGAGGAGAGCTCACGCAAATAGCTCTAAGACTTGCCCCAGCCAATCTCGTACATTGATTGCACAAGAAAACGCCTATGAAGTATTTTAAAGTGGGTAGTCAAATTAGGACCCTGAGTTGAACCCTGAGGTCAAGCTATGAGCTGTTCCCTATTCAGAATTTCTCCCCTTGACAAAGACAATGTACAGTAGGAGGGAAAAATCATGGCATGACACCTCATTAGTCATTATGAGCAGATCGGTTTTTGCATCTCGGGACTCCTCAGGAATGATTTGTGAGGCAGTTTACTAACATCCCGGCTTCAGTCTTCACCAAGCAATCTTAATTAAACCTTTGGGCCTTTGCCCTGTCTCTATTCTGTGATTAGAATTCTGAAGGAGTTGGAGACAATACAAAAACAATAGTGATTATTTGCAGAAATACCTCCTCCAGGGCCTGAAGCTAAAAGGGCTGTATCTGATGTTGTTCTGGATCCGGGAAACATAAGGGATATCAACGGATGGCGTGAGGGTTGCTAGGAGAAAAGGCAGCCTCTAGGGTCTCTGGTGGGCTGCAATAGCCATAAAGATCAGATAACTCCCTATGCTAAAGAAAGGGAAGGGCCTGTGGCCAAGTTGCAGATGAGGAATTTTGTTCTGCTCTTCTTTTTCTACCTCCTGTTAGCTTCATAAACTTTCGTGTCTCAATAGAAGCTGAAATTCTGAAGATGTAACTCCTCTCATTGAAGAATTTCTTCTGTGAAAGTACCACAAGCCCACAAAAGAGATTAATAACCCAGCTCACTGATGTCTGCAAACCCACCATTAAATATTATTTTGGTTTAAAGTCTGATGGCTCACTGGAACAAAATGTTTCTAGAGAAACATATCAAGTGATCGCTATTATTTTAATTTTATTAAAAATAAGTAAATTGATCCATAGCTAATAATAGATAATGATTCACTGAGACCTTACTTATGCCTGGCACTGTTTGAAGTGCTTTATATGCAATATCTCATTTAATACCCAACAACGAACCATGCATAACAGTCATGGTGGTTGCTTTTTTAAGTCCATTTCAACTGACTATCTCTTGATAATTATTAGAATGCCATTCCTTTTTTCAGTGTTGGTTTAAGCATGGGCATGCGACCAAAACTATTCAAACACATAGGAAAGGAAGTCTGATGAGAGGTTTCTATATTCTAAAAAGAAGACAGAGTAAAAGAGATAATCTTTCTTCTGACATCACACCAATGTTCCTGAGGGTGACAGCTTGAGTTAATGCAATCTCATTGCCACCATAAGATGTCCCAGAAGAGAGAAAAATCTGAGCATTGAGTGTCTACTGAACCACTGATCGTACTGCATCTAGAACCAAGCTATCTTCCTGACTTCCACTGATGTGAGATCAATTTTATTACCGGGGAGATGAGTTTGACCTACGTTTTCCTGCTACTTTCAGCAGAAGGTATCCTAACTGACGTACAAAGCGGTTGATAACATTGTCTTTCCTACTCTACAGATGAAGAAATTAATGATCAGAGAGGTAAGATAACTTTCTATGTTTCCCAAGCTAGAGAGTTATAAAGCAGTGATTTGAACAAAGCAGTTGGGTTTCTGAAACCACCCTTTTAACTATCGTGGCATACTTTAAAAATATAAAAGAATTACAGTGTTCAAGAAAACAGCAGCCTGATACTGGTTCCATGGGTAAATTATAGGAATATAAGGAGATAATAGGGAACTCTGGGACATTGAGGCCCTTGGGTGGTAAGAATGTATGGTGTTCTTTTGAGGCCGTGTACAATAGTTGCAACAATTCAGCTCAGTAGCCAGTCATTGAACCCGTTGGGTACTGTTTCCCACAAGCTAACAGCTCACCTCTTTGTAGCAAATGAAACATGTAGACAATTGACTGTAAAAAAAGGCATTATAGAGTAGAGGCTACAAAATAACTTTGCTTTAGGGGACATGAGCAAAGAGTGATTAATTCCAGCAGAGGATGAATCTCTTCATCCATTTTGGCCTTTCCATGGCTCACACTACTCCAGAACTTCACACCATATTACCAATGGCGAATGCCACAAAGCCTTCCAATCTTTTATTCTTCTTCACAAAACTTGTTTGAGCCCATCACCCCACAGGATATGGAAAATTGGCTTCTTTTTAAGGACCCAGGATAAGGGATGGAGTGCATCCTCTTTAACCAACTGACAGGGCTCGTCCAGTCTCTCTGGCTATGAAACTTCAAACAGACTGGAACTGAAAGTAGTATCTTCATCCTCATTTATTAATCAACAACTTACACACAAATTCTTTACCCTAGTATTCAAGATATTTCTCTATATACATGCACTGTCTTCCAAGATTAATTCTTGATACTTCCCAATAAAAATGGCATGTTAGCTGATTTAGACCATTAAGTCTCAGGCGCGATCACTCACGCCTATAATCCTAGCACTGTGGGAGACCTACGTGGGAGGATCACCTGAGGTTAGGAGTTCAAGACCATCCTGGCCAAAATGGTGAAGCCCCGTCTCTACTAAAAATACAAAAATTAGCCGGGTGTCGTGGTGTGTGCCTGTAATCCCACCTACTTGAGAACCTGAGGCATGAGAATCACTTGAACCTGGGAGATGGAGGCTGCCAAGATCATGTCACCGCACTCCAGCCTGGGCGACAGAGCGAGACTCTGTCTCAGAAAAAAAAAAAAAAAAAAAAGTACATATTCCAGTAGAAGCAATAAACCATCTCTATATAATTATATATATATTCAGACATTCACTAACCATGTTATACATGTTTTTTAAAAAAGAAGAGACCAACACTTGAAAAAAAAATAATAGGCAAACAAAAAATGTGATAAAATTATTATGTAAAGAGAAAATAAAAGTTGGATAAGTAATTTATAGAAAACTGTTAAAACTCAGTAAGAGGCAGTTTCCCATAGAAAAAAAGAAAGGATGTGAATATACAGTTCAATAAAAAAGTTCACTATATTATACAAAATATTCAATTGCACTAGTAGAGAAACTCAAATTTAAAGAGTTTCCATTTTAAATGATCAAATTTGCAAATATTTTTACATGATGAAATTTAGTACTTTGAGGGAAACAGATATCTGTACACCACTGAGGCTTTGCTCAGAAATATTTTCACGTTTCACTCACCAGAGTTAGATCCCAAGTCTTCCTTTGAAGACCAATGATTATTGATTTAGAGTCCATGCCTGATGCAGACCAGCCACGATCAAAAGACCATGAAATTCATCATCCCAGCCAGAACACTTTTGAGTGTGAAAGTGAGGTAGGAAGTAGAACTCAACTCTGGAGGGGGGGCTCAGACACAGGACCAAATTGAGGACTAGCTAAAACAGGGGCCGGGCCAGGCACAGGCAGCTTTTCCATAAGACACGCCCACCAGTGTTCACCATGCCCACGTCAGTTTACCATTACCATGGCAACACCCCGGCATTACCTCCCCTTTCCATGGCAATGACCTGATGACCTAAATGTTACTACCCCTTCCCTGGAAATTTCTGCATAAAACTGTCCCTTATTTTACACATAATTAAAAGTAGGTATAAATATGACTGTGAACCTGTCTTGAGCGGTTCCTCTCAGTCCACTGCCTGTGGGGTAGCCCTGCTCTGCAACAGCAGTCACAGGGCTGTAACACCTCCGGAGCTGTAAGCTGCTGTTTCAATAGAGCTGTCTTCTTCTACCCTATCACCAGCTCACCCTTGAATTCTTTCACAGGCAAAGCCAAGAACCCTTATGAGCTCAACCACACTTTGGGACCCGCCTGTTCTACATCAAAAAATATTATACCAGGCAACAGGTATACACTAGGACTTCTCCTAAAACCTGAGTCACCCCCTGAACGTGGAAAAGGATCTCACCCTGAAATCAAAGGATCCTTACCTACCACCTGAGCAAATGCGGCTCTACAATTAGGAAGGACTGTGGATGAGAGGACATGTCTGCTATGCCACAAAAGGCAGCTAGACAGAAACTGACAATCATTTTCTCTACCTGATCTTCTGATGGGTAATTGGCCTCATTATTCTCAAAATTCATCAATTTCAGCTTAATTCCTACTCTCCTTTCCATCCTCACTGCCCACTCCATTGTAGGAACTGAAGACAAGGGACTGATTCCAGATCATTCTCCTCTTTCATTCCTCATAAAGTCCACCTGGTTAATGGTTGTAGTTAAGATCCATTTGATTGCAATTGATGGAAGTCAAACTCGAATTTAAGATGAAAAATAAAACAAAAAATAAAAGCTATGGGAGACATTTTGACTCTGGGAAATCTATGGGGGTAGAACTGGCTTCAGACATGTAACTTTGATCAAGGATGTCTTCAGAAATGTGTTCCTCTCTCTCCTGACTTCTTTGATCTCTTTATCTCTACTTCACTTCACTGCAGTACAGAATCTCTCTGCAGGGCAGCAAGAGAACCTGGAGCATCTCCTGAATCACATGGTACCATTCTGAGCATCTGATCTCAAAAAGTAACATTCTTTATTTCTCTTTCTCTCTCTCTCTCTCCCTCTCCCCTTTCCCCAGCCCTGCCTCTGCCCACAGCAGTTTGCAAAGAAGGGCTCTGATTGTTCACGTTTGCATTATGTGGCACTAATCATGAAGTCTCAAGGAATGAATTATTCTGATTGTCCAGTGTGATTCACATGCTCAACTTTTGGTAGGGGTGATAGATCAAAAAAATCACATGGGTTAGGGACCAGAGCAATTCCCTAAAGAAAGGAATACAGTGTACATCAAAATGTAATAAATGTCTAGTGCTGAAAAATTTTTGGATCTGCCCCCCTAGTCACCCTTCCACTTAGACTGAAGGCACTTTCACTATGGGGAGCATGTCTTATTTGTAGCAAAGTGTTGGTATAAGATGACACTGGTTTTGAATGAATAAGTGAATGTTTCTGTAATTTATTCATTGAATAAACTTAATAGTATTGAAGGAAAAGCAGTGACAGTGAGCAAAAGAAAATATATAAGCAATATATAGCAATATATAGCACTACATATATTGTATGACAGCAATATATAGCACTACATCCTTAAAAGGATACAAATCACTTTTTAAAAATTTCTAGGAAGAGTTAAAAGTATCAATTAGATAATACCTTTATTGTAACTCTGCAATTTGTCCTCCTAGGCATTGTTATTAATTTTACTTTTCATGTGTTTTAATATATTTATGAACTTGATATTGAATATCTAAAAATGTCATAGGATATTGATCTGGGCAAATAACTTATGACTAAGACCCCAAAAGCAAATGCAACAACAACAAAAATAAATAAATGGGACTTAAACTAAAAGGCTTCTGTACAGCAGAAGAAACACTCAACAAATAAACAGACGACATACAGAATGGGAGAAAATATTTGCAAACTATACATCTGACAAAGAATCAACATCCAAAATCTATAAGAAACTCAAACCATCAAGAAATGATAAAATAATCCTACTAAAAACTGGGCAAATAACGTGAACAGACATTTTTCAAAAGAGGATATACAAATGGCCAACAAACATATGAAAAAAATGCTCAGCACCACTAATCATCAGGGAAATGCGAATTGAAACCACAATGAGATATCACCTCACCCCAGTCAGAATAGCAATTATTACACAGTCAAAAAAAAATGGATGTTGGCACAGATGTGGTGAAAATGAAACACTTATACACTGTTGGTGGGTATGTAAATTAGTACATTCTATACGGAAAATAGTCTGAAGAGTTCTAAAAAAAACTAAAAGTGGATCTACCATTTATTTCAGGAATCCCACTACTGGATATCTACTCAAAGAAAAAGAAGTCATTATATTAAAAAGACACTTGCACTCGTAGGTTTATCCCAGCACAATTCACAATTGCAAAGATATGAAATCGACCTAAGTGCCCATCAACCAATGTGTGGATAAAGAAAATGTGGTACACACACACACACACACACACACACACACCATGGAATACTACTCAGCCATAAAACAAATGGAATATCTTGTGCAGCAATTTGGATGGAACTAGAGGCCATTGTCCTAAGCGAATTAACTCAGGAATGAAAAACCAAATACTGCATGTTCGCAGTGGTATGATGAACATTGGAGACTAGAAAGGGAGAGGGTGGGAGGAGAACATGAGATGAAAAACTACCTATTGGGTACAGTGTACACTATGTGGGTGATGAGTACACTAAAAGCCTAGACTTCACTAATATACAATTCATTCATGTAATCAAAAACCACTTGTAGCCCTAAAGCTATTGAAATAAGAAAAATTTTAATAAATAAAATAATCAAAATAAAAGTGCCATAGATTTGTCACTAATTGTTTAATCATGGTGCATTTGTTCCTAAAGTAACTGGGCTACTCACAGCTACCAGATAGTGGAGACCTAGTAAGACCTCAGTGGCAGAATGCAATTATTCCTATTAGAGGTAAGAATGATTCCAATCATAACATCATTTTTAAATATAGGGCAGACGCGGTGGCTCACGCCTGCAATCCCAGCATTTTAGGAGGCCAAAGTGGGCGGATCACTTGAGGTCAGAAGTTCGAGACCAGCCTGGCCAACATGGTGAAACCCCATCTCTACCAAAAATACAAAAATTAGCCAGGCATGGTGGACGGTGCCTGTAATCCCAGATACTTGGGAGGCTGAGGCAGGAGAATCACTCGAACCCAGCAGGCAGAGGTTGCAGTGAGCCGAGATCACGCCACTGCACCCTAGCCTGGGTGACAGAGCAAGACTTTGTTTCAAAAATAAAGAAATAAAATATAGTGGAGAATTATCATATTTTTGTGGGGCAATGGCTAATTGATAAACTCCCTCCCACCTCGTATATGATCACTTTATGTTAATTCTCAGGGTGCTAAATACTAATTCCCACAAATACCAAATTAGATATAAAAGGAAAAAAAAATTGCATTTTAAGGATTTTTGTTCCAAAAAATGGTTTTCATTAAATTGCTACAAAAAATACTTACTCTCCATTTAGAAGCCTCTTGACTGAAGGAGAAGATGAGTTGGTCACATTTCAGCACTGGGGCTCAAGTCTATAAGCAACTTTCCTTAGAAATGGTCACTGAGAAGCATTTCTTCCACACTGTGTCAAAGGGCTGTTTAAAAAACTGCCCCAAGTGAGAACATTTAGAAATGCACACGCCTGTGTGTCAGGAAAGCCATCAACACTCTTGCAGAGCCATATGCCTGCCCTCAAGGGACCTGAAACTATTCCATTATACCAGAAAGTCTGTAGAATGTAAATCCAGAGGCCTGAAACGCTGTATATTTTTCAAAAAGTACAAAGTGGAAGCCATTAATTCCATGGATTCACCAAATGAATGGATTGTTTCATCTGCATAAATGAACTGTCAGAAACAATGGCCACGCAGCACTTTTGCTCACATTCCCCAGAGAGGAAAAAACCATCTCCCAAATAAGGCTACATCCATTTATAAAACTTAAGCAAAGCAGTTTTTGTTGAAGACGGGAAAAAAGAAAGTTTGATTTATACTCTAAAACCTGCATGCCTGAATTCAAACAGCATGCATTAGAAATATACAGTTCAATTCTCTCTTAATCCACAGAAAGATGGCAGCTCTGTCTTTAGAATGCTAATGGGAGCGTTCTTATTCCACATCTATGGTTATTCAAGGAGACTTGCAGGGGCACTTCTGTGTTGCATCTAGCTTTATTCCTTCTTGTTCCTCTTTTTAAAATCTCCTTTCTGAAATATTTTAATCCCTAAGACTTTGAGACACCTTCATTCTCCTCTTTTACTGCCTCTCCTCTTGTTCTTGGATATGGTCTTTCATTATGAAATATTCAAAACCCTCAGAATGTTATAATGAATAATGAAATGTCAGAAACACCATTTTTACTTTTACTCACCCAGCATTCTCAAATCTTCGCATTTTTCTTAATTGTTTCAAATTTCATTTAAGTAGGAAATGCTTCTAAAGTTGCTCCTTGTACACCAGGTTCCCCAAATTATTACACTTCTCCCAAAGGTCACCACTTTCCAAAATGTGGTATTCATTGTTTTCCTTCATGTGTGTATTTTTACATAGTATTTTTCAATGTAGATACAGTACATATCCATATGTAACTTTTTTATCCTACATTTATGCACAGCATTGAGTGTCATCCATATGTCACATATAGCCCTAAGTCATAATAACAGCTATATAGCACTTCATTGAATGAGTATATGACAGTTCGTCTAATTTCTCAATGATAAACATATGCATTCCTCTTCCATTATTTGTTTTTCTTCCTTTCATCCATGATGACTTAGGATTTTTATGGACTGATTGCAGCATTTTGTCTTTGAAGGGTTGTTCCTTTTGTCTTAGGCAGTAATAAAAAGTCATTTGTACCTGTCTACTTCAGGTAACTATTCATGTTTTTGTTTCCTTATGGTTTATTTGCATACCATATTATGCATGATTGTTCTGCAATTTTATTTCTTCATTGTGTGTGTAAGCATAGACCTTCAGGACAAGACTGAATCTTAGCAGTCATACAGTCCAATTTTCATTTTTTAAACTATGACATTGAAATCAAGAGGTGGAAGATTCATCTACAGACATACTACTGGGTCTCCTGGCTCCCTGTCCTTCCTTTATTCTTTTCACTGCACCAAACTGCTGCTCATCCATTCAATTTTACAATATTTGTTTCTCAAATATTGTAAATATTCACAAAGAAAGTGGTTTCTCAAAAGGTCTAGCACATCTTACATCCTTCTCATCAGAGCAAGTGAGGCAATGTGGGAACACCCCAACCCAGTACATGTCCTCAAAGACATTAAACTCTAAATGAACAACCAAGGAGAAATGAAAACATTACAGACAACTATAGTTCATATATCGAATTCAGCTATGATTGAATTCCAGTATCAAAGGTAGAGATAAGTCTTGTAGAAGGCAAAGAAGGTGAGATCTGACTGGGACGGTGCTTGTCAGAGAGATGTTCAGAAGAAGGTAAGATAAGAGCCTGTGCAGTCAAGGAATATAAGAGCAGGTGAAGAATATTAGACGCAGGAGTTCCAATATCATCAAAGAAACAGAAGAGAGAAAACTATTCTTATAAATTTAAGGAACTTCTTGTTATCTTTTTTTCTATGAACTTTTTTCTTCTTATTGACACTTTTATAGTGGAGGGCAGGCTTCTTCACATTTGGTTTCTACTATCTCTGAGTTTCTTGGAGGATCCTTCTGAACTATTATTTCAACTTTTGATTTTGATGTAATGTTGAATTTATAAAAACTTAAACTGTGCAAGAATAGGGACTCTCACATGTCCTTTACTCATATTCACCAATTTTTAATCTTTTCCCCACTTGCATTACCAATCTTTCTGTCTGTACAGCTATATAATTTTGATGAACCTTAGAGAGTAGTTGGAGACATGTCACTTTATCGTACGTGATGGTATTGTGTATTTCTTACGAAAAGGAATATTCTCTTACATAACACAAAATTATCAAAGCATATTCAACAATCTCAATAATGTCCTTCGTCGCTTTCCTCCCCCTTTATGGCAGTACAGGATCAAATCCCAGATCACACATAAACTGCATAATTTATAAGAAAAACATTTTGCTTTGAGCTTCATTGATCTAGCCTTTTATATAGCAATTATTGAAAATCTATAAAGAGAGTTAAAGAGGCAATCCCTGTTCTCCATGCACTCAAGCCACATGGTGAAGGGTAGATGAGTTATCATTTTATTTTAATAGATTATGATCACTACTGTGACAGTCATTGAATCCCCTGCTATGATAAGGCTTCCAGGAAGAGGTTATATTAAAGCTGAGACTTTAAACAGTAGAATACAGTATTAACAGCTTTTCTTTCAAAAGTAGCATGTGCTAAAACAAAGTAGACTGTAGCGTATTTAGAGAACTGTAAGTAGCTCAGTATTTTAATACAGTAGGGCTGTATGTGTATATGTGTGCATACATGTGTTAGCACACACGCATGTAGATTTGGCAAGGTTTGGTGATGGATGGGAGTTGAATTAGGTATGAGCTAGATCATAAAACACCTTCTATGTTATAATGTAAAACCCGATCCTTAAAGCAATGGGGAATTGCTGGAGAAATTTAAGTAGGAGGCCAATAAGATTTCATTTGATTTGCCTTGTCTGAAAGATTAGTCTGACTGCAGCATTATATGTGAATATTACAGCAATATGGGTGAAAAAGTACCAGGGCTTGAAAGAGGCAGCACTGCCATGTAGACTTAGAATCTTTTAGAGAAGGAAAGTGGATAGAATCTAGCAGTTGCTGAATGGGGATGGTGGGTAGTGGTAAGAGGAAAGAGACTGTCTAGGAAGACTTCCCTGGGCTTCCAAGTCAGACCTGGACCCATTCTACAAAGGAAAACAGACAAAATCTATGATTTCAGGCCATTGGAGCATATTCTCCTAACATTCTCTCTATACTCTTTGGAAACATGGAAAAAGTACATATTCCTGAGTCCTGCCTACACAGTTCCTTGACTCTTACACACAAGCTTCCTTGTCTTCTGGAGGAGACTTGGTCTGGTCTTGGTCCATGCTCCCTGGGTGATCTGGCCATCTCTCTTCTTGCAGCTATTTCACCATTTCTCTTGAAGTAAGTAGAACGCCATCTTCCTTTCATTAATGCTTGGGCCTCATGTATCATTCTGCCACCTACTGCAGCTAGACTTTATAATAATATTCCCACAAATATTTCATATTTGGTGTTTGATATTGCTTAGAGTGTTTATTCTTCCCCTTCTGCAAACCAATACGCCCTTTTCATACACTTGAATACATTTCTCAGCCAAGAGCTTATTTAAAGATCTGAAAGTTTCTTGTAAAATTCAGAAGTGAGCTCATTTATTCAAGAACACTTCCATTTCTCAAGGATTTAATGATGCCTGTTCCCCCATCCCCGAGTCAGTTGATTTTGTTTCGAAATCAACAAATCATTTCCAACTACATCAGCTTAGGTAAACTTATCTTACTCTCTTTCTCTGTCTGTTATTGGGGAAATAAATAATCTGACTATAATTCCAAAACACAGAACGAGTTAACATTATGTTATGAGGGTGGGAAGAGAATGGACAAATGTTTGAAGGAGACCAATTGGAATGAAAAAGAGAAAGGAAGAAGGAAGGTCAGAGGATGTTTTACTTGACCTCACTCTTCTGAGTCCAAGTTCAATCCCTTCTCTTAACATATGCATGCCTATTTTTGAAATCCCAGCAGATTCTTTGCTTCCTTTCCACTTTCACCTTAATGTATGATATGGCCTTAGATTTCTTTTTCAGTCTATATATCATTAAATTCTAGCATCTCTAACTTCTGAGTGGGCTCTCAAAATTATTGTTATTCTAGTAAATGCCCTGTTCCATTGATTATTTCAAATCACGGACATTTTTTATTTCCAAATATTCTTTTTAATTTACTTATATTATTTGACATATAAAAACTATACATAATATATATAACTTGATGAGTTTAGAGACAAGTATACATCCATGAAACCATCACTGCAATCTATGCCATAAATCTATCACCTCCAAAACTTTGTTCCTGCTCTTATTATCAGTAGTAGTAAGAATACTTAGCATATGATCTACACTTTTAGTAAATTTCTAAGTATATAATACAATGTTAACTATAGGCACCTATACTGTACAGATTTCTAGGACTTATTTATCTTGTATAACCAAAACTTTGTACCCTTTGGCTAATATCTAATATAATAATTTGGCTAATAATATTTGTACCTTTGGCTAATGTCTGTTTCCCCCTCCTCCCCATCCCCTGGCAACCACTATTCCATTGCGTGCTTCTATGAGTTTGACAATTTTAGATTTTTCATATAAGTAGTATCATGTAGTTTTTTTCCATCTGTGCCTGTCTTATTTCACTTAGCATAATGTCCTCCAAGTTTATCCATGCTGTTGCACCTAGCATGATTTCCTTCATTTTCAAGGCCAGATTATATATATATATATGTAATATATAATATATAATATATATGTTATATATAATATATAGTATGTTACATATATATAATATATACACACATATGTATATATGTATATACACACACATGCATGTATATCTCATATATACATATATCTATATAATGTAATATATATATTACATTTTTAATCTATTCATTTGTTGATGGACATTTAGCTTGCTTCCCCAACTTGGCTATTGTGAATAATACTGCAATGAACATTGCAGTACAACTATCTCTTTGAGATCCTGATTTTAATTCCTTTGGATATATACCCAGAAGTGGGATTGGAAAATTCTATGCACATCTTCCTGATATTTTTGCTTTTATTTATTTCTTAACTTTTGGGGAGGTTTCTGTTTTAGAAAGAGAAGTTGAAACAGTAGGGATGCTTATCTGCAATTTTTCTTCCAGAAAATTCAGGTGTTATCTCTGTCATTGCCCTCTGTGTCAATCAGTCTTCCTAGGGACTGTCTTCCTAAGTGCCATTTCCAGCCTGGGTAGAAGTTTAGCATAACTGAAATGCATTCAATATGTTCCTTTTTAATATTACATCCCACTGTGCCACTTATTGTCTGTGCAACATTAAAGCAGTCACTTGACCTCCTTGGCTGCTGAATCATCATCTTTAAGTAGAAAGCTGTAAAAGATAAATGGGTCAGGCTCTTTTCATTACTAAGTTTTAAGATTCTGTGAATTAAGTTTCCTTTGTCTTTCCCATCTTTGTTTTGTGTTCCAGCTGCTATAGCTCCTCTGAGTTTCCACCACCCCTTTATCTATTCCAAAATACTGTCCTCACAGTGTTCCTTGGAGTCTTCCTAGACAATTTCCTTGAGGGAAAAGCAAGAATCATTTTCATGGTCATGCTTGCCATTTTCTTCTCCACATTCTTCCCCTTTCCGTATGAGAATATGCTTCTACACCAAAGAGTACTGAGTTATTGTTTCTGGTGCCTCACTATGGGGGCCCCATTGATTATCATGCTGTGTGTCTTAGGAAGAAAAATGTAGCTGTGACTGTCATCATATCAGGCCAGACCTGGACCCTCAGCCAAGCCAAGGGATTTTAAAGATGGTGGAATCATAAGTATGCAAAGTGGATTGAATAATGAGCATGATGTTTAGTCCTGCAATAACATAGTTTTGGATGTACTTAAAGATGTATAGAGTAATTCTCATCAAAGCGTTTTCTGTGACAGTAAAAACTTAAAATGTATGTCCAACATTACAAGTCTAATCAATTCAATAAATTGCATAAAGGAGTTTGAACTTTAGATGAGGGATTTGAGCTGTCGCTAAAATGTTGGAGCTAAAAGTGCTCAGATTGGATTTTTGTTTTAGAAAGATTACCCTTTGGTGATAAAAACAATGATTTGGAGAAGGGCAGGAACTAGAAAATATAAGTGATACTGGTGGCCTTGACAATGTTGGGGGAAGTGAATATGAAAAAGCATATTTGAAGACTTCAAGGAGAAAGAATTAGAAGGAATTCATGAATGATTCATGAATCATGTGGAAGTTGGGAGAACGTTTCCATGAATCAGCCACACCACTTTTAAAGTCTTTCTATGCCTTTTTCTCTTTGGGCCCTTCATATATGAGCTTACATCACTCAGAGCACAGCCTCAGAAAATACTATCAGAGAGAAAAGTTTGTCTCCAGTGTCACCATCTCCCTTTTCAACATTCTAGCTTCCTTCTCTCTACATCTTCTCTGCCTCCTTTAAATTTAGACACCAGCATACTCTGCAGTTGGTGAAACCTGAGAATACAGAATTGGGGGTCCATCAGGCCCTCTTTTTAATTCACTTCTGCCATTTTGAAACCATGGGCAAGTGCTTTTAACCTCATTAAGCCTCAGTTTTTATTATGTAAGCTAGGATAATAGTGCATATTCCATAGGGTTATGATGAGTAAAATACATCATGTATTTATAAATTACCTAGCAATGTGCCTGGTCTAGAATATACTCTCAATAAACAATTGTTATTAACACAGTCTCATCCAGGAATGAAAGTAGATAGCTTTATACCTTCAAATTATTTAAAATCAGATGGTTTTCTCTCTCAGGGATATTTGTTTTTCATTCTTGTCTCTAATGATGAAATGACAGATTTTTAGTTCTATTAGATAAATTTATACCAAAAGCCTTACGTAGGGAAGCCATTTTTTAAAAACTTGGTAAAAAATACTTTGTTATAGTCTTCCCAGTCTCCTTCACCTTTGTAGACACAATCAGTCAGCACGATCCTATAAATAAGAGAACTGCTCCTGCTCCTATAAACAAGAGAGAACTGCTCCTGCTCCTGTAAACAAGAGAGAACTGCTCCTGGTTTGTTTTTTGACCAGGTTGCTGCATCAGAGAGTGAAGGCTGAAAGAACCAACTTCCTCCTGGCTATGGGACAATGGGTGAGATATCTAAATTTTCTAAACCTCAGTTTTCTAATCTGTATTCCGAGAACAACAATAGAACACCAGGACGTTAAATTGGAAAATGAATAATTGGATAAGTACTTAGCATGGGATATGCAAGGCAGAAAACATTAAATACAGGCTTACATTTTTATTATTAATAGTATTACCTCTTCTAACTTTGTTGTATCACTTTACTCTTTTCCTTCTTTCTCTACGGCTACGTATTTTTGACAATAGGTATTACACGTTAGTTGAATATCAACCTTGTAGAAACATTCCCAAATATATGTTAAAATATTACAATGTTGCAAATAAGCTTGATGAAGTGTGAAATTTGCTCCCAGTTTTTCTCTACTGCTAATATTTTATCTTTATCTAGGCTTTTGATTTGGAATAATTATTCTTTTATGTTTGCTATCTTCTCATTTATTACAACCATGTTTCCCTTTAAGTCCTTGATCATAAGTATAACAGCTGCTTTAAAAGTCTTGCCAGATTATTTTCAGTTCTGGGTCACCTCAAGATCAGTCTCCATTAATTGATTAATTACCCCTCCACCACCACTTGGGAATGGTATACATTTTTTTTCTTCATATATCAAGTAATTTTGGTTTGTGCCCTGAAAATATATATATATGTAAAGTAATTTTTGTTTATGCCCTGAAAATATACATATACATATATATGTAATTTTGTTTTGTGCCCTGAATATATTCAGGGTACAATAATGCTTGCATTTGTGTGTGTATGTAAGCATTCTTTATTATAGCAAAACAATGTTGGACAGAATGGGTTCTTTTCCCCTTCTCCCTTCAACTCCTTCCTGGCTGTAACATACTCAGCTCTTTTTGGAACAAGGCACAGACCAAGCCAGGGTAATTTTATTTCTTAAGCAGGTATTACTTGACTAAATTCAAACGTCAAATTGAATTCTAGGATTCTTGTTTTTCTTTCCAGCTTTAGCTAAGCGACTTGGGGGTCCTTCCTTGAGTATGTGTGGTTCAGGGATAAGTTAGAAATGTGGGAACAGTTTAAATATAAAAATTAAAGTTTTCCCTTTCTAGGATTCTCCTCTCCCACTTTCCAGATGTTGTGATCACCCCAGACCCTTTCCTCTGGCTTTCCTACTGGCTTTTTGAGCCAATATGACTGACAGTTGTGTATCTGAACTTCAGTTACTCCTATATTACAGATTGGAGTCTGCCCTCAGCTAAAAAACTCGTAAAAATAGTAAACTAACCCTATGTGCTGTCATCATCTTTCAAATATCAACTTCTGGCCAGGCACAGTGGCTCACGCCTATAATCCCAGCACTTTGGGAGGCTGAGGCAGACGGATCACAAGGTCAGGAGTTCAAGACCAGCCTGGCCAACACGGTGAAATCCCATCTCTACTAAAAATACAAAAACTAGCTGGGTGTGGTGACAGGCATCTGTAATCCCCGCTACTCACGAACCTGAGGCAGGAGAATCACTTAAACCTGGGAGGTGGAGGTTGCAGTGAGCCAATATTGCACCACTGCACTCCAGCCTGGGCAACAAGAGCAAAACTCCATCTCAAAAAAAAAAAAAAAAAAAAAAATCAACCTCTGCCTTTTACAATTTGCCTGCCTTTGGTCACTAGTATTCCCTTTATGTATTTACATTTTGTATATTGTCAAGAATTCCTAGTTGTTACCTATAACAGTGTCGGTCTGATATGAGCTGCTTAGCCTTGCTGAAAGCTGAATTCCCTAGTATTTGTATGTCCCAAACAGAATACAAATCTACATTAACTATTGTAAAGAGAAGTGAAAATCACCCATACTTTATCAGTCTAAAACTTCACATTGCCCTCACTCTAGTTCTTTCCACTTCTTGTCCATGAATATAGTTTTAATTCATTCGTAAGATTTCTATAAAATTATTATACTGTTGTCTCAAATCTGCCATTTTGATTCTGTGTTCCACTGTCTATAACACAGGCTATGATAGGCATTTTTACTCCTGTTTTACAGAGAAACATAGGTCTGTACAGTATAAGTAATTTCTCTAAATAAATCAGAAATTTGAATGCAGATATTCTGATCTTACATTGGCTATTCTAACAACAAATAAGGTTTACACACACACAGGGAGACAGAGACAGAGAGAGCACACGCACAAAATTCTCTTAACTTTTACAAAAGGGATTACAATTCTGTGCTTGTTTCATCCCAAGATTTATAGGCATGCTTATGAGCTTCTTGAGGCATGAGGGTAAGAGAAACCAAACAGGACAAGGCTTACTCTAATTCCAAGTACTTGAAATTCAGTTTCAAAAAAACCCGTTACTTTTCTGAAACATCCACAAAGTAACTTCTTTAAAAAGTTAACTTGGCTCGTGTTTCTTTACCTGTCCATTGCTGGTATCGAGTTTCCAAAAACTAATATACTGCATGCTTCCTACACACAAGCAAATTCCAAAAGGAGCGGTCAGTGCCCACACATAGGGGATAGATTCCCAGCAGGGTGTATGTGTCTTGAATCTGTGCTTTTTTTTTTTTTTTAATGTGTGGGATTTGGAAAAAAGAATGTTGAAAATTTCTTTTCCACCATAACAGTTTAGGACTTTAAGTCATGTAGAACTGAGACAGCTATTTGCCATGCAATATAAACACGAGTGCCAGGGCAGCCCATACTTTGCCAATCTTAGCATGCCTTGAAAAATGCATTCGTTTGGAGATGTTGGTTAAAGACTTTATTTTCCTCTGAGGCTTTTCTTGTAAAGAAACATACCCTTGGCTTTCCTAGGTGGTATGTTAGACCACCTTCTGTCAGGGGGAGTTAGACTGCTGAATAGTCAGTGCTGAGATGAGTTTAGCACTGTTGCTGGCTCTTTCTTGTCATGTTTAACCTAATCTTGTTTGATATTTCTTACAGAAAATTATGTGTATATAAAATATCAGGCTATGAGATTCTTAGAATAGTAATCATACTTACTCTAATATCCCTTAGACTTTCTATAATGTTCTGTACACAATAAATATTTCAGAACTTCTTAGATTTCATTGAAATATAAAATCTGGAAAAATTTTGAATATACTCTCACCATCAAATTGAGGACCATGAGAATTATTTTCCAAATCCAACAGATTAAAAAAAAAAAAACGAAACAAGAAGGTTTACTGCCTCAGAACTCATACTAAACTTTATATCTATAGAAATCCTTATCAATGCACCTTAGATATTTTTAAGCCAAACATAGCATACTGCCTTAAAAGAAAATTTTTACATTTTTAGCATGGAATACTTTTAGCATAGCATAGAAAAGATTAGCATGGAAACTTTTAAGTTTTAAGCATAGTATAATACTGTCTAAAAAGAAAAACATTTTGGTTTGATATCTCCCATTTTCCAGTGGGGAAAAATGAAAGACTTCATCAAACACATATTCAGATGTTAAAAGACATGCAAATGACTTGATAAATTACATGCCATAAACAGTTTGAAAGAAGAGGAGACTATAAAATCCAATATTAATAATACATTGCCACTCCAAAACATATCTATGCCTAAAAATAGCAGTTTTCAGTGTATTCCTAATAACAGAATTCCTAAAATATGCTCCTGGGGAAATAATACTAGCAAATATTTTCAGGAAGCAATGCTTGCAGTAACTTCCTCCTGGAGACTCACAGTACATATTATATCAGAGGCTTTAAGAAGCCTCATTCAGCCCAGGACTGCAGGTAAGTTTTATTTTGTGAGGTAGTGTAGTAAAAGAAGATGGAATCTGAATTCAGGCGGAGTGGATTCTCATCCTGGCTCAGTTACTTATTTGTGTAAACTTAAGTGACAATCTGTGAGTCTCTCAGTTTCATCATCTATAAAATGGGAAACAATTGTTACTTTAGGAGGATCTCTCCAGCCCAGGAGGCAGATGTTGCAGTGAGCCAAGATCATGCCACTGCACTCCAGCCTGGGCAACAGAGCCAGACCCTCTTAAAAAAAAAAAATCAAAGGTATGTTATAGGGTGGAGTAGTTCAAATAGCCTCTGACTGAGACGCCATCTTGCAATTGAGCAGATATGATTCCAGATCAGGAGTTCGGTGTAGGTTTGGGTGAAGACCAGTAAGGAGTCAGAGCGACGTCTGTTAGACCTATCACTCTGTGACCACGGGCAGGTAGTTAACCACTGTAAGCCTTGATTTCCATGTGTAGATAACCTGTGAAATACTGCTTCCTTCCTGTGACACCTAAATAAAATAATATACACTGATGCCTATAATAACAGTATCAATAATAACAATTATCGTATTGCTAAGAAATACAATTTACTAAATATTTTAATTTATGGTGTAAAATGTTTTTTTCTGGATTAAAAATCCTTCAGCCACACAATCCCAAAGTGAGTTTTAAATTACATTACCTTTTCAAATTGTGTAACATCCTGAGCCTCAATTATAAATAAGTTCTGGGCTGGGCACGGTGGCTCAAGCCTGTAATCCCAGCACTTTGGGAGGCCGAGACGGGCGGATCACGAGGTCAGGAGATCGAGACCATCCTGGCTAACACTGTGAAACCCCGTCTCTACTAAAAATACAAAAACATTAGCCAGGCGTGGTGGCGGGTGCCTGTAGTCCCAGCTACTCGGGAGGCTGAGGCAGGAAAATGGCGTAAACCGGGGAGGCAGAGCTTGCAGTAAGCCAAGATCGCACCACTGCACTCCAGCCTGGGCTACAGAGCGAGATTCCGTCTCAAAATAAATAAATAAATAAATAAATAAGTTCTACCACTCCAAGCATCCTGCAGTCTTCATAATTGATTTATAAATAATATTATACTACATAATTATATAGACAAATAATCAATTTATTAAAAAATTGTATCTTAAGTGTTAAATCTAAGATAAATAAATTTCAATCTTGAATTTAAGTGTTCTCATTATATGATCATAATAATAATAATAATAATAACAGCAATAGTAATAGTTCCTTCCCATATTCACTGAGCACTTATTATGTGCTAGGTAGAGAACCTCAGGAAGTTTATTTCCTTTCTAATCCTCATAACCAGTGAACTAAGACAGTATTATTAGCTGCTTTTTACAAAAGTGGAAAGGATAACTCAAAGAAGGCAGGTAACTGGCCATGTTCACATATATTTATGTGACAGAGCGAATACTTTTAGCCTAGTTGAGTCTCTTCCCTCCACAGCTGAAGGATCTACCTGTTCGTTAGACCAAGATGCATTACATCAAGACCAAGAAATTCAGTTGAAGAAAAATCTGTGCTAGAGTTTCATCAATGAGACAATCTAAACACACATCAGCTTTGCAAAACAGAGGAAGTTTTGTTCTTGAGAGGTAGGATTTGGAAGCACAGGGATTGTTGCAAATTGACTGTCTCTCCCCAAAATTCCTCTGTTGAAGTCGCCATCCCCAGTACCTCAGAATGTAACCAGATTTACAAATAAGGTCTTTACCAAGGTGACTAAGTTACGAGGAGGCCGTTAGAGTGGGGTCCTAATTCAGCATGACTGGTGTCCTTATCAGAAAACAAAGAGACATAAGGAATTGCCCACAAAAAGAGAAAAGACCATGTGAGAACTCAGAGTCAAGGGGGCCACCTGCAAGCCAAGGAGAGGGGCCTCAGGGGCAACCAGACCTTCTGGCACCTTCATCTTCAAATTCCAGCCTCCAGAACATAAAAGTCTGTGGCTAAAGCCATGCAGTCTGTGGTATTTTGTTATGACAGCCCTAGCAAACTAATTACAGAAGGTTCATGAGATGCGGTGACAATTGTGACCAAAAGCACACCAAAAAGACAACAAAGTGTGCAAAATTACTGAAACACCAAAAAAAAGAAAAGAAAAAAGAAACATAGTGGTAAAATGTATTTCTGTTTAACTGGAGTATTGAGAATGACTTGGGAGATAGCTGCCACATATTGGGTCTAAATGACAAAGGACTTAAATTCAAGGCTGCAGGACAGACTTGATCCAGTAGCTAACCGGCAGCCTCTGAGAGTTTATAAGGAATAGAACAGCATGATCAGAGCTAAGATTTAAGGAATTTAAATAATTAATCAGCTGTAGAGCATGGGATGGTTTGTAGTTAAAAAAAAAAAAAAAGAGAGAGAGAGAGAAGGTAAAGCAGCAACTTCGAAAGCTATAGCAAAAATACAAAAAAAAAAAAAAAAAAAAGAAAAAAAAAAGAAAGAAAAGAAAAGAAAAAGAAGTCCAGGGAATCTGAGTGACAATAACAATTAACATGAGGAGACAGAGACAAAGAAACAGAAACATGAAAACAGCAGTAATGGAACTTGACATTAAAAAAATTTCCAAAACTGTCCAATTGGCGGAACTTAACTTTAAAGTCTATTACTTTTTTTCCCCCTTTTAAAATTACACAAATCCTTAAAATATGGGATCGGTTTCAACCTGTTGTAGTTAAGTTCTCTTGCAGGGTCATTACTTGGGTGTAATTTTCCCTCCTTGATTTGTTTTTGAGGAGGAACAAAAGAGAAAGGGCATCTGAGTCCCCAGTTCCATATTTCAGAAAGGTTTCTCCCTGCGAAGTTAAACATCTGCTTCCCATCAGTCTCAGATGTGGCACCGTTTTGCAGCGTGGCCCAGGGATGAAATGCAGCACACTCCATCTAGCATCTCATTCATCAGGAGCTTCCCGACAATCTTCCAAGCATAGACAAAGTACCTCAAATGACACCTCCCCATTCTTCCTCCTCTTCATGTGGGCCCGACAGTGTCTGGGCTCTGAGACTTGGAGTATTATCCCTGCCTACCTTTCAAGGGATTTCTTGAGATCTCATTGAATTCCAGGCCCTGTCTTCAAAAGAGGGGAGTTAAGTATTAAGGGTGAGAAAGGAGACTAATTCCACTTGCAGGGTAATCTAAGAGCATCTCTAGCTAGCCTCTTCCATTCCGAGAGTGACTAGTATAAATTTTCTGCACAAAATAAAATGAGGATAACACAGGAGAGAAGAAAATTAAATTTTAGCAGGAAACAGAGTATCCTATTCAGTAAATTTTACTTACTTTCCAGCAGCAATGAGCAGTCACAAAGCTGCAAGCTCATTAATCCATAATCAACACCATCCACACAAAAGTCTTTCAGACTGGAGGAAAGCATTGGCTCCCTAACCCTGAACCTCTGGAAGTAGACACTGCTTCTATCTATCACAAGCCGAAAGGGTCACTCCCATAGTTTCTACCTCTGGAAGTAGACACTGCTTCTATCTATCACAAGCCTAAAGGATCACTCCCATAGTTTCTACCTCTGGAAGTAGACACTGCTTCTATCTATCACAAGCCTAAAGGATCACTCCCATAGTTTCTACCTCTGGAAGTAGACACTGCTTCTATCTATCACAAGCCGAAAGGGTCACTCCCATAGTTTCTACCTCTGGAAGTAGACACTGCTTCTATCTATCACAAGCCTAAAGGATCACTCCCATAGTTTCTACCTCTGGAAGTAGACACTGCTTCTATCTATCACAAGCCGAAAGGGTCACTCCCATAGTTTCTACCTCTGGAAGTAGACACTGCTTCTATCTATCACAAGCCTAAAGGATCACTCCCATAGTTTCTACCTCTGGAAGTAGACACTGCTTCTATCTATCACAAGCCTAAAGGATCACTCCCATAGTTTCTGTTCATAGGCAACACGGAGGAAAACAACTTTCCCTGAAACTTGTTGGCTGAACAAGTGACTACTTAATCAGGTAAATCTGCAGATATGTAGTAAGTGTCTTCTATGAGCTATTTTAGGTGGTGAGAAAAGCATAAAAATCCTGGCCATGTTGGCACTTTGATTCCAGTGGGGGACATTGACGATAAATTTTTGAAAACATACAATATATTATATGATATGTATAACATACAATATTTAATAATGTATTATATTATTACTAATATGCTATATTAATATATCATTATTATTATCAATATATGGATATTGATATTATTAATATGCTAATATTGATATTAATATGCTGCTACTGATAATATTAATATGCCAATATTAACATGCTGTATTGATATATTAACATCAATATTATCGATGTATTAATATTTTTACAATATTAATATTAATATGCTATATTATTGACACATTGATATTATTGATAGTAATATGCTACATTATTGATATAGTATTAATATTTATATGCTATATTAATATATTATTGATATAATACATGTCATTATATATTTATAGGTTAATATATTATTTATATATTGTATATTATGTTATTAATATATTATATATTATTATAATGTATATTTATATATTAATATAATTATAGTGATTATATTATAAATTATATGATATAATAAAATATAATTACTATAATTATATTAATATATTATAATATATTAATATTGATATATTACAATATATTAATATATGACAACATATTTTGTTATACATATGTTGTATGTTTTTATTGTCAATTATGTTACATACAATTATATATTATACATACTATATAGTATGTTAAATATATACAACATACAATATATACTATTATACATATTACACATAATATGTATAATACATATTGTATAATACATTATTGTATATATATCCATATTATACATATACATATTACACATATTAGATATGTATAATTATATAATTATAATGTATATAATACAATATGTATATGATACATATTGTACATATATGTATAATATGTAGTATATATACAATATGTATTATACAATACATATTATATATAATTATATATATAACATGTTAGAGTGATAACTGATATGTGGAAAAATAAAGCTAGCTATAGGATTAGGAAGTGTTGGGGAATGGGCTGCATTTTCCTATGGGGTATTCAGAGTCATCCTCACTGAAAAGATAAAGCGGTGGAAGGTTGGGCAAAGCAGGTGCCCCAGAGCAGTGTGTTCCAGGGAGAGCGAGGAGCAAGGGCAAAAACCATGAGCAGGTGTGGGGGTTGATAAAGCAGCTGGAGTGAAGTGAGGGAATCCTGGAGGGTGGAAGATAAGACACCACCCAGGGACCAGAGGAAGAAGACATTACCAGGCACTGAGCTTTTACAGTGAAGGAGATGGGGAGTCTCCAAGGGTTTGAGCACATCGGTGGCATCGTATCACTGAAGTTTTGGCATGATTGTGCTCACTACTGTGTTGACAATAGACTATAATATTGGGCTTTAGGATGGATTAATATTGACAAAGATCTCCTAAAATTGATGACAGGTATATAAGGCGAGTACACCTAAAACAATGCAAAAAGAGAAGGATTTGGAGCAAAAATAAAACTCATTTTGAATCAAACTATAACATGTGAGCATTCTATGCAAAAAGTTCCCCAGAGTTTAATTGTGCAGATATGAAAATGAGACACATCTTTGCACTTCAGAGGTTGTTCTTGCTACTCTGTTCCCTAAGACCAGTGAGTCACATTCTTCTCTTCTCTCCTTTAACTAGTAAATGGTTTGTGCTCCTTTACTTTTTGCTTAGCTTTGGAAAGGAGTTTCCACTTTTTGAAAGTTGATAGTGTTTTTTTTTTTTTTTTTTTTTTCCCCACAATTAATGCTGAGTAACGGATTTCAGACCATCTGGGCAACCTCGATTATGCTATGATTGCATATCCCATAGGCTTGTTATGATTAGGGAAGGCAAAGGGAAACACAGTACATCCCAAGTACGTGGGCTATACTTAATTTTAAAGAAAAAAAATGTTATATCATCAAATACAGCATCTGGTGGAATTCAAGATTAAGTTACAAATGGTTTTGAAGGCCAATTATTAGACAGGTGATACCCACTGAAACTAGGCTGTGGTTTTACTACCTGGTAGATTTTTACTGATTGCTCTAAATCAGTACTTATTTTACTTACCATGGGGTCTTTAACATGCATTACATTTAGATTGAGCTAAAAGGGCAGACGGTGGTTTTTTGTTTAGAGTGAAACGGAAGTACAAAGTATAGAAGTGATAAAAGGGTAATAATTACTTCCTGTATTGACATTGATTTCCCATCAGGGAAATGTAATGTGTCATATTTGATACCCAAGTACCTAGGTATTTACCTAATAACAATACTAATAACTATTATTTATTGTACCCAAAATTTTTACAAGCCTTGCATTTCTTCCTCGGACTCTATCTCCATTTACCAAACGAGTAAATTCAGGCTTCAAAAAGCTTTGGGCAACTTACTAGCATTCAAACAGACTGAGTCATAGAGCTATGATTCAAACCAAGGCCTCCTGATCCATGGCCGCCACCTGTAAACCTTACATTATGCTGAATTCATTTACATTGCTCTGCAATGTGCATTACTGTACATGTAAACTTTACAGAATGGAAAATGTTTAATCTTGTCAATTTACTCCTCTCTATCTTGACATTATATTTCTTGCATTTCCCAGTTACAGTTTGGCACAAACAACTCTCCCAGTTCCTCATGCATGGATAAAAACATAAATTATGCTGTGTTCTCCGGAGACTCCTGGTTCAAAGATACCTTGCTGCCACCAAACTGGCCTTTATCCATACAAGTCCACGTTTACATAAAGAATTTTAAAGAAGAATGGCAACCCATCTCTGTCTGGTTATTTACATTTTTTATGATTATGGAATATATTCCCAAAACTTCTATGTTCTAGAAAACATAGAAGTATAAATATTTACTTTGTATTCTTTTTAGTAGTGACTATTATCTTTAAAAAGCCCTGAATCAATGACAGGACAAGAGACATAAGCAACGCCCTTTCTACCTTCTGGGTTTTGTATATCTAAATTCAGTGGCATAATTTATTGAATATTAGTGATTTCAAAAATATATTGGATTCTATTGTTCTGTATTTCAGCTGGTAACCATAAAGCAAAAGGCTGAAATGTTCTTCCTTTTGGTAGCTGGACCTTTTAAGAGTTGATAAAAAATTTTTTTTTTTTTAATGCAGTAGTCTCAGTCCTCAAAAATCATAGAAAATCAACCTTGATTCAGAAGCCATTTAAGGGGCCTTGATATTACAAGAAATTCCATAATAAATGTATGTTTTTTAAAAAAGTAGAAAGAGCATTTGCAAGAAACCTGACAACTCCTGAAGAGAAAGTGAAAGTATTTTGTAAATTTAGCTAAAGTATAGGGTTTGACTTTTGACTTTACATTTACTGCTTATAGGGAGGGAACACCAGTCCTATTCGGTTGTAATGCTATTGTAAAGCCAACACAAGCAGGTGGAATTTAAAAGACTTCGGGAACTCTGAAGCTATGTCGTGAGTTAGTGACCACAATAACTTAGATTTCAACCTCTATTGTCTCTTAAAAATACATATTTTAAACGAAGTTTTTTTTAAATGAGGCACAGCTCAACACAGAATCTTCAGCCAAATAGGAGGAGCTTGGCCAAGAACTAAACCACACTTACTTCTATTGACTTTCACTTTCTCATCAATAGAGTTCTTATTTCTCATCACTACCATGTCATTATCATAATAAATGGTTTTAAAATATTACGTATGTTCAGTTTTCTTCCATTACATTATTTTTCATTAGAAGCATACAAAATGCATTTAAAAGGAAAACAAGCAGAAACACCAACAAACACATAAAACATTTAACCACCCAGACAATGAAGAGTACAAATTAAACATAAATTTAAGTAACTCGTTTACATAATGTACATATCCTCTCAATGTTCTATATTGTCAAGATAGGCCTCTCTTAGAATCTTTCATGGATGCAATGATAAAAACTCTTTAAAATGGCCCCAAAGAAAAATAAAACTGTCTTCTCAAGCTAGTGTTTGTGGTCTCTATAGTGATATTCTTTCTTATTTGCTTATAATTTTATTTTGTTTTGGCTTGTTTTCAGAGATGGGATCTTGCCCTGTCACCTCGGCTAGAGTGCAGTGACACAATCACAGTTCCCTGCAGCCTTGATTTCTGGGGCCCAGGTGATCCTCCCATCTCAGCCTCCCAAAGTGCTGGGATTATAGGTGTCAGCCACCATGCCCAGCCAATTTACTTATAACCTTTTTATTTATTTGTTAAATGCTGTGCTGAGTTCTGAGAATGTAGAATTGAAGAAAGAAGGATCTCTGCAGAAAAAGTTCTCAGTTTTCCAGAGATGACAAATGGTAATACAACACAACTACATGAAATGAAATAAGCATAATAAACTGAGAAAAAGAAACCTACTACGAAAGATGTATTGTGTCTTCATCTTCAGTAATACTATATGGTTTTTCATCATTTTGTGCCTTTTGAAAAGACTGTGATAGTTGGACATAGGTTAGGAACATTTACAATTAATTCTCTGCAGCATTTGAGCTATGTGTAATCATTTTTACATTCAAATATGGTTATCATTCCCTTATGAAGCTATTGATAATCACTGCAAGGTATTTCTATGGATAACAGCTCCTTCCATCTTTCTAAAAAGTCATTTGTCCAAAATGTAAAGAAGAAAAAGCACGTAAGAGATTAATGATTACTAGAGAGTGTCAGTGAGTCACAGTTTATGTGCATACAGCTCAAGTGGGGGCAGGTGTCTTGGATAATGGCCACCTCACCTTGAACCCCAAGTCCATCCAATCCCCAGGGAGGCAGTATTTCACACCTTGATGGCAGCATCCGTGGAAAATGTGATACAATTTGATTACTGCCCCTTGAACAGTATTACGGTAAAAGAATGCAGTTTATGACACTTAATTGAGAAATAGTTTAATGATTCCTACGTTCCCAAATGTCTTTTACCTTTTATTGTTATGTAGACCTCCTAGATAAGCTGTGCAGTTATGACGATTTTTCAAGAGCAGACTAAAAGCAAGAAAAAGTAAAACCAAATTGGGTTTAGGTCTTCACTAAAATGCCCAATTCACCCTCAGTTTCAGTCACTTTCATAGTACTCTTGAGTAGCAGCCGTTCCTTTTGCACACAGGTGACTTAAACTCTGAGGTGCACTCAGGAAGCTACATTATTAACTGTGGTGGGTGACTTGGCCTGTTCTGGGGAAACTAGATACAAACTCCTGGGTACTATTAGAGCCTCTGTGGGTTACCATAGTGAATTCCAACTAACAATGTGTATTAGTCTGTTTTCACGCTGCTGATAAAGACATACCCAAGATTGGGTAATTTACAAAGAAAAAGAGGTTTAATGGACTCACAGTTCCATGTGACTGGGGAGGCCTCACAATCATGGCAGCGAGCAAGGAGAGAATGAGAAGCAAACGAAAGGACTTTCTCCTTATAAAACTATCAGCTCTCACGAGACTCATTCACTACCACAGGAACAGTATGGGGGGAACTGCCCCCATGCTTCAATTATCTCCCACCAGGTCCCTCCCACAACACGTGGGAATTAAGGGAGCTACAATTCAAGATGAGATTTGGGTGGCGACACAACCAAACCATATCACAATGTGCGGCAAAAGTCATTCACCTGGTACCTTGTCTTAAAGCACAGAATCAGCACTACAGAAATCCCAAGAAGAGCGAGCCCCACCCATTGCAAAGACTACCACACTTAAATATACTCCCACCTTTCAAATACCCATGCAAAAGGAAGTGCATGATTCAGCTTGAGCTTCCTAGTTTTCTTGGATAGCAGCAGAAACCTGCTTTGCTGCATAATGGCTAAGTAGAAGAGCTGCTTCTCTTCCTAGTCTCAGTCTTGGGTAATGTTAATCCAAAATCCCAGCCGTATTCTATGTAAAGAGCATCATCATATTTCTTCACGTATGTGACACCAGCCCCATAAGCTATTTTGGGTCGAAGGGTTTGTGATTATTACACAGGATGTTATATTTTAATTGCCGAGTGATACAATTTTTATGAACAAAATAACCAGAAAATTGTTCTTGTATTATCTAAGAAACACACATGCACCTCTTAGGATATGCCTGAGATTCCATTTAAGGAGAAGAAAAGTGTGATACCCACAGTGTGCATTTGAACAGAAAGAGGAAATTGAGTGATTTTCTTCTTGAATTAATAACGCTCAATGTAGTGACTACAACTTAAGTGGAAGAGGATAGACAGTATTAGTATCCTGTACCCACAAATGACACAACTGAGGCACCTAGAGTTGACAGAAACAATCCAGACAAATAAATACTTTCAGGACTGAGGTTTGAATGCAAATCCAGTGTTCACACTTCCTGACCTGCAGGGGCTGCCCCAATCGTTTTATACTTTAAATCCTGTTAGAACTTGAATGCGCACACATGCACATGCACACACACACAGACACACAAAGGGCTTAACAAGTAAGTTTTGTTCTTCAGTTCAATTAGAATGTTGTCAACCTTATAAAATAAAACTTCACATTAAACTGGTTAAATGATAAGCCAAAGAGCCTTGTTATTTTATGTGTCAGTAAGTCTCAGGTAGAGCAGATCCAGGACGAAATAATTCAGTAGATTGAAGATGTCCGTCAAGGACCAATCACTATCCTCTTGCTGCTCTTCCATCCTCACCCTACTGGCCGTGTCCTTGGCCTGTCCCCTTTAGCACTGAAACACAGCTGCTAAGGGTCCAGGCATCACAAGCAGACACAGCAATGACCAATGGGGGGGCAGGGGAGGCTTCTCTTGAGATGCCTTCTCTTACTTACCCACACATCCTTCCTAAAAACTCCTTAGCACACTTCCTCACACTTCACGTGGGCCACAATTGTACACATCATTTCCTAAACAGAGCACAGATGAGAAAAACGGAATTAATTTTGCTTGTAAGGAGTAAAAAAGAAGTAGGGGATGGTTGATGTATTTAACCAACAATATCTGCTATATTCTTTCAATTTCTAATGTAGTTAGCCTAGGCACAGTTATATTAATTATGAAAGGGTTAAAAAAGAGATGTTAATGAGATTAATTAGAATGAGAGTTCAGTCTTAAATTTAAAATTTAAATGAGGATGGAGACAAAGATATTAAGGATAAAATTAATCCATTAATATACAAATACACACAAATACCCACATAAGTAAATTTGTCAAATATACAATTAAAAACAATATTTTAAACATACAGGTAAAACATGCTGAATATCAAACTAGTCTATTGGGATGACTTGAATTAAAAAATTCTATTTTCTAACAGATACAAATGGTAGGAAAGTTATTTTGTGGTTTCGTTTGTTTGTTTATATTTGGGCTATCTCCTGTGAGATTTCTTGAGACACCTGCTCACTAGAACTTTCAAAGACCAAGGAATACAAAAAGCAGTATTTAATGTCCAGGTGAATGATCATATTTTCTCATTGTATTTTCTTTACCAAGCTTCATCATATCAATTTAGGATGCAAGAAGACATCAGACGCTGCTCTCAAAATCACCAGCAGTGAAAGAGATAGAAGATACAGAAAGAACAAGTAATGGCCTGGCTTCTAAAAACAGAAAGAGAAGATTTATAGCTGCTATAAAGCCAGCGTGACTCAGGGTCAAGTTCATTCTGCATCCATCCCTCACTTGCTCTTGTCACAGGAGAATGAGCCCAGGACCACTTTTGCCAGCAATCTCATCTGCAGCATTCCAGGAGCCCCTGCCAGACCTGGCAAGGGTACTGAGAGGCAGCCTCCTTTTTTCAAGAAGCAGAGCTCTGGACAGAATCAGGCCAACTCCACAGGTCACACATGAGCTGCTCTTGTCTGCCAACGAGCTGCTTGATTGGTGCTTAGAAGGTACTGGCTCTTCCTGCCCCAGTGATGGGTCTCTACAAGCCATCTCTCACCTCATCTGAAACGTGGGTGCTTCCTCAAATTCCTCACAAGAAAACATTGATACTTAGTGTTCTATATCTATACCCGGTCTTGGAAATTAATATCCCAGTTTGACTCGCCTGCAGAACAGCTTTCACCAATCATTGCCAATCTCAGCACATCACCACCTCTTCCTATAACTCCAGGAGGTTCACATAAACATAAGAAAATCAAGTTTTATGCTACTAATCCAGACTAAATCATTTCTCCCTCTGGGAAAGTAAGCAAGCAGAATTGGTCTAAATGAACTACAAAAAATCTTCCGTTGTGAAAGAAAAACATACATACACATGCACCACATTGATATAGAGATAGCAAAGTCTCTGCTCCTACTACTAATATAGCCTATCTTTTCACAGGTCATTGAAATTTTACTTTAAAATATGTGTGTTGGGGGTCAATGGATAGTCACACTTATCAAAGTACTGAAATTCATTTTAGGGAAAATAAAATCTCCGTAGTTAGATATTTTTTCAGGGTCTGGTTCTCAGACCCTTGGTTAGACTGGGATGAGGACTGAGATACTATGAGCAAATCCTTCATATTCCTAAAGCCACTGAGGGCTTTTCCCAGGAGGACCCCACAAAAAGCTCCAGCCCTTGGCCAGGCGCAGTTTTAAGTCCAGCCCTTATAACAAGCTGCCTGGGATCCAGGGCATTGAAATAGCAAAAGACTGACAGAGCTGGTAGCCTGCTGGCAGTGGAGCAGGAAGGTTAACACCTTCACCTGCCTCTAGACTTGGTGGTATTGGTGGGGACAGTCTCCTTGCATAACGATCCACAGGGGGCTACTCCAGAGATCACAGGCATCACCTATCTGACCACAGACTTTAGACCTAAAACCAAGCACCAGAAAGAACTGGGTCTTGGGAAATGGGGCAGTCACCTGGGAGGGAGTCTGTCCCTTTGGAGTCCTCATTTCTATAGAGAGATACATAGGCCTATTTAGATAGAGTTGTTTCGGAAACCTGGGAGATAGATTTAATGATCTCTGGAGCTTCCGTTCAGTTTTCTTTTATTTCTTTTCTTTTTTTTTGAGATGGAGTCTCACTCTGTCACCCATGGGGTGCAATGGCGCAATCTCAGTTCACTGCAACCTCCACCTCTGAGTTCAAGAGATTCTCCTGCCTCAGCCTCCCAGGTAGCTGGGAGTACAGGCATGCATCACCACCCCTGGCTAATTTGGTCTCCTGGCCTCAAAGGATCCGCCTGCCTCGGCCTCTCAAAGTGCTGGGATTACAAGTGTGAGCCACTTCATCCGGCTAATATTCTAATGATTCTAATGAGTACCTATCATAGGAGAAACTAGGTATATGCCCAAAAGATAGAAAATCAGTCTAATGAAGGGATATGTGTACTCCCACGTTTATTGCAGCACTATTCACAATAACCAAGATTTGGAAGCAACCCAGGTGTCCATCAACAGACGAATGGATAAAGAAAATGTCGTGTATACACAGAATGGAGTACAATTCAGTCATAAAAAAATGAGATTCTGCCATTTGAAACCATAACTTATTTTATTTTTATTTTTTCAGACGGAGCTTCACTCTTGTTACCCAGGCTGGAGTGCAGTGGCATGATCTTGGCTCACTGCAACATCTGTTTCCTGGGTTCAAGCGATTCTCCTGCCTCACCTTCCCAAATAGCTGGGATTACAGGCACCCACCACCACACCTAGTTAATTTTTGTATTTTTAGTAGAGACAGCATTTCACCATGTTGGCCAGGCTGGTCTCAAACTCCTGACCTCAGGTGATCCACTGGCATCAGCCTCCCAAAGTGCTGGGATTACAGGTGTGAGCCACTGTGCCAAGGTTTACTTTTTAAAGAAAATCATATCATTTGGTTGAAAGCATATTGGTCTTTCTAAATGACAGTTATTTAGCTTGGCATGCTTTCTATCAACATCCCAGTCATATCTAAAAATATCTAAAAAAAAAAAAGAAAAAGAAAAAAAGAAAAAACCTTCTACTTCCATCCTTCAATAAAGCAGTAAATTCATAATAATATAAAGACTCCAAATTACTCGACAAAAATTTGCTGAAATTGAAAGGAAATTTTATCAGACACAAGATGAATAAAATTGAATTGGAAGAAAAACTGACTGTTTTCACATGAAAAAGAAGAGTCCTGCCTGAATAAAAGAGGGACTATACATACATCATATTCATGCCATTTTAACTACTCCCTAAGAAAAGCAAAATGGCCACCAATTTCAAAATTGTACAACCATTATTTTACTTTAAGGTAGTATTTCTTTGAAATAACAAGAAATCTGTATGTCTCTTCTCCACTTCCCCCTCTTCCCAAATGCTACACTAGTACATCTGTTTGGGACTCTATTTCCAAGGGAAAGTGTTCAGAATAGGGATGGAGAATGCATACAGCAGTGGTTGACTTAGTCATCATACCCTACAAAATGCATCGATAATTAAAACACAGTCAGTATCTTTAGAAAAAGTATTTCAAAGTCATTAGACAAAGATATATGTTCTATAGACTAACGCAACAGGAGCATCTCTTACCTCAGTGCAGCGTAGCTGTGACAGATGAAAGTTTACCATGTACAGAGTCCTCAACTGATAGCTTGTTCTTTACTATCTCGGGAGTAGAAACAAGAGCATTCTATACACCCTGTCAGTTTGCAAACACTAAGTGATGTATCTCTCTTTAACTAAGGACAAGAATAAAAAGGAAAAACAACTAAATGGAGCCCAAAGGTAGAAGGACTTCAGAATAAAATAAAAGAAAAACCTCATAAAAACCCAGGACATGACAGGTACAGTGGCTTACACCTGTAATTCCAGAACTTTGAGAGGCCAAGGCAGGCTGATTGCTTGAACCCAAGAGTTTGAGCCAGCCCAGGCAACATAGCAAGACCCCGTCTCTACAAAATATATAAAAATTAGCTGGGCATGGTGGTGCACACCTTTAGTCCCAGCTACTTGGGAGGCTGAGGTGGGAGGATTACCTGAACCCAGTAGGTAGAGATTGCAGTGAGTCGAGATCATGCCACTGCACTCCAGCTTGGGTAAGAGAGTGAGACTTTGTCTCAAAAAAAAAAAAAAAAACTAAAAAACAAAAAACACTCAAGTCAGACAAAAATATGCTTCTGAAAAAGATATAATCCAGGAATCAGAAGATAATCCTTAATAGGATGCAAGAATTGTCTTCTATAAGGCAAAAGTTGAAATCCATAAGTAAGCAGACAGACTCATGTTAACAAATAAAGTGAAACCAGTAGACAAAAAAGAATTAGCAACAAAGGCAACAAGCTAAATCCAAACAAAACAATACACGCACGCGCGCACACACACACACACACACACACACACACACACACACACACACACATACACACAAATCCAGAAGAGACAGGGGAAGGATTGTGTGGCAACTAAAAGTACGATGGCAAAATGAAAATCTGCATTGTAGACTTTTAAAAGCAGAAATGACATGCAGACATTTTGAATCAGTAATTTCAAATCAAACTTGATAAGCTTGTCTAAAATAAGGAGGAAAAGGACAATGGTGAGAGGACAGATAGATATAGAAGCTAAGAATTACAGCTATTTCCAAGGATGAAAAAAAATGAGTAGGGGAATCACTAGCAAGAGAAACACTAACCAAATCCATAATTAATTAGCATTTTCTGAAACTCAAACCTAAACACCTTAAAATGGAAATTAAACAGGTTCCACCTGTGTTGAATAATATTAGCGGAAATGAATCCACAGATGCATAAATTCTGACAAAATCTTGAATTACAAAGAAGAATGCCATTCCACAAAAGATTCTGCTGCTAGCAATCAGAATTTCAGATCGAGTGCTTGGAAATAGATAAAATCCTCAAGAAGATGGATATTGCCAACATCACTCTTCTTAGGAGCTGCAAAGTGTCACCTTGGACCCATATTTCCACTTGTTCTTCTTAGATCATACAAATTAGCACATTTCAACACAACAACCAATTTTCTATTTCCTTTCACCTCCATACACTTGACTTTGGGTCTATGACAAACCTCTCTCCAACAATTTTGAGTTGATAAGCAACCTCCAGATAGAGCTCTTCACTTTGGTTTTCTTTTATTTGGATTTGGTTTTCAAACATCAAAACATCATGGGTTCAAAGTTTCCCTTGTGTGTCAAAGGTCACAAGATCCAGGATGCAATAGTGGGATTTTCCTCAGACTGTTACTAATTAGCTGGAGACCACATGTTTCAGGGAAATAAAAACCAGAAAGAGCAGGAATTTATATTTAGCTTCAGGCAGTGAAGCATTGGATACATTAGGTAGTATCCTCTCTAAGAGGTATAGCATGAAATACAGCTCAGTATGGATAATGACTCTGTCAAGTTTTATTCTATTTGAAACAAATAGATTCTGAGTTTTAGTAGGAGAAAGGAGGGAAGCAATTATTTCTAAAAATTATAAATAGAATTCATCACCAAAGCATAAGAAATTTACACATACAATGTAATGAAAATTAGGCAAAAGGAATTATTAAATGGTAAAAATGATTAAACTTTGCTGAAGTTTGAATGATATCAAGAATGATGAAACATTGTTGAATCCAGTGATTACGAAGCCACTAACAACCATCTAAATGTGTAGTTTTTACACAAAGGAGGTGGTGGTGGTGGTTGGAGATGAAGCTATTTTGCAAGAAGTATCAGATACAAACTTCTCCATTATGATATTTAATACTAAAAAATAGGTGATAAGTAGGCTGTAGCCTAAAGGGATATCAGAGAAAAAAAAATCAGAACCAAGCAAATATTTGGTGTGTGTATGGTTAAGAAGTCTATGGAAAGGGAAGGTTTAAATAAGATTGTGACTTTTTTTTTTTTTTTTTGAGACAGTCTTGCTCTGTCACCCAGGTTGGAGTGCAATGATGTGATCTCGGCTCACTGCAACCTCCACCTCCCAGGTTCAAGCAATTCTCCTGCAGGTCTCAGCCTCCTGAGTAGCTGGAATTACAGGTGCCTGCCACCACGCCCAGTTAATTTTTTTGTGTTTTTAGTAAAAACAGGATTTCACCATGTTGGCCAGGCTGGTCTCCAACTCCTGACCACAGGTGATCAACCTGCCTCGGTCTCCCAAAGTGCCTGGATTATAGGCATGAGCCACCATGCCTGGCCCAAGATTGTGACTAATTATGGAATAAGGCACCATATGATTAATGAAGATATGCAAATTAAAAGAACAAATGAAGGAACGTGGTTTTAGCAAGGAAAGAAGACTGTTTCTTAAAAAATAGGGACAAAGGAAGATGAGACGGATGAAAATACAGACAATGTTGAAAATAAAAGATCTGAGGAAGTTCTCATCAAGTTAGTCACAGACCTTTCACCCTTTCATTAACATTGAATATTAATCCATCCATGTGCTGAAAGTGAGGAGACATGGATTAGATAGCAACCTTAAAAACGTGGAAAAGGTTTAAATGGTCACAGATAAAAAAAGTCAACTAGAAGTGAATATGAAATCAACAAGAGATGAATTGTGACCTTCCTGGAATTGCACAGAATTAATCTTCCTTGAGTCAAATTAATATGATTTTATGGCATTATCCAGACTTGGAAAACCATAAGGAAGAGGAGATAAAGTGCAATAGGGGTTGCCTGGGAATATAAAACATGGGATTGATAAGGCGAGGACAGAAATTTCTGAGGAAAGTTTTGTTGGCTTTTTTATGAGAATTAGTATTTTTGTGACATGACTTGATTAGCCACATGGTCCTGACTGATAAGGCAGGTAAGTGAAGCTAAAACAAGAGACATGTAGGGAAGACCTCAGGAGACTAGAAAGCACAATGGGAGCAGCAGATACAGTCAGTATCCAACAAATATCCACTGGGTTCTGTGCATTTTTTGAGACAGAGTCTCACTCTGTTACCCAGGCTGGAGTGCAGTGGTGCGATCTCGGCTCATTGCATGCTCTGCCTCCCAGGTTCTGGCCATTCTTCTGCCTCAGCCTCCTGTGTAGCTGGGACTACAGGCGCCCGCCACCACGCCCGGCTAATTTTTTTTTTTTTGTATTTTTAGTAGAGACGGGGTCTCACTGTGTTAGCCAGGATAGTCTCAATCTCCTGACCTCATGATCTGCCCACCTCGGCCTCCCAAAGTGCTGGGATTACAGGTGTGAGCCACCATGCCCGGCCGATTCTGTGCATTTCTAAGCCTCCATGGCAGCTTTTTGGAGGCCAGGTGATTCATTCACTTCAAAAAACTGGGAACAGAAACGAAGGGCATCTTTGCAGTGTGAGGCAGAAAAAGGTAGCTGTGTCTTCTCCATCCCAATCTTCCACTCTTGAAGTGTTTTTGGAAGCCATGTATGGGTTGAAACAACAATATTACAAGGTAGAAGGAGCCTGGATCCCAGATGGAGACCCTGCCAACCCACACTGGATTTGTGTGAATGAGAAATGAGCTTCTGTTGTGTTAAACCGAGACTTAATTACTCTGAAAATGAATAGAATGCCTAGCATGTGTAATGGGGTGGAAAATACAAATGGAAAGGAGGTCATTCTCTGAGAGGGGATTTTCACATTCTGAGACGTTCTAAGTGGGCCAGTCTCTGATAATGATGAGACCTAAGATGTGGCCACACTTGGGACTGGTTCATGAAGAGAGACAACAGAGATGAAAAGACCTAAGAAAATAAAGGAACATTGACCCCAGAATGCTATAAACATGTCAAAGATGAGTTTAATAGTTACGATTAAGGGAAAGACCAACGGCTTTGAAGGTACAAAGCAAGGTTAGATACTGTCCTCAAGGTTGGAAGAATGCAGTATCAATTCATGGTATAATCTTCAGAAAAAAAAAAAAAGGTAGGGAAATTGTCTGGAAGTTACCATGGAGCCCAAATATGTCAATTCCTAGTCTTGTCCAGTGCCTTCAAGGTAGGAATGGAAGGGACTATATCAGAGAGAACAAAAAGAAGTGGCAGTAGCATTAATGTTGGAAGCCTTTCAGCATTCTGATACCAAAGACCTCTGCCCATTGGGATTTAGTTGTGTAACCGGTATCTCATGAAAAGTGAGTTTCTTCCAATGCCCAGAAAAGGCCTGCACAGCTTTGAAAATACCCTAGACTAACAGGCATTCCCTTAAGTGGCCCGTCTTTGTTTTTGTAGACATAATGCCTTGAGATCTAATATGGTTTGGTTATGTCCCTACCCAAATCTCACTTTGAACTGTAATAATACCCACATGTCAAGGGCGGAGCCAAGTGGAAATAATTGATTCAAGGGGGCAGTTTCCCCCATACTGCTCCTATGATAGTGAATAAATCTCATGAGGTCTGATGGTTTTGTAAATGGGAGTTCTCCTGCACAAGCTCTCTTGCCTGCTGCCATGTAAGAAGTACCTTTGCCCCTCTTTCACCTTCCACCATGACTGTGAGTCCTCCCCAGCCATGTGGAATTGTGAGTCCATTAAATGTCTTTTTCTTTATAAATTATGCCATCTTGGGTAGGTCTTTATTAGCAGCATGAGAACGGACTAATACAAGATCCTAAGTTGCATTCTAGTCCCTATGAAAAAGCCTCTTCACTTGCCTTATTGTAGTCCTAATTGCCTGGGCTACACAACAATATGTTTTGTGTATGTTTGAATCTTTTGTGATGAGAACAAGGCAGCAACACTAAGAAAAAGAAAATAAAAAAATAAATTTAAAAAGATATACATTCTCAAGTAGCATTCATTGGGATGTGTTCCTACATTTCCTCCTCAATCAGAAACCTATTCCTACATTGGGAAGGTTTCATTGTTGCTAATGCAGTTTGATCAGTGAATTAGCAGAGAAGAAAATAGGTAAGGCAGAGTATCTAAAGCAGGGTTTCTTCTTGGCCCGAGGTCTATGAACCGTTTCAAATTGACTCGGGACCCTGTACATTGGGGTCATTATTATCTTTTCCTGAGGAGAATTCCCATAGCTCTCACCTGAGATTTAAGAGGATCCCTGGCCTGTAAGTCGTTGAAAACAATCTGAGAGAAGCACTTTCGTCCACAGATTACGATCATTAAATCATGGTCTAAAAAGATATCTAAGACACAGTTGATAATTTTTCTTTTTCCCAAAGTAAATATAATTCATTGATTATAGAGGAAGAAGTCACATGGGAGTCTCTGGTTCGGGATTTCTCCCTGCATGGATAACCCACTGCCATTCCTTACTCTTTCTTCATACGCTCTGCTCTCTATACCTGGGCACTGATATGGTTTGGCTGTGTCCCCACCCAAATCTCATCTGAAATTGTAGCCCCTATAATTCCCATGTGTTTTGGGAAGAACCCAGTGGGAGGTAATTGAATCATGGGGGTGAGTCTTTCCCACGTTGTTCTCATGAGATGGTTTTATAAAGGGGGGTTCCCCTGTACAAACTCTCCCTTGCCTGCTGCCATGTAAGGTGTGACTTTGCTCCTCATGCACCTTCAGCCATGATCGTGAGGCCTCACCAGTCATGTGGAACTGTGAGTCAATGAAGTCTCTTTCCTTTATAAATTACCCAGTCTTGAATATGCCTTTATTAGTATCATGAGAACAGATGAATATAGGCACTGTTTTATTGTTCTAAAATATACTCTCTCATCTCTGGTGATACTCCTCTGACTGGAGCAACTTCACTGGCACACATGATAAGTTTTATAAACACTGATAAAGTAAAAATATTACAAAATGAGGAGGCAGCGGGAAGAGTGGGAGGAGATTAAGAATGTTAATCTCCTATGACATAGCACCAAGTCAACTGGAGTTCCAAAATGAAAAGATATACATTTTTAACTCGAATATTTTCATACCTTTTTCTTAATATTAGATCAGTGTTCACATCCTTGGCTGCCCATTGGAATCACCTGAGAGATTTCAGGAATACTAATACCCGAGTCCCATCCAGTGAGATTCTGATTTAATCGCTCTTGGGTGCAGACTGGGTTTTAAAGCATTCTCTGCTGATTCCAGTGTGCAGTCAAGGCTGAAAACTACTGCCTAAGAGGAATATACTAAGAACTGATGTCACTGGTGTTTATGAAACAGGTATCCATAGCCTGGAGGTTAATTAAGCTTTATTTCAGTTTTTCTTCTCTTACACTCACAGAAAATTAAAGGTAATATATAAAGATACCTCCTGCATAGTAAAGTTCCCTCTCTCTTTATAGATGCATCCACCCAACCATCTCTTTGTATGTATGCAGGGCAAGTTGTCAGGATGCACGTGAAATAGTAATGCTGAAATTTGGGGAAATCAGGTTTTGTCTGCCTTGATTTCTCCTTCTCTGTTTGGAATTTGTATAATGAACACAAGTCACAATTTTTTGAAAACAATAAAATAATTGCTCGTAGAAACAAATTTTTAAAATAAAGCTTATGAAAATAAAAATAAGTTAGGCAAATTAAAATGTCAAAATAAAATTGAAGATTCCATGCATATTTCTAGCTCATAAGACAGCTTAGTTCCTAAAAATAGAAATGAACATTTTTACCTGCCGGGACTTATTTTATGGCTACTGGCAGATCTGTTTTCTGTTATCTTTTTACTGGAGGTGAGGGTGATGGGACAAACATTAAGTTTACTCTGTCAAAGAATGAATAATGTTGATTTTCACATGTGTGGACAGAAAACTCAGGAGTGCTAACTAAAATAACAATAATAAAAACAGCATTTTATAATTACTAGAAGAAAATCTAGTGAAGTTGTGCCATCTGATTAGAGGAACAAAAAAGACTGTCACTGGCTAGAAATGTTCAAATTTATCCTTGAAATAACTGAGTTGTTCCTACTCTCCCTTTCCCAAGTTTAAATTTGGTGCACACTTCTAGAAAGAAAAATAAATCCATCTCACAGTCCTGACCTAAAGTCCAATATAGTTTCATACACACATACACACACACACAGAGAGAGAGAGATTTACATATACATGTATATTTACATATATATTTATATTATGCCCATGGAAATAATACGTGGAGTTGTGAATAAAAATGTCCAGAGATTTATCTATGAGAGAGTCTATACAGTAGAGAGATGACTTAATAGGCTAAAAAGTTGACTTTTTTAGCCTTAGCACTACTGACATTTTAAGCCAAATAATTCTTTGTTGTGGGAACTATCCTTTACTTTATAGGATGTTTAACAGCATCCCTGACCTTGCCCCACTAGATGCCAATAGCAACCTCCTCCTCCTCTCCACAATTGTGACAACCAAAAAGTCACATACATTGCCAAATGTTACCTGGGGAGCAAAATTGCCCTCTATTCAGAACCACTGGGCTAAATTATAATGTGAAAAAAATCTTAAAGAATATAGGGTGGTTGCTAGGGTGTTAGAAAGAATGAGAAAAATTAAGATGGACTTTCCAGAATCGAAATACAGCTTATGAGAAATTCAATACATTTCACTTGTGTGGTAAATAATCAATACCCTGTGGGTACATATTATTATTTATATTTTCAAATATTTTCCACAGTGTTGGTCATATTGTCCATGATGAATAGTTACATATTGACAAAACAGACAAGAATATTGATTAAAGATCACATCCAGCAAATTCTCTGAGAAACCATGCTGTATAGGCTTCTAGGGCATGAGACTGTTAAGATTTTTACCCTCTCCCTGCTTCCTCCCGGTGAAGATAATTTACTATGACTTAGATTCCAAGGCCTTAATTGAGCCTGAAATTCTAGTTATCTAGCCACCGTGGTGTAAATGGTCACACATCTGGATGTAATTGTCTCTCCAAGGCCTTTCTCTTGCACCAATGATGTCGAAGTGCGACCAGTATCTCTTAGCTGTCCACTTGACCCTACTGCAGCCTACATTCTCTTCCATCCATCACATGTTCTGTAGTGAAGGGATTCAAGTTTGAGCTTAACAAGATGAAAAGTCTCTAAGACCATATTCTACAATCCACCTTAGCAGATACCATGAACTGGAATTCAGACAACACTCTTGGCTAATAGCAAAGTAGTACTCACCCACTTGGTAGTGTCCTTCATTTGTATCCATATACTTGAAAAGTGGTGGTGATCGGTGGCTGTGGTTTAAGACAGAGTTCTGGTATACTAATGAGTCCTGCCAAAATGCCACATTAGTGTCATTCTAAGAACCCCTTAAGGCTTTCCTTTAACCCCTATTTCATGGCAAGAGTGAACTACTATGTCTTAGACAATAGTTTGAGATTACATTGACATATTCATTAAAAAACAAATGTGTGTCATCTATGGAACATGGTAACATGTTTTAAATCAAGATTGAAACAAATTAGATTCTGTCAATGTCATGATCACATAAGCATCTTCCTTGGAAGAATGAAGTCAAGAAGCACAAGCCATCAAGTGTCCTTCTGTGCAATGAGTTCTTGGGGCCAACGAGCTCCCTCTGGAGGCAGGGATGACCCAGACTGATTTTGGTGATACAGACAAAGCCAGCTTGAAAAAATAAATAAATAAACTTGCAGGTGAACTTTCTCAATTATAATTTAGGCAGTGATTGGACCAGGCACACCTCCACACAGACTTTCATCTCTACTCACACTGGTAAGAAGGGAAAGGGGCATGCATAGTTTCTGGGTGGCCAAGGGTGCCCTCCGCCTGTCTGCTGGCAGCTAACAGATGTGAAGCAGAGGGCTGTCAAGGAGTCCTTGTCTTTCTCCCCAGCTCCCTCTTCATCTTTGTGCCTTTTCTTTTGGGTTTCCTTTGCTTCCTTTTCCACAAAGTCTGAGGTTAAGTTCCAGTGTATCAGGACCTCTTCTCACCTTCATGCTCTCAGTTCCTTACTACATGAAGACTCTGGCCACAGACAGTACCCCATGTCAAAGTGAAACTACACAGATGCACAAATGCTAATCCCTGGCAAATCAATGTAGTTGAAACTTGAAATGATCTTTTTGCTGTAATTCAAAAGTAGTTTCTATCAGCTTATTGCATTTCCTTACCCTTAATTTATTGCTATCACTTCCAGGGTATTATTTTGTTTTGCTGCTTTTGCTCTGACAGCCAGATAGGTAGGAAGAAAACACAAATTACAAAATGTTCTGTCATATTAAAGCAATAGGATTCACCTTTCAAAGTTACTTCAAAGCTTCCTCCTTGCATAAACAAATTAAAGAGAATACAACGCTTTTAGTTGGCCATGTTGGTTTTTTTTTAATCTCCTATTAATTAAAAAGTATAAATGGTGAGTTGATCAAAGTAGAGACATCTAGTCTTGCCAAGAACATATATTTGTGCTACTTGACTCTGGAAATTTAAATAAAGGATTCCTTTCCAAACTCAAGGTTGAAGTTCTAAGACCAGAATCAATAAGAATGCTAAAAGGGAAGCCAAACTGGCAGCTAGGTAACTGAACAAGGAAAACTGAAAACTTGCAAACTCACTTCTTGGGTAGGTATGATTTCCCAATTTCAGTAGAGTTAAATATAAGTTGACACCATTCTCTATCAGGGCTGGTGAGGGGGCGGTGGAGTAAAAGGTATGTTATGGTAGAATTACCTAGATTTTTTCTAACTCCTAAAAATAAAGTGTTTTTCTGAAAAAAGACTTTGGATAAATAACTCATGTCTTTATCAACAGAAAAATTTATCTTTAAGAAAGAAGGTTCAGTAAGAGTGAAAAATATTGTGGTCCAGCAAATGACATACAGGTCTGCGGGGTAACTGTGGCTCCTGGGGTTTTATAGCTATTTATATGGAAAACGGACATTTTCTGATTTCTTGGGAATTTAAGGTATCTCTGTGGGTTTTATTTTCTCCTTTTTTATACATCTTTTTTCCTTCAAATGTTATTATATTGACTTGGCCCAGACTATAGGAGACATTTAAAATACCATGTGAAAGAGGACTGTTGCAAATGTGAAGTCGGCCATTGGAGGAGAGTAAGGGACTAATGGTTAGCACACACAGCAGCTTTCAGGTGGAGGGAAGGATTGGAGATCCTCTGTATATTGGAAGGAGCAAGTCAGTGGCTTCTTATAGAGAGCTCCATAGTCATAGGAGTGCACATGTTTGAAAGCCAAGTGTCTTCTTAGCATGCTGCATCTATGCCTCTAGTGTTAAAGCATGCATTTCCCTGAACACAATCCACACACTGAAGCCGAACATATAAATGTCATAAGGCATAAATAAACAGCAAGGATTCAATACCCCACAGGGGTGACATGACCTGAGATGATACAGGGACCACATGTCCATGTGTTAAATAAAGAAACTGCCTTGAGGATTTACCACCATCTCCTATGGGTGAGCAGTGTGAATGGATGCTTCCGTATTTGTGTCCCACTTTCATATTTTCTATCTTGATGGTACCTTTGTGGATAAATACAGTAAATAAGAGAATGGCCTACTCATTTATCTGTAGAAAATCACAAGGGCAGACAAGTTTGACTACATGTGCTGGCAAGTGTGCGTGATTACACAAGAGAAGGCCAAACTTCAGTGGGCTCTGTGTGTGACTGCTTAATTTCTCTAAGAAAAACTGTCTTATTCTCAGACATACATGCATTAGACCTCAGGGTAACAGTCTTCCTCTTAGCACTTCAGTTTGGTGATTGTCAAGAAAAAGAAGCATTCCTGGACCATGAAGCCACTTATGTAGAATAGAAGTAGGCAATAGCTAAGAACACTTAGGAGAATCCTTGGCCTGAACTTCTTCCTGAGGTCCTGATGAGAACTTTTGATTTGTTACAGAGAACTGGCTTTCCACAACTGTCAGAGCTGGAAAAGCAGTCCCTGTAAGGTTCTTATCTCTGGGTCCTGGGCTGGAGATTGAGGTTGGGCAGGCAGTTGGGAAAGAGATTATGGGTATATATTGGGGGAGATCAAAGTTAAGTAAAAACTCATAAGCATGATCTGGAACCTCACGAAAGGGGACTGAAACTCAGGCCAGTTCTTGTTGCCTCTGACCTTAGTGATGAGGTTTTCCTCTAGAAGCCAGGTCTCTTCATTACAAAGCCGAATGGACAGGCTTAGCCTAGGAGTAGGACAACGAAAGGAGAGTCCATGGGAAGGTTGAGTCATTGCAGGTGTGGCTGCTGTTCCATACCCACGGGGCAGGTCAGCAGATCAGCAACCACGTATAGACACACTGCATTCTATGGAGCTTTACAGATACTGCATTTTCTGTACAAATGGAAGGTTTGTGGCAACTCTGCATCAAGCACCTCTGTTGGCGTCATTTTTCCAATAACATGTGCTCACCTCATGTCTATGCATCCCATTTTGGTAATCTTGACAATGGCTTAAACTTTTTCATTGTTATTGTATCTGTTATGGTGATCTGGGATCAGTGATCTGTGATGTTGTTCTTGTTATGTTTACAGGCACCACAACCACTCCCATATAAGAGGGCAAACTTAATTGATTAATGTTGTATGTGTTCTGACTACTCCAAAAACCAGCGGTTCCCCCATCTCTCTCCCTCTTCTTAGGCCTCCCTACTCCCTGAAATACAACAATATTGACATTAGGTCAGTTAATAACCCTACAATGGCCTCTAAGCGTCCAAGTGAAAGGAAGGGTCACACATCACTCACTTTAACCCATTTCCTACTTAGAAAAAAAAGAAAAAAAAAGTATAGCTCATTGCCAGTGTTCTTTTATAAGGACAAATGGGAAATCAAAGGATAGCAACTATTAAGCTTAGAGAAGAAGGCACGTTAAAAGCTGGAAACCATCACTCTCAGCAAACTATCACAAGAACAGAAAGCCAAATACCACATGTTCTCACTCATAGGTGGAAACTGAACAATGAGATGACTTGGACACAGGAAGGGGAACATCACACACCAGGTCCTATTGTAGGGAGGGGGAAGGGGTGAGGGATAGCATTAGGAGATATACCTAATGTAAATGACAAGTTAATGGGTGCAGCACACCAACATGGCACATGTATACATATGTGACAAACCTGCACATTGTGCACATGTACCCTAGAACTTAAAGTATAATAATAAAAAAAGAAATCCTAAAGCATGAAAAAAAAAAAAAGCTGAGATAAGTCAAAAGCTAGGCTTCTTGTGTCAAAGAGCCAAGTTGTGAATGCAAAAGAAAAGTCCTCAAGGAAATTCAAAGTGCTACTCCAGCGAACAGACAAATGAAAAGAAAGCGAAACAGCCTTATTGCCGACATGGAGAAATTTTGAGTGCTCTGGCTGGAAGATCAAACCAGCCAAAACATTTCCCTTAAGCCAAAGCCTAATCCATAGCAAATCTCCAACTCTCTTCAATTCTATGAAAGCTGAAAGACATGAGGAAGCTGCAGAAGACAAGTGTGAACCTAGCAGAAGTTGGTTCATCAGGTTTAAGGAAACAAGACATCTCCATAACATTAAAGCGTAAGGTAAAGCAGCAAGCGCTGACAAAGAAGCTGCAGAAGTTGTCCAGAAAATCTAGCTATGATCATTGATGAAGTGGCTACACTAAGATGTACACTACATGTAGATGAAACAGCCTTATGTTGGAAGAAGATGTCATCTAGGACTTCCATAGCTAGAGAGACATCAATCCCTGGCCTTAAAGCTTCAAAGGACAAGCTGACTCTCTTGTTAGGGGCTAAATACAGCTAGTAACTTTAGGTTGAAGAGAATGCTCCTTTACTATTCTGAAAATCCTAGGGCTCTTAAAAATTGTGCTGAAGCTACTCTTCCTGTGCTTCATAGGAACAACAAAGCCTGGATGACAGCACATCTGTTTGCAGCATGGCTTACTGAATATTTTAAGCCCACTGTTGAGACCTATTGCTCAGAAATAAAGATTATTTTTTAAAATTACTGCATATTGACCATGCACCTGATCACTCAAGAGCTCTGATGGAAATGCATAAGAAAAAGAGAACTAAAATTAGAAGTGGATCTGAAGATGTGACTGAATTACTGTAATCTCATGATCAAACTTTAACAAGTGAGGAGTTGTACTTATGGATGAGCAGAAAAAAGGTGATTTCTTAAGACCTACTCTACTCTTGATGAGATGCTGTGAACACTGTTGAAACAACAGAGGATTTAGAATATTACATAACTTTGTTGATAAAGCAGCAGCAGGATTTGAGAGGATTGACTCCAATTTTGAAGCATTCCTACCATGGGTAAAATGCTATTAAACAGCATCACATGCTATGGAGAAATCTTCTGAGAAAGGAAGAGTCCATTGATAAAACAACTTTTATTGTTGTCATATTTTAAGAAATTGCCAGGCCGGGTGTGGTGGCTCACGCCTGTAATCTCAGCACTTTGTGAGGATGAGGTGGGCGAATCATGAGGTCAGGAGTTCGAGACCAGCCTGGCCAACATGGTGAAATCCTGTCTGTACTAAAAATACAAAAAATTAGCTGGGCATGGTGGTGTGCGCCTGTAATACCAGCTACCTGGGAGGCTGAGGCAGGAAAATTGCTTGAACCCAGGAGGCAGAGGTTGCAATGAGCTGAGATCACACCACTGCACTCCAGCCCAGGCAACAGCATGAGATTCCTTCTCAAAAAAAGAAAAGAAAAGAAATTGGCACAGCCACCCCAACCTTCAGCAGTCAGCAATGATCAACACTGAGGCAAGTCCCTCCACCAGCAACAAAATGGTGACTCACTCAAGGTCTGGATAAGCATTAGCATTTTTGTTAAGAAAGTATTTTTGAACTAATATATGTACATTACTTATTTAGACATAACGTTATTGCACACTTAATAGACTATAGTATACTATAAATACAATTTTTATGTGTACTGGGAAACCAAAAAAATTGTGTGACTTGCTTTTTTGCAGTATCAGCTTTATTGCAGTGGTCTGGAACTCCCAATATCTCTAAGGTATGCTTGTATCTGAACTGCTAAGTAACTGCTACTTCATCCCTCCAAATCACCCAAAACCCTCCCTTGTGGTACACTCTAACTATAACTAAAGACATACAAGAAAGTAGGTTTGCCGGATAAAACATAAAACAACCAGTTAAATCTGAATTTCAGATAACAACAAATTGCTTTAGGTTAGTATGTTCCCGCTGTGCAGTGATTCATGTCTGTCATCCCAGCATTTTGGGAGGCTGAGGTGAATGGATCACCTGATGTCAGAGGTTCGAGACCAGCCTGGCCAACATGGTGAAACCCTGTCTCTACTAAAACTACAAAAATTAGCTGGGCATGGTGGCTGTGCCTATAGTCCCAGCTACCCAGGAGCCTGAGGCAGGAAAATCGCTTGAACCTGGGAGGTAGAGGTTGCAGTGAGCCGAGAACATGCCACTGCACTCCAGTCTGGGTGACAGAGCGAGACTCTGTCTCAAAAAAAAAATAAGTATGTTCCCAATATTGCATGAGACATGCTTATACTAAAAAAGTATTTGCTGTTTATTTGAAATTCAAGTTTAACTAGGTGTTCTGCATTTTTATTTGCTAAATCCAGTTACTCTAAAAGAAAGGGCATTCTGGGAAATGTAGTTCAGCCTAGCGGATACATTACAAATGCATCATATCATGAATTGGGAGATTCATGTACTGAGATTACATTGGCTACAGGTACTCTCAATTCTGCCAAGGATATAAGGTAGGATATAATAAAACATATCTTTCTAGAGTCTGTCTCTTTAGAAGAAGTCATTGGTAAGGAAGAGTCCCTTCAGAGGAGATTTGAGTACACAGTCACTGTACACATGAGTCATGCCCAGTTAAACGTTACCATATTTTAGGAAGGCTGACCTAAAAGAATGATCCTGACCCAGGGAACACACCGCACTTCCCAGTGGAACTTTTTCAAAAGTATAGATGACTGGGCCCAACTCTTAGACCTGTTGAATAAGAATCTTCAGAGTTGAGAATAAACTGTGTAGATTTTTTTTCCCCCCCCAAACCACAATGGGTTGTCTAGGTGTGTACTCTAAGAACCCTTGCGGGCCAGGTGTGGTAGGTCACGCCTATAATCCTAGCACTTTGGGAGGCTGAGGAGAGCAGATCATTTGAGGTCAGGAGTTTGAGACCAGCCTGGCCAAGATGGTAAAATCCCGTCTTTACTAAAAATACAAAAATTAGCTGCACATGGTGGCATATGCCTGTAATCACAGCTACTAGGGAGGCTGAGACAGGAGAATCACTTGAACCTGGGAAGGGGAGGTTGCAGTGAGCCTAGATCATGCCGCTGTACTCCAGCCTGAGCAACAGAGCAAGACTCTGTCTCAAAATAAATAAATAAATAAATAAATAAATAAATAAATAAATAAATATAAATAAACTCTTGCTTTAGAGAAACAGTATAACACGAATAAGTGGTGAATTCTGAATGGTTCATACTAGGTCACTACATTACATATTTTCCTCAAGCCCTCCAGAAAAATCCCCTGTAATACTAACTTCAGACATAATGAATCAGCTGTTTAAAATGCCGTAGTTATGCATAGTACCTGTATTAGTTTGTTCTCATACTGCTGATAAAGACATACCTGGGACTGGGTAATTTATTTAAAAAAAAAAAAAGAGGCTTAATGGACTCACAGTTCCATGTGGCTAGTGATACAAAAGGCATAGACATGGTGGCAGGCAAGACAGAATGAGCGCCAAGTGAAAGGGGAAACCCCTTATAAAACCGTCAGATCTTATGAGACTTATTCACTACCCCGAGAAGAGTATGGGAGAAACTGTCCCCATGATTCCATTATATCTCAACAGGTCCTTCCCACAACACGTGGGAGTTATGGGACCTACAATTTAAGATGAGATTTGAGTGAAGACACAGCCAAATCATATCAGTGTCTCTGGCCATTGGTAAAGTTTGGGTTTTTGTGTTAATGTCCCCTTGCTGTCTGGGAGGTGGGAGTGGGAGCTGATGTGTCTAATCATTTTTCATTCATTTGCACTCTGGTACACTGGGAATATCTCTGCTATCCCCTTTATCAGTATGTGCTATAGCTCTTTACCTATTGTCCTCTCCCCCTGCCGGATTCCTTGAAGCTGAAAGCCATACAGTACTCCTCTCTGCATCTCTGACTGCTCTCAGAAGACAGAACACATGGAAAGTACTCCTTATACATTGAATGAATCAAAACTACATGCACATTCCCCTGTTGCTCCTTCTCTTAGCCTTTTGTCAGTTTTCATGAAGACTTTCAGTAACCAGAAAATAACTATTTATTGAGAGATTATAAATCAGGCTGTTATAAGTTCTTTATATTACCAACTTAGTCTTTGAAATGTTTTTATGAGATAGATCGCTGAGGAAGCAGATGGTCACAGATTAAAGTCCTGGCTCTTCAACACACGACTATTAGTGAAGGAACCAGAACTGAGACCAGATACCTTCTCTTAACTCCCAAGTTGAAGTGCTTCCCTGGAGAGCCTTGTCTAGGTCAGCATTGCATCCAGTTACATTGTTAAAATTTTAGGGAAACGGGATGTTTTAGAATAAAACCTGAAGTCATTATTATAGTCAGCTTTCTCTTCCTGAGTATATAGTGTTCTCCTGAGAAAGCATGCCCTCCATGGTAGAACAAGGAAAATGACATATAATTTGCATTTCATAGAGTGAGTCATAAATTGAATCATTGGATCACCTAGTCCCATTGCATCAATGTAGAGAAAGATGAAATGATTTCTCTGCGGTCACATAGTCAGAGGGTAGTGTATCTGGAATAAGGATCCATTAGTTCTAATTTGAGGTCCAACACTTGCCATACAGCACTGGCATCTCTTACTGGACATTGCCAAGCCTTTTGTGTCTGATGACTTGGGCAGAATTGGGTTAAAAATGGAAAAGCAGCCAGGCGCAGTGATTCATGCCTATAATCCCAGCACCTTGGGAGGCCGAGGCGGGTGGATCACCTGAGGCCCAGGGTTCAAGACGGGCCTGGCCAACGTAGTGAAACCGCGTGTCTACTAAAAAGACAAAAGGTATTAGCCAGGTGTGGTAGCACAGGTCTGTAATCCCAGCTACTCGGGAGGCTGAGGCAGGAGAATGGCTTGAACCTGGGAGGCGAAGGTTGCAGTGAGCCGAGATCACGCCACTGTACTCCAGCCTGGGTGACAGAGCAAGACTCCGTCTCAAAAAAAAAAAAAAAAAGGAAAACCAGAGTGTTACACCACCTCAAAAGGGGCCTCTACATCATCCCTCAAGGTGGTTTCTCCTTCTCCTTCTTCCTCAAAATGTGGTTCTTGCTTTTTTCTTTTGGGAGCAGGGAGCTTTTCATTTAAACAGGGGTATCCAAGGAAGAGAAAGCAGTCATGGGTTCTTTGTTTCGGTTTCTGTTTGGGCCAATAAAGCCCCTTCCTCATCCCTCTTTTCCAGTGACCACTAGAGACAAAGTAAGGAACAAGGCTTCAGGCTGCTGAAAGCCTAAAACAACAAAACAAAACAGAACAACAATGATAACAAAATAAGGTGGGCTGGACAAGCTTGGAACTTTAGAACACAGAATTTCAGAAGTTAAGTATGCAAGTGCCCTAGCCATGAGCCTAAACAGTATTGGTCCAGAGAAGAAACTGCCAAGAATAGGATCTGGGAGGGCCCCCATATCTCCGCCAGTAAGGCAAGAAATGGGAAGATGTGGTCCTCTTCTGGGTAAATCAGCAAGAGGAATGAGGAAAGCTTCGGGAATCTTCCTTGGGACACCAACATGGTGCTCTGGCCCGGCAGGCACAGTCAGGGAACATCGTGAGATGGGGGCTTCAGTCCATCCCAGAACATGCCAAGATTCAAAACATATTCAGAGATTGTGTCTTTGACTTTCCTAACTAATTGCCATCCCCTCCTTTTTAAAAAGCGACAGCCACACAAAGACAACTTCAGAGACAGAGACTGCTAACTAGAAAACAGAGATGTAAAAACCAACAGTGAGATGGGAGAGAGAGTCTGCTTCAGGGAATAAGTAAAAAAAAAGTCCATGATTCCTCACCATACAAAAATTAGAGAACATTAAACACACATGTGCTCTTTAAGGAGCTAAAATGATTGGAGTGCATTTATTTTCTCAGTTTTATTTAGCCAGGTTGGAAAACAAAACCCTGAAATTAATGCCAAGATAACAGAGATGAGGGTAGGACTTTTGCCTCTAATAATTATCTTACTATCTATCCATCTTAGATCAACAAACATGCTATGATTGACAGTTTAAAATGTTTAGGTTAGTCTGAGCTCACATAAACCATTTGAAGTTTTCTAGGACAGGAGAACATTATAAAGCAAACAAATAATCTCCTTTCCATCTTCCCACTTTCAAACCTTCTTCCCACCTGCCCTCCAAGTCTTTTTCTTTGGAAGTACATTCACAGAACATTTCAGTCATTGCAGGGGTTATCACGGAACTGGTGGACACAAGCTACGGGTGAGACCTAACAAATTACTGCATTCTTCTAAATGAAAAAAAGAGACAATGCTCAGGAAATTTAATTATCTTCAGTATATACGGCAGAAGAAAAAAAAGAGTTAATTCTGATAACTACCGCTTTCACTCCCTTGCTTCCTCTTACAAATTCTGAGTCTCCCAGAGGTCCTGACCCTCTGTTGTGAAGAATCATCATGGTAACGAACAAGGAGATAATCAAGATCTGCTGGGTGAATTCACAGTGGGGACAGAAGAGAATCACTGGTAAAGAAAAACAGACTCCATCTGGACGGTCAGAGGGAGGCAGAGGAGGAAAAAAAAAAGAGAGCTTTAGGGAGAATTTGTTTTTTGGAAATGTGAGAGAGGTTTTTGTTGGTGAGTCAAGTACCTCCATGGAGTAAGAGTAGAGGATTTTAGAAAATCGTGGACTATGTAGTGAGTGAGTGAAACATACCCATTTTAAATAGATATCGATAAAGGTTAAATGTCTTTTCCATGAATGTCAGTTTGGGATTGATGTTTATTTGAATGTGGCACTGTGGAGAAACAGGACAGGAGGTGCTTGGATTTGTGTGGATGACAAATATTTCATGATCTACTTCAAGTGATCACTTGGTTTACTCTCTCAGGCTGTTCTTGCATTGCCATAAATACCCAAGACTCTGTCATTTATAAGAAAAGAGATTTAATTGGCTCACAGTTCCGCAGGATTTATAAGAAGCATGGCCCCGGGATCTAAGCATGCTTGGCTTCTAAGGAGGCGTCAGGAAGTTGACAATCATGGCAGAAGGCAAAGGGGGAATAGGTATGTCACATTTTGAAAGCAGGAGCAAGTGAGAGAAAGTGGGGAGCGGGGAGGTGACACACACTTTTAAAAGACCAGATCTCATGAGAACTCATTATCATGAAGACGGCACCAAGCCATAAGGCATCTGCTCCCATGATCAAGACATCCGCCACCAGGCCCCACCCCCACCACTGGGGATTACAATTCAACTTGAGATTTGGCCAGGGACAAATATCCGAACTGTGTTATTTATTTGTGCACCATCCTTCACCCTCAACAACATCCTTTTGTGAGGAAAAAAATAAAATGCATTGCGGAAATGATTACAAAGGGACTATATGAAGACTACTGTCAAATAATCTAAAAGATTAAGGAGGGGGCGGTCATATAATAGGTAAAAACATTGGCATAGCAGGCCGGGTGTGGTGGCTCACACCTGTAATCCCAGCACTTTGAGAGGCCAAGGCGGGCGGATCATGGGGTCAAGAGATCGAGACCATCCTGGCCAAGATGGTGAAACCCCATCTGTACTAAAAATAACAAAAATTGCCCTTTCTCTTCCGGTTCTAGGCGCTTCGGGAGCCGCGGCTAAAGGTGCAGACATGGCCAAGTCCAAGAACCACACCACACACAACCAGTCCCGAAAATGGCACAGAAATGGTATCAAGAAACCCCGATCACAAAGATACGAATCTCTTAAGGGGGTGGACCCCAAGTTCCTGAGGAACATGCGCTTTGCCAAGAAGCACAACAAGAAGGGCCTAAAGAAGATGCAGGCCAACAATGCCAAGGCCATGAGTGCACGTGCCGAGGCTGTCAAGGCCCTCGTAAAGCCCAAGGAGGTTAAGCCCAAGATCCCAAAGGGTGTCAGCCGCAAGCTTGATCGACTTGCCTACATTGCCCACCCCAAGCTTGGGAAGCGTGCTCGTATTGCCAAGGGGCTCCGGCTGTGCCGGCCAAAGGCCAAGGCCAAGGCCAAGGATCAAACCAAGGCCCAGGCTGCAGCTCCAGCTTCAATTCCAGCTCAGGCTCCCAAAGGTGCCCAGGCCACTACAAAGGCTACAGAGTAGGTATCTCTGTCTGCCAACGTGAGGACAGAAGGACTGGTGCGACCCCCCACCCCCACCTCTGGGCTGCCATCTGCATGGGGCTGGGGTCCTCCTGTGCTATTTCTACAAATAAACCTGAGGCAGGAAAAAAAAAAAAATATATATATATATATATAACAAAAATTAGCTGGGCTTGGTGGTGTGCACCTGTAGTCCCAGTTATTCGGGTGGCGGAGGCAGAAGAATTGCTTGAACCCAGGAGGAGGTTGCAGTGAGCCAAGATCGCTCCACTGCACTCCAGCCTGGCAACAGAGCGAGACTCCTTCTTTAAAAAAAAAAAAAAAAAAAGGCATAGCAATTTTAAACTTAGATCCCAGAGTTTACAACTGCTGGAAAATGTGGAGTAATAACCACTTATTTAATTATTTATTCATTGAAGAAATGTTTTGAGTGCCTTCGATTTTCCTTGCCCTCTTCTATGTAAAGTGATTACAACATGAACAAAAGAGACAAAATGTCTTTGTTCCTAGAGCTAACTTTCTAGTAGAGACAGATAGATCATCTATAAACAATAAGTGCGATGTATAGGATGTATAGGGTGTCATTTGGGGGTAAGTGCTATGAAAAATATAGTAACACGACAAAGAGGTTTAGGAACTGATAAAGATAAGGTGGTGTTTCTAATTTTAACAGAACGGCCAAAGAAGATCTCACTAACCTGAAAGAGCCAAGAGTGTCAGCCGTGTGAGTATCTGGAGAGAAAACATTCCAGGCAGCAGGTGCAGAGGCCCTGAGACAGGCACTTGGCAGGCATTCTCAGGGAACCTACATGTTCTAGAAGATTTCATCATTTTAAAAGTTTTATTTTTTAATGTATTCCAAAATGGGATAAGAATGTCAGCTTCACAGAATTCTTGTGAAATAATTTAAAATCATGAAAAGTGCTTGGCTTTTTAGTAATTAACTACAGTGAGTAAGGAAATAGTATTTTTCTTGCCGCAGTGCTGATTTGTCAAGAGATATGTGCTGACTTCCAAGTCAAATCACACAACAGGCTATAATGCAATCTACCTAGAGGCAAAAAAACACCATAATGAGGAACGCAGATTCAAACTCCAATTAGGAGATATTACTCAACATCTCCTACATGTTGGGATAGCTTACTCAACATCTCTAAGTCTCTCCTTTCTAATCTGTCAAATGGGGATAAAAATATCTATCCCTTGAGGTTACTGTGAGGTGTAAATAAAACACTGAGAATAATGAAAAAATATATATAATAGTTCAAATTATTAAATACTCACCTTGTGTGTGGCACAGCACAAAGCCATTTCCCTCATAAGACTACAAAGTAATATTATCATAGCCATTTTTCAGATGACGAGACTACAGTCTAAATCACATAGCGTTGGGTCCATAACTAGTGAATTATGGAGTCAGGATTTGAATCCAGCAGCCTGAAGACAGAGTCTGAGCTGCTGACCGCCAAATTCTAAATCCCCTCATTGCTACACCTGGCACAAAATTAAAGCTCAATTAATGGCAGAAGCTGTTACTGTTATTGATATCATTATTATTATGCCACTTAGAAGAAGAAACTCTTTTCGAAGGTGACAAAGCACATTTAAAATAGTAAGACTGACAGAGTTACAGACAGATACACCCATCATCAAGGTTGAACAAAGATCTGCTCGCCAGACCCCAGTTTGCAATAGTTAAAAAATTGAGTCACACATGTGAGTCATGAATAAAATCCAAGGAAGACACACAGCCTCACTCTAGTCCCCAATATTCTAAAATTGGGAATACCAAGACCCAGAAAAACGTATTGTGAGTCTTCTTTTAATGTAGCTTAAGTCTTGTTTTTCTCAACACCCCAAAAGACATTTAAGGAGAGTATCATTAGGAGCCCCAGCCCTTCTCCCTGAAGTGTGAAATAAAAGTAACGTAAACAACCAACTGTATTTCCTCCAATCCCTGGGCTTTGTCTCTACCCCATGCAACATCATGAGACACACACACACACACACACGTGTGTGCTGCCTGTCTGCCTTTTCGTGGCTCAAGTCAGTTTGCACAGATGGTTTTTGAATTGACTTCTTTTAAAATAACTTACATTACAAAGTTGGTTTTCTGCTCCTGCCAGCCTTAACTAGAACTGCTTCTGTGTGCCTCCTGTGAAACTCCCATCCCAAGTAGATCTTTCTGTCTTCTACTCATGCATGCACACGCGCGCACACACACACACACACACAGTTTATTCTGGTAAACTCCTACTTCTGCAGGAAATCACGAAGAACCCGTATGTTGACCTTTATATAGAAGTATCACCCCAGTACTTAAAAAGTTCTCAGTTTCACAACTGTAATCCTAGCACTCTAAAGGGCTGAGGTGAGAGGAACACTTGAGGCCAGGAGTTCGAGACCAGCCTGAGCAATGTATGTAGCAAGACCCAGTCTCTATGGAAAAAAAAAATTAAAAATTAGTAAGCATGGTGGCACACACCTGTAGTTCCAGCTACTCAGGAGACTGAGGTGGAAAGATCACTTGAGCCCAGGAGTTTGAGGCTACAGTGAGCTATGATCATGCCACTGCATTCCAGCCTGGGTGACAGAGTGAGGCCCTATCTCAGAAAAAAAAAAAAAAAAAAAAAAATCTCAGTTTCCCTAAAAGATAGAGAATAAGAACTCCTTATAGGCAGTTTATATTGTGGCAATGCCCTACAGTATATAAGTAAATCTTGTGTCATATAATAAGTTTTCAAATAAAAAAATTGATGTGGGTAGTAGTATTAGAAGAAAAAGTTTTGAGACAGAACAGAATATTATCGACGGGTGTTTATAGCCCTTAGGAGAGTATTCTACTGCACAGAAAGATCCCTAGAACTGCTTAGCCCATTTTATACTGGGCTTTCCAGTCTCAGTTGGTGACTAGACTAATAAAGATTGAATTCATTTTAGCTAGTACTTATTAAGCATATTATTGTCACACACCTACACACATGCATGCTCCCATCTCAGGGCACAATTGTCTCTGAAAATGCTCAACTTCTAATCAGGAGTTCAGGAAGGGAATGGAAACTCCATTTTTATTCTCTTTCTTGTAGTCCAATAAGCTTATCCTGGTTTAAAAAACAAAACAAAACAAAAAAAAAAAAAAAAAACAAAAAATCCCTGCTACAACCAGAAAGCAAGCTTTTGGTTTTCAACTTAGCTTCATCCATCTCCATGTTCTTAACTATGAGAAGAACGACAGAAGGTATAGGATTCTCAAGTCTACTGCAAACCCAAAGCATTTTAGGATGCAACAGGCTTCAAGAGAGAATCTACAGATGCCCGGATTGGACTTCATGCTCAAGACGCTGTTAGGAGGCCGTTCAGAGCCACAGAATTTGATCACTATGAGCACTCCACTCTCTCCTGTATTCGCTTTCCGATACATGCACTGATTTTTATTTCATGTCAATTTCCCCTCTTACATTTACCTTGCAAACTAACCATGGCTAGTCTTTCCTCCCATGCAACTTTTGCAAGTGTCTGTAGGCAAATTAATAAAGACTTCGCCAGTTACCAAGGCAATTGCAATGAGGGTTCCTCAATGTGGTACCTTTATTCCAATAAGATTTTCTGTCTCCAAGGTGGAATTCCTGCCAAATTTCTCTTTTCCCCTCATTTCCCTCCTATTTGAGTAAGGTGAGAAATGAAAAGTAAAGTAGTAGGGTCGTATTTAACAGTGTCAGAAGCCAGGACACACTGCTCCTTCATTGTCCCAAGGCTTTCTAAATGGAGTCAGTGCTGCCGGGAATGCTTCCTCCCTTCCAGCCCTCTTTTGCCTTCTTATTGAGGGTATCAAGCAAGTCAGTGAGCTGTGGTTTTCTTATCCAGGCCAAGGCAAGCAAGCTAAATGCACTCTGAGTGCTGAAAGGCCTCTGGGTCACTTCATGGTATGCACTGAATCAGAAACTTACCAGGGTATTGATTCATATTCAGGACATATTTAAATGTACAAGCAATCCCTGTTGTGATTTCCATTTCCATTTTTTTAAATGTCTATGTCGAAATCTTAGGTGTGGTCAGGATTCAGATAAATATTAACATATTACAAACCATTTAGATAATGTCTTATGTTCAATTTACATTTCATTCTGCCATTCAGGATATTACTTTAGAAAAATAATTTGTTTATTTATCTTTTATGTTTGTTTTGCTGCTACTATATTACTGTATGTGGGGAGGGGTTAAAAGAGATCATAGTCAAATATATATGGCATAAGACATGAAGGTAGAGACTCAATGTGATGGTTAATTTTATATGCCAACTTGACTGGGCCATGGAGCGCTCAGATTCTTAGTTAAACATAATTTCGAGTGTTTCCGTAAAACTGTTTTGGGATAAGTTTAACGCTGAAGTTGTAAACATTTCAATCAGTAGAGCAGACAGCCCTTCCTAATGTGGGTGGGCCTTAGCCAATCAGTTGAAGGCTTAAATAGAACAAAAAGTCTTGAGTTTCCCCTGAATCATGGGGAACTCCCTCCTGTGGACTGCTTGAGCTAAAACATTTTTTTCCTGCCTTTGGACTCAACTGAAACATTAGCTCTTCCTGGGTCTCAAGCTTGTTGGCTTTCAGACTGGAACTACACCATCAGCTCTCCCAATTTTTAGGCCTTTGGACTCAGACTGTAAGTGCACCATTGGCTCTCTTGGGTCTCCAATTTGCTGACTGGAGCCTTCATAATCACATCAGCCCATTCCTCTCTCTCTCTCTCTCTGTGTGTGTGTGTGTGTGTGTGTGTGTGTGTGTATGTGTGTGTGTGTGTGTATGTATATATCTTCATCCTATTGGTCTGTCTCTCTGGAGAATCCTAATATTCTCAACTTTTTGTCAAGTACCTTCAGGATCTTAATAGATTTGCTATACTCTCTAAGGTTTCTTTTCCCTTTACGTAACTGGGACAGAAAAAATGTTCGAATGCCTCCCAGTGACACTGAGATGATAAAAAGATAAACTGCAAGGAGATCCTAGTAGAATACACCATACATATCCCCATGCACTAAGAAAATCTTTCTTATGGTTTTGTCCAGCAGAACCTACTAACCTTTCATCTCTGACTGAAAATGGAAGACTTACCTAGCTCTCCATCATTAGCAAGGAAAAGCTGTTGTGCGCTGGCCTTAACCATTAAGATATTCCTTATTCCAGCCAGGTGCGGTGGCTCACGCCTGTAATCCCAGCACTTTGGGAGGCCGAGGCGGGCAGATCATGAGGTCAGGAGATCGAGACCATCCTGGCTAACATGGTAAAACCCCGTCTCTACTAAAAATACAAAAAAAAAAATTAGCCGGGCGTGGTGGTGGGCACCTGTAGTCCCAGATACTTGGGAGGCTGAGGCAGGAGAATGGTGTGAACCCAGGAGGTGGAGCTTGCAGTGAGCCAAGATCGTGCCACTGCACTCCAGCCTGGGTGACAGAGTGAGACTCAGTCTCAAAAAAAAAAAACAAGATATTTCTTATTCCTTCTAAAAACTTGTCTCTTTTGGTGGAAAGGAATGGAATCTTATTCATAAGCATCTTTTAACAGTAAGTAAACCCTAGGTGCTTAACATGAAGTAATTGAAAGTGGACCTGTCTCTAATCAGAGAATAATCATACTTGAAATATTTTTTGTGTAAGACAAATCCTTTTTTAAAATGTACTCCAGATCCATTTTACTAGTTCAAATTTTGGTGGACATAAAATTAACCAATATTTTTAAGAAATACCATTTTTATATTAGATTTGATTTATACAACTGCACATACATTCCACATCCTGACCTAGCACCATATTTTCACATTTAATAACTATTTACATAAGTGAGTAGCTAAATGGCTGGAAAGTAATATTCGTTGCGGAAAATACAGACTGACTCAGACTGACCTAGGTAGAGTTATGCCTTTACAAATTAATAAGCAGATGACATAGCAAAAATTACTGAATCTCAAGACTTGGTCTCACCATCTACAAAATGGGATGCTAGTAGTAGTGACCCTTAAAGGAGCTAGTACATTTCATACTGTATACTCAGCGATAAACCTAACACATAGTAAGTTTTCAATAAATATTGTCACTGATTATTAGAATGATGACCTATATTAGAATGATGACCTATAAATTGATCAGAATTGCTAGAGGTAACACTTTGACTATAGCTGTATTGCTACTAAAGAAGGATAACCACCTTCTCAAATTGGTACTCTTTCTTTTCTAAAGAAAGGAATAACAGGAAGGGCAAGATGACACAGGGCAAACTGACCATCATGAAGCACACATTCTTCTTGATGCTTTCCTTGGAGGTTCTCAGAAGAGACTGGTAGGGAAACTGAGTCATAGACAACCTCAAATATGATTAGAACACTGAAAAGGACATGGGTTTCTTTTTTATGTAGCACACTGACATAAAATGAATGTTCATGATGCAGTGGAATTACTTGCTGTATTAGTCTGTTCTCACGCCACTAATAAAGAAATACCAAAGACTGATTATTTATCATTAGGGTAGTTTATAAAGGAAAGAGATTTCATTGAATCACAGTTCAGCATGACTGGGGAGGCCTCACAATCATGGCGGGAGGCTCATGAAGAGCAAAGTCATGTCTTACACGGCGGCAGGCAAGAAAGCATGTGCAGGGGAACTCCCCTTTATAAAACCATCAGCTCTCATGAGACTTATTCACTGTCACAAGAATAGCAAAGGAAAAGCCCACCTCCATGATTCAGTTACCTCCCACTGGGTCCCGCCCATGACACATGGGGATGACTACAATTCAAGGTGAGATCTGGGTGGGGACAAAAAGCCAAACCATATCTCTTGCCATCAGGAATAATAATTCATATGCCAATGAGAACAGAGAAGGGAAGGGGAAATAGGGAAGGAAGGATATGAAGAAAAGAGAAGAACAGAGAAGGGAAGGGGGAAAAAGGGAAGGGAATGAATGAAGGAAGGAAAAGCTGGAAGCTACATCTTTAGATAGAAATATTAGCACTTTATTTTGCTTTCTTTTTACCTAAACATGACTGTTCAATGGAAAAGGCAGAAGCTTCCATTATAAGTTATGTTTTATTTGCTGAGACCTAATTTTCCCTATGATTGCTCTTTTCTCACCTGGTGTTTACTTCCATGTCCCAAATGGGCTCCAGAAGATCATTCTCAAAAGTTACATTTTACTGTCTCTTTCATCTACTCAACAGCCTTTGATGGTGTCACATCCAACTCAGAGTAAAACCCAAAGTCTTCGCAATGCCTCACATACCCTATGTCTTTTGGTCCTGCCCACCTCTCTCATCTCCTGCCCTGTCGCACTCTACACCAACCACACTGGCTTCCTCACAGAGCTTCCAGGAGGCCTTTGCACTGGCTGTTCTCTCCATAGAATACTTCCCCTAGATAATCATATATGTCTCTCCTTCACCTTCCTCTAGTCCCTACGCAAATGTTCCTTTACTAGAAACATCTTCCCTAGCCTAATCCCCCATTCAGCCTCTTCCAATGTCACAGTTCACCCTGGTACTTACTATCACCTCTATGTACATAATGTTTGATTCTATATGTCTTTACTTCCTGTCCCCACTTACCACCACCACTAGAATGTCAGTTCTGGGCTGTGGGAATGGATAGTATACAGTTTACTGCTCTTATATATCAAGCCTCAAAAAATGACAGCTCATAATTAGCACTCAAATATATTGTTAAATATGTAAGTGAATAGAAAAGAAAGCAGGGAGGTGGACAGGGAAGGAGGGGAAGAGGGAAGGAGAGAGGGCCATTGATATGGTTTGGCTGTGTCCCCACCCAAATCTCACCTTGAATTGTAGCTCCCATAATTCCCATGTGTCATGGGACGGACCTGGTGGGAGGTAATTGAATCACGGAGGCAAGTCTTTCCTACACTGTTCTCATAATAGTGAATAAGTCTCACAAGATCCTATGGTTTTAATAAAGGGGAGTTCCCCTGCACAAACTCTCTCATCTGCCACTATGTAAGATGTGACTTTGCTCCTCACTCACCTTCAGCCAGAATGTGAGGCTTCCCCAGCCATGTGGAACGGTGAGTCCATTAATCTCTTTTACTTTAAAAAGACCCAGTCTCAGGTATGTCTTCATTAGCAGCATGAGAACAAATCAATACAGTCATTAATCACTTGTGGATCAGCTTACTTAAAAGAATTTCACCTAGATGCAAGCTCAGTCTTCCTTTTATACACAGCTATGGTCTCTCTAGCAGATGTGTGAGCTACTTGGTCCTTTAAGAACGCTGAAAGGTAAGGCAACAGGAAGCCAACGGCCCCACCACAGCACATTTACATCACGCTCTGCAGTATCACATGGGAAAAGCAGAGAAATCACAGGTGGATCATGGATATTACATAGAAAGCCACAGCTGCAGTCCAGGGCCCCTCCAATCCTTAATGTCTTCTCTGTACTAGTGTTTCTCAAGCTCCACTAATAGCTACCAGTCACTTAACACAATGCTAAGCTCTTTACCGAATATTTTACCTATCATAATCTCATTTAATCTTTGGAACAACTCTGAGCAGGAGGTGTTATAATCCCATTTTTACAGATGGCAGAACAGACTTAGGTAAAGTGGTTCACCCAATTTCACTCAACTAATATGCAACAGACCCGGGTTGGGAAAAGAGGTTGTCAGATTCCAAATACCAAAACCTCCAAAAACCTCTACCCTATCCTGCCTTCTAATTGTCCAGCTACCATACCTGAACCTGTCTTTCAAAGACTGAATCCCGTAAGGATACAAACAAAAACTCTACTCTCCCTGATACGGCCATAGACCTACTGGACATGAATACTGTCATTACCATTTTGTCAATGGCCCCCAAAAAATGCAACGGTATTATAAGAAATGCTTTTGCTTGCTATTACAAATTTTACAAATTAAATTTTACATTTTACAAATTAAAACTACAATGCATCAGTAGTTTGAAACTGTTGTAATGCTACTGATTACTCAGTTTGCTGCCATGATATCTACAAAATATAAACATGATAAAGTAAAAGCAAATATGTTAATATCCTATTGAGAGCAGGACTTGCAGAAGATGCTCAGGCCTCCCTGTCTGTAGGGTAGGAGATGCGGGAGTTGAGACAGGGGGAATTCTCCATTTTTATAAAAACTTTGTGTGCCACATAGAGTATATCTGTGTCTCAGTGGATCATACATTATTAGTCAAAAACTGCTTTTTAGATTGCCCATCCTTTTGACTCAATCAAGGAAGAGTCATTAATTCTAAGCATGGCAATCTATACTGTCTTGAAAAAGGGAAAAAATCATTAGGCAGAGTTTCTAATGAAATAAGTAGAAAGGGAAAAAAGAAGGAAGAATGATACATATATGCTGTTTTATCTTCTTTCCCTTGATTTTAAGATGGAAAGCCATGCTATTTACATGCCGAGGAGTCCCATACTTAGCATAATTATCATGAATAATGTTCCAGAAACAAGTTTAGGTTTTCTTCTCCTAGAAATAATTTGAGAGATGAGAGACTAGGAGATATGGAATTTGCATTTCCTTATAAAATAACTTCTAAAACCCATGCTTATGATAGACACTATGCTAGAGGATTACATATACATTATTTCATTTGATTTTCACCACTCTGAAAAAGATATAACAACTATTTACCATTAAACAAACTGAAGCTCAGAGGATTTAAATGATTTATCCCAAGGCCACATTGCTGTTTAGGAAGCGACTGTTTGGGCCAGATCTGTGGGTTTTCCTGCTACTCCTGTTGCCCCAGATGGATACAACATGTGTTACTCCTGAGACAGCATTGCTATGAGCCTCAACATTCACAAATAAATTGCAAGGTTACCAAACTCTCAACATTTACAAGGAACAAAAAATGACTAGGCAGATTTTCTACATTATAGAATCTTCAAAAGAAATAAAAAAGCAGGCCAGGCATGGTGGCTCACGCCTATAATCCCAACACTTTGGGAGGCCAAGGTGGGTGGATCACCTGAGGTCAGGGGTTCAAGACCAACCAGGCCAACATAGTGAAACCCCATCTTTACTAAAAATACAAAAATCAGCCAGGCATGGTAGCACATGACTGTAGTCCCAGCTACTTGGGAGGCTGAGGCAGGAGAACTGCTTGAACCCGGGAGATGGAGGGTGCAGTGAGCCGAGGTCGTGCCACTGCATCATTCCAGCTTGGGTGACAGAGCGAGACTCCATTTCAAAAAATAAAAAATAAACAAACAAAATAAAAAACAAGAGGGCAACCAACCAACCAAACCAGAGTCAATCAGCCACTTTAAGTGTCCTCTCAGCTTTTAGGCCACAGCAGACCTTTCTAATCAGCCACTTCCTCTCTGTTCACTAGAGAGTTCCAAATTGGATTAATATCTTATCTGATCTGTAAGTGCCGTTCCGTCTTTGTGAGTAAACCTATCTGGGTTTTTCCAGCTTACAGGCTGCCAGTCCCTTGGTGAAGTCAAAGGAGTAATTTTCTTATTCTGTTACTAGCTCTACTCAGTTAACTCAGATTAAGAAAAATTATCACCTTGTTTTGAAAGAACTCTGATTTCACAGGGGCCATGGTTATGCTAGTTTCAGAACCTCTGTCCTCTGAGGTCATGGAATACAGTAGCTATGTGGAAGTAATGGATTAGAGAAAAATGAGATCTCCTTCCGCTTCCTCCTCATTAATATCTCCAAAGATCTCTGAGTCGTTGCCAAAACTGTGACTGAGCATTCACGTGGGTTTTCAAGGCAGGTTCTCTGTTTGCTTAAGTTATATGGTAACCTTATCAGTTTCACTTCATAAGCCCAACACAGTTCAGTTTGATTTTAGGTTTCTGAAGTTGAGTTGGTAATTTCTAATAGATGTCAACTACTACAAAGTTCAGATGTGGAGCCAGACATATTCGGGCTGCAAGTTTTTGGAAAACTGGAACTGACTCTCTTGAGAGATTTCCAGCAGGGAGGGGCTAGTGCTTGCTTGCCAAGTTTAGACCCCATTCCAAATCCAAGAGGGTTAGAACCCTCAATCTTGGCTTGAATATTCTGCAAGATGAGGGGGAGTTCTGTTTTATTTTCCTCTAATTTAGCAAAAGTCTTCTTAGCTTTCAGAATTATGCCCAAGGGAACCATGTATAGATTTTTAGTGGCTCTGAAAAAACCTACTTTCAATGACTAAATATGATTTTTTTAATGTTTTTATGGTTTTGATCTTAGTCAAATGCATCTGCACTTCCTACTTTTCATTGTCTTAGCACGATTGACAGGGATCTATTCATTGCAGAACACTCACCTCTAAATACCTCTTAGGAAATAATATTTTCTCTCCCTAAAAGTTAGAGTTAAATCACTCCTCTAAAACTAATTGTTTCTGCACAATAGCAAAAGTCACTGCTTGGCAGGTAAATTATGCAAATGCAATTTGTCTAGGCTCCATGTTATTTGTGTGTATGGAAAAGATGTCATGGCCAGGGCAGTCTATATTAATAGAATGAGTAGAAGAAACAAGGAGTGGCTTGTATGGACTGGATAGGACCTGTGTAGAAAATGGAAGGAAAAGGGGGCTTAAAGCAGGAGACGTTGGTTAAAGCCCCAGCTCTGCCACTCACTCACCATGATCTATCAATGGCAAGTTATTTAATTACTGATCTTGCTTGTAAAACAGGAAAAACAATACCTGCTTTATCTTGAGGGAAGATAATATATATGAAAGTAGAACATAAATACACACATAGACAAAATTCTAGGAACTGTAAACAAAAGCTTATCCTAAATTCTATAATCTGCATCCATTTCAGAGGATATGAAATAGGATCTGCTTAGATCATCCAATGTCTTTATATTCCTATAACATGATGCAATTTTTCAGGAACAAAATAACTGGTGACTGTAGAAAACTTAATAGAAATCTTCCCAAGTCTGTCTCTGGATTTGCCTGTAAAAGGATCTCCTTTAAAACAAAGAGTCTGAAAAAGACCAGTGATGATGACTGTTCCAGACTGGCAATGAGCAAAGCCTCCCTCTTCTTATTAGGGTCCAATTAATATTCACGTCCCAACCCTGAAGGGATTTAGCCCCAGCATTTCATAAAACTGAAGCAATCCATCATCCAAAAAGGGCAAAGAGGCAAAATTTCTGAGCCCTTTTTCTCAAACTCCACCAGAAAATGTAAGCTCACGGTACTTCCCCTCCCCAACCCTTTCCTTCTTTATGAAGTGAGACTATTGTGGATAACTGTGGCCTTGTAATGCATTTTTGGCCAGCCAAGGCAGTACCATGGCTTCAGAAACTCTCTTTAGTAGGAGCTGGCCAGTGTTCTATTGTTTGCGTCTGGGACATGGCCAGTGGAATTCGGACATCTGCCCATTGTGTGAGTTCCTTGGGCGCCAGAGGGCTGAAGCTCATTATTCCACTGGGAGTTATGCCTCTGTTCCTTGAAAAGGGGAGTGACTCACCAACAACCCTCTATCACATCTGACATTTGGAAGACGAAAATCCTTTGTGAGTTCCAAGTTTAATTTTGTGGGTGAGTTTCTTATTCTAACCAAGCTGATCCATAAAGGTATTGACTGGAGTTGTTCTTTGGTAAGAAATTTGGGAATCCCATTTCTAAACGTGCCTAGGATTACGCCAATCCAAACAGTCTATCCCCTCTGGCTGCAAAACCAGAAGATAAAAAGAGAACAAGCATCACAAGAGGCAGTGGGGGCAATGCTGGCATGGTATAAGGAGCTGGCAAGTTTCTCAGTTCTCTCAATAATTTTGCTTTCTTCACGCCCCTTCCTTTTAATTCTATTGCAATCGATTCCCAGATCTTTGAGAATCTCAATAAATACTCCTATTTTAATCTCCTACTTTTGTTATTAACTAGTAATGGCACATTGGAAAAGCTTATTATCCAAAGTTTCAATTTTTTGTCTTGAAAATGGGCACTATGTTAGCATTTACCGCACAGGGCAGTGAAGGCTAAAGTGCTTAGTATGAGAGCATGGTGCATAATAAATGCTCAGTAAAAGTCTGAGATAAAAACGATGACAATGATGGCGCTTACAAATAGCTCAGGACAGTAGTTAGCATGTAATAATGACTTGATAAATGATGAGAATCATTATTAAAATTACATTATTACTTTTTCTAAAGTAAAGGGTGAGAATTGCTCAGTCAAATAAACTTACTTGTTAAAGTTTATTTACAGACTATTTCCCATTAAGGTCAACACCTGGCTTTGGCCAGGCCCGAAATTGAGGCTTGACCTTGAAATGCCATCACCTCTGCTGTTCTATGACCTTGCTCCCAGCACCCATTGACCAACACTTCAGTTCTTTAAGGGGTTCCAACCTAGCCTTGATGGCTAACAATAGCCAATAACTTCCAGGAAAACAAAAAGCAGGATATTGGGGTCTTTTGGCCTCTGCATCAAAGAACAGCTGGATCCAATTCAGAACTTTAACTGAAGAAAGAAAGAAAAATGGATGCCCTTCCACTGGTCATATGTCAACCTTTACAGACTGTGTCTCTACCACCTGCAAGAACAGATGCAAATGGAGTGTTTTTATTAGGGTAAGTCTTCCAGCGGATTATAAGCAATGGCCCTGCGAGAAACCAGTCCTACTGGGAATTGGTTGAAAACACCCTCCTTGGATGCTGTGGCAAGCTGTGGCCCTTGGAGTGGAAGAGTTCTAGGTTCAAAGCCTGACTCAGCCCCCTGACTTTGGGCAGCTTTATTTATCTTTTTGGAGCTTCAGGTGCTTCATTTCACATAAAGAGGGGGTAGAGAATTATACACTTACATAATACTTACCTGGGAGGGCCACTCTGAGATTTCAATGAGATCCTATTCACTAAACCATGTAACACAACCTATGAGACTTAGTATTTGATATGCATTAATATGTGTTGGTTTCCTTTCTTCTTAAGAGTTTTTCTGAGGAGTAAATATGTGTAGAGTGAGTAATATGGTGGCAAATATACAGTTGGTGCTCAATAAATGTTACTGTTCTAAAAGGCAGTAAGGAATTCTGAGTTCTGTCTCCCTGGGAGTGAGACTTCTATGATGAATTTCCAGTTTCCTCACAGCCCTCTGTTCCTCTGCTTTAGCCTGTTACTGACATGGCCTCTTTCATCTCCTCCATCCTCATCCCCAATTATATAGCTCACATGACTGCCCCAAGAATCTCAGAAAAGCCCTTTCCTGCTCCTCCAGGGAGTCTGCAATACAGGCCAGATGCTCTCAAAGATTAGAAGACTTAAGTCTATTCAAAATAAAACAAAACAAAAAAAACTATTCTTTGTCTCAAGCCATTATTTCTTCTCTTATTTTTGAAGAAGTAATTTCCCATTCTTCATTTATATCATTTTGCTGAGGGTATTTGTGGATCATCAGCCTATATGTCGTGTCTTCTCCTTGGTTATACCATATAAATTCAGTTCTATATGTAAGCTAAAGTGACTACAACTAGAATAGGAATTAAATATATTTCAGGTTTTGCAGACAACAAAACTCATTTTTTCCACTCAGTATCTCTTTGGAGAAAACATTATCCTCAGTCTATAAATTAGAATTTTAGTGCTGTAGGTACTGCCTCATTTTGGAGGCAAGAAAGGTAAAAAACTTGCCTCAAAGGATATTTTCTTGCTAATGGCAAAGGTCGGAACTTGCACACAGGTGGCCTGGTTCCCAGGCCTTTTGTCTTTTCAGTATCTGATGATACCTGACCTGGTAGGGTCACCTGAAGTTTAAACTACTCTGCATCATAGGAAAATCTTTTGGTGTGTGGGATCCTGCTGAGAACTCTTGCATTCCCTGTACACTGTTCAGATTAGTGTCCACCGACTATTTCCCATTCCTCCGAACATGTTCAATGGACATTTCTCCACTCTCTGTAATGATCTGTCTCAATAATCTACCTGGAAAATTGACTCATCCTCCAATGTCCAACTCAAAGTTCACTTTTTTTCTGTAACTCTCCACAACTTCCTGAGAAAAATCAATCACTTCTCCACCTGTGTTCTAATAAAACTTTGCAAATGTCTCATTTATTGAGTTACAGATATTTGTGTATCTTTATCTCTCCACTAAACTGTGACTTGTTCAAGGTTAGAAACTCTATTTTATTCATCCTGTATCCACAGCTCTCCAGAGTTTGACACATGGTAAGCCTTCATAATTCTTGTTTTTGTTACTTTGTTTTTGTTTTTTGCTGAAAATTTTCATATTAGTTGCATTAAGTGAATAATAATGCTTTACATGGTTCTGATCAACATTGAAACATGTCTGAACTGAGTATCTTGGATTTCTAGGAACTAGAAGTACTGAAAATATTTAACAAATTTTACATGAAGGATTTGGTAACTTTATGCAAAAAGACTAAGTGAAAGTTTGTAGAATCAGAGCACCACGCAGAATACCCGCAGAGTTCCCTTTATTCTTTAAAGTAGTTTAATTTGTTCACCATAAAAATTCCAGAATTTTCTACTCTTGACAAAAATAATACCAAAAAGCCCCACTTACGATACACGGTTCCATGGTGGAATATCAAGAAAGACAAATGTTAAACTACCACAAAATAAAAACTACTCTTTTAGAAATAGATAATAACACAGCACTACACAAACCTCCAATGACTTCAAATTTAGTTTTTTATCCCAATATGGTGATTAAGTCTTTAACTATAATTAAAATACTTCAATATCTTTTATCAATATCTCTTATAGAATTGCTTAAAAAGTAATATGAACTCTAAAATATGCTACCATCCTTGGGAGATATCATAGAATTTCCCAAGTCTGTCATTTATTCTTTAATATTTTGTACTTCATTCAGCTCTAAAGTAGAAATAGAGGAATACTCACATACTTGGTCAATGACTTACGAACTGTGAAACGCAAATGTTGAATCACCAAATATGCCCTCTAAATAGTATCTATATAGGCAAATTCTTACTTCTGAGATATTGAGGGAATCAGTCCACTGCCCTTCCCACCACTGACCTTCCTTGAGTTGAAAGAATTATTTCAGCTGTATTCAGTTTATAACTTGGCTTGCCCTGGGATAATATCAGACTGATATTTTGAGCTATGCTTGGTTATTCTTGGCACCAGACAATCATGGTTCCTACCAATCAGATTATGACGTGCTACAATGAGAAGAAATGTAGTATTAAGAGGTGAAAAATGGAAATACATCTTAATACATGGACTATACATAACATTGCAGAGTGATAAAGGAAGTAAGGGAGGCTTCAGGGTGTGTTTTGTCTTAAGACCAGAGAAGAAATACCATTCAACACAAACTAGAAAGAGATAAAGCATGATAGAATCCTTATATGTTGACATCAGCTTGAGTTAAAAGCTACAAAGGTAAGAGTTATTTGACATAAATGCTGCTGTTCAGATTTCTCGATATTCCGTGTTTACTTATTTTACTCTGGAAACTGAGGAGAAGGAAAAGAAATATCAGCCCATAGGTGGAATAATTTCACAGATCACACTAACAAGACTCTCATCAATGAGATTGTAATGATGACGGTTAGTGTTACATGCTGCATGTGTGTTTTTTAAAACTGTATGAACAATTTTAGGTAGTTGAATCCTACTTACTAATTCCTTGCCAGAATGACTTTTTTTCCCTTCAACATCTCTTTCAACATTGCCAAAATGATTTTGTTTGGTTTTGTGTGTCTAGACTCTCCACAGGTCCCTCACTCTTTGGAATAATTGTAAGTCACATTAATAATGACCTATATTGGCCACTGAGCCCAAAGAAGAGTTCAAAGGACACATCAAAGGGAACAAAACATTAAGATGACTCCTGACAACTGTGATCAAGGAGACTGGCAAAAGCAGAAAACACACCAGAAACTCATCTGTGTTAGTCAGGGTACTCCAAAGAACCAGTGTGTGTGTGTGTGTGTGTGTGTGTGTGTGTGTACACATATGTAAATAATGAGATTTATAAGGAGTTGGCTTGCACAATTACAGAGACTGAGAAGTCCTGAGATCTGTTCTTTGCAAGCTGTAGACATGAGAAAGCCAGTGGTATATTTTGAAGACCTGGAAGCTGGAGAGCTGACAGTATACTAAGAATATATATATATATTCTAGTTCTGGTCTGAAAGCTGAGAGCCAGGAGCATTAGGGCAGAAGATTGATTTTCTGACTCAAACTGTCAGGAAGAGTGCAAATCCTCCCTTCTTTCACCTCTGCACTCTACTTAGGCTCTCAAGGGATTGGATGATGGCCCACACACATTGGCAAGGGCAATCCACCTTACTCAGTCTACCTATTTGAATGCTAACCTCTTTCAGAAACACCCACACAGACATACCCAGAAATAATGTCTAACCAGACAGCTGGGCATATCTGCTTGACAGTTAAGTTGCCACTTAAAATTATCACAGAGCACACTGATGGTTTAGCATCTGACTGATTGATTAGAGGTTAAATCTTATCTCTATACTTCCTTGTGCCTCAGCATTCCCATAAATAGAGAATTATAAAAATCAATATTTCAATACACGGTAAATAAGCTCACTGCCTGACAGACAACAGGCACATACACATATTATTTTATATTTTGCTATTACACACCTCCATAGAAATGTTATTTTGTTGTATAGGTATATACACATTTATACATTTACAAGTATAATTGTTTTTTATATAATAGGTACTATTTTTGAGCTGCAATTACGCATTAGGCAATGAGATAGAACAAATGAATAAACATGTATTAGGCCATTCCTTCTGTTGCTTTAAAGAAATACCATGCTTTCCATAAAGCCTGAAGAACGTGAAGAATTAAACCTCTTTATAATAATATATTAATAACTTACTAATATACAAAGAAAAGAGGTTTAATTTTTTAATAAAGAAAAGAGGTTTAATTCTTCACATTCTGCAGGCTCTATGGAAAGTATGGTGCTGGCATCTGCTCGGCTTCTGGGGAGGCCTCAGGGAGCTTTTACTCCTGGCAGAAGACGAAGCTGGAGTGGCACATCACATGGCGAAAGCAGCAGCAAGCAGCGAGGGAAGAGGTTCCACACTCTTTCAACCAACCAGATCTTGTGAGAACTCACTATCATGAGGACAGCACCAAGCCATGAGGGATCCGCCCCCATGACCCAATCACCTCCCACCAGGCCCCACCTCCAACATGGGGGATTCTACTTTAACATGAGATTTGGATGGGACAAATATTCAAACCATATCAAAGCAGAAAATAAAATATGAATGAGGTTATACTTTGTCAATAAGCTATAGATGGTGGGGAAAGCATGCAATTCAATATAAAATTCCAGAAACATTGACAAGACAGACAAATTTTTTTCTGGGACAGTCCTGGTTTATGTGTGTTGTTTCAGAGTAATTATTAATAGTTTCCCCCTTTCCTAAGAGTGTCCTGGTTTGAGCAATTAAATGCCCACACTGATGTTCCTTTGCAGTAGGATAAGCCTGGTGGGAGAGAAAATGTGCTTAGGGTACTTGGGTCACCTGCTCTAGATGGAGAGGCAGTGTAGGAAAGTTTTCCAAGAGAGGTAAAATCTAGGTTGATAGCTCATGGATGAGTGGAAGTAGCTTTGTGAAAAATGAGGCAGAAGCACAGTAAGAAGCTCTAATTTCAAAGGGCAGAATAGCAAGTCCAAAAGCACAGCAGAGTCAGGAGAACCAGAAAGAAATTAAAATACAGAAAGATCCTAAAGTATAAAGGAGAAAGTTGGGAGGAAGAGTCAAGGACTAGACACAGCCCAGAAAAGCTTCTCCCACCAAGAGACACCAGACCATCAAGTAGACTGGCACTCTCGGAACAGATATTCAGAAAGAAGACAGTGAGAGTGGATACAGGGAGGATGCAGATCCCGAGGCTGAAAGGGGAGGAAGCTGGGAACTGAGCACCAGGATGCCAAGCACCAGGACTCATTGCTGGCTTCAAGTGGCTCCCAGGAAGGAGCAAGTGAAATAGGCTTTGAGCAGCCCATTCTTATCACAGACCTCTGAGATCCTAGCTGTGAGACCCCACCACCCCCATGGACATTTGAGTTGACAGGAAGAACTGCCTAGAGTCTTGGCAGAGACAGAATTCCAGGCAGCATGGAGCTCATAGGGTTTGGTGCAGGAACAACTGCAATGGAGCATGGCCATGGACACCCATCCCCCAAGACTCACCATACTCCTTTAGGTGGGTTGAGAGTTTGTTAGCAGCTGGACTGGGAAAGAGCAGGGCTGTCTTACCCATGTGATGAAGCCAGTCTTATCTGAACAACCTCATCTGCTGGCCTCTCCCAGGATCCCTGCCTTGCCACACATATTTGCAGAACAGCCTCAGCTGCCCTGCTGAAATGCTTGCCAGTGGCCACCACTATAGTTCCTTCACTGACAGCCCCCACCTTCCTGTTGGAGCACCTTTGCAGATGAACCTCCACCAGGATGCCTCCACCCACACCCTTTCCCCACCAGCACACACTCTCCTGCAACCTCCCACTGCTTCCCCACTGGTAAGCACACATACACAGAAACGAGCTGCCACCTCACCAGCACACACAAGCTGTGGCCTACCTCTGCAACCTTGCTGGTACACACACATGAGGACCCATCGCCATCCCACCAGGGTGTACACGCTTGCAGCCTCCTCACCATCCCATTGGTGCACACACACCCATGGGCCCCAACCTACTGCCACACAAGTGGCTCCCCAGCCTACTCACTGGTGCACGTTTGCCTGCAGCACCCCCCAACACCCACTGCAGCACACTCTCCATGGACTCCTGCTACCTCGCTACGGCACTTTTTGCTGGTAACCCCCATAGAAGTATTGTTGTCATTGGACTGGGAACAACTTGGCCCCTCCAGTGAAGCAGGTTTTGACCTCGAAGGGCCAGAAAACAAAGCTACAGGTCTGGTCCTAGGTCCTGAGGGTTAGAACACACAAACCAGGAGTGTTGAGCTGAGCCTTAGCTCCCTGAAAGCATCCAGAAACAAAGGCAATTGCCTAAATTCAACTTGTGCCACAAACAAGCCCTCAAGAGTATCAAAGAACATAAAATCTAAAAGCCCCATTTAAAGGACAACAACTTCAAAGATTAAAGAAACATGAGCTCACACAGATGAGAAAGAAGCAGTGCAAGAATTCTGGCAACTCTAAAAGCTCAAGTGTATTCTTACCTCCAAATAACTGCACTAGCTCTCCAGTAATGGTGATTAACCAGACTCAAATGACTGAAATGACAGACATAGAATTCAGATTCTGGAATGGCAAGGAAGCTCAAAGAGATACAGGAGAAGGTTGAAACCCAATCCAAGAAAAGCACTAAAACAATCCAAGACTTGAAAGATGACATAGCCATTTTAGAAAGAACCAAATTGAAATTCTGGAAATTAAAATTTCTCTATAGAAATTTCATAATGCATTTAGAAGTATTAAAAACAGAATATATCAAGCTAAGGAAAGAATCTCAGAGCTCAAAAGCTACTTCCTTCAAATCAACAAAGGCAGGTAAAAATAAAGAAAAATGAATTTTAAAAAATGAACAAAACCAAGAAATACAGGATTATGTAGAGACCAAACCTACAACTCATTGGCATTCCTGAAAGAGATGGAGAGAGAACAAGCAATATGGAGAACATATTTGAGGATATTGTCCACAAAAGCTTCCCCAAACTCCTTAGGTTGAAATGCAAATTTAGAAAATTCAGAGAACCCCTGCAAGATATTATACAAAACAATTATCCCCAAGACATACAGTCATCCAATTCTCCAAGGTTAATGTGAAAGAAAAATCTTAAAGGTAGCTAGAGAGAAGGGGCAGGTCACATATAAATGAAACCCCATCAGGCTAACAGTGGATCTTTCAGCAGAAACCTTATAAGCCAGAGGAGATTGGGGGCCTATACACAGCATCCCTAATGAAAACAAATTCCAAATAAGAATTTCATACCCAGCCAAATTAAGCTTCAAAAGCAAAGGAGAAATAAAATCCTTTTCAGACAAACAAATGATAAGGAAATTCATTACCAACAGACTTGCCTTACAAGAGGTCCTTAAAGGTGTACTAAATATGGAAATGAAAGACTGATACTTGCCACTGCAAAAAACACACTTAAGTACATAGCTCACTAACACTATAAAGAAACTATACAATCAAGCCTACATAACAACTGGCTAACAACACATGACGGGATCAAATTCTCATATACCAATATTGACCTTGAATGTAAATGGACTAAACACCCCACTTAAAAGGCACAGAGTGTCAAGTTGAATAAAGAAGCAAGATCCAACTATATACTGTCTTCGAGAAACCAATCTCACATGCAATGACACTCATAGATTCAAAAGTAAAAGAATGGAGAGAGAGCTATCAAGCAAATGGAAAACCAAAAAGGAGGGATTGCTATTCTTATTTAAGACAAAACACACTTTAAATCAATAATGATCAAAAAGGATAAGGAAAGGCATTACATTATGATGAAGGGTTCAATTCAACAAGAAGACTTAACTATCCTAAATATATATGCATCCAACAGTGGAGTACTCGGATTCATAAAATAAGTTATTAGAGACCCTCAAAGAGACTTAGATAATCACTCAATAGTGGGAGACTTTAACACCTCATTGACAGTGTTAAACAGATCATTGAGGCAGAAAATTAACAAAGATATCTAGGACCTAAACTCAACACTTGACCACATGGACCTAAGAGTGATGACAGAATGCTCCACCCCAAAAAAAAAAATCAACAGAACATACATTCTTCTTATTTTCACATGGCACATACTCTAAGATCAATGACACACTCAGCCATAAAGCAATTCTCAACAAATTCAAAAAATGTTAAATCATACAAACCACATTCTCAGACCACAGTGCAATAAAAATAGAAGTTGATACCAAGAAGATCTCTCAAAACCATACAATTACATGGAAATTAAACAACCTGCTCCTACGCGATTTTGGGGTAAAGAGTAAAACTAAGGCAGAAATTTAAAAATTCTTTGAACTAATGAAAACAAAGATACAACATACCAGAATCTCTGGGACACAGTTAAAGCAATGTTGAGAGGAAAGTTTATAGTGCTAAATGCCTATATCAAGAAGTTAGAAAAATCTCAAATTAACAACCTAATATCACACCTAGAGGCACTAGAAAAACAAGAGCAAATCAACTCCAAAGCTAATAGCAGAAAAAGAAATAACCAAAATTCGAGCTAAGGTGAATGAAATTGAGATGCAGGGATCCACATAAAAGATCAACGAAACAAAAAAAAAATCTGGTTATTTGAAAGAATATACAAAATCGATAGACTTCTAGCTAGATTAATAAAGAAAAAGAGAAGACTGAAATAAACACAATCAGAAATAAAGGTGGCATTTCCACTGACCCCACAGAAATACAAAAACCCTCAGACACTATCATGAACACTTCTCTGCACAAACTAGAGAACCTAGAAAAAATGGATAAATTCCCAGAAACATACTACCTCCTGAGATTGAACCAGGAAGAAATTGAAATCCTGAAAAGACCAATAATGAGTTCCAAAACCAAATCAGTAGTACTAACCAGCCAGAAAAAGCCCTGGACTAAATGGATTCAAAGCCAACTTCTACCAGATGTACAAAGAAGAGCTAATACCAATCCTACTGAAATTATTCCAAAAAAATTGAGGAGAAGAGATTTCTGCCTAATTCATACTATGAAGCCAGCATCATTCTGATACCAAAACCTGGCAGAGAAACAATGAAAAAAGAAAACCTCGGGCCAATTTCTCCGATGAACATAGATGCAAAAATCCTCATCAAAATACTAGCAAACCAAATCCAGCAGCATTTAAAAAAGCAAATCCAGCATAATCCTAGCTTTATTCCTGAAATTTTGATTAAACATACACAAATCAATAAATGTGATTCATCCTATAAACAGAACTAAAAAACAAAAACCACATGATCATCTAAGTAGATGTATTTACAGCTTTCAGTATAATTTAATATCCCTTCATGTTACAAACCATCAACGAAGTAGGCATTGAAGAAATATACCTCAAAATAATAAGTCATCTATGACAAACCCACAGCCAACATCATACTGAATGGGCAAAAGTTGAAAATATTCCCCTTGAGAGCCAGAAGACAAGGATGCCCACTCTTACTGCTTCTATTCAACATAGTACTAGAAGTCTTAGTGAAAGTAATCAGGCAACAGAAAGAAATGAAAGGCATTCAAATAGAAAGAGAGAAGTCAAACTTTCTCTCTTTAAGACGACGTGTTTCTTTACCTAGAAAACCCGATAGTCTATATCTAAGGCACCTACTAGTGACAAACAACTTGAGTAAAGTTTCAGGCTACCAAATAAATGTACAAAAACCACTAGCATTCCTATACTCCGATAACATCCAAGCTGAGAGTCAAATCAAAAATATAATCCCATTTACAATAGCCACAAAAAAATAAAATACCTAAAAATACAGCTAATCAGGGGGGTGAAAGACCTAAACAATGAGAATTATACAGCACTGCTGAAAGAAATCAGAGACAAAACAAGCAAATGGAAAAACATTCCATGCTCATGTATAAGAAGAATCAATACTGTTAAAATGGCCATAATGCCCAAAGCAACTTACAGATTCAATGCTATTTCTATCAATGTACCAATATCATTTTTCACAGAATTAGAAAAAACTCTTCTAAAATTCAAATAGAACCAAAAAAGAACCCAAATAAGCAAAGTAATCCTAAGCAGAAAGAACAAAGCTGGAGGCATCATACTACCCAATTTCAAACTATACTACAAGGCTACAGTAACCAAAACAGCATGGTACTGGTACAAAAACAGACACAGATCAGTAAAACAGGTTCAATAACCCAGAAATAAAGCAACATCCACCATCTTCTGATCTTTGACAAAATCTGAAATAACAAGCAGTGGGGAAAGGACTCTCTAGTCCATAAACGGTGCTATAACTGGCTAGCCATATGCAGAAGATTGAAACTTGACCTCTTCCTTTCACCATATACAGAAATCAACTCCAAATGGATTACAGATTTAAATGTAAGACCTAAAACTGTACAAACCCTAGAAAAAACCCTAGGATATACCATTCTGGACATAGGCTTTGGCAAAAAATTCATGATGAAATCTCCAAACGCAATTGCAACAAAAATAAAAATAAACAAGTGGGACTTAATTTAAGTAAAGAGCTTCTACATGGCAAAAGAAATTATCAACATAGTAAACAGATAACCTATAGAATGGGAGAAAATATTCACAAAATATGCATCCAACAAAGATCTAATATCCAGAATTTATAAGGAATGTAAACAAATCAACAAGCAAAACCCAAACAATACCATTTAAAAATGGGCAAAGGACATGAACAGACACTTCTCAGAAGATGATATATACACAGCCAAAACTCAAAAAAAGCTCATCACTAATCATCAGAGAAATGCAAATTAAAACCACAATGAGATATCATCTCACATCAGACAGGATGGCTATTATTAAAAAGTCAAAAAATAACAGATGTTGGCAAGGTTGCAGAGAAAAAGGAAGGCTTATACACTGCTGGTGGGAATGTAAATTAGTTCAGTGTGGAAAGCAGTTTGGACATTTCTCAAAGAACTTAAAACAGAAACTACCATTCAACCCAGAAATCCCATTACTGGGTATATACCCAAAGGAATATAAATTGTTCTACCAAAAAGACACATGCACTCATGTTCATCACAGCACTATTCACAATAGCAAAGACAAGGAATCAACCTAGGTGCCCATCAACAGTACCGGATAAAGAAAATGTGGTCCATATACACCATGAAATACTATGCAGTCATAAAATAATGAAATGATGTATTTTGCACAGCCATGGATGCAGCTGGAGGCCATTATTCTAAGTGAATTAACGCAGGGTCAGAAAACCAAATACCATATGTTCTCACTTATAAGTGGGAGCTAAACACTTAGTACACATGCACACAAAAATGGGGAAAATAGACACCAGGGCCTACTTAGCAGGTAGAGGGAGGGTCAAAACATTGCCTATCAGATACTATGGTCACTGACTGGGTGACAAAATCATTTGTACACCATACCCCAAGGACATACAATTTACTCATGTAACACACCTGCACATGTACTCCCTGAATCTAAAATAAAAGTTGAGAAAAGAAAAAAAAAAAAAAGTTGCAAAGGATGACATTGATCAGTAGTGGTCATGAGTGTTCAGACAACCTGAACCAATGTACTTTAAAGGCACTAAAAAGCCAAGGAAGGGACCCTGTTTACTAAGGGTAGACAACGGTAATATGTGCTGTGGATGTTGGGGAGCTGTGAACCTAGAGAATAAAGGGCTTGTTTTATTTGGAAGCTCTTGGAAACTGTTGATTTTCACCACTAATATTGTTTTCTTTATGGCCTTCCTCTCCCAGACCATGGAGGTGACACGGCTAAGAACTCAAAGCCTGCAGCATCCATTTTGCCCTTTAGTTTACATTTCAGCAGAACAATTCCAGGATGAATCATTCCCTGCACAGGTTGTTGGTTATGCCCAGTTTACAGCTCATTTTCAAAGTTCCTTTCTACTTTATGTTCCAGGCTGAGTTTGCAGAGATTTATGTGGAGATTTCTTATTCTCTTTGAAAAATAGAAAATCTTTCACCAGTGTATTTTTCTCACTCAGTGAGGCAACGCTGAACCTCCTTGCTGTTATTCTCCATAAAGCCTTTTCTACCACCATCAAATTGATCATTTTTATTTAAGATAGAAAGTGAATCATTAAGAATGGAAAAATTAGTTCTGAAAGTTGGACTGGAAACTGAACGCAGCCTTTGGAAATCAGAAGAAAGTGAGAGAGGAATCACTAACTCTATAAGACGAAACTGTGTGCTCTAAAATAGGGAACTGAATTTTGGAGGATTCAATTACTCAGATTCTCCTACTCCTAAAACCTAACCTAATGTGGCCCCAGGACTGGGCAATGAGTGCTTGCCTACAGACACGACAGTAACTCAGTGTTGGGAAGAAAAGAAACTTTAAAGAAAAATTTTGATTAAGGATGCATCCTATATCCAAAGAGGAAAGTTATATTTAGTTTATAAAGAGGGAGTTTCATGAGGAAAGGAATATGGATAATGAGCTGGTAGTTGTAGAATAATATAGGAGTTGAGAGCTATACTATCTAAATTCACATCAGGATCTTCAATTTACTTGCTGTAAACAGACACGCAAGACACTTGACTTTGGATAAATGTCTTAAGTTCTCTGAGCCTATTTCTTCATCTGTAAAATGAGGATAAAAATACCTCACATAATTGTTATTAAGATTGAATGTGTTAATATTTCTCAAATACTTAGAGTAATGCTTGGCACAGAGTAAGAGCTTGTTAATAATAATGACAAAAATTTATCAATAATCGTTGCTCAAGCATGATGTATTCTACTCTAACATCTCTACAAATTCAGTTTCTATTTCTAGGAAATGATTTAGTCTCCCACTATGTCCCTTTCATATACCTTAAATCTTCCTGAAACCAAGTAAAATTAGTAAGTCCTAGAGCAAAATTTTTAAAAATTTATGAACAAAAGAATTCACAGTATTCTTTCCAAATCTCCAGTGACCCACCTACTCATACACCGAGTCCCTCAGTGATAAAAAACATTTGTCCAGGTGGCAATGGCAAGGCATTTTGGGGATGAACACAGCTGAGCAGGGTCAGAGTTTACTTTATCTTAATATCTCTTTGTCTCAATTTAGAAAAAAAGGAAAGGTCCCAGCTTCCAGACAGCCATGAAAACAAAATAAACAGGCATGTAAATGAGATGTGTTTTGGATGTGAGTTTATATATATTGGCAGGAAGGGCAGTGAAACTTATGACTCTACTTTCTTATTCTTTATTCTTTCTCCTGTCCCACTTGGTGCCAAAGGAGTTATTTTTAAAAGCATGGGTTCATGTTTTTGATCATAATGTTATGGCAAAAGGGGAGATGACCTTTACATTTAGCTAGTAGCTGTTATACGATCAGGAAGCTCCAAATGGTAACACTTCAGGTTTGGTCACCATTTTGGGTATGCCATAGTTTTTTTTGTTTGTTTGCTTTTTGTTTTTGTTTGGTTGGTTGGTTGGGTTTTGTTTTTTGGTTTTTTTGTTTGTTTGTTTCTCTTCAGTTACCAAGCCCGAACACGTCCAAATAGTCATTTATTTCTTAGTTCATTGAAAGAGTATTTATTCCCTACCAAATTCTGCCAAAGCATCTGGTATGGAATCATATAGAGAAATAAGTGAACATACTAAACCTTTACCAAAGCATGTAGGTGTTTACACAATTCTGCACATCAGGATTGAGAGAGAAAACAACAGATGAATGTGTCTCTATGTCAAACATATAGAATAAAAATATTACCTATAGAAGCAACCAATGGGATGCAACTCTGCTTAACTAACAAACAGGCTTACAACTCAAGGGGTTCCCTTCAGCAAGAGAAGACTGGACTCTTCGTAATTCATATAGTGCCTTAATACTTCAGAACAGGAATTCTCATTTTTTATTATTCTGTGGGGGTTAACAGGTTCTGGGCCAACTTCTAGAGGGAAAAATGATACATTCCTGGCAAACAAGAACAAAATGCTAATTTGGTATGTTTTGTGTGCTAATGTTTTTTTCCTGGGTAAAGAGGAAAATGCAACTACTTATGTGGTCTGATATGTTTTAAGTCCTTATCTGAGAGACTAGTGAAAGTATTGTCTATATTATCCTGCAATTCTGACAGAAAACTGGACATTTTAGTAAATATTCCAAACATTCTTTGTATAAATTTAAAACCATGGATAAATCTTCTCAAGCCACTAAAGTTACTCTTTTTTTGGATATTTAGTGATGAGTGGTCTAAAACTGTCTATTATACTCATATAAAATATATACTGGGGGAAAAGAAGTTTTGCTCATGAAATTTGATCTTTGCTATAGTTTGGATATTTGTCCTCTCCAAATCTCCTGTTGAAATGTGATCCCCAATGCTGGGGGTGGGAATTAATGAAAGGTGTTTGGGGAGGGGAGCGGTGAGTACTTCATGAACACCATAATGCTGAATTGCACTTAATAGGAGGTGTTTGAGGCAGTTGTGGATGAGTGAATTCTCACTCTTATTAGTTCCTGTGAGCTATCTGTTAAAAGAAGCCAAGTACCTCTTCTCCTCTCTCTCTCTCTCCCTTCCTCCCTTCCACACTCCCTCCCCTCCCTATCTCACCATATGATCTCTGCACATGCCAGCTCCCCTTAACCTTCCTGCATGAGTGGAAGCAGCCTGAGGCTCTCAGCAGGTACATATTCCAGTGCCATGTTTCTTGCATAGTCTGCAGAACTGTGAGCCAAATAAACTCTTTTCATTTAAATTATTCAGCCTCATTCCCTCATAGCAACATGAAACAGACTAAGACAATTTTCATTACTAACATTTTGCTGTTAAAAAAATCTTCTGAATTCCCAAATCTCTGAGCAAATAATGTCATTCTGCAGGGATAATTGTATTTAACAAAACTGGTGTTAGAGTTGTTTCGTCCAAAACAACCAAATAATTCTTATATTTCTCAAAGAGAGTGGAGCAATGAAATCTCATCATATTTCTATGGAATGAGAGTAACATTTAAATTAAAATGAGTAATGTGTGTTTTATTTCTTAATTTGCATCAACAGGAAGATGAAATAAAAGTTTAAGATCTGCATTAGGGTAATCAGTGGTGGCTGAAGAAACAAACAACCTCCAATGTCAGTGGCTTAGCCCTGCCCAGGTTTTTTCCTCACACTTGCAAGTCCACTGTAGATGGTCTTGGGCAGCTTTCCTCCATATTGGGGACCTGGATGCCTTCTGCCCTATGGCCCTGCCATCTTGAAGTCCTTTGCTTCTAGCTGCTCAGATTGTGGGGGAGAGAGAGAGAGAATGAGAGAGAGGGGGGAATAGGGAGAAAGAGATAGAGAGAGAAAGAAAGATTGTGTAGACAGTCTTGACTAAAGTAATGGACATTGAATTGGTTTAAATGACACATGACTGGCTAGGAGTCATGACCTCCAAGTCTTGCTGGCTTTATTCTACAACCTGTTATACAATTTTATCTACAACCTGTTATACAATTGCTATGTCTTTATAAATCATGTAATTCCTCCAAAAGGGTAAAGAATTATACAAATAGGCCAAAAACACAACTGCAAAAGCCTAATTTATGGGTGAAGAATTAATATAAATCATCTGTAGAAAAAGAAACAATCGCATTTTGAGTAAGTGATAAAGCAATCTCTTTAAATGTTGCTCATTTCAATCACCTAAGTACTTCAATCACCTAAGATAAATGAATAGGCATGGCTTTACTAAGTGGTCTTTCTAACATGATGATATGATAGGGTCTTAATCATCCCCTATGAGAGTCAAAGATTCTTTCACAGTGTATCTAACTGAGTTTAGCACAGGACTTCGTCTTTCTACATCTCCTTAGAAATATTTATGCATTGTAAGTGAAGTGAAACATACCAGGGGTAATTATTTATAATATTTAACAACACGTAAGCACAAGTACCGAACAGTCAGAATGGATACTGACCCTAGAGTAGCATCTTGGAATCTCCAATTGCAATGGGCATTGAATCTTTAACTCCTGGATCATAAAGAAGGAGCCGCTGGCTAGGGTGGCAGTGGGGAGCAGGCAATTCTGAGCCATAGGCAGCAGATATTATTTACTAATACAGGTATTTTTTTAATATTCTATCAATGTGTACAGTCATACTGGAGTCCAGCTAATCCAGAACCCACCATAAGACTCCAGCTTTAAATTTTCTAAGCCATCAGGGATTACATGCTGGAATTTGAGGTTTCATTTCCATTATATATTACAGCTTCTGATAACATTTCTAAAACTTTTTCAAATTTTTATGAGATTCTTATCAAAGTATTACTTGTCATCTTGCTCTGAATTCAACTGCTCCGTTCTCTTTTGTGGCTGCTCATTAAATTATCTAACCAGTTTTCTTAGTTGTTTACCTTTCTAACCCTTAGAAGGGTCTTGTATGAGGAGCAGGTAGCTGAATTTTGTGTTTCAAAACATCACATCTACAATATTATAAATGGTCAATATTGTCAATGTAATCAGCAATGGTTTGGTCATATCTTAATCATTTAATCCCATGCTTTCTATTGTGACCCCTTTTTTGATGGTTTTATTAGTTTCTCTAACCTCTGACGCTACCCTCCAAGAATGTTAATTTAGTATAACTTTACTTTCTCCACCCACCAGTTCACCACAAGCAAGTACACACATAAACATCCTATATTAATTCAAGTCCTGCAGGAAGCAGACATCAAGATGGAACCAGAAGTACAAGAGATTGGATGAAAGAAAGAGGAAATGAAGCAGTGAAATGTACTTTAACACAGGTCTGATGCCTGGAAAAGGAAAGAGGGAAGGAAAGCCTGGATAGGAAAGGCTTCAGACTGCAATGCAGCTTTGAAAATGTCTCAGCCAGCCCATGGGGAACCATAGAACAAAGAGAACTGAATTGGGCAGAAAAGGCCTGATTCTAGTTCCTCTGCTGTGCTCAGCCATCAGCTGGGAGCAGCCTAGGGAGAGCATGGCTTCATGTAAATGCTGCAATAGATCCCAAGACTCACATGCATACATGTGACACTTCCCAAATTTTGACATGATTTATTTTACATTTAAAAAATATTCAGGCTGGGTATGATGGCTCATGCTATCATCTCAGTGCTTCGGGAGGCTGATGTGGGAGATTCGCTTGAGGCCAGGAGTTCAAAACCAGCCTGGGCAATATGGTGAGACCCCATAAAAATAGAAAAATTACAAAAAAATAGAAAAATTAGCTGGGCGTGGTAGTATGCACCCATAAGAGGCTGAGGCAGGAGAATCACTGAAGCCCAGGAATTCAAGGCTGCAGTGAGTTATGAAGACACCACTGCACTCTGGCCTGGACAACAGGACAAAGATCCTGTATCTCATAAAATAAAATAAAAAATTCAGTTTGACTTTTGCATCTTTTCACACATACATACATACCTGCACATGTAAGGAATTTACTTTCTACCCTCATCTGTATTACATGACAGAAGTACCAGGTTCTAATTCCTATGTCCAGCCTTGATACTATGTTTTGCTATCAATTTCACTTACCTCCAATATTCCTAGAGTGAGTCTAAGCAGTTTTATCAAAAAGTTCATATACTCTATATTTTCAGATTTCAGAAAATCTTTCCGTTGCTTTTGCTCATGAGTGGCTATATGGCATGTTATGAAATACTTGGATATTGTCTATTACCACCCCAAAGTCTCTAAGAATTCCAGGATTATCTCTTAGTGTAAAGTATTAGTAAGAAGAAAGGGCTTGTTTTTGTTCCTTTGTATATAATCTAAGCTTTCTGCTTGAACATTTAGACAATCTTTAAGAATCTTTGAAGTTCAAACATTTCATCAGTGTACATTTCTATATAAGCCCTCCTCTTTTAGTGTGTTTTCATATGAATCTTACTTGAATATTTTTAATAGTCTCATTATTTATAGATTTGAGCTTCTCTTTTAAAAGCGGAGATTATTTCTTGTATATTTCCAATAATCGAAAAATCATTTCTGTACCCATTGTTTGGTTGCATTGCCTAGATACAACAGTGTTAGCGCTATTGCTTTTCCTCTGAAAGTTCACTGGAAATAAATAATCTAACGGTTTCCAATGTCAGTGTCCATAGGTTAAAAAATCCCAAGAGCTACTTTTCTAGCCATACTGCTAAATCCTACTTTTAAAGAATCATCTTAAAATTTGTCACCCCATTCCTTTTCTATTCCCCACCCAGTCTCAAGCACTCATCTGGGAAGCAGAAAGAGGCCTCCTAATCATCTGTATTTTATTTTATTAAGTGTCTAATATACTATAGGGGAAGCCAATTCTGTTTTTCCAACATTTCATCTGAGTATCAGAATTTGGGGCCAAACGAATTGCAGCAAACCATTTTCTAATAGAAGAAAAAGATGCCTCAGGAGTTCTATAATGTCCCAAACAGAGCAAACAAACCTTGGGAGTTTAGGGTACTTATCCAAACAACTCTCCCACCATAAACCAAGTGCAACTCAATTTATCTCAAAAAAAGACGAAAGGGTGAGTCAATGTGGCTGTAATTTGAACTTTACAGTTCTAGGGAGTCTCCCCATTTCCAACCTGAGACTTAGACCACTAAGCTATCCCCCCAGGAGATTTATTTGCTTCTTTAATTTCCTTGGTTAAAAATGTCTGAGTCACCATAAACCAAATACTGCAGGAATCTTAACTTTTAAAAGAGCATTAAAACCACACTGATTTGGCAAGATGTTGGAAACTCTGTTTTGTTCTCTGACAATTATGATGGACTCAACTTGGCTCTTGGAATACCAATGAAGGAGAATACAAATGCAATATCATCTTCTACATCTGAGCCTGAGAAAACTCACTGTTCCTCCTCATTCTTTTTTTTTTTTTTTTTTTTTCATTTAATCATTGAAGCACTTTATCAACCAACTCTAAAACCCATTTCAGGCTGTCTAGCGACCCAACTTGGAAAACTCTTGACCTGCGAGTTAACAAGTTAGCTGTAAAAACAAGAAAAATAACATAACACAAGGAAAATACATAGACATCAATGCAAGGCAGATGTTGCTACACCTCATTATTTCTTAAATGGACATTTCCAGCTGCTCCTAAATGTGTACACACGTCGAGCATTTGAGAAAAGTGAACAACCAAGGTTTTACCTACAGCATTTCTTATGAGAATATTGAGGACAGCATTCATTTATTCGCTTACCCATCAAAAATGTATTGAGTGCCTACTATGTTTATTCTTTCCAATGCTCATGATACAAAGATGAACAAGACCTAGGCCCTTGAGGACAATCAAAATATATTATTGTCATGATAATGACAAAGAAGGGGAAGAAGAGAAGCAGAAGGGAAGTATTATTTCACCATTTTACAGATGTTGAAACACAGGCAGAGAGAGATAAAGGAAAGTACCTTAGCTCACAACATTTGTAATCAATACCCAAATTCTAAGGCTTCAGTTGGATGAGTACACAATAACCTCATGTATTATTGTATTAGTCCATTTTCATACTGCTATGAAGAAATACCTGAGACTGGGTAATTTATAAAGGAAAAGAGATTTAATGGACTCACAGTTCCACATGGCTAGTGAGGCCTCACAATCATGGTGGAAGGTGAAGGAGGAGCAAAAGCATGTCTTACATGGTGGCAGATGTGAGAGCATGTGCAGGGGAATGGCCCTTTATAAAACCATCAGCTCTTGTGAGACTTATTCACTATCACAAGAACAGTATGAGAAAAACCTGCTCCCATGATTCAATTACCTCCAACTGGGTCCCTCCCATGACATGTGGGATTATGGTAGCTAATATGAGATTTGGGTGGGGACACAGTCAAACTATATCACCTATTGTCTCAACAGAAGACTGAATAAGTAAATTTAAAAGGAACTCAATACAACCTAACACCTATTGTCTCAACAGAAGACTGAATAAGTAAATGTAAAAGGAACTCAATACAACCACGCTTGTCTCTTGATTCAGCTGGAGTCACAGTTGCCACCATGATCCAAGAGTTCTATCCTGTAGACTCGAGCCTTTCCCTTTTTAAGTCTGTTACTTCTGAGGGTTTCAAGAATGTTTGACATGTGCTCAGACACAATTTTTTCTTGTTCCTCAGAAGCTGACATAACATCTGTTTATTGCATGGCTGAAATAAGGAGTGTGCGGAGTCAGATACATTAAGTGTGTACTTTGGTGAAGAAAATGATATGATCATAATAGCGGTGAGAAACTTCATTCATTCAGCACACATGAAACACATGCTAGCATGTTAAAAGCATGCTACTGAGCATAAATAAAATGCCATTCTGACTCCTGAGAAACACACAGCCTAGGGAGAAAGAGGCACCTTAATACCAACATCATAGTACAAACTCAACGCACTAAGATGATCATTCATTCTGGATCACTTGGACAGTCCTGGGTCATGTCTGCTGTTGTGATGTAATGACTAATAGTGCCAACTATCACTCTTGGAAATACTCAATGTGGATGGTAAATTATACAGTCACCCAAGCAATAAGAGAAGCATATTTAAAGTATTAAGGAAAGACAATGAGAGAGCAACTAATTTTCCATAGGGGAAAGATCTGGTGCTCTAAATGAGTTGTTCTGTGCTTTATAAGAAATCACTATTTTGAGTTTAAACTGTTAACCAAATTACTCTGTTAATGTTCTCACTGACAAAGGAATATCCAGAAAAAAATATGTATCAGAAAGCATGTGTAATGCATGAGTTGTGCTTTTTGTTAAATTGAACAATTCCAAAAAGCCATTTTTGAATACATACTACATTTTAGACCCTGCACTAATGTACCTGCATGAGTAGGTCATTGTCTTTCTAACTGAACTGTAATACCCTAAGTGCAGGGACTAAAATACACAAAAACCTAACACAGTAAGTATAAAGTCTTACAGAGTGTTGAGTGAAAAGAGATACTTAATTCAAGCTACAGATTCAGAGACGTCGCCTGGAAAAAACAGCTGAACTGAATCTTGAAGGATTCGTCAGAATCAAGGAAAATTTACAAAGTAGAATAATTCATTTAAAAAATAAAAGAGTCAAAAATTGGAATGTAATTCAAGGTAGAAATAATAGTGACCCACCCAACCACCATGAGACACAAATTTTGCAGTTCTCTGGAGGAAAGGGTGCCCACTGCAAACAACAGGGATTTATACAGGACAGCTGAGCTGGAGCTAGACCATGATCAATGTTTAGGGCTAAATTGAGCCAAGTCCCGGGCACACCCAAATTTTGAAGTTTGAAGTCAGTTCACAGAGAAATCATGTTGTATTGGAAGTCACTCGTTAACTGAATAGAATCTATTTGATTACTTAAACTATGGTTCTAATTTGGAAGGATGCCTCTCTCTACTCCCATGCTTTCATTTCAATTTAATTAATTCAAATAGTATATCAAAATGTCTCTGATTTCTTATTTCCTGGAGTTTACCTGAAAGTCAACAGAAAGTGTAATCAATTGCTTCATCAGATGTTTTAAATCTAACAAATACCTTTCCATATCTGTTTCACCATCTTTCAAATACATTGAGTAACTTGTTGCTGAATCTCTAATTTTCTGATATTTAACTGATATTTACCCTATCTTCACAATCTCTCAATACTGAGTATTATTAATTATATAAATAGCTTAGTTTGGGACTGATTCATGCTTAATAAGGCTAAATTGATCACAGCCTTGTTTGAAGATGTTTATAAACCCCGTGGTGGTGGTAAGAAGAGATCTACAATCCATCTGCATCATAGTTGGAAAGACACTGCAACTTTCTACATAAAGTCCAGCATTCTTTCAGGGGCCTCTCATGAGTTAAGAGTTGGGACATGAGGGTAGAACAATAGGACAGTAGAGAAATTGAAACTCTGCTCCATGGTTTTTTCCCTCTGCTCCAGAACACGGGAGTTCTATGCAACATTTGATGGGGCCTAGGAGACAGCATCCCCACACGGGGCCCCTTGGCATTTCAGAAAAGAGCAGACACAGGAATTTCACTCTTATCTTCCCCTAACCCCTTCTTCCCTGAAGCAAGCCATAAAACCTAGCTGATTTCCTCTAAAGTAGGTCATGAGACCTTCATTTCAGAAGCATAGTCCCTGTACTGAGGAAAAGAACATCCTTATTCGCAAAGACACAGAGACACTAAGAAGAATCTGAACAAACAGGCTTTGCTGAAGCTCCCCTCAGTTGAATAACAGTAGGTCATACCCCCTTTTGTCCTTCCATCATCTCTCCACGACTATCCACTTCTTCACGCAGCAGCATAAAGACACACAGCTTTCCCTGTTTATCTCTTGGAAATAAATGGAGCTTCCCCTCATTTCTTAAGGCTCCCATATCACATAAGACTTCTATTAAATAAATGTGTATGCATTTTTTATTTCTTCTAAATGGGTCTTTTGTTATAGGGGTCTCAACCATAAAGTTAGCCAGGAGTGAGAAAAGTAGTCTTTCCTCCCCTACACATTTCACTTTTTAAAATTCTGCTGACCAAAAAGCACAGTTCAAAGCATTATCCTAGCCATGTCAGCATGTCTGCTTCTGACAATTGAGCTATCTTTTCATTCAATTTTGCCTGGTAGTTAAATCACATTAGGATGCTATTTTAAGTATGTTGAATTCTATTTTAGTTAGTGTACATGTGTTTTTAAAGTTTACCTCTGATAGACTTGACTTTTTTTACTCCAATATATTTCATAACCAATGTTGAATTGTTGCAGAGAAATACCCAACTGCAAAATTTCAATAGCAGAGGAACTAATTTAAGAAAGAAAATATTAAGGAAACGGGGGTAGCAGCCCAAGCTCTGGGCTGAGAATCAAAAGACCCTGTTTCTCTTTTTGCCTCTGCCACAGAATAACTAAGCAAGGTTATGAAATGAAGGACTTGGACTATTTCCCTAAATTCCACTGCAGCCCTAAAATTCTGTGATCAAATTTGGGATGTAAACATAATTCCCTTTTTGATTGCATAATCAGGAAACCAGCAGCATCACAGGGTGAACGTTCTGGAAAGAATAAAAGTATGCTCTGTGAATTCTTTTGTCTGTCTCTGCTTCTGTTCATGAATGCAGCGAAGAATAAAATGAAGTCAATTAGGGTTCTAGAAATTCCAGACGATGAGAAAAAAACAGAAGAGAGAAGGAAACTAGAGCTTACAGATCCCCTATGTGATGTCCTGTCCACTCTCAGAAGGATACTTTCTCATATTTTATCCCATTTCGTCCTTACAACAATCCCCTAAGGTAGATAATACTATGCCCAATTTAGAGATAAGAAATCTTGGAATCTCAATAATGACTGCTCAGGGAATTGCAGTTCATTAGAGACTGAGCTATAACCAGAAGACAGGTTGTGTGATTTCAAATCCTATGACTTGATAAAACATGCTTTTTATTAAACATGCTAACTTTTTATTAAATGTGAGAGGTGGGTAAGTCTCTGTCATTCGAAATATGGATATAAATTCCACATGCTCGAATGCCTGGTACAATTGTTAAAGTATAAAGCTCAGAAAAAAATCTTTCGATTCTGGTTATGATTTTTGGTGAAGGGAATCACATACTTTACTCAAGCTACAGAAATATCAAGTTTCATTAGGTAAGGGTTAATGACTAAGATACTGTATTAATTCATTTTCACACTGCTATAAAGGATTTCCCTGAGACTGGGTAATTTATAAAAGAAAGAGGTTTAATTGACTCACAGTTCCGCATGCCTGGGGAGGCCGCAGGAAACTTACAATCATGGCAGAAGGAGAAGCAAGCACCTTCTTCACAAGGTGGCAGGACGGAGCAGAATGAAGGAGGAACTTCCAAATACTTATAAAGCCATCAGATCTTGCGAGAACTCACTCACTATCACGAGAACAGCATGGAGGAAAACGCCCCCTAATCCAATCACCTCCCTCCTTCCACAGGTGAGGATTGCAGGGCCCTCCCTCAACACGTGGGAATTACAATTCGAAATGAGATTTGGATGGGAACACAAAGCCAAACCATATCAGATATCTAGCTGAACGCAGGACTTCTAAGGTCTTGGTCTAATTGCATATCTTTTAAAAATACATAGTGATTCATTATACTGAAAATTTTTTATGCTGAATCATTTATTAAATGCTTTGTTATTTTACTTAAAAAGAAGCCCTGAACTGGGAATGTACTAGGATTTCCCTTATTTGACCATAATCATGGGAAGCCTTGCAGGCTGAATGGGAACGTGGGATCATGCACTGGACAGCAGCATATCTTACAGTGTCCAGAATAGGCAAAGGGGAACAATTACCTTCTTGACACTGGTCTTGCAGACCAATTCCTCTAGAATGATGGTAAATGGTAAAAACACATCATGGTCTCTGATCTCCTAAAAATTGCACCTGATTGTTAAAATCATGCTCATAAGAATTCATTTCCAGAAAAATAACATCTCCCATTTCCAGCCCTCAAAATCTCTCTGTCATTTTACTTGAGAGTCAAATTAGTGGAAGTGGCGTGGAGGGGGGAATTAAATCAACTCCAACTTTCCTTCCTTCCTGATAGCATCTCAAGTGCTGCTCAAAGCCTGGCTGACTCTTCCCACTTAATCCAACAACACTCTTCCTGGGTTCCCAGGGAGAATGGGGAGGCCTCTCCTGATCCCCACTGCCTGTCTTCGCAGTCACCAGCATCCAGAACTCAGAGATTGGAAGCCTCACCAACTGCAGCATCTTTGCAACTTCTGTATTCAATTTTTTCTGATACACCATTAAGAACACCTTTTTTTCTACGGTAATTAGAGGGAAAATAGCTCAACTGTAAGAAATCAAGCCAATGGCTACGATTTTAGGGAGGAGCAAAGGTGAAGTGTCACAGAGTAAAAAGAGGTGACCATTATTGATTTCCTACCCAATCTCTTGGTGAAGAGGTTGCAAAGAGAGTAACAGGAAAGAGATCAAGCCCCAAGTCCCTAAATATATATGTATAAACTATATATTAGAAAAATGTATATACATGCAAGCATATACAGATATGCATGTGTGTATTAATGTATATTGTTAAAAATCAAAGTCTTTTCTTTTTCCCAGTATTGATTGTCCAGTACTGATCAGGGTCTTTTCTTTTCTCCAGTATTAAAATGAAATACAGTGCTGAGAATAAACTGGAGATCTCTGCCAGAGTTCTAAAATGCAAGAAAGACCCTTAGTGGGAGATGTATGAGGGTCAATCCCAGGAGCGGAGCAGGGAAATAATAACAGACACTGAGGTTTGTTTCTCTCTGCAAAACAGGACACCAGTGATACAGAGATATAATACCCTACGATATTTTATTTTCAAAACAAGACATAACCCAACTCCAGCTCCCTAAGGAGAGCCCTACTTCCCAGTGCTGGGTCTGCATCAGGAGCCCTGGCATTTCCTCTTTAGCAGGGAGTGCAGCCAGCAAAACAATCAAGCTGTGATTGGGAGCTGAGCGCAGTGGTTAATTAAGGCTGCATCTTTTATTCTCCAGGGCAATTCAGCACAGCTTGAATGAGCCCCAGAGCCAGTCTGTGGTGGGAATGTCTCCCCGGGCAGTGGGAGAATCCAGTCTCAGGGGCTGTCTCATCAGCATGACAATAGCCCCAGGATGCACTTGGACTGATGTAATGGCCAGAGTTAGGGAGGGGGGATGAAAGCCTTGTTGCAGAAGCCTGGAGCGTTTGCAGCTGACTGGGGCTATTTCAGTGCATGAAATTCCTTCCCTCTTTCTTCCTTTTATAAGAGATGTTTGCTAATTGGTAGAGCTCAGAAAACAATATACCATTAAGAATCCCTTTCCTTCCTCCCACCCCCCACTCTCATTTTTTAAAAGTCCCTGCTTTCTTGCTTCACTGGAAGTCTCAACTTTTGTTCTGTGGTTTGCATGAAGTCTTCATTTTTCATTCTCTTTAAGAGGGAACTTATAAACAACGATTTACTAAAAGAGACTCTGCAACCGAGTCTTCTGTGTCAGGGGCTCCCGAACACACACACACCCCCACCAGCCCCACTTTGAGAATCTTGGCTGTGGTCCTGCTACAGCTCATATATTTGCCTCGTTTGTTATACGTTGATACAAAACATTTTGGAAAAGTGAATCATGGAAAGTTACTCTGATTTTGTATTTTTTCTTTTCTTTTTTTTTTTTTTTTGAATTACAAGATCCTGTTTAAAGCTGAATTAATTGAATCATTTAAGTGGACAAGCTAATGGTCAAAATGACAACAGTATAAGGAAATGCCAGTTGAGAATCTGGGATGAATGTCGTTTGACTCTGCCACAAATTTAGTAAGCGACCAGGGTAAGACTTTGTCCTCTCCTCTCCTGTTTGAGTCTCAGTTTGCTCATCTGTCCAAAGGGATAAGGGAGCTCAATGATTGCTAAAGTCCTTCTTGTGCTATCACTTTATAACTCATTGAGTGGAGCCTTACTTTCTTAATTGATAGAGGCTGTAAGCTCTGATATACCAGAAAATGTGTTGTGTGTTCATTCTCTGAAAGCACAAGATGTCCATAGTCCTTCTATAGTTTTAAAATTAATGCTTTTAATGATTCTGGAAGATTTTATTTAATGGAGCAGGCTGTTATCTGGAACCACAAAAGATATCATGCATGGATTCTGATGCATCTCATCTCAGAAATCACCTGAGCAATGCACAGCTGATTAACAGAAATAAGAACAACGTTACTTTAGGAGAATGTTCTTCACGTTCCCAAGCATGAAGAACTCCTTTTCCTACTCTACCTTATTCCCTCTCTTCTTTCTGCTTGGACAGGGCCAGTGGAGAGACTTGAGAGGATCTTTTAAGGGTTTCACATGAGCAGGTGGAAGAGGCTCTGAACACATCTCTGCTCACATTCTAACAAGTCACTTTCCACTCATAGTCTTTCCTTTGTATACTTTGCTGTGAATCCTGCCACACTGGGAGCATCCTTAGCTCAACCTTACTCCTAAATTCCATTGAATACTTGTCACAGTGCAATGGGTGTTACTGCCACTAGTACCTCACCCAGACACAGCATTTCCTAAAGGCAAATACTTTTGTAAGTGATTTAGTAGTTGGAGTTTATTCTTGAAATCACAATCAGCATACACTCCAGCTTCTTTCTTACCACTTCCATCAGATTAGGTGAGTTGATCATAATTGAAAATATGATACCATCTTTCCCCCAGTATCCAGGGCTTTCATAAGGCTAACAAAGCTGGTAAGAATCTTTGTCTAAAAATTGGAAGGTTGAGTAGAACATGTGTTGGGGGATTTGTGAAGACAGAGAGTGTCTAGGTCCATATCATGGTTGTCTCCTCTCTGGGCTGTTGAAATAAACACTTTGACATCTCTCAAGCTGTTCCTATAAAATTTTTGATAATTGTCTGCAGAATTGACTTCAATTCTTCATCTTGTTATTTTCTGAGATTTAACAGAAGAAAAACAAAATAATAGAACTCCCAGAAGCTATAAAATCTACATACAGCCCCTTACTTAAAATGTAACACCTCAACCACAAAGAGCCAGGACACTGTCATTAAATAATTTCAGTTCTGGGGTTATTTCAGGTGAGCCAGGAGCTTGATCTTGCTGTTCCTGTCTTCTCCCAAAGCAGCGGAATTTCCGCAGATTCCCATTCTCCCCTCAGCAGAGATCCTGGTCACAGTAGCCAGATGAAAAGCCTCTTTGAACTTGGTAGGGGTCCATTTTATTATCATTATTATAAAACTTTAGAAAAGAATTCAGCTTGCTTGATACTTTTCTCAGGGCCAAGTCTGAGGTTGAGTAAAGGGATAAAGACCAGCATCTTTTTAAAAGTGCCAGACTGGTCATCTGACTTTTTTTCTTGGCAAGGACACACACACAGGCACACATACACATATGCATGTACACACACACATGCACGTACATGCACACATACACACATATATGCACACGCAAACATATGCATGCCTATATGCATACATGCTCTCTCTCTCACACACACACATCCAAACAACCATAGTTGTCTTCTCAAAAGAGAAAGAGACTGTCCCTGTCATTTAGACTGTTCGCAGCAGGGAACACAATCTGGTAAAATGAAGACTGCACACCCCCTCCCCCGAAGCAGCCAAAGAAATCTTTGTGCAGCCCAGGTGTTGGCTGTATCCTCTTCACTAACATCCTGTCTTGAATTATTCAGACTCATTCATTATGTATCCCACATAGACACAATTAAATCCTTAACTTTCCCATCAAGAGAACAGCAAAGGGACAGTAGCACTCCGCTCTTCCTTCCTCCCCGGGCTGAGAGCCGCCTGGTGGAGCTGCTGCAAAGGGGAATGGTTTGCAAAGAGGCAGTGGGCTGGGGACACTCTCTGCTCTGAGAGCTGGAACCCTACTGCCCAGCCAAGCTATTCAGCCACATGAGCACCTCTCCTGTATGTTTCCAAGGCCGGGGGGGGGGCGGTGCTATAGAAGTAATGAGCAATTCAAATTTAGTTTAGGAGTCTGTGTAAAGTCTCTGAGGCATTTCAAAGCTGCAGACACTGGTCTGTCTGGGTCAGATGACTTTTTGATCTTTCTTAAATTCTGCGGACACTTTATTTTATGATGAGTTTGTGTTTAGATTCACAGGAATCTGTGGACCAAGACTCCAAATCTCCGCCAAAAAGACTCCAGGGAGATAAGCAAATTCTCAGCCTTGTATCTTCTTGAGACCCAATGATGAGATCGAGCCAAAGGACTTTTAACTAAATAATAATAATAAAAAAAGTGCTACTATCATTCTATTTCTTCCAACAAGTCTTAGTAGAAAGTGGCTTAAACAGAAAGGACCATTGCAAGAGAGCTCAGGGCATTAAATAAGATTATACCAAAGTTAGGGTTGGGAGTGGGAAAGGAAGGGTTTCCATCACTTTCATAGGTCTCCTTGCCCTGCTTCTCTGCCAGCAAGTACCTAGAACTTTGTGCTAGAGCTTTAACTGGCTCCCTATACCAACTAAGTCAGTCATTTGTCATTGTCCACTTCTGTTGAGAATGGGCCAGATGCAATTTGGTCATTATTCTTAGGTTCTTTGTGGTGGATAATGGTAGCCACCAAGAAGCTCAAGGTGGGAGAGGTCTAATTATTTTCTCCACAGACTCATTACCAGTTATAATTAAACCAAGTGTCAGATCAAATCTGTCTCACACAGAGATATTAATATAAACATGTATTAGCAAGTAGGCACAAAGAAAGGTTACAGAAACTGTTCTGGGAGCTCAAGGAAGCCTCCATGCTCTGTCTTTGGAGGGTATCTGGCCACCACCTTCTATGAAACTTTACCCAAGGTTCACATAATAATAGCCCGTGGCTAGAACTCAGTTTTCCTTACAGTTGGTCCCCAGTAACCAGAAATTATCTAAACTACTGGTTCTCAACTGGGCAATTTTGCCCCCAGAGGACATTTGACAATGTCTGGAGACATGTTTGGTTGACAAAACCCAGAAAGAGAGTAATGAGGGTGCTATTGTAACTGGTGAGTAGAGAGCAAGGATGTTTCATAAGCATCTTCACAAATGGCCCCAAATGTCAATGGTGCCAACATTTGGAAACCCTGCTCAAAGCAGATGACTGGACATAAGGCCTTTTAGATATTCATCTTAGGTTCTCAGTGCCCATATGAAGGTCTGAGCTGGCTTCTTACACCCTCTACCCATAGGGGTAGCCAGGTCTTTAAAATGTTTTAACCCATTCACCTCTCTCAAGTGCTCTAACTCTAAAGCAACATCCCTTCTTAATGTCCCTTTACTAGCTACTAATTTACAAACTGGTCACTAGCAAAAGTCTGATGTTGAGCACAGATTTATATGACAGACATGCTTATAATATACACATCTGGAATTTATTTTTTCTGAAATATTCCCAGCCAACCATCCCTTGGGTGTGGACCTCTCTGATTAAAATGATAATGGAGCCGGGCACGATGGCTCACTCCTCTAATCTCAACCCTTTTGGAGGCCAAGGCAAACGAATCCCTTGAGGTCAGGAGTTTGAGACCAGCCTTGCCAACATGGTGAAACCCTGTCTCTACTAAAAATACAGAAGTTACCCGGGCGTGGTGGCGCATGCCTGTAATCCCAGCTACTCAGGAGGGTGAGGCAGGAGAATGGCTTCAATTCGGGAGGTGGAGGTTGCAATGAGCCAAGATCATGCCACTACACTCCAGCCTGGGTGACAGAGCGATATTCCATCTAAAAAAAATAATAATTAGCCAGTGTGGTAGCATGCACCTGTAGTCGCAGCTACTTGGGAGGATGGCTTGAGCCCAAGATGGGGAAGGTGCAGTGAGCCAAGATTGTGTCATTGCACTCCAGTCTGGGTGATAGAGCAGACACTGTCTCAAAAAAAAAAAAAAAAAAAAGAAAAGAAAAGAAAAGAAAAGAAAAGGCCAGGCGCAGTGGCTCACACCTGTAATCCCAGCACTTTAGGAGACCAAGGTGGGTGGATCACCTGAGGTCAGGAGTTTGAGACCAGCCTGGCCAACATGGTGAAACCCTGTCTCTACTAAAAAAAATACAAAAATTAGCCAGGCGTGGTGGTGGGTGCCTGTGATCTCAGCTACTTGGGAGGCTGAGGCAGGAGAATTGCTGGAACCTGGAAGGCGGAGGTTGCAGTGAGCCAAGATCAGGCCGTTGCACTCCAGCCTGGGCAACAACAGTGCCTCAAAAAAAAAAAAAAAAATATATATATATATATATATATATATATAACTTGGGGTTGACCTTTTGTTTATAATCCAATGACCTTAAAGTCTTTTCCATGAAAAAGTATGTGCCACTGTCAATTGCTGGAATGAATTATTCACTGACAAATGAAATCTTTAAAGCAAAAGCCTCATTTTACACAATAATTTCAACAACTTTTCCCTTCAAACTTTAGCAAAAACTTATAAGTGGCTAATTACAGAATTTATGCTCCCTGGGTCTCATTTTTTTTAACTCTTTATCTTTAATATAGATGCCAACAAACATGGCATTCTCAGCAAAAAGACATAGGAAGGATATGTGTATAAGCTCTCAAAAATGCACAAGCTTCATTATATCAGCATCTGTGTGAAGAAAAAGGGGAGACAATGTGCTTTAGTGTTTTTTGTTTGTTTGTTTGTTTTGTTTTGTTTTGTTTTTTGAGACGGAGTCTCGCTCTGTCGCCCAGGCTGGAGTGCAGTGGCGCGATCTCGGCTCACTGCAAGCTCCACCTCCCGGGTTCACGCCATTCTCCTGCCTCAGCCTCCCGTGTAGCTGGGACTACAGGTGCCTGCCACTGCACCCGGCTAATTTTTGTATTTTTAGTAGAGACGGGTTTTCACCATGTTAGCCAGGATGGTCTCCATCTCCTGACCTTGTGATCCGCCCGCCTCCGCCTCCCAAAGTGCTGGGATTACAGGCGTGAGCCACTGCGCCCGGCCTTGCTTTAGTTTTATAACCAGGATAGAGAAATGGAAGATCCATAGTCTTTGAAGGTATGTACATGGTAGGAACTCAATGAAAATAAATGGAAACTCCCCAAAGGGCAGAGGCAGACTCAAAAGCAGGCATGGGATGAGCAGAAAAATGTAGGGAGAGGCATTTGGGGAAACAGGAACAGAATCTAGGACACCTTTGCAAACATTGCTGAGATCTAACATCTGCCTTGGACTGCTTAAATGCATGAGGATAAGGCAGACATTTCAAGGAAGCTAGCAGATGAATAAATGACCTTGATATCAGTCACTTACCTGAGTTCATTTTTAATTGTTTACTTTCATTTTTTGCCTCTGGTGACTATGATATTAAAAAAAGAAATATTCATTGTGAAGAGAGACGATAAATTGATAGAAAAATAATTTTTGCAATTGAGCCTTAACAAGAGTTAAAATAGACTGAAAGGCATCAAACCAGGACCTCAGAGAACTAGAAGGATGCAGCTGAAATCAACAAGGGACTGTGTTGGAGCCAGCCGCAGCATTGCACTGAATTCTGTTACACCATGACACAGAGTCAATGGGTAGATGTAAATTAGCTTGGAGTGGCATTACCCTGCTGTGGTCTTAAATGCCTACTTTGGTGCCAGAAAGCCTGGTTCAAATCCTAGCTCTGCCACTCTACCAGCTTTGTAATATTTGACACAAGAATTTATACTCCATGAGGTTAGGGGGTAGTACCTGTTTGTTTATAAAGGTATCTCAAATGCTGAGAGAACAGTACCTGGCAGATCACAGGTATGCAATGAAGAAATCTGTTAAATGGATAGTGGAATACGTTACCTCCCTCTATACTTCAGTTTCTGTATCTATATAATGAGCTGTTTAGAGGATAATCATGTGAATGGATCAGTATATGAAAAGCTCTAAGAACAGTATCCAAAATATGCACCAAAAAGACAATCAGCTTCCATTACTATTGGTGCAATGTATAAGGGGAAGAAAGTTGGAGAAATGTCTGCATCTCTCTTCTTAGGGAGGTGGTCTCATCAAAAGTGATCAATTCACAGGCATATCTAGAGAGATAGTTTCCCCAGAAAGCAGCAGTCAAAATAAGGAATTCTTAGATTTCAAGCACTTGCTAGAGACATGAGAATTTACTTGCAAGCACCAGACAGATACAGATCATGAGACAGATTTGGAGGAAGGCTATCTAAACATCTAAGCTGAAATGATTGTGGCTCTCTTCCTGGCCCAGCCTGGGGCCCTATAGAACCTGAGTGATTTAAAATATTGTCTTGACTTCATGTTCTTGACAAATTCTTTTTCAAAGGGAAAATTTCAGTATACATAGAAACATCCAAAATGAGCCCAGGACACCTGTTAGCTATGAGTGTAGGCACTTAAAGTAACTGGCATGGATTCTTCTTTTTGGTCCACATTCTGGTCAAGCAAAATTAAACATTTACCTTTCACTTTTGCATGACGTATCACCCTACATACACCTCTCAACACATGTCCATTAGCTGTAAATGGTCCCAAATGTGGGCCTTTCTGAGGGGGTAACAGTAGCACCATTAAAACAGTGATAGATTCTTAAAAGTATCTGTTACTCTATCCCTAGCTTCCACTCCCTACTTGCTCCCTCCCCATTTCCTACCATCTTGAATAACTTAGCTTCTTTCATTTGCTAGTATATTAAAACTGAATGACCATAGCTTATCAAAGAGAAAATATGCTTGCTAAAAAATAACAAATAGGGAAAAAAGACATTATTAAAGAGGTGCCAATTGTGATTTATAACTCTCCCTTTCCAAAATAATGCTCATAATGATCAGAATATAAATATAAAACCACAGTAAAAAAAAATGACCAGATACTAGTGACATCCAGCACATGATTTAGACTTGTAGAATAGATACGAAAATACAAAATAGTTCGACCACCTCTCATCCATGTATTCATTGCATCATGTGTTCATCCAATGTATATTGCATACCTACTATGAGCCCCAAGCATGTACCATATTCCAGGAACATCGAGTTAAGCACAACACAAACCTGACCTAAAAGAATGTACTATCTAGAGCAGACATTGGCAAATGTCTTAACTAAAGGGCCAGAGAGTAACCATTTTTGGCTTTGCAGACCCAAGATCTCTGTCACATCAGCTCAATTCTGCCATTATAGTGTAAAATCAGCCATAGACAACATGCAAAACACACAAGCAACAGATGTGGCTATGTTCCAATAAAACTTTGTGTATAGATACTAAAATTTGGATTTCATACAATTTTCATGTTTAAAAATACCATTCTTCATTTGATTTTTGTTCAACTACTTCAAAATGTAAAAATCATTCTTAATGCACAAGCTATACAAAAAGAAGCAATAGGTCTGTTTGACCATAGGTAATGTCAGTATCTGGGCTAGAGGGAGGAATATATAAGAAATCACAACTTGTTAATTGATTATCTGAATAAGATACAAAGAGGTTATGATTAGATGTCACATTTCCTTATAAATTCTACTGACAATGAAATAATAGAAGATGAACCTTCACTTAGCCCACTATGCTTCCTAAAATCATGGCTACAAGATCATAGGTGCAGGTAGAGAGCCCTGCTGCTCTTTCCACTCCCTACCCTGATCTTTAAATGAGGTTCTTGTACACCAGCCCTTGAATCTTAGGTCACCCAGGTGGTTATGGACACTTGCCTCAAGACAAAGAAATCTTGAAGAGTCAGGATAATATCTGACATCATAATGAATTGGAAATATAGAGAATATAATCTGAATGAAAAATGTAACTGGGCTAAACCTCTAGGTGTCTTAGAATTTTCATCTTGACCAAGGAATCAAAGTCATCAGGACAAGATGGCATGATGGATAGGCTCTAAGATAGTATGCTTTGTATTCTACGAGGACTATAAAGAAGTCGAATACCTAACTCAAGAAGTGGTGGGTGCAGGGATTTGGTAATAGTGGGCAAGGTTTGAGGTAAGTCCCAATAGGAGACATTTGAGGTATGTTTGGATATAAGTAGAAACTAGACTTGGTGTTTTTGGCAGTGACAATAGCCTGATGATTTGAGGTGACCATGGATAACTCAACCTGTCTTTAGGGAACCACACGTGGTGGGAAGATAAAGGAAGAGTGATTCAGAGGCAAGAGTATAAAGGTCTTGCATGACGGGACAAGGGATCTGGACCAGGGGAGACACCCAAGAAAATCTTAAACAGGAAAACAGCATGATCAGATTTGTGTATTAAGATGGCTAACTGTGGCCACAAGACAGAGAATGGAATCACATGCAAATCAGAAATATGATAGTTTGCCTGAGGTCACAGAATTAATTATTGTATTAATCAGTTTTCACGCTGCTGATAAAGACATACCTGAGACTGGGTAATTTATAAAGAAAAAGAGTTTTATGAACTCACATTTCCACATGGCCTGGGAGGCCTCACAATCATGGAAGAAGGCAAAAGTCACATCTTACAAGGTGGCAGGCAAGAGACAATGAGAACCAAGTGAAAGGGGTTTCCATCAGATCTCGTGAGACTTATTCGCTACCACTAGAACAGTGTGGAGGAAACTGCCCCCATGATTCAATTATCTCCCATCAGGTCCCTCCTACAACATGTGGGAATTATGGGAGCTACAATTCAAGAAGAGATTTGGGTGGGGACACAGCCAAACCATATCAATTACAGAAAAACAACTATAAACAAATAAATCAAACAGATTGGAAAAAGGACTCTGATGTTCCCCTTGACAAATTTTGTTCTCTCATCTCCAGTACCTGGTCATAACAGAAGACCTTCAAGGAGAAGATGATAGTGCTGACTCACGCTCTCAAATACCCACTCTTGATAATTTCTCCAATTAGGCAAATACATTTGCTAAGACCCACCCTTCTTTTACTCATAGCATTGAATTGATGAAAAAGTGACTGGGGAACAAAATAAAGAAGGAATCTGCCACAGATCAGACCTAATCCCAATGCCTTATAAACACCAGCAAAAAATACTAAGAAAAATTAGAGAACTGTTAAAAAAATTTTTTAACATTAGTCAACCTTTTATCATTATTTATTCCCTTCATGAAATGTGGTTCTTTGCTTACCACCTGAATTGAGAATAAAGGCTATCAAAACCTTGTTTCTAGTAAAAATACAGACATTAGCTGAACATAGTGGCACACATCTGTAGGCCCAGCTACATGGGAGGCTGAGGCACAAGAATCGTTTGAACCCAGGAGGCGGAGGTTGCAGTGAGCCGAGACTGCACCACTGTACTCCAGCCTGGTGACAGAGCAAGACTCTGTCAAGGAAGGAAGGGAGGGAGGGAGGGAGGGAGAGAGGGAGGGAGGGAGGAAGGAAGGAAGGGAGGAAGGGAGGAAGGGAGGAAGGAAGGGAGGGAGGGAGGGAGGGAGGGAGGGAGGGAAGGAGGGAGGGAGGGAGGGAAAGAAAGGAAAGGAAAGGAAAGGAAGGAAGGAAGGAAGGAAGGAAGGAAGGAAGGAAGGAAGGAAGGAAGGAAGGAAGGAAGGAAGGGAGGGAGGGAGGGAGGGAGGGAGGGAGGGAAGGAGAGAGAAAGAGAGAAAGAGAAAGAATGGAAGGAAGGAAGGAAGGAGTAAGGAAGGAAGGAAGGAGGAAGGAAGGAAGGAAGGAAGGAAGGAAGGAAGGAAGGAAGGAAGGAAGGAAGGAAGGAAGGAAGGAAGGAAGGAAGAAAGAAAGAAGAACTGAGAATACATCTACCATTTCTCCAGTTCTTGACACATTTTATCTCACAGAATCTTTAAAATATTGGTAAGGTAGGTGATTTGATTCATTCTTCTCCATTCCCCTCATTTCACCAGGTCAGACTGGCTTGGCAGGTGTTGGGGAGAGAGAAATGGTAGCTGGACGGAAGGTTCCTCTCTAAGGAACACCAGAAGGCAGGCACTCTATCATAATAGCAGCAGAGTCAGGGAGTGCCTATGGAAATAGAAACCTTAAAGTCTGCAGGAAAGGAAGGAAGAATCTAAACCTCCAGGCTTTCATCAACAGCCCCTATCCTCTCCATGTAAAAACAACACAAGAAAAAAAGTGACCCAAAGCACAAGTTAGAAAACTGTTATATTTGTATTAATCTGTGACATAACATCTAAGTAAGAGCAATACCATCACCAGCTTTAAGAAAATTTCCCTAGCTGCTCCACCTCTACCAGATCAGTGACTGTGAACTTCTTGGAAGTCAACACCAGGCTTTTGATAAGAAGCCAAGATAAGAATCCGAAAGGTAAGATGAGTCCCAAGAAGGTATCAATCCTGCCAGTCAGGAGAGAAGGGGTTATGAAACTTAGCATATCCTCAACTTGAGCCCTCTGTAGCCTACTCTTGGAACTTTGTGCATGACTGGGATGCTCTGGTTTCGAAAAACAGAAATAGCACAGAAAATAGGTCTTTTTATTCCTGTTACACAGAATGCTTAGAGCCACATGGCTACTAAGTGGCAGAATTAACATTCCAGTCAGATCTACTTGGCTCCAAATTCCACACTGTCTTCAGTTTGCCACACGGCATCCAGCTCAACCATGGTGACTAAATGTCATCAGCTCACTCCAAGCATGGTGACTAAATGTCTAAGAGATAGAATTGGAGATCACATAGTTTCCTGGGCAAGATATTGAACACTCTTACTGTTATTATTTTTCATGTATGTAACTGAGCTGTAAAGGAACATCCCACCAGCTAGCCCAAGAAGTCACCATGGTACTTCAGGCATTTATTCCATCTTCCTTCATCTATCTCAGTCCAGAGAAGTGGAAGTTCTCCCAGGGAGGCTTGATCTGCCTGGTCAGCACGGCCAGGATGCCCCCCAGGGAGGAGCTGGCATGCCCAAAGACCACACTGCTTTCTCCCACTTCACTCACCCTGTGGGTCCTCCAATCCCTTTGTCAGACTTGATACAGCCTGAGGGTTTCGAATGAGGTATAGGAGGAAGGAAGGTACATTATTTAGAAAATGGGCACTAGGCCAGGCACAGTGGCTCACACCTGTAATCCCAGCACTTTGAAAGGCCGAGGCAGGTGGATCACTTGAGGCTAGGAGTTCAAGACCAGCCTGGCCAACGTGGTGAAACCCTGTCTCTAGTAGAAATACACAAATTAGCCAGGCGTGATGGCACACACCTGTAATCCCAGCTACTCAGGAGGCTGAGGCAGGAGAATGGCTGGAACGCGGGAGGTGGAGGTTGCAGAGAGCAGAGATCACGCCACTGCACTCCAGCCTGGGCGACAAAGGGAGACTCTGTCTCAAAAAAAAAAAAAAGAGAGAGAGAGAACCAGAGTAAAAATTGATTCTGACCAGAAGGCAACTCCTCCAAATGCAGTGGGTTCCAAAAGAGGAGGAACAACTGGGAAGTCAAACAAGTGTGGGTAGACCCAGAGGTCATGAAAAAAGTCTACATTTAAGAGAGGTTTGAGACTCTCCAGGATTTTCTGTAACTGTTCAATTGTGACTTACCTAGAGACCCGGATGGGGCTGAGAATCTAAGATTATTTTCACTCCTGTCCAAGCCTTTGTTTCTCCTAGTCTTTACCATGTCCCAGAGACATGGGAGCATGAAGTAATCGATATGGAATTACTTACGATAATAGTTTCCAGAGTGATTACATTACTTTTGGATTCTAAACACAGGTTTTGTTTCTAAAAGAAAACTATATTATTGTTTGTTTCTAATAGTTGTGTGTATGTGTGTTTTAACACTTTTCTGGAATTCTCTACATGGAAAGCGGCAGTAGCAACATTATTTTTCCTAACTACGAAACATCCAAACGTCCATTTAGCAACTTACTGTGCATATATTTAGCCATAGTCCTATAGTTCCTACATTTCAGGGTGAAAAGCAGAAGGTATTCAATTGCATATAATAGTGGTATTTTCTTCAATTATCTTTTAAACTATTGCTAACTATTTTTTAACATTACAATGTATGTATTCTCTATGTAAGATATTTAGAAAATACAAAAAGTAAATACAATTATTAAAGTTATATAAGCACTCCTAAGAAATTGGTTTGTCTTCTTCCTATTTCCTTCTCTCTTCTCTCTGTGTATACACCATGCATATATACAAATATACATGCATATGTATTTTGTGTACTATTTTTTGCTTAAAATACCATGGTTATCATTATTATTTTCCCAGCTGACAAAAATCCATTGTACCATCTCACATAAGTGAGCAATTTGCACCTACACCACTGTCTGCATATTTATGGATTCTTTATTACAGGCTCCTAGAAATGGATGGCAGAGTTACAGAACATTTAAGAATACTAGTACCTACTGTCAAAGTGCACAAATTTACACTCTGAAATAACTGATTTCATGGCATCCTTGCCAGTATTGAACATTATTTTTAATCTTATTTTAAAAGAAGTAAATATTCTCATTTGTATTTATTTACTAAGATTTCCCCCTGTATTCACTCACAATTTGCATCTAGGGTAATTACTCCTGTTTCAAGACAGAATGAATTTGATATGACATGAACTGACTACAACAGCATAAATGAGATGGCTTTTCTGAGTATTTTCCATTGTTCAGGTCTGATTATTGATTTGATGAGCCTTGCTCAGACCAAGGCTGAACTTCTCAATGCATGTTCTCTCCAAGAGATAGGAGAGTATCATGAGAAGAAGGCATCGTTACATCCATGTGGGACAACCAGCTTCCTTCTGTCCAGTGGTCTCTGTCATTTTAACACTCACCATCTGTTCTGCTGATGAGTGGCTCTGGGATGCTGAAGGGGAGAATTTGTAGATGAATAAATTACTCATTCATTTGCTTTGTAATTTCAAATGTCCTGCCCCTATACAGGTAAGACTTGGCATGTGCTTGTTTAGTGACTGAATAACTTTGACTCTGTCCCCTAAACACAGGGTCTAGTAATAGAAATATTCGTATAACCCAATAATACCTAGTGAGCAAGGCTAGAATAGATTTGCGTGCATGCCAGAGAGGGGTATCCGGCTCTCTCCATGGAGGGTGATGCATAACAGATAAGGTAATAGTCCAGCTAAACCGTAATGCAGGAGAAGAGTACTGGCTTTGAAGATATGGCTGGGAAGCAGCTGCCAGGCACAGATGCAGAATGTGCACGGATCATGGTATGTTAGACAAGGCCTGTACTGTTTGGGATGAAAAGAGCATAAAGCATAGAGTCCAAGAATGGAGGCAAGTGAGACTAGAAAGAAACAGGTAGAAAAGATAATGAGGGGGCTCACCCTTCACATGAAGGAATCTACATTTCTCTCGAAGTGCCTAAAAGATTTGAGCAATAGAATTGCTTACTCTGGCACCACTCTATAGGATGGATAAGAGGAAAAAGTAATTTGAATGTAGAAGTCAGATATACCTAAGTTATAGGTAAAGGTGTGTCTATTAACAAACAGGCAAATCAATAAAATAATGAATAAATAAAAGAAACTTGTAGTAGATGGGTGAGTGAGATAAGGCTTAGGACAGGAGTAGGTGGGTAGATAAAGAATACAGTTTTAGACTTTACAGTAATGTAATAAGGAATGCTAACTTACTAGTGTTCTACTAGCCTAACCTACCAGTACAACCCAAAGCAAGACCAATATATTCAAGCTAGTAAGAATGATGATAGCTAATAAAGAGAAAAATCTAAGTTACTCACATGTTTACAGTGCATAGATAGGGAGAGTGAGATTTCAATAATTTTTATTTTTTCTTTCCTATTTTGCTTAGTTATGTGTATTTTTAATAATTCTGAGGCCAGATGTGGTGGCTCACGCCTGTAATGCCAGCACTTTGGGAGGCCGAGGTGGGTGGATCACCAGAGGTAAGGAGTTTAAGACCAGCCTGGGCAACATGGTGAAACACAATCTCTACTAAACATGGTGAAACACAATCTCTACTAAAAATACAAAATTTAGCTGAGCATGGTAGCATGTGCCTCCAGCTACTCGGGAGACTGAGGCAGGAGAATCGCTTGAACCCAGGAGGTGGAGGTTGCAGTGAGCCAAGATTGTGCCATTGCACTCCAGCCTGGGTGACAGAGTGAGACTCCGTCTCAAAAAAATTAAAAAAAAAATAAATAAATCTGTAATGATGTGTATTATGGAAAATGTAAGTTTTGTACAACTGAAAATAAAGGGAAATACAATAATGTCTACCATTTTTAGGTACCATTTACCTGTAAATTTTAAACCATATTCAGGGTTTTACATTTGTCCCTAATACTCATAATAGTCCTATGAGATACTTTTTACCCTCAAAGAAATTAAAGAAGTTATCTAAGCACATAGACAAATGTAGTAGATTAAAAAGCAACCTAATTCTCCATTCCTCCCTATTTCTACACCCTTTACAATGTGACTTTGCAGCTCCTGTTGAAATAATTTATCAAGAGACTCCAGTACCCTGGGTTCCCATGTTAGCAAAGTGACACCCAACTCAGCATAAATGATAAAATGAAATTAAACTTAACCAAGTACAAACTGTTAACTAACCTTTAACTAGGGACTTTCCACTAGAATGATCCAAATAAGGTTACTGCTTCACTTTAACCAATCAAATATTTTCTTTGCCTTGCTTCTGCATTCACCCTCTAAAAGTCTTCCCCAGGTGCTGCTTTGGCACAGCCCTGACCTGCTTCATGTCTAGAGCTGCCCAATTCATGAATCACTGTCTGTTCAAATAAACTCTTTAATGTTTTAATGTGCTGACATTTAACTTTTAAAAATCCACCAGGAAGTCGAGCCTATTTCCCCATCTCTCGAATCTGAATTACTCTCATGACTTTCTTTAGCCAAAAGAATGTGGCCAAAGAAAATAACAGCTCAGAGCTTGAGATCTGAGATCCTCTGCACGCCTCTACTCTCTCTTTGCAGCTCTTCTGCTAACAAGTCAACAAAGTTAGGATGATGAGACAAAGTGGCCCAGTCACATCCATCACTCAGGCCATAGCCAGCCAATCATTAGATATCAGCCATGGGAATGAGGCCAACCTAGACCAGCCTGACCCTGGCTGAGAATAGACCCCTGAGCAAGCCCAGCCAAGATCAGTTGAACTGGTCTATCAACTGACCCACAGATATTTTTTTAAGCCACTTGGGTTGGGACAGTTTGTTGTATGCCAGTAGCTAACTCGATACAATAGAGAATGGAAGAGCCAAGATTTGAACCCATGTCTAAGCTTACTCCTGTGTCTCTAGAGTTTCTTCTGTTTCCATTATGCAGTTAGTAATAGGCCACAGGCTCTACTAACCATAGGCAAATTCTTTTTCCTTCTCTCCCCTCCAGCAAGTGTTTTTTTTAATTTATTTATTTATTTATTTTTGAGATGAAGTCTCACTTTTGTCACCCAGGTTGGAGTGCAATGGCATGATCTCAACTCACTGCAACCTCCGCCTCCCGGGTTCAAGCAATTCTTCTGCCTCAGCCTCCCGAGTAGCTGGGATTACAGGCACCTGCCACCACGCCCTGCTAATTTTTGTATTTTTAGGAGACACAGCATTTCATTATGTTGGCCAAGCTGGTCTCGAACTCCTGATCTCAGGAGATCTGCCTACCTCGGCCTCCCAAAGTACTGGGATTACAGACATGAGCCACCGCACCCAGCCCTGCAAGTGCTTTTATTTAAACAGTTATGCCTGGTTTCCATTTTATCTCCCTTCAAGATCTAATTTGTGTTATATTTAAATCTGCAGACTCCTTCAGGGCTGTCTAGTGTTGTTTTGTTTTTGAGTGGTTTGTCAATATAATTAAGTTCCTGGAGTGTAAGGTGTCCACACCTTAGTTCACTAATAAAATTAAAATGAACCTAAGAATATATTTTATTGTATGTGGCCTTCACATATTTTCTCGTTTTATATTCATAAACCTATGGGGTCTTTTAAAAGTATTATTGTACAAATTTTACAGGTAAAACAGCAAAACAAAATGAAAATAAAGACTAAGATAGAAGTAGGATGCATGTCTGGTGTACAGCAGTGAATCAGACACCCTGCCTGCAAGTTCCGCCTGCCCTCATCACTAGACCACAAAATCTAGATTCCGACCCAGAATTATTTAGTCCAGCTGCGAGTCTTAAGAAGCCATTTTGCAGCCTGGCTTTCTGGTTTAAAATAACAATTCATTTCCTATTGCATTTCAAACATTGCTGGTTTAACTGAGGTTCTTCATTGTCCCCGGAAGAGTAAAAACACTATAAGCCCCCTAAAGAGTGTAACCTTCATGAGGGCAAGACCCTTGTCAATTCTCTTTGCCATTGGATCCCTAGTGCACATACAAGGCACATAATGTATAATAAGCAACTGAAGGTATTAAGCATCTACGTACTAAGCTCTTAAAAATACCCATTGAAAACTCACACAATCTCATTTCTTGCAAGTCTTCTAATTTTTCAGATGAAGCATTAAGATTCAAGGTTTTACATATTGTTCCTAAAGTAACTCAGGGAATAAGTGGCAGGGTCTAGTTTTGAACCCAAGATTGCTGAGGTCAAAATGAGTGTACTTTCTCTAATTGCCCTTCCATCTTCCCAAAGTAACATATATGCTTGCCTGCCAGATAAGGATTGGATTTCCACATAAGTAGCCCCAAGCTGCTATCTCCACCAATAATTAAGAACGAGGAATCAGGCTTCAGCTAAAGCAGGATAAGCAGATTAGACATTAATTTAAAAGGTACCTTCAGATTGTTAAATTTTTGAACCACCAGACTGTGTTACAAATTAAAATGGGATTTTCTGATTTATGGTTTGATTCTATAGGGAAACAATTCTAAAGGCAACATCGCCTATGTAATTGCACCAAGAATGCTGTGATTATTTCACATAGTGCCGTAGCATGACTGTAGGGGCCAGATCATTCCCATTTTGCCTCCTGATTTGCCCTTCATCCAGGTCTTTCCTAACATAGCGTGAACACAAAGGTCAATTTCCTGCAGTCAATTTGAAAAAGGCCAACTCTCAATTAACTTTGCAAAAGGGGTCAGAGGTGATGTGGCGAAATAAAATCCATGGGTAATGCAAAACACCCATATGAGTTCTGTGCTCTAATAGCCACTACTTCCCAACATGAAGCAAAGCTGCTAACCAGTAGTAACTCAGATGGATTTGCAATCTGTTGCTCAAATTGCATCATTCCTGCTATCCATCTCAAATGAACGAATCAATAAGGGGAAAAGATGCAAGGAGAACAACTGGAAAGATAAGGAAAATGCAGAGAAAGGGATACCAGTATAATATGCAAGCTGAGTTTTATTATTAAAGTCATCGCTATTTAGATTTTAGTAAATATTTTCCTCCAACTTCAAATAAACATGCATATTTCCCATTAATCAATTGTCCTCCCATCCCTGAGGATGAACTGGCGTTTCCAGGCCATGCAGAAGACTCTGCTGACTGTCGAAAGGCCATCCTACCTCCTACCTTCCCACACTGCAGAGTAGTCTCCTAAATCCAAACCAGACAGGGTCTTTCTGTGGAGAGGTTCACTGCGGTCTACCATAATTAAGCCCCAGTACTACCTGAACCCCTAACTGTTGACATGGGGCACAACCAGAGCCCTTTCACTATGCCACCCTCTCTAGGGAGTAAGGGACATAAACCTTCTAGAGTAAGGGACATAAACCTTCTAGAGTAAGGGACATAAAGTGTGGGGCAGAAAGGGAGTGGGGAATCAGTAAAAGGCACTGTTCTACTTTTGATACAAATCCCTGTAATCAAAACCATACTTGGCCGGCTCAGTCTTACCTCCAAACTCCCTCTGAGATGCTATAAACATTGGCAGACAATGCATATAATTAAGGTGGAATATGTACTCATAAAATGTTTGTTTCCATCTGCTAGTTGTTTCAGCGCATGTTAGATTTCTTGTGGTCAGTCGGAGAACAACAGAGGGGATTCTGAAATCCCCACTGAGAAGCAGCTCATGAGCATGGCACAGAGACAGTGCCAGAGCGTGCAGTCCTGGGAAGCAAAGAAAGATGGAGGTGAGGGTCTGTTTTCCAGCCTTAATTGTCCAGAAGCAGCCTGGGTGCCATAGCGACATAATCAAGTTCTCCCCTTTTGACTGTAAAGAAACACGGAGAGACTGTGCGTACTGTTGTCTTTCAATACCAAAGGGGGAAGTGGGCGAAAGAAAGTAAGAGTGTTCTGGCACCAGAATAATTTCTCCATTACCTCAATTAGTTCCAATGATGTGGAAAAGTTCTGTCTGGAGAAATCAAACTGAACATAAAATCACTGAAGCGCCGGTGGTGGCGGCGGTAGGTGTTGATACAGGCATTAGTCAGCAATACTGATTGCAGTGAAGTCACTCAATAGCCCTGTCGCTGGAACCCAGGCAGGGAAATAAACTCATTAGATCACCCCCTTCAGTGAAGCATGTGGTTTTCAATGTGGCACCAACATAATCTGGCACCCACCAAAAGATTCAGCCGTCTGCCCCTGGAAGGCACAATTTACTAAGGTGTCTGGTAAAGAAATCTGGATAAGTACTATTTTTTATTTTCTAAAGAAACATAAATATGTCTTCTTGCCTAAGAGCCACTTTTGCCATTAGTTATGAGATGTTAGATTTTCTTTAAGGAGGTAGCTAGTTCTGTGTGGCTAGAGAGCACAGAATTGAGATAACTAAAAAGTATATACTATCAGAGAAACTTGGGTTCAGCATCGGGAAATTTTTCTGATACTTCTGGCTGGCCATAAACAGAATGGCTCCCACAGGAGATAGATGTTTAAGCCCCCCATTGGGTGTCAATGAAAAGCTAGGTCCTAACTTTCCATGGATAGTACAGGAAGATTTTTTCATTAGATAGGTCATTGAATAGTTGAGAAATCCTTTTCTCTAATCAAGATCCAGTTAGCAGAAGGAGTTGAGAGAAGAAAAAAAAAAAAAAAAAACCATAGATTCCTTTTTCTCTCATGTTAGTATCCACATATCCTATAACCATCTTCTTTATGCAGTCATTAAAGAAAACTCTATAGACTCTCAAAAGTTCTCTCAAGTTATATATTAATATACTATGTAATCCTTTATGCTTGAAATAATTGGTAAAAATGAAAAGCTCTGTGATGAGTTGACCAACTTCCTCAGAGGTACATTTATCTCTCCCAGTTTTTCCACAACCTTCTTTAAACACTTATTCTGATAAAAGACTGATGAAGACAGCATGTGGATGGATGGATGGACGGATAGATAGATAGACAGGTAGATAGATAGAGTATATAATCCATTCCCTGTGTGGTCAATGACCCATTACATATTCCCAACAAAACCACACTATGGTATTATACCCAGGCTATATAACTAAGGAAATCAAGTCTCAGAGAAGTTAAGTAATTTGCCCAAAGTCACACAGCTAGAAAGCTACAGAGAAAGAAAGAGATTAAGATCTAGAAGGGAAACACCCCTAGCTCCCTCTACTCTCTCACACTACCTGTATAAGCACAAGTTGGGGCACATCTTATCTTGATTAGAGGACCTGCTTCAGAGGACTTACATGTTAAACCCAACATTAAAGAGGGGTTAGGATTCCTGTTTCTTTATACACCATTGTGTAGAGATGGTAACTGACAAATGACTGATTGATATAAGAATTTAAAATGCTTCCTCAAATGATGTTCCTTTTTTTTTTTTTTTTTTTTTTTTTATAGCATGACAGGGTATATGCCAATCTAATGTACTGACAAAGTTGGAGTTTCACACCCCAACAAGAAGACATAGCCAGCTGGCTTCAACACAGGCCTTACAAACTAGAAGAGTAGTTAACAAAGCATGACCCTCCCAGGGTACACTGCTCAGGGAGCCAAGTTCTGAGTACGTCAGAACCTCAATGCCTAAAAGCAAGCTCTGATCCCGTCAGGTCTCAAATTTTACAAGATAGATGACAGTAATGAAAATATGATTCCTCCCCTTAGGAATTTCAATAACACCAAGATAGTTTTGAAAATGTCACTGGAATTTTTCAGTTCCTAAAAAGAGACTGACTTTTACACCTTGACATAGATTAGAGTTCCATGCAAAAATTCAAGTTAGAAAGAATCCCTCATCCATGATATTTCCTCTGATTCTGAACTTTGTTAGTAGATGTTTGTTCATTCAACTAATTTTCATAATACTATCTTTCAAATTACAAGTGGCAAGAACAATAATTACATAGTCAATCTATTGTACAACACTTGCACAAAAAATTCCATATAGCTCAAGACAGAACTATCTTAGGTTTTAGACTAAAAACCTGATTATCCACCTCAGTGTTAAAACAGGGATTGCAAAAATAAAATAAACAAAAGCCACAGGTAAACTGGAACGTCACAGCAGGCATTAATTTCTGCATTCTTCCATGCTAGTTATCTCCCTAGAGTTATTCCGAAGACATCACAATGATTTTCATTACATATGCTTAAATATCTATGCTTTTTTTATGTTGGTTTCATCATCTTCAAAATTTTTAAACAAGGACCATGTCAAGTCACTATGAAGTACAGCATAATGATTAAGAGCTTAGGCTTTCTCGAAAAAAGAAGAACCTGAATTCAGACACTGATTCTACCACTGTGTGATCTTGGGCAAGTCATTCAACCTCTTGGAGCATCAAGAATGCTAATGCTAACAATGCATTAGTTTGCGAAAGAACTAAATGAGATAGTTATTTAAAAGCACCAGGATAGTAGCTGGCACAGAGCAAGGACTTATAAATGTGAGTTATTAGTATAAATATGTCCTCTTCCACAAATAGTTGTATGCTAAGCACTCAATAAAAACTTGATATAATAGTGATAATTTGTAACATGAAGGAGAGACAATCACCACAAATTGGACTATATTCCAGGGTAATTCTAGGAGTCTAAAATTATTTATCTTTTTAATACTTTTTGTAAAAACTGTCTTTATTTTTACCCAATTCTTTCTCTGCCTCTCTTATTCTCCTGTTTTATATTTTGCCCAAGGCATCATTTAGTGTTCCAAAATATTAGACTGTTATAGGTACTCAGAAGCCTCAGGAGAAATGGAATACATTTACAGACCCATAAACATCTAAATTAGTGCTATAAATGGGAAATATAGTCTATAGTTGGAGAGTGCCCAATCCATAATACATTGTGGCATAGAAGAAACTTCCTTTTTGGTGGCTGGAAAATCTATTTGCTCTAAGTATTCAATTTTAAAATGGATAATAAAAATAAATAATAGGCATGCTTCTGCTTAAATTGCACCTTTCATGGGAGATCTCAAAGAGTTTTTCAACTGTTAATTTATGACTCCTGGGGAAAGGTAGGTGGCAAGTAAAATCTTTCTGCTTCAAACGGAGAAGCAGACATAGAAAGGCCCGGGTGACTTGTCCAAGAATACAAGGTACGCCCCAGCTTTATGCAAACCAGAAAAGAAAATATGGAGATACTCTCCTTAAATGATTGAAATCTGTATTATGTGCTGATAAAACCTAAGATGAAGGCTGACACAGGGTGTACAATTACCATACACCTAACACTATTTGCATTTGTCTATCAGTTGTCTATTCCTGCAAAACAAACTACCACAAAAACCTAATGGCATATAATGGTATTTTTTCTTGCTCATGTATCTGCAGATGGGATGGGAGTTAATCATCTAGGCCAAGCTCAAGGCCAAGCTCAACCGGGCAGCCCAGGATTCAGACTCAGTCTAAATATGCTCCATGTGTCTTTCACTCTACATAGACCTGAGGTCTGACCAAGGCATGGTCATCTCACAGTAACGGAAGAGCAAGAAAGCAAACTCCAACTATGCAAGTGAATCGTGTCACTTCTACTGATCCTATTGGCCAAAACAAGTCAATGACTAAGACCACATTGACGGTCACAAGTATATTTTACCTACCAAGAATCCAAAAAGTCCCATGGTCATACCCAAAATCAATTTCCTTGAAGGTGCACCCTCCCCATGGAGGTGAGAGAAGGGAGTGAATACTTTTAAACAAGAATCTAATTTATTGTAAACAGCACCTTATTATTACTAATATTTCAGACATTTTTCCATGTGTTAATCCTGAAACTGTGGCTGCTTCACATGCTTCTGTAACTCTGACTCAACCACTGGTTTGATCCTGGCCTAGAAGGTACTCTCTGAATATTAGTGTATTATTCACATGTATTAGTTAACTACAGCATTATTCAAAGCTCTCTCTTTTTTCACATAAACCAGTGCTTCAGCTGATCTCCCTTTAGATAACAGAAATAATTAATGTAGGAATCATTTATTGAATGCTTACTGTACAGCAGATATGTACCAAACTCTTGACAGATATCATCTGCCTTGGCTTCATTTAACCCTCACAACAAGCTAAGGAAAGTAAAATCCCTATTTCATAAATTAAGAAACTGAAAATTAGAGGATGAAGTGATGTTCCCATGGTTACATGGAAGTTAGTAACATGGCTGTGATTCAAAACTAATATGTCTGACTCTCAAAGTCCAAATGTGAGACCAAGAAAATGCAGTGAGATGAGGGCTAAGACTGATTCAGTCTACAGTGACAGCACAGATAGCATAATTATTACATCTAAATGCAGAGGAAAGAGGAGGTGTGTATAACTGGTTCTGACCACCAGGCTTGCCACTGTCTTGCTGTGTGATCTTGGGTAAATTACTGAAACTCACTGAGCTTCTGTTTTCTCATCCATGAAATGGAGATGATACCATTTTTGTTTGGTTGTTGTGAATTTTTTTTTGACAGGGTCTTGCTCTGTTGCCCAGACCTCAAATACCTCCTTTCACTTAGTAATATCTCCTTGATACTAAAGATACTAATTAAAGTGATTTAAGAGGAAGTCTTCCAACAGGGACATGATGCTAATTAATTTAGATTAAATTGCATATGGTACAATCATGTAAACAACTTGCACTTATGGGTCTTTTATTTTTTATTTTTATAGAGATGGGATCTCACTATGTTGCCCAGGCTATTCTTAAGCTCCTGGCCTCAAGCAATCCTCTCATCTCAGCCTTCCAAAATGCTAGGATTATGGGCATGAGCTGCTGCACTTGGCCCAACACTTAAGGGTCTATTCACAGGCACTCTTTAGTCCCTGAGATTCCCAAGGAACCAGGAAAGCCTAACACCTATGAAAGTCTCAATGCAATATCTTTAGCACATTGATATCATTGCAGATGAGGTCCTATTATCTATTGGAGCTAAAACTTTAGTGATATGGCTTGAATTTGTGTCCCCACCCAAATCTCATGGTGAATTATAATCCCCAATGTTGGAAGAGGGGTCTAGTGGGAGGTGATTGAATCATCGGGGTGGTCTCCCCCTTTGTGTTCTTGTAATAGTAAGTTCTCGTGAGATCTTGCTGTTTAAAAGTGTGTAGCATCTCCCCCTTCTCTCTCTTCCTCCTGCTTCAGCCATGTAAGATGTGCCTGCTTCCCTTTCACCTTTTGCCTTGATTGTAAGTTTCCTGAGGCCTCCCCAGCCATGCTTCCTGTACAGCCTGTAGAACCATTGGCCAATTGAACTTCTTTTTTAATAAATTGCCCAGTCTCAGATATTTCTTTATAGCAGTGTGAGAACAGACCAATATACTTAGAAAACTCAAAAATTCCAAGATGTCACCTGAGGATCCTTTCTGGTTTCTAGCAAGCTAGTATCTTGGTATAAATCCACACTTCTCTTAAAGTCATTTTGTGCCACCTCTATACCTTTCACCCAACACTCAATTTGTTTCTCATGTTAGAACAGTTCAAATACCCACTGAGGATGTGATGTTCATTCTCTCTCTCCTCCTTTTCCCTCTCTCTTTCTCTCTCCTCATATTATACAGGGCCAAAGGGAAGTCAAGGATTAGGGCTTCAGCCTCATCTAAATTTTCTACACACCAATGCAATTTAAGATACTTCATTAAATGCAGTGCCAGTTGTTTCCATCTTAGGCAGCAAATGATATGAGAACAGCCCTCTACACATCAAGGCCCCATGGGGTAGGCTAAAGAAGGTCAGAAAGAAGACCGGCTGTCCCTTTGACACTTTACTTTGAAGTCCAGCTTTCTCTCCCAAGTAGCTGAGTCCTCTCCACATCACTGCCAACCCCTGCCTCCAGGCTTTATCTAAATCACCCTCCTCTCCAGTTAAATCTGTGGGTTCCTATGGGGAAGAGTGGCTCCCACTGGCTGAGGCCTATTTCTCCAGGTTATATATGTCAGAGTTTTCCATGCCTTTAACAAGACTCAATTAAAAATTAATCAGCCCAGCATGGCAATTTGGAGAGGTAATTGTTTCTTTTCCTGACTCCATGGCCATAGGCTAAAAGCACACCCAGTACCTAAATTAATCATCTAATTGGGATTTTTCCATACTCCAATCACTCAACCTTCCAGCGATCCTAGCAATGTGCTGTCTGACCTCAATAATTAACTTGCCCCAGTGTCCACTCTGTGGCTTTGTCCCCTACTCTCCCTTCCAATCCCCTTTGGTAAAATAGAAAATAGCCATATAGGCCGTTTACCTGGACCCTCTCCAATAACCAGGAGGCTTTATCTTCAGAAGATAAAATAGCACTTGTGAGGAAATATTAGAAACAGTGGGGCAGGTTCATATATTCAACATAGTTTGTAATAGAAAAAAGCGATTACAAACTAATGGTAGTACTTGACTGGCTAAATAAAGCATAGTATATCCATGCAACATACAGCAATATGGCTTTAAAAAGAAATGAGGAAATGTCGTGTATGCAGCTATGGAATGTTCTCCAGGAAATTAAAGGGAAAAAAAGCAAATCACATAACAATACATGAAATGTTATATTTGCAAAAAAAGGGAAAAAAATATATGTAATGAAACATGTGTGTACAGACACATATATATATACACACACACATATATATGTATGCATATGCATATATTGATAGAGAAATATAAATATATATAAGTTTGTAATGCACTTAAATCATCTCTGGGAGGAGTCACAAGAAGCTATAAAATCATTTGCCTGTGGAAAGATAAACTGGGTGTCAGGAGGGGAATAGAAGAGAAAATTTCATTGTATATCATTCATGTGCCTTTGAAATTGTGAATGTTCTTCCTGTCCAAAACATAAATACATTTATATCTTTGATATAATTTAATACTTGGTTTATGGTTGAAAATTCTTACAAACTTACACATATAACATGAATGGATAGATAGCATATTTAAATAATTTTTAAAAAGAGAAGAGCAGGGAGAAGGAAAACTAGTGCTTATTAAGCTGTGTGTCAGACCATGTGTATCCGTTTTTTGTTTTCAGTTGTTTTTTTTTTATTTTGAGATGCAGTCTCACTCTGTTGCTCAGGCTGGAGTGCAGGGGCGCGATCTCAGCTCACTGCAAGCTCCGCCTCCCAGGTTCACACCATTCTCCTGCCTCAGCCTCCCAAGTAGCTGGGAGTACAGGCGCCCGCCACCACACCTGGCTATTTTTTTTAGTATTTTTAGTAGAGACAGGGTTTCACCATGTTAGCCAGGATGGTCTCGATCTCCTGACCACATGATCCACCCGCCTCGGCCTCCCAAAGTGCTGGGATTACAGGTGTGAGCCACCGCGCCCGGCCGTGTATCACATTTAACACGCAAAGCAACCCTGCAAGGTGTCTTCATCTGTCCCCTTTTTTTTTTCTTTTTAACAAATGAATATATTGAACATCCAAAAAAGAAATTAGGTGAATACCAGAAGTACTTGTGTTGATTCATAGTAGCTAACACACACACAGATACACTCCTTTATATTTCATTTTGATATAAAAAATACATTTTGTTTGCTCTTCCCAAATATAAGACAAATGGCAATCTTTTTATAAGAAGTCCACACTCTCAATAGCTGCATTAGTCCCTATATGAGGGCAGAGTCTTCATGGCCTAATCACCTTGTAAGTGTCCCGCCTCTCAATACTGTTACAATGGCAATGAAGTTTCCAGCACTTGGCTTTAGGGGGACACATTTAAGCTACAGCAAAGGTAATCTCACTTTTGCTAGTCTCCGTTCAGCCTTTAACAAGACAAGCATGTATACCTGTGCTGACAAGCAGCAGGAATATTGCCTTAGTCTTATTGTGATAACAGAACAATCCTTTTAAGTTTCAGCAACATCTGCTTACATACATGTAGGAGGTGAGAACGAGTCCAATTTTTATTTTATCTCATTACTTAATGAGTACAATGGACATTATTCAGGTGATGGATACACTTAAAGCCCAGACTTCTCCACTATGAAATATGACCATGTAAGAAAATTGTACTTTTACTTCTTAAATTTGTGCAGATAAAAAACAGCCATAAATACATAAAGTGTCATGTAAAATTCAATGTTCATGCAGTTGGTTCACAGGTCCTATCTGAGCATAACAAAATTATTTGCACAGCTTGTAATGACCTAGTTTAAGTGGTACTAGAACAATTCTTCTAATTCTCCATTAATCACACTCCCTGCTCTTTATTAGCTCTATCTAGGCAAAGCATCTCCCTGGAGAGAAGAATTTGCAGCAAGCAGGAAGCTCTGGCCTCTTCATGTTCATATCATGAAAACTCAAGAGGACTCCCTGCGACCTCTGACCTTTTCTCCATGGTTGGGGTTGCCTTAGGGGGCTCTCTCCCATGGAGAAAGAATCACCAGCCTGCTTGCCCCTCTCTCCTTCCCTCCTCTCTGGTCAGCCTCACCTGTGATCACACAGGGTAGGAAGAGAGGGAAGCCCTCCCCGGGCTCTGATAACAGGGTTGCATGACTGTAATTACAGGTTTTTGCTTCCCAGCTACCCAAATGACAGTCACAGTGGAGGCTGAAACGCCTCAGTCAGATGGAATCAATTACTGGGCAAAATTGGGAGGTTAATTTTCCCCAGAATGAGATATGCCTTTTAGCTTTGCCATCTCTTTTACTCCAGCTGGTAGCTTATTTGGTTGCATTGTTCTCTGGCCATGTGAACAAAGTTCCATTAGGAAGGATTTCCAAAAGAGTTGATTTGAAAAGGAAACTCCATCAGCCCCCAAACTCAATACGTGCTGAATAGAAGGACTGTTATTAACAAAGCAGCATGGATGGCTCATCACTAGAATTTACATTTGACAGGCATGGGGTTAATCCAATAAGAAGAAATGGGATCTCTCACTATAGTACCAGTCCCTTCTTTAAGGTCCCCTGGCTGAACTTTATCATGGCCCAACACTGAAAGAGCTTTACCTTCTGGAAACTTCCATGAAAATAAGCCACTTCCCTCATTAGCATAATTTTCTAAATATGAAAAAGCATCTCACTGAAAACAAATAAAACAAAAGACAAACAGTATTCATCTTCTTTAAGTACAATTGCCACTTCTGAATGGCTTAGTAGAAGTGTTAAAATAGCTTCCATTTAATAGTTTATTATAGTAATAATAAAAATAGAGACTAAAATTTATTCATGTCCCATGTTTAAGGAAATGGTAAATATTATTTATTCATTAACTCAATCACCTCAAAACCACCCTAAACTGAAGCCATGAGAAGCTGGCTAACTTGCTCATGTTTACCCCACTGTTAAGTAAGAGTCATAATGTGAACCCAGGTGATCTGAATCCAGTACCTACAATTTAAAATCACTCTGCTATACATTGTCACTCCATATGTGCAAACATTTCAAAAGAGAAGTATTCTTATCACTTGTAGGTGGGGAATTTGGAGCATGAAGATATTAACTAATTCATGCAAGTTTAGAGAACTCTTAAATTAATGAAGCTGCAAGTCCATACCAGATCTGTCAGACTCAATAGCCTGAATACAGCTATTGAAACCCAAGAGAGGCTTTGCAAGAGCCACTACTGCAAGGCCTTGGGTGATGGTTAGCTAAAAATAATTGGTAGTGGTTATCAATTCTAGTATCATTTATGTTCTTCTCTTAGTCCTCTTTAGGAGAATTTTTGAGTCCCATAATATCATTATATACCTATATTGTACTCTGAATCCTACATAGCTGTTTTCTTTATATCATCTCTTTAGGGGGGATCGCTCCATGAAGTAAGTACACATTCCCTTAGGAAACAGACTTTAAGAGTTTGAATAACTTGCAAGAATATCACTGGGATTAAAGTTCAATGCCATTTCTCATGTATGTTTATTGTGGCACTATTCACAATAGCAAAGACTTGGAACCAACCCAAATGTCCATCAATGAGAGACTGGATAAAGAAAATGAGGCACATATACACTGTGGAATACTAGGCAGCCATAAAAAGGACGAGTTCATGTCCTTTGCAGGGACATGGATGAAGCTGGAAACCATCATTCTCAGCAAACTATCGCAAGGACAGCAAACCAAACACTGCATACTCTCACTCATAGGTGGGAATTGAACAATGAGAACACTTGGACACAGGGTGGGGAACATCACACACCGGGGCCTGTTGTGGGGTGGGGGGAGGAGGGAGGGATAGCATTAGGAGATAGACCTAATGTAAATGACGAGTTAATGGGTGCAGCACACCAACATGGCACGTGTATACATACATAACAAACCTGCACGTTGTGCACATGTACCCTAGAACTTAAAGTATACTAATAAAAATAAATAAATAAAATAAAGTTCAGTGCCATTTCTACTACTGAAAACTAACAACCCCATGATACCTGAAAGATTTAAAAGTAGGTACTTTATTATTTTCTGTCAATCTCTAATTCAGGAAAAAAAAGCCATTATCTGCTAATGTTATGTCATTTATTAGAAGTGAAGCTTGTTGTGTTGGTTTAATCATTCAGCAGACATTTATTAAGTTTCCACTGCACGCCAGATTAGTAGCATGGTTGTAGACCACTATTAAAATCTCAGAACAGGATAGAAAATGCCCCTGCTCTCACAGACCTTCTATTCCACTGAAAAACATGGCAGGAACATTCGTAAATGCCTTTTACACTTCTCACGTATCAGATACGTTATATAATGTGGTTGAAAATTGGATTGGCCGGGCGCAGTGGCTCAAGCCTGTAATCCCAGCACTTTGGGAGGCCGAGACCGGCGGATCACGAGGTCAGGAGATCGAGACCATCCTGGCTAACACGGTGAAACTCCGTCTCTACTAAAAAATACAAAAAACTAGCTGGGCGAGGTGGCGGGCGCCTGTAGTCCCAGCTACTCAGGAGGCTGAGGCAGGAGAATGGCGGCGGGAACCCGGGAGGCGGAGCTTGCAGTGAGCTGAGATCCGGCCACAGCACTCCAGCCCTGGCGACAGAGCGAGACTCAGTCTCAAAAAAAAAAAAAAAAGAAAAGAAAATTGGATTGAATGGCAAAAAAGTTACTGTTTTCTGAGTAGAACTAAAACATGCTAGATTCTTTTTCTTTCCCAAAGGAGTATACCATGATAATTAAGACATTTATGAATATCTAAAAGTGACCAAGGGAAAAATAATCAAAAATGAAACTGAAACAAAACAATGTTTCCATTTTTCTTTCATTTGTAATAATGTGAGGTGTGGGTGGTAGTTTTTACATTACAACAGGACTCCCTACTTTAAAGTTCATATACTTGTTGATGTACATAGATCTTTAACCTCATAAAGAAGTTAGGGCAAAGAAACATGAAAAAATATACAATGAAAACTACTTCTAATTGGAGGTTAATTTCTGAAGTTAAAGTAGAGTGATTAAATTCATAATTATAATAAGCAGTATATAATTAGAGAGACTATATGTAATATTTTACATAACTGATAGGTTATACTGATATAATTCATTGTAAGAATTTGGCTTACTGGTATTATGTTCTGGATCTGGATTTCAGAGTTCATGAATTGAGGCTTACCTGTATTTAAGAGATGTCAGGGCTGATACCATATTGGATATGAAGGGACATTCTGTTCTCAGTAGTCACTGAAAAATGATATTTATGTAAGCCAAAAGAAACACACATGCACACATGGGCACCCCGACACATATACTTTTTTACCCCCTAATATTTTCAGATCAAAATAATGTGATTTTTTTTTTTTATTCAGAAGGGGTAAGAGACCTTGTTGTTATGAATCTCTACTAAGTGGTCTCCATTACATTTTTTTCCCCTCTATTATTTATTTATTTATTTATTTATTTGAGAGACTCTCTCACTCTGTCACTCAAGCTGGCTGGAGTGAAGTGGTGTGATCTCGACTCACTGCAACCTTCGCCCCCTGGGTTCAAGCGATTCTCCTGCCTCAGCCTCCTGAGTACCTGGGACTACAGGTGTGTACCACCACGCCTGGCTAGTTTTTTTTATTATTATTATTTTTAGTAGAATACAAAAAATTCTACCAAAAAATAGAATTTTTAGTAGAATTTAGTAGTGTGGGGATGTCTACTGCACTTCATCACCACAGTATGTCTGCTTGCATGTATTTTCTAAGTTATGACTGTGTGAGCAAATGATTATCGAACAGATCCTGCTTAATGATTTTGGTGGAGAAGTGAAACCCTTCCTTACAGATCAAGGCCTTATTTGCCTTGCCACTTAGACAGTTTTACACCTTGTGGCATCCTCTGTCAGCACGCAGTTTCTTACGTCATTCAATGACTGCAAATGTGTATTAGAACCTCCACACCCTGGGGTTTCGCCATGTTGGCCAGGCTGGTCTCGAAGGCCTCAAGCGATCCCACCCCCTCGGCCTCCGAAAGTGCTGGGATTACAGACATGAGCCACCACGCCCAGCTATCCCCTCTATTCTTTTTTTTTTTTTTTTGACAGAGCCTTGCTCTGTCGTCCAGGCCAGAGGGCAGTGGCAGCGATCCCGGCTCACTGCAGCCTCTCCCTCCCGGGTTCAAGCAGTTCTCCTGCCTCAGCCTCCTGAGTGGCTGGGACTACAGGCGTGCACCGCCATGACCGGCTAATTTTTTGTATTTTTAGTAGAGACGGGGTTTCACCATGTTGGCCAGGATGTCTTGATCTCCTCACCTCGTGATCTGTCCACCTCAGCCTCCCAAAGTGCTGGGATTACAGGCGTGAGCCACGGCACCTAGCCTATCCCCACTATTCTTAACCCTGGCTTTTCTTCTCATAGATTCTGTTTCCTTCCTTGCAAAAGGTAGTCCCTGATAAGAGCTGGGGCACAGTCCCAGGCCCAGTGAGCACTGGCTTTCCCCCAATTATAGCATCTCTAGTGTAGGTGTAAAAGGGGCTTTCTCATTATTATTATTTTGTGGTCAAAAGGTTGCATACACTAATTTTTTTTCTGCTGCTGAAGCTTAGAAAGGGTGGAAAGCAAAATATTTTGATAATTATTCAGGCCATCAGGTTACATAAGAGGTTCCATAGCCTTCTGCATCAAACTTGAACAGTTGAAACCACAAATTCTGTTTTTGCAGCCATAAAACATTCATAGCAAAAAAAAGAGAGAGAGAGAGAGAGAGAGAAACAGAAAATAATAAAATCCATTTTCCATTTGCTTGAAACTTATAAAATTTAATGTGGTGAAAAATGACAGTTTACTCCCTGTAGGAAACTGCTCAGAGCCATGTTTCACAGGCATGGTGTGGAGGTTCTGATACACACTTTATTGAATAATGCAAGAAACTGCATGCTGACAGAGGATGTCACAAAGTGTAAAACTGTCTAAGTGGCAAGGCAAATAAGGCCTTCATCTATAAGGAACAGTTTCATTTCTCCACCAAAATCATTAAGCAGCATCTATTCAATAACCATCATTTGCTCACAGTCATAACTTAGAAAATACATGCAAGCAGACGGACCGTGGTGTTGAAGTGCAGTAGACATCTCCACATGAAGACTGAAAACATTTGGCTACTAGCAGTAACTGAATATGGTTATTAGCATGGAAAACATTTAATTTTTTTTCTTTTTTTTTTGAGACGGAGTCTTGCTCTGTCTTCCAGGCTGGAGTACAAGTGGCGCAATCTCGGCTCACTGCAAGCTCCGCCTCCCAGGTTCACGCCATTCTCCTGCCTCAGCCTCCCAAGTGGCTGGGACTACAGGCGCCCGCCACCATGCCCGGCTAATTTTTTTTTTTTCTTTTTTTAGTAGAGACGGGGTTTCACCATATTAGCCAGGATGGTCTCGATCTCCTGACCTCATGATCCACCTGTCTTGGCCTCCCAAAGTGCTGAGATTACAGGCGAGAGCCACTGTACTCAGGCCTTTTTTTTTTTTTTTTTTTGAGACAGAGTCTCGCTCTGTTGCCCAGGCTGGAGTACAGTGATGCGATCTCAGCTCACTGCAACCTCTGCCTCCCAGGTTCAAGCAATTCTCTTGCCTCAGCCTCCAGAGTAGCTGGGATTACAGGCATGCACCACCATGCCCAGCTAATTTTTGAATTTTTAGTAGAGAGGTGGTTTCGCCATGTTGGCCAGGCTGATCTCAAACTCCTGACCCCAAGTGATCCACCCACCTCAGCCTCCCAAAGTGCTGGGATTACAGGCATGAGCTATCGCACCTGGCAAATTATTTTTTAAGATATGGTGACACTAGTTACAACCTCTACATAATATAGCATTTGTGTATTTTTTCTTTTTCTAATATATCATTAAGAGTAAGATCAAAACATTCAACACAAAGCGGCAAAACTGTAGAGCTCCAGCTCTGTAAGTAACTGGCAGAGTGGCTATAAACATGCCCTTAAACTCAACTGACCTTGATTTCTTTCCTATAAAATTAATGGGTTGTACTAAGTGATTTCCAAGCCCAACTTCCACTAATATTCTATAGGAATTTCTAGAAAAGGATAATTACCTGATATTCAAAGCATTGAGCCAATGAACAACTGAAAACAAGAACTGTTTTGACTATATCTGAGTAAAGTTGAATATTATAGGGGGTTTGTGAAATTTCTGTGTCCCACCGTAGCTTTAATCATATCTTTAGTGTTTGACTATATTAATTGTCTATTACCATAATTATGCTAATAATCCACCTCAAAACTTAGTGGTTTAAAACAGTGTTAAGTATTTTTGCTCAAGGATCTACAGGTCAGCTGGACAGTTCTGCTGCTCTGGGTCAAGTCTGGCTCTTCTGACTGGCTTTGCTCATGCATCTGCAATCAGCTGGTGAACCATGTGAGAGGTAGTTGCTCCTACGGACTGAATATTTATGCCCCCACAACCCCCAAAATTCAAAAACTGAAGCCTAAAACCTCAATATGATAGTATTTGGTAATAGGGCCTTTGGGAAGAAATTAAGTAATGAGGTTGGATTCTTTATGAATTAGATTAATACCCCTATAAAAAGAGAAAGAGACAGGAGTCTCTCTCTGTTCTCCAACATGTGAGGGCACAACAAGAAGATGGCCGCCTGCAAACCAGGGAGAGCACCCTCTTCCACCAGATACCAGGTCTTCCTGTCCCCTGCCCTCGGACTTCTCAGCGTCCAAAACTGTGAGAAAGAAGCTACTCAGTCTGTAATACTTTGTTATAGAAACCCAAACGGAGTATGACAACTTACTTAAAGTATTTTTTTTTTTTTTGAGATGGAGTCTCACCCTGTCACCCAGGTGGGAGTGCAGTAGTGCGAACTCGGCTCACTGCAACCTCTGACTCCCAGGTTCAAGTGATTCTCCTGCCTCAGCCTCCTGAGTAACCGGGATTACAGGCGTGCACTACCGCGTCTGGCTAATTTTTTGGTCTTTTTAGTAGAGATGGGGTTTTACCATGTTGGACAGGCTGGCCTTTAACCCCTGGCTTCGTGATCCACCCACCTTGGCCTCCCAAAGTGCTGAGATTACAGGCATGAGCCACCGCACCTAGTCTATTTAAAGTATCTTCTAATATAAAGTTCTGTTCACCTGTCATTTTAAATGGACTCAATATACCACAATATTCCAGGGTAATGCTGGGCTCCTGTAACTCACTGAAGTCTTGATATACACTGAAGTCTTGATATAGATAGATATATAGATATAGATATAGATAGATACAGATATATATAAATATACATATATAGATATATAGATATAGATATACATATATATAGATATATAGATATGTTTGTAAATATTTTGAGTATTTTAAATACCGAAGTAAAAATGCCCAAGTTACAGATTGACATCAGCAAGCGGTTTTGAAAAAACTTAGCTAGGGACGAGTCTTTAGCTACATCAGACAAGGATTCTACAAAATTTTGTAGATTCATTCTACAAAAGCTTCATCAGTGCTTTTCTTCCAATAAGCTTATAAAAGTACCGAGAATGTTTTTCCAAGCAAATGTTTTCTAACAATTCTGCAACTGCTCTTTACCAGGCATGTTCAAGTCCTGCCTTGTTATTAATAGCCTCCCTAAATCCAGGTTGATTAAACATAGTTAAAAGGAGAGAACTATCTGAGACCAAACATGGTAGTGCAACTTGGTAACTCGTTTCATCTGCTGTGCCATCCAGACAAAAAAAAAAAAAAAAAAAAAAAGTCAGTAAGTAATAAATAAGAGGCTCAGTACGGTGGCTCATGCCTTTAATCCCAGCACTTTGGGAGGCCAAGGCGGGTGGATCATGAGGTCAGGAGTTTGAGACCAGCCTGGTGAAACCCTAGCTCTACTGAAAATACAAAAGTTAGCCAGGCATGGTGGCATACACCTGTAATCCCAGCTACCTAGGAGGCCGAGGCAGGAGAACTGCTTGAACCTGGGAGGCAGAGGTTGCAGTGAGCTGAGATTATGCCACTGCACTCCAGCCTGGGCAACAAAGCAAGACTCCATCTTGAAAATAATAATAATAAATAAGAAAAAAATGTTTATTATAGTTTATATACATTGTGCCACAGAAAAATATAACTGACATACAGATGTAGACCATTGCTTTGCATTTTAGAATGAGTCCTGGTAATGTTTAGAGGAAAGAGATTTACCTTTATTTTCAGCATTTCCATAAACCTTTCAAAAACCTCTAATCTCTTAAAAGTACAAGATGAAGAAATACATTAGAAATTTCCCAATAGGCAACCACAAAAATATAATATGACCAAATTAAAACCAACATTATTTCTCCTCCTTGTTAGAATGTGACACATCTGAGCATCAGATACAATTAAATATATTTGAAGATTATAACTGAATACTTTCTGTGTGAGAAGTAGAACAATGTCATGCTTGAAATAGGCAAATAAAAAAACTGAAAAGTAACCAAATGTAAGACAGAGATTCTGGAATAAGCCATGTCTTCAGCATTTTAAAGGCTGAAGCCACAGCTTTTTATTGTTGTTCATGTGTCCTAAGAGTATTTCCAATTGGCAAAGCAATGACAAGGTGCATATACTTTTTCATACTTTTTGTTATATGTACAAAGCTATTTTGGTTAACTCCATAAAAACACAGGGAAATAGAAGCTTGAGGCCACCACTGGAATTATTCAAAACACAAAGAAAACCCATGTGTTTCATTCACACAGCAATTTGGGGTGAATGTGGTTTTCAGCCAATATTTTCCAGAAAAACCACTTAATCCCACAAATTTCTTCTGAGTCTGAGACTCAACCAGAATCCCAGCTGACTGGTTTCATTCAGTCTGGAGACCCAAACTGGTCCGGGATATGCACTTAACATTTTTCTGAACTCTGGAAGATCAGAGAAAAATTACAGGTAATATGAAAATAGGAAGTATTTGATGCCTTGGGAATTCTAGTAGGGCAGGAAAACACAGACTGAAACCCTACAACTGCTCAGTACAGTCAGACATTCTTGACTGTTTCCCATAGCCCTCATTTGATACTAACATAATCAGTATCAACACTCTGCAACCAGGCTACTGAGTTCATACCCAGGCTTTACTGCTTACTAATAGTGAGGACCTAAGTCACTCTACCTTGGGTTCCTCACACATAACATGAGGATAATAGTATAAACCACATATCATTCTTGTAGGCAGAAAATGATATTGTAAACATAAAGCTGCTTACCAGCGTGCCTGGCATATGTCAAACACTCACAAATGTCAGCAATTAATATTATCATCATCATCATTAGTTATATACAAGCAAATGCATATAAAGAAGTCTGACCGTAAGTTCAATATCACATATCACACTTACTGATGACCTAAAATCCTTATTACTAAGAAAAGAAGATCTGAGAACTGCCTTCCTAATTCTGGGCTCTAGTGCTCATCCGTGGCAAATCATTAAAGAGGATTGAGAATCCCGTCTTTCAGTCAAGCTCACTCTAACCTCTGAAAGTCCCATTCATTTCTGGAATCATCAATCAGTATTTATGGAGCACCACATCAGACAGTGAGAAAATTAAAGAAGGAGGAAAGTCCCCAGCTCCAGACAGACTCATCACCCAGGGAGGAGACAGCCATATTAACAAATAATTGCCATGCCTTAATGCACACAGAAAGCTCAGGGCAACAAAGAGGAAGAGGGCTTATATTATGCCTGTGGGGGTTGGAGAAGGTTTGACCGAGAAGCGACATTTGGTCCCAGTCTTGGAGGATGAGAAAGAGTTCATCAAATAGAGGAAAAGGAAAAAAAAAAAAAAAAGGGGGGGGCTCCACATAAAGAGTAGCAGATGCCAAAGCATTGTGAAAGCTCTTGACCTGTAATGAACATATCAAGTTAGATGTGGCTGAAGCAAGAGGTATAATGCAGGGATCAAACGAGCAAGTTTGGAGAGGGAATCACTGGAATATATTCCTTCTCCCCATTATGCAGAAAATTGAAATGAAAATTAACTAAAACATAAATCACTTAGCGATCTCCATGCAAACCTCAAGTCTGAAAAATAGGACCCCCAAAATTATCCCTTCCCCCCCACAAAAAAATCACTTTCTTAGTTAACAGTGCATTTTACTTGCTCTTGCAAAAATCTCCCTGACAATGCCTTCTTTCCACAATCAGAATCTTTTACTTTTAATGTACCAAAGGAAACAAAATAATATTTATTGTGTCTCTTGCATGTGCTTCTTAGAAAAATGGTATTAGCCTCATATGGAAACACTTCAACAAACCCCTGAAAATAATTCCTTAACCACAAACATGTCCTCTACTTGTCTGATCTCAAATTGCCTCGAATATCACAATTTCAGGTCAGATTTAAGGATATGACAGGCACTATCAGTCCATTACATAGGAATGATATATGAGGTAGAGGGCGGAGGTGCTGGCACAGAAGATGCCAGTTGTGGGGAAGTCCCATGCCTGGTTCCCTGCAGTATCTTCCTCTCTGGGAACTTTCCAGGCCCACCTGAAGACACTTACCAGCCAACAGCTTCCTCTGCACAAAGGAGAAGAGGAACAATGGAAGGTCTCTCTGTGTTCATCATCCAGATACCATCTCAGAACCTCCCTGGAGCACGATTATTGGAAGCAAAATAACACAGATAGGATTTCACATGCGAGCTTTGGATATGGGGCTAACAAAGATAGAGGGACACAAACCACCCCTCTCCCTGAGCCCCTCCCTTCCTCACAACCCCTTGTTGCTCTTTCGCTTCCAACTTCTAATTGGCAGACACCTGATCTGCATTTCGATTTCATTTTCTGAGCACACATGGCCACCTGAGACTCCCTGATACGTGTGGGAAAGGGGTGGCCATGTTGCCTGCACCTGTTGCGGGGACCGGCCCACCACCCCTCCCTTTGTGCCATCCCCATTGTGTGCCACCTTATTCTGTTTCAGTAGCGACAGAAAAGTCAAAGTCGCCGGCATTCAACAGGAACACATACAAAAAGGAAGCCAGAAAGCTTCCTTGTACCTCTTCTCCCACCGCCCTGAAAAGCCTGCCCAGTGGCCTACTTCAATAGTAAGTGTAGCAATCCTATCTCTTTTCAGAGTTATGCCAGGTGAGAGTCGTAAAAGGCAACAACATAATCATTTCTTTGGATGGCCCATTGAGCGTTATTGGTGTGAATTGGTTACACAAACACACACGCACACACACACACAACTTAATATGAAACTACTCATATTTGATATCCCCATGCAGACTGTATCTATTACTTTCGTGAAAATAAAAAGATCGAAGATCAAGGATGCTGGGGACTTTTAACTTCCAAGAGAATAGGTTGTAATACCAATAAACTTTCACACAACCACCTTGGAATGCAGACTGAAACTGAATAACTCTACATACAAATCTTGATGGTGACGATAAGAACACACTCAAATTCAAAGGAGAGAAAGAAAGAAGTACAGCAGCCACCGTCTTGAGTAAATGTGCAGCAATGAAATAAGACCACATTTTGAAGTTTGATGGCCAAATGCCTTGGTTGGTGTCTGTTACCATGTGGATACTAAAATGTTAGACTATAACGATTCTGTGGTAGTAATAATACATCATAAGGCCTGGAAATGGAAAGAATCCATGAAATCATCAAATAATGTTTTGGCCAGCACAGGATGCAGTTCCCAGAGAATATTCCTTAAAGTCCTCCTTAGGTTGAGCTCTAAAAACCAAGTCACTTTATCCATCTCAGAAGAGAGTGATCTGTCCATCTGTAGTATCTGATTTCTGCTATGAAATTAAACTTTGGCCTTAAAAGCATTGTTCCATACCAAACTAGTCCTTGGTACCAGGTTTTCATTAAGGACCAGTTATAGCCCATGGAGGAGGCAGGAAAGGTCATTTTATCCATTCCCCTACCTCCGGGCAGGTCTTGTGTGAAATGACACCAGCCTGGCTCTTATTATAAAATCCCCATAGCAGGAAGTTCTATACCCCTGCTGTAATACTGTTTTCCCATGACATATAACCCTTATGGTTAGAAAGTGTTTTCTGCAGTCTAGACACACTCCCTCCCACCACAATTTTAAAACGTGTTCCCAGAGTAGCAGAGAACTATTTACCACATTCAAGGCACCTGAAGAAAGGAAAGCAACTTAATATTGCTCCTTCGATATTGCGTCTTGTAGCATAGTCTTAATTTTAGCTGAGCTTTTTATATCACAGTTTATCAAAACAAAAGGTGATGTGGTCTTTTTGAAGGCAAGTGTTGTTCTTTTCCTTTTTGCTATTTGTGGGTTCTGCTGGGGATTTTGATCAGTTGTAAAGACAATGTGGAAAGTAGAACAACATTCTTCCAATACCGTTAGTTCAGATTTTGATATTATGATGCAAACTGGCCTGAAGATCTGTTAAACTATTCATTGCATTATTTCATTTTCTTTTTCTTTCTTTTTTTTTTTTTTGAAACGGAGTCTTACCCCATTGCCTAGGCTGGAGTGCATTGGCGCGTGATCTCAGCTCACTGCAACCTCTGCCTCCTGGGTTCAAGCAATTCTCCTGTCTCAGCCTCCCGAGTAGCTGGGACTACATGCACCTGCCAACACGCCTGGCTACTTTTTGTATTTTTAGTAGAAATGGAGTTTCACCTTGTTGGTCAGACTAGCCTCAAACTCCTGACCTCAGGTGATCCAACTGCCTTGGCCTCTCAAAGTGCTAGGATTACAGGCATGAGCCACTGCACCCGGCCCATTATTTCATTTTCATTATATTGAAAAAATCATTTAAACATTTACGAAGCTCGGCTGGGTGCAGTGGTTCATGCCTGCAATCTCAGCACTTTGGGAGGCCAAGGTAGAAGGATCCCTTAAACCCAGGAGCTAGGGATCAGCCTGGGCAACATAGGAGACTCCCATAAAAACAACAACAAAAAAAACCAAATTAAATATGTAAAAATGAATCCAAATCTTTAAACTATTCATCATAAAACACGCTAGTTGTGTATCTTTATTATCTACTCTTTTATTACTTAAAATAGGTAAGCGGGCAGGACCTTTTATTGACAATCCCCTGTCGTCTTACTTTAAATTGTTATACATAATTCCAAGTAATGAAATAGCATGTCTCTGCAAATTAAAACTTGTTTTTATTGCCTTTAACTGCTCTTTTCAAAATTCATTCTGAGTAATAAAACTTAACAGTCTTTCAGTAAGGAATCTGAAAATACATAATGCAAGTTTCTGCTTCTGACAACTTCCTTACCGGACTTTTAAATCAAGTGGTGAGAAGGCACCTACCAAGAAGGTGCTGTGAGGAAAAAAATCAGAATGAATCACTTTCATGATAGTCTCATTTTCTCAAATTTGAAAAATTTAAGTTTACAAGAATAATTCATATTAAAATGCATATGTGGCCGGGCGCAGTGGCTCAAGCCTGTAATCCCAGCACTTTGGGAGGCCGAGGCGGGTGGATCACGAGGTCAGGAGATCGAGACTATCCTGGCTAACATGGTGAAACCCCGTCTCTACTAAAAATACAAAAAACTAGCCGGGCATGGTGGCGGGCACCTGTAGTCTCAGCTACTTGGGAGGCTGAGGCGGGAGAATGGCGTGAACCCGGGAGGCGGAGCTTGCAGTGAGCCGAGATCACGCCACTGCACTCCAGCCTGGGAGACACAGCGAGACTCCGTCTCAAAAAAAAATAAAATAAAATAAAATAAAATAAAATAAAATAAAATGCATATGTTTTCATGTCAGCATTTATGAAAACTTCTAAAATGTATCACATGGATAAAAATAAAAGGATATTTTCAAGTCACTTGTATTTCATATATATTTCAAGTTTTGAGAAAAACTCGAAGGCATTAAATTTTAGAGGTAGAAGTATGAGCTAGCGCCTTTGATAATACATCCACCATTGTTTCCCTGCTTTGTCCTGTATTAAGAAGAAGAGGGCGCAAGGGGCGGACAGACATTCTCTTGCAGTTATCACTGGGATCAGGAGTACTTCAGGGAACATTCCAATGTGAATTCCCTTGTAAAGTTGTCAAACTAGAATTTCTTCACATAGAATAAGAAAATTTAGTCTTATGAGATGTGTTTAAAAAAGAAATACCTTAACTCAAAGAGGGTCAATAATCTTCAGTATTTTCTTTCACATCCAATAATGCAATGTGTCTGTGAGCCCACAGTACGTCTATTTGAGAGAATGATAGAAGTATCGGCGTTTGGTACTCACATAAAATATGATGAAGGACCTTCCTGTTCCAGTCTCTGCCTCCAAAGAGAGACAGACCTTTTATGGATTTCTAAACTCAGCCAGGGCTGTTAGGAAAACACTCACTTATCTATACCAACAATAACACTGAGCACTTTATTGAGTGCTTACCATGTGTTAAACACTTCATGTGCCTCATATTATCTAATTTTCATAATCACCCTATGAAATAGGCACTATCATGATTTCCATTTTACAGGTGAGGCTCATTGAGGTTAAGTACCTTGCCCAAGGTCACACAGCTGGTCAGCAGCAGGGCCAGGATTTAAGCCTGATAGTCTGCAGAGCCTCCTATCGTATTTTATACAAGGCTTTGCACGCAAATCTCTTTTAAGTAGCACCTTTTACTATCATTCCACTTCCCTGGGTCCAACAGATTTGACAGCTTGGAATCATTAGAAAAATAAAAGCACACAGAAAAGCAAATCAAATAGATCTGAAATAAAAACATTACTTTAAAATACCTGCTTTCAATCTCATAACCAATAAGCATGACAGGGAAATCAAACCCTCAGTTAAATTTTTTGTTTGTTTTAAAAGCTACTGGACATCAAACTGCCTCACTAATTCTGATCTAATCGTCGTTCTGCAACTTTGAGTCACAGTTATAGCAGAGTAGGTCTTAGAAAAAGAGCAAGTGAGAATGAGACCAGCCTCCTACCTTTCTACTAGAAATAGTAACAGTAGCAGCAAGCACTTAAATCTGCCAAGGGCACTTCTAGGAAAATTTCTAAACCATCTGTGTCCCCTGAAAAGAGCAGAATTTAACCACAGACAAAAAAGGAAAAAAAAAATCAGAAAAGAATTACACACATGCCATTTTCAATAAAAAGCAATTTCTTATTTTAATTAAATTTTTTGTCTCTTTTATTCCATCATCTCTCATTTAACATAAACTACAAATAGGAACAATTCCATAATAATGAATTGCTCCTTTTTAGGGTTCAGCTGAATACTCACAAGTAGAGCTTCTGCATTTATTTTAGATTTAAAAAACAATGAAATGCACAACTGTTATTAAATATGATTAGGTATTTTGCAACACAGGAAGTAATTATTTGACACCACTGGCAGTTTCAGTTGACCTTAGAAAAGTTGGTCTCTCTCTGGTCAGGCGCTCATTGCTAAGAGCAAACGGATGAGTTTCAAAGAACTGGTTTGGACTGCTGGAAACAGATAATCAACAGATGATAGAAACATAGCCTTTTTGGGGGGTGGCTTTTGTTGTTGTTGTTGTTGTTTTTTTCTTCCAGATCTTGTCAAAGGATGATTGATATGTGTGGAGCAGCCCTTCAAACGCCAGCCACAGCCTGAGGCACTTCCTATAATCAAAGCACACGCCCACCCAGAACTAATTAGACATTAGATTAGTGTCAACTGATTGATTTAAAGCAGCTCTCTCTCCTTTCCCTCTCCTCCACCCCCCAGCAATGCAAGGATGGGGCTAGTCTACAAAATGACTCTCTCTCAACAGACAAATTATTCATGGAAGCTTCAGGAAGGAAACCTAGAGACAATGCAGTGTGGCTAAAAAGCAACCAGAAGAACATTTCTGGAAGGAAAGAGTGGGGGGTGGGGGAAGAACAGAACAGAGAGAGAGAGGGGGAAAAAAAAAAGAGAGAATGAATCATGTTTCTGAGAGCAATGAAACCCCTTGGTCCAATTTGTTGAATTAAGTTAGAGAGAGTGTTTGTGATGTTTGAAAGAAAATTATTTGCAATTTAACCTAGGAGAGTTCTGAGTACATTTGGCTACAATTTAGATGCCATTTCTCAAAGTCTTTTTCCTTCTTTTTTTTTTTTTTTTTTTTTTCCTTTATAAATATATGAGCCGGGAACATTCAACGTTGTCTTAATGGATTAAGCAGAGACAAGGCTGCAAGAAGCAAATTAAAAATGAAATAGTTACAGCTGTTGGAACTGGCATTGGGCAGAGAGAGGTAAAAAGGATCTCTCTTCTTACAGGATAAGGGAGATTTCACCAAGCCTTTGCAGAGTTCAGACATGCATGCCTACAAAATGGTAAGAGTGAGCCCTCGCCTCCTTAGCCACTGCACACAGTTCAGGGGCTGCTTAAGTCTGTAGAGAGGCCCAGATAGTTGTATTTCAACTAAAAAGTGGGCGTATTCCCAGAAGAGAACACTGGAGTAGGAGGGCAGCCAGGGGCCAGTTTTAGACTTTTCATTTGCAGATTAAAAGCCTTTTCCATTTGTCAGGGTCTGCTGCTACTGCACTCTGGAGTCAGGGTTGATCCAACAAAAACACATCTCTGGAATTAATTCTGTGACTATGCCCCCCAACAGTCCCGCCCCAACAAGTGCTATAAGAGCAGCAGAAATGTATAAGAAAGATAGTACTAGCCAATGAAACTCCAACAGTCTTCATATAAGGACACTCTTCCATCTCGTGACTTGGAGAGGGCTAGAGAAAAGGAAGAGGGGTTAGGAAATGATTTGGGAAGAAGGAGCAGAGGGTGAGAAGAGCAGCAATGGCCAAACAGTGGAATTGGCATTCCCATGAGTAATTATGCATATTTTTAGAGCTCTTTACAGCTTTCAAGGCTATATGTATTATCTCCTTGATTTCCCACAACATCCCTAGAAGACAAAGGATGTGTCATTATTCATTGACAGATTTGATATTTCATGCATTACAAATAAAATGATGGAGGCCAATATCTCTCCTTCTCCCTACCTAGGTCATGGAACAAGTCAACGATATGAAGACTCAGTCTCAGATATAAAGACTTCCAGCTTCTACTTACTGGTCTTCCAATATGTTGCATTGTCTCCCAACCCTCTGCCACAGTGGTATGTTTTAAGATGGAGTTTCACTCTTGTTGCCCAGGCTGGAGTGCAATGGCATGATCTCTGCTCACTGCAACCTCCACCTCCCAGGTTCAAGCAATTCTCCTGCCTCAGCCTCCTGAGTAGCTGGGATTACAGGTGCCCACCATCACGCCTGGCTAATTTTTTGGGTATTTTTAGTAGAGATGGGGTTTCACCATGTTGGCCAGGCTGATCTCGAACCCCTGACTTCAGGTGATCCACCTGCCTTGGCCTCCCAAAGTGCTGGGATTACAGGTGTGAGCCACCATACCTGGCTCTCAATAGTATTTCATGTGTATATTTACTTTTCTAGTTTTAAACTTTGATACCCCATCCATATGAAAGCACTCTAATATCCGAAGAGCTAATCCTCTTAGCTCAATAAATGAGCCAGACCTCAAGCTGGAAATGTAGGTTACTAGAGACGGTCTGCAGATTCCAAAGGAGGAAGTAATAAACTCTGCGTTCAATACAGGAGAGATAACTCAGTTTTTATTTTATGCAGGAACTAAAGACTCAAGCTAAATCTCACGAAAGCAGTCAAGATGCAGGGAAGAAGGTATTGAGAACTTACGACTGCCCTGCAAAATATGTCCTGAAAAAGGACTGATTTTCCTGGAGTCCAAAATGCAACGGGCACCAGAGCAGAATTGAATGACTGGTATATTTTTCTTGTATAGGGGTCTTAGCATCCTAATGACAGCTTCTGAGAATTACTCAGGTTGAAATATGAAGCCACAAAAGGGCATGAGTAGGTGAAGTCTGGACAATTCCTTCCATGTCACTGTTTCTCCCTGGCTACCTGGTCTCCCTGTGGAGACAGAAATTTAGAGAACAGTATTAGAAAGCCAAGAGGGGTGAGGCATGAGGGAGAGTCCTCCAAATGCCGATTCGGCAAATTTTAACTTTTTCAGCTATAAACCTTTCAATACCTCAAAATAAATCCTTCAATTTTATATGAGAGTTTGGTTTCTGCAGCTGTAGATTTATGCGGTGTGCTAAGGCCAGGCCAAGAGAAGTGAACATAAACGATGTGACAGATAGCGTAAGGATGTTATTCAGCTTCTCACTCTGGCATGGCTCACTTAAGAACTTTCCAAATGTCAAGCATAACCCCTCTCACTAATTAGCTGCTAAAGCAGCTGATCTTCTGCCATGGACATGTGTCTCTAACTGCAGGCCCTCAGCCTGAGAGGTGCTGCAGAAAGCAGCACACTTCCTCATCCCTGGCCTGGGTCTGAGACACATAGCCCGACACATCACCCCAAGCATCACTGTTGCAGACGCATCTGTTGACCACAGGCGTGCCCTCTCTGTGTGCCAAGTTCTGCTTCTTGGTTGCTTGTGGGAAATGGAGTACTGAAATATAATGTGCTTCATGAGCCAGCTATATTTACTAGGAAATTATTTAAGACAACAAGACAGTGTAGAACAAAATAAACCTATCACCATATTGCCTTGATTGAATTGCTTGAAAATAAATTAACTAATAGTTTTTGGAAATTATTATGAATCAAGCTCTGTGCTAGTTTTCTCCGAAGTATCTTAAACTTTATAATAACAGAGCAAAGTAGACAGTATCAACTTCATTCTGCAGAGGAAGAAACTAAAGATCAAAGAGGTTAAATGCTGTCTTAGTCCATTGTGTGCTGCTGTAACAGAATGCTTGAGACGGAGTGATTTATTAGGAACAGAAATTTATTTTCTTGCAGTTCTGGAGGCTGGCAAGTCCAAGATTAAGGCAAGATTTACCTGGTGGGAGCTACATCCTCACATTGTGGAAGGAAGGGCAGGAGGCCCAAATGCTATGTGTAGCCTCTTTTGTAAGGGTCTTAATCCCATTCACAAAGGAGAAGCCCTCATAGCCTAGTCACCTCTTAAATGCCCACCACTTAATACTATCACATTGACAACAACTGAGGTTTAGAGAGTGCACATTTAAACAATAGCAAATGCCTCACCTAAAAAGCATCCAGGTAGACATTTGACAAATGACTCTGTCTCCTTTATCTTCAACATCATGTGATTAACTTGATAATTATTTCAAAAATAGCAACCAATAAATAGGAAACTGAAAATTTTTATCTAGGTAAAATTTTTGGAAGAGACCTAAGTTGTTTCTCGTCCATGAAAATCATAAAGGTTTTATCATCAGAGCTTCAACAAGAGTGGAATTTATTAACAATGACTTGGACCACTTTTTATGCAATTTTAATTTTTTCAAAGTTTCATGTGTGTGAGTTCCACTTCTAGCCAAAATGAAATAAAAAGAACCATATTTTTGCAAACTACCCATCTGACAAGGGATTAATAACCGGAATATATACGAAGCTCAAACAACTCTATAGAAAAAAAAAAATCTAATAATCCAATCAAAAAATGGGCAAAAGATTTGAATAGACATTCCACTAAAGAAGACATATAAATGGCAAACAGACATACGAAAAGGTGCTCAAAATCATTGATCATCAGAAAAATGCAAATCAAAACTACAATAGGATATCATCTTACCCCAGTTAAAATGGCTTTCATCCAAAAGACAGGAAATAACAAATCCTGGTGAGGATGTGGAGAAAAAGGAACCTTTGTCCACTGTTGGTAAGAGTGTAAATTAGTAAAACCACTATGGAGAACAGTTTGGAGGTTCCTCAGAAAACTAAACATAGAGCTACCATATAAACCAGCAATCCCACTGATGGGTATATACTCAAAAGAAAGGAAATCAGTGTATCAAAGAGATATCTGCATTCCCATGCTTGTTGTAACTCTGTTCACAGTAGCCAAGATCTGGGAGCAACCTAAGTGACCATGAATAGATGAGTGGATAAAGAAAATGTGGTACTTCTACACAATGGAGTACTATTCAGCCATAAAAAAAGAAAATGAGACTTTGTCATTTGAGAAAACATGGATGGAACTGGAGGTCATTACGTTAAGTGAAATAAGTCAGGCACAGAAAGACAAACATCACATGTTCTCACATATTTGTAGGATCTGAAAATCAAAATCATTGAACTCATAGAGATAGAGGGTAGAAGGACGGTTACCAGAGACTGGGAAGGGTAGTGGGGGTGTGATGGGAAGGTGGGGATTGTTAATGGGTACAAAAAAATTGAATGAATGAATAAGGTCTAGTATTTGATAGCACAATAGGGTGACTATGGTCAATAATTTAATTGTACATTTTAAAATAACTGAAAGAGTGGAATTGGATTGTTTGTAACACAAAGGATAAATGCTTGAGGGAATGGATACCTCATGATGGGATTATTATGCATTTCATGCTTGTATCAAAACACCTCGTGTAACATATAAATATATACACCTACTATGTGCTTACAGAAATTTAAAATAAACAATTTTTGGCTGGGCGCTGTGGCTCAGGCCTGTAATCCCAGCACTTTGGGAGGCCAAGGCAGGTAGATTATCTGAGGTTAGGAGTTCGAGACCAGCCTGGCCAACATGACAAAACCCCATCTCTATTAAAAATACAAAAATTAGCTGGGCATGGTGGCTCACACCTGTATTCCCAGCTACTTGAGAGGCTGAGACAGGAGAATTGCTTGAACCCAGGAGGCAGAGGTTGCAGTGAGCCGAGATCACGCCACTGCACTCCAGCCTGGGTAACAGAGCAGGACTCCATCTCAAAAAAAATCAATAAATAAAATAAAGTAAAATAAACATTTTTTTTAAAGAACCAGATTTGCCTTCTTGTCTGAAACAAATTTAAAATTTGGGACAAAAATACATGAAGTAATGGTTTTAAAGACAGTAGACATCAGTCAATGAAGGACAGTGAACCCCAAAAGAAGGAAAACAACAGAATAAGCCCCTATAATTGACCCAACTTACTGCTTGTAGAGAATCTCAAAAGTGCAGTACAGGGAAGGGGGAACCCAGGGAGCTTAGCATTCCCCTGGAGTTGAACAGACAGATATGATTGTCTGGGGAGGATGGTCAGTTAGAGTTTGCAGGACAGACTCACATATATATATGTAGATGATATTTTGTATATTTTGTATAAAATTATATATAGTATATATAATTATGTAGGAGGTGCGTGTATCCAAAATCCTCTTATGACTCTCTATTATTTATATAGTCCTTTTATGCATATAATATTTTTCCTATTTTCTTAGGGATATTATTTATATTTTTGAAATTTTCTTCTGCTCCCTGCATTATTCCTATGCCTCTGCTTTACTTTCTCTCTCTCTCACTCTCTCCCTTTCTCTATTCCCCACCCTCTTCCCCCATCTTTCATGTCGAAGTGGAGGCTTCTGTCCATGCCTGGAGATCCTTGCCTATCAATTCCTGTATCTGCGAGAAAGGCTTTGAGATGATGGGCTTCATTGTAGAATCAACGGGAAGGAACCTAACCATTTTGTTTAGGGAAACCCCCGAATATCAGCATATCCAGCTTTCTCAGGGGCTTTTTATTTTTCCGGGGAATCACTGACTGTCTCTCCTGAGGGTACTAGAGGAACTTGGCTTGTGGATAACGTACATGGCATCCAGTATTCTATTGACATGTCAGTATGTAAGCCTTAGCCTAGTCCTGTGTTTTTCATATAGGGCAAAAACATCACTCCTGGCTTTCAGTTTTGTTTGGTGTTCTCCAGAAAGTAAATCCTGCCTCCTGTTAGGGTAAGGCTTGGAATGTGATGAAAAATGTTAGATGCTATCTTTTAGTATTTTCATGTCCTTTACTCTTGCCTTCCCTCATTCTGTCCTTGGAAACAACTGCTTGCAATTCACTGTTTCATTAACATAAACAAGCTTATTTTTAATTCACATATTTATCTACAGGTGCATAGGTTTCAGCTCCCTCCAGTCTGTTGAGTCATTTAGCAAACTACTTGTCCAGTTCCCATTAGCTACCTGTTGAAGAAATTTCTTGTCCATTGTTTTCACCCTTCCTGATCTTTTAACCTCGTGGATTTAAACTTTCTTTGAAACTGTTTTATGCTATGTTATTAGGGTTTTGATGGAAAAAGTAATGTACATACTATATGTTGTATTATAGGTATGCAAACGTATGCTCAAACAAGGAGGAGTCAGGGTTCAGGGGAATCCTTTCCTAAATTATTAGCAAGCCATCAACCTTCTGAAGTGTGATGGCCTGGACTCACACTCTTGCTTATCTGTTTATTTTCCCATTGTGCAGATGTGAAGGCTGAGACTGACAATTATTAAATCAGTTGTTCACGGTCACAAAGTTATACTTCTGTTTCAGGGTTGTTATGAGTATCAAATAAGATAGATCACTTAGCATAGTTACTATCTCCTCAAAATTGATTAAAAATGTTATCTTTCGCGATTAAACACCTGGTCCTTATTGATTCTCCAACTTCTGAATACGGTGCAGGTAGGCCTGCAGAAAAGTGGAAAGTAGAAAAATTGGAAAGATACAAAAAGGACTAGGACGCATTATGCTCAGCCGGGGAATAATGGCATTTCCGTGCAAGTAATAGTAGCTGTGTCAACTCAATTGTAGTACTTAAATTTAGTTTTGTGGGGTTTTTTTGTTTGTTTGTTTTTATATAAGTAGCTTTGGAAACACAATGCGTTGGGAAAATAAGAGAAAACTAATAATTCTTTCAATAGCATAGGGTGAATATGTCCTTCAATTGTAAGAAAAATAAAGCATAAAGTTTTAAGTCATTCCTTGAGCAGATATCTTTAGAGTGTACTAATGCTGAATTTAATTATATTTTCTAAAATCTCTCAATCTGCTACTTTTCTATTTGATTTTCTTTTGTTTCCAAGTAATATCTGAAAGTTTCAGCCTCCAGCCTAAAAGGCAAGAGTAACTGGTATCAGACTAGCTCTCCTACAGTAAACAACTAGCAAACGGGAGAAAATATATGAAACAGCTTTTGGACACTGAACAAAGAGATGATACATGGCTGTGATCCCTGAGAAAAAAGTAAAAATAAAATGAGACTTGTGATCACAGTGGCCTTCTGCCTGGAAGCAGTTTCTGAATCAGGTGCTGGAAACAAGCAAAATACAATGGTTTCCTTGAGCTTAAAAGACAAAAATCAGAGTTTAGAGGTGGCTGGAATGTGTGTGGCTGAGTATCAAAAAGGATGGAATCTATGCAGCAGAGACCCGGAATCTGCATAGAGGTTTGCTTGAGTCTCTGGTCATGTGTGCTCAGAGTAAAATTCCACAAATCTAAACAAGGTGCAGTGAACAGAGATAGAACAACTTATGGGAAACCTATCTGGAAGAAAACATTTGCATTTCATGTATCTGAAAGAAGACTTCAATCCAGAATATGTAAAGAATACTTAGAACTCAATAATAAGGAGCCAAACACACCAATTGAAAATGGAAAATTTGGCCGGGCGTGGTGGCTCACGCCTGTAATCCTAGCACTTTGGGAGGCTGAGGCAGGTGGATCACCTGAGGTCAGGAGATTGAAACTAGCCTGGCCAACATGGTGAAACCCTGTCTCTACTAAAAAAAAAAAAAAAAAAAAAAAAAAATTAGCCGGAAGTGGTGGTGCATGCCTATAATCCCAGCTACTCGGGAGGCTAAGGCAAGAGAATCACTTGAACCTGGGAAATGGAGGTTGCAGTGAGCCGAGATCATGCCACTGCACTCCAGCCTGGGGGACAGAGCAAGACTTCATCTCAAAAAAAAAAAAAAAAAAAAAAGGAGAATTTGAACAGCCACTTCACAAAAAATGTATAAATGACCAGTGAGCACATACAAAAGTGCTTATTAGACAAAATGGAAATGCAAATTAAAACAAAGAAGGAGTCCTTTATAGTTATTACCACACACCCACTAGAACAGCTAAAATGTAAAAGACTGACAATACCAAATGTTGTAAATGTTGCAAAAATTTGGAGCAAGTAGAACTCTCTTACATTGCTGGTGACAACGTATAGCAATGTAGGAGAGGCCCAGGAATGACTTTTGCGGTCCCAGTCCAGCCAGAGGATTCTATGAAGCCTCTTCTTCAATCATTCTAGGGAAGAGAGACAGTAACAATAGGATATAATTGAACCTTCAGGGTCTTGGCAACTGGGAGAAGAAAAAAAAATTACGAGACACTGTCAGTCTCCTTGCAAAATAGACTGGCAGTTTCTTACACAATTTAAAAATGTATCCACTCTGTGATCTAAGAATTCTACTCCTGGATATTCATCCAAGAGAATTGGAAACATAAATCTCCAAAAAGATTCCTACATGAATGAATGTTCATAGCAGCTTTCTTTATAATAACCCTAACTTGGAAACAACAGAAATGTTCCTCAGTGGGTAAATGGGTAAACAAATTGTTTATATTCATACAATGCAATTTAAGTAAGCTACCATCAAATACAATGACAAAAAGGGATCTCAAAATCTTCATGCTAAAATAAGATGTAAAGAATTCATGGTATGAAATTTTAGAACAAGCAAAACTAATCCATTATACAGAAATCAGATCAATAATTGCTTGGAGCAGGATTGGCTGATAAGGGACATAAAGACATTTTCTTAGATGAAAATATTCTCTATATTGAAGATGAAAATATTCTATATATTGACTTGCATAATGTTTACATGAATATATAAATTTGTTAAAAATCCCCAAACTGTATATCAAATATCAGTGCTATCTTAAGGTAACAGTAGGCTGCTCTGCTGAGCTCAAATTATTATTTAATGTCTCATCACAACACATTTCCATCTACTGAACCATTTAGAAGACATTTTTTAAGAAAAAAAGTGGAAAAATAAATGTGATTTATTGTAATTAAATATAATTCAACAATGTTTATTTTTAAATGTTTATGCTAATACTCTTCTCCAACCAAGAGTGATCTGAATTCTAAGGGAGGACCGAAGAGCTTTGGTGCACAATTAAAGAACACTTAGCAGTCAGAAGAAGATGAGGGGCCTCTGCCATGCTACTATGGTGGGAATTTTGCAAAGTCAGATAGGGTGCATTCCCAAGTTAACTTCTAAATCTAAGGGACTGTATTAGTCTGTTCTCACACTGCTAATAAAGACATACCCAAGCGTCGGTAATTTATAAAGGAAAGAGGTTTAATGGACTCACAGTTCCACATGGCTGGGGAGGCCTCACAATTACGGCAGAAGGCAAAGGAGAATCAAAGTCACATCTTACATGGCGGCAGGTAAGAGAGCTTGTGCAGGGGAACTCCCATTTATAAAACTGTCAAATCTCATGAGACTTATTTACTACCATGAAAACAGTATGGGGGCAACCGCCCCATGATTCAATTATCTCCACCTGGTTCCGCCCTTGACACGTGGGGATTATTACAATTCAAGGTGAGATCTGGGTGGGGACACAGCCAGACCATATCAGGGACCTATGAGGAATAAGGATCAGGCAACTAGCTCATGATCAGAAGCATCAAAATTAGAATCAGAGATGAAGCATTCATATCAAAGAGGAGTTAAAATGCAAAACACAGAAGATGGGTGACCAATGAAGACCAGAAATACCACTGGTCCTTCTTAGTAGAAGAAGGGACAATATCGTAAATTATTAGACCTATAAGCACAAATATGATCAGGCTGAAGAATGCTAACTACCAGCAGAGAATGCTAAAGGACTTGGATTAGCCTACCCTCTTTACTGGTGACTCCTTTTCCAACTGACTGACTGTTGGTTGCCTGTGTTTACTCAAACCATGTTTGTATTCAAAGCTGAGTCTTCTCTGACTGCAGATCTAGAAAGTATCCCAGAATATTTCTCTCTTTGCTACAAGACCATTTGAGAGGAGAGAACAGAAATCTTGTCATTATAACAGCAGGAATCTACAGAAAGTTTGGCAATGAACTCCTTGAGACATATGTTATGGCAAATGATGTACAATTATAGGGAGAAGTATGTAAGTCTACAGCACAGGTGCTAATCAGTCTGAACACTTTCTTAGCCCTGAATCCCATTCAAAGGAAAAATTTTTCTTTTAAACGCCATGAATCATTAACATTTCAATACACCAAGCTTAGATCTGGCAACTTAAGGAAATTTTTCAGAGGAAAGGCACACAATCCAAGTGACTGTCTTAATTACCTGCATCAACCCAATTAATTTGTGGTGTATTTCAAGCTGAAACAAAGGCCCAGGAATGAGTCTTGCTGTCCCAACCCAGCCAGAGGATTCTATGAAGCCTCTCCCTCAACCATTCTAAAGAAGAGAGACAATAGGATGTAGCTGAGCCTTCAGGGTCTTGGCAACCAGAAAAGGAAGCTTTGCCTGAGCTCCTATCAGTGTGGAAAATCACTTCATAACTAGCTACACTGAAGACACCGTACAGAGAATCCAAGGGGCAGACTGTAAAACATCTATAAAGGGAAAATGTTTAAATTGTCCTTAAAGATGAGTCTTGCCATCTGAATCAACAGACAGCTAAAATGCAAAACCTCCTCTGAGATCTTTAACAGCCTCTCGGTTGTATATGGCTCCTTAGAGTGGGTTAAATGTTTACCCATTTACCCACTGAGGAACATTTCTGTTGTTTCCAAGTTAGAGTTATTATAGGAGCTTAGAGTGGACTCCTTTTCCACTCTAAGTCATTATCACGGATGGGTCCTAGACTGGATCCTAGAGGGATCCCCTGACAGCCAGGCAGTATCTACCTACTACCTGAGTGTCCCTACTCCTCAAATACTTCTTTGCCAGGCTTCTTCCACTAGATTAGACCCTGGCATATAGCCACCAGTTTACAGTAGGCTTGAACTTGCTCTATGACAGGCTCTACATTGAATTGTTTCTTCTGTGTAACAAATCAATACTTACGTAGAATACATGAAAATCTAGGTGACAGGTTTAATAGGGAAGCTGAGAAGTATAACCTGTCTTGGTCTTATCACCTGTAAAATCACCCTTAGTCCATTTTTGCTGTCTGAAAATCCATTGCAAGGTTTTTTGGGGGAGGTTAAAGTAAAAAAAAAAAAAAAAATCGACCGACATGCAAAAAGCACAAAGACAAATCATTAAATCTTTATTAATCATCAACTACTTGCTATGAATTATCCTGTTCTAAATATTTCCAAGGAAATAAAGGACAATTTTTACAGGAAGCAAAAATATAAACCCCATGCAGTGACCAAGTGGTAGGACGTTAAGTGAGAGTAAAGAAATTGGGGCAGCTTAGGGCACCGGAGATCTTGGGAGGAGAAAAAAAACCACATCAAGAAAACTAAAAGAAGAACTAAACAATTGCCCAAGACCTATTTTAACCATTTCACAAGTTTGCAGACTACTCTGACATAGGGAAAAGTCCATGGTCAACACTTCCGGAACAGCAAAAGCCCTAGATTACCCATACCCCAAGCTACTTTCAGCAAACAACTGAGTAGAGTCAATGAAAAGTCACCGCAGTCCCTCTAGGAATGGTAACATGTAGTAGCTTCAGGCCATGGCATCATGCAAACGCGGGATGGCCACCAGCCCACAGATCAGAGGAAGTGTTCCTGGACTGGAAGGCTGGGCTGGGCTAAATTAGTCTATATGGTTTTATGCAGGAGTCTCTGAGAAGTAGCGTCTGATTTATTGTAGATGAGCCACAGCCTGGAATAAATGATATGGCATTTTATTTTTTTTCACTATCTGAAACATTTGGTACGGTATTTTAAAATAAATAAGACAACTGTCTATGTGATTGGGGTGTCTAACAAACACTAAATGCTCTGCTAGTTCCCATTTTCAATAAATGCACAATCTGGTCATTGACAAGCAACTGAACAAGAATAGGGTTAGTGCTTAACAGAAAAATGTGCAGAATGCTAGGTGAGTATAGAAGAGGGTCTCAAACCCACTCTCAGGAAAGGCTCCGCAGTGTAGACTATATCCTGCTAAGGATAAGCTAAGGCTTGAAAGATGGAGGAGGGTGAATTCCACACAGAGGGAGCAGCAGCATAATCTATCCACAGCAAGGCAGGCAGACCGGGGGCCTGCAGTGTGTGAGGATGAGAGGTGAAACGGCGAAGGGTAAAGCCAAAGAGGAAGAGGCCAGCATCCAAAGGGTCTTCCTTATATGTCCTGCTAAGCGGCTCAGGGAAGCATGTGTCCATGGTTGTATATACGTCCCACCTTGTTCCAGAAAGGATTTAAAGTGACTGTTGCTAAAGAACTTGGATTGTATTATGAATGCAATTGAGAATAATTGAAGGATTTCAAGCAGGGAATGACATGCTCAGGCATGCATTTAAGAAAGATTATTCAAGCAATGTAGAAAATAAATTGTAAGGGGAGCAGGGAAAGGAAAGAGACTTCAGGCAGTTAAGGCAGAATAGATGCAATTACAATAATCCAAGGGAAAAATGATGCTGGCCTGGACTAATGCAGTGACACTGGGAAGGGAGAGGACTGGTGAAATTTAGGTGTATTTAAGATTGAGCAGAATAATTTCTAAGCTAGTGTTCCTAATGATACTTAACGCTATGGGAGTAAACTGAGTAGAAAGCAATTACTCAGGAAATGTATCTTGATCAGGAATCTGAATGAGGGAGACAAATGATCTAGACGATTTGTGTGATATTAGACAGCATGTATAGCATGAAAATAATACAGTTTCAGGTATCCTGAGTTTACTTTGAATTTCCATTCAAATCAGTAGCCTCATTTCTTTTAAGCAAAGCCTTATTTCTCTCAAGGTACAAACTTCTGAGATTGTTCATTTGCCATAGCTACTCTGGAAACTACTTAGCTCATTCTTCAAAAAAAGGATTGTTGGTAGCAACACCACAGAACAGAAAAACACATCACACCATCAGGTAGAGTTCCCAGCATGCAGAAACTGGGGGAGGTGATTTTCTATACAAAGGGAAACCTCTTCCCAGTTGAGGTGAACAACTCACACAGACCTCAAATCAGATATTATGAGTCTCACCTGAAACCTGGAAGGTAATTAGTTCTCAATGAGTTAGACCTGAAACCACTGTTTTAAAAACAGATTTTTTTAAACATTTTCATTGAAAGAATTCATTTTAGTATGAATACAAAATTTGAGAAATCTCTTCAAGCCCATATGTAAACAAATTAGAGTGAAGGAAGAAGGGCTGGGAATGTGCTTTTGCCAACAGGGAGTGATTTTAAGAGACAACAGTAAAGATTTCCCTTTACGGAAAGTTAATACTTTTCTTCCAATATTTTCAGTCAAGACATCGAATCAGTCCCTGAAAGGAAATTTAAGCTACAGTCGAACGTGACTGTTTTAAAATATTTATGTAACAGTAGGGGTTATTCAAAAAACATAAAGATGGTTTAAGGTTAGGTTGTTTGTTAAAGTGTTCATCAAGTGCATACATTTAAAAAACAAGCTAAAAAAAAAAGTAATCTTGAGAGATTTCTAAAAGATACTTCATAAATGTCAGTATTACATGGTATGGTTTGGCTGTGTCCCCACCCAGAACTCACCCTGAATTGTAATAATCCCTCATGGGGCCAGGCAGAGATAACTGAATCACGGGGGCAGTTTCCCCACACTGTTCTCATGGTAGTGAATAAGTCTCAGGAGATCTGATGATTTTATAAATGGGTGTTCCCTTGCACAAGTTCTCTTCTCTGCCACCATGTAAGAAGTCCCTTTGTTATTTCTTCATCTTCCACTATGATCGTGAGGCCTCCCCAGCCATGTGAAACTGTGAGTCCAGTGAACCTCTTTTCTTTATAAATTACCCAGTCTCGGGTATGTCTTTATTAGCAGCATGAGAATGAACTAATACATTACATCTTGGTTTTTTAAAAGAAATTTAGAAATAGGTGGACATTTACTCAGCTTGAAGAATGATGTCCCCAAACCAATACCTAACATCATCCAGATTGGCTAGAAAAACATTCATGAAGGCTGGAAATAAGAAAAGGGTGTCACTATTATTTAACATCATATGGAAGTTATAGATAAATAAAAGGTACAAATGTGTAAAAGGAGAAAACAAAGGTATGATTATTTGTGGATGAGGTGATTATTTAGGTAAACATGATTCAATTAAAAATTGAAACAAAAATATGGGGAGAATTCATTTTAAATATACAGAATTAATTGTCCTTCTGTCTGTATTGCAATAATGTTTTTAGAAAGCAATAATAATGGAGGGAAAACATGATCTCATTGGAAATCTGTGTTTTATTCACCTAGTTTTTTTCTCTTCAGAATCAATATACCTATATACCAAAGACATATCCTGTTGATTTTAGAAGACACTCATTATTTCATATGTTCTTTAATTTATTCAAGAAACATTGTTGAGTGTGACTGCTGTTCAGCTACTATCATTCGGCACTAGGGAAACCATGGCAAATTCCTGTCATCTTGATATAAGTATTAAATACAATGTGCTATCAGAGCATAAGAGAGGACATAAACTAGTCTTGTAGGTTAGGGTCACTTGATCCAAATGAAGTGTAGGGGTTATTTAAATCCATAGAGGTAAGAATAAAGGAAAAGGTACGTGTAAAGTCTTTGAGGCACAGAGGAGCCTGATACTCTGGAAGAAATGAAGGCAGGTGGAGCTAGAGTTTAGAAAGCGAGAAGGAAAGTAGCCTCAGAATGTCATTGGAGAGAGAGGAAGAGGCCAGGTCGACAGGGTAGAGTAGACTCCTGTAGCAATTAAGGGTTGCATCTTGATGACATCGAGAAGCAACCCAAGGTTTTGAGTAGACACAAGAGAGAGCAAGGAAGTGATTTAGAGACATTTGGGAGAGAGAATCTTTGATGCCTGGCCATTGCTTGAGGTGGCTGAATGGTGGTGTCATTTTCTGAGATAATGAACCCTGAGTGGGGGGTAGAATGGGAGGGTGGCCTGAAGCAGGAACAGGTCCCCAGGTAAATGTCGGTACCACTGTGGTTGAGAGAGAACATTCCCGTGGCTCTGACCACCCAGGTTCAAACCCATCTCAACCCCTTTGCATGAATATCTTCAACATCCAAATGGTTTTGGGGTTCTTCATTTGTAAAATGGAGATGATAATAACAGAACCTGGCTTGTGATGATTCTCTGAAATTACCCCTCTAGTGTTGAGCAGAATATCTACTAATGTGACTGTCACCTTGTAGGTGTTCCTGGGGAGTATGGTTCACTGTGTTTAGACATATTTATCCCAAAATGTCTGCAAACTTCCTGGAGGGGACATTTAAAAGGCATTTGGTGGCCGGGTGTGGTGGCTCACACCTGTAATCCCAGCACTTTTGGAGGCCAAGGTGGGCAGATCACCTGAGGTCAGGAGTTCAAGACCAGCCTGGCCAACATGGAGAAACCCCATCTCTACTAAAAATACAAAATTAACTGGGCATGGTGGTGCATGACTGTAATCCCAGCTGCTCGGGAGGCTGAGGTAGGAGAATTGCTTGAACCCCGGAGGCCGAAGGTTGCAGTGAGCAGAAATCATGCCACTGCACTCCAGCCTAGGCAATAAGAGCAAAATTCCATCTCGGAAAAAACAAAAAAAAAAGAAAAAGAAAAAGAAGGAAGGAAGGAAGGAAAGGAAGGAAGGAAGGGAGGAAGGAAGGAAGGAAGGAAGGAGAGAGAGAGAAGAAAGAAAGAAAGAGAGAGAGAGAAAGAGAGAGAGAGAAAGAAAGAAAGAAAGAAAGAAAGAAAGAAAGAAAGAAAGAAAGAAAGAAAGAAAGAAAGAAAGAAAGAAAGAAAGAAAGAAAGAAAGAGACAGACATTTGGCTATTAAGGCCTGGATCTCTGGAAAGAGACTTGGGCTGGAAGTATGCATCTGGAAATCAGAATATACATGGTATTCAAAGTATTTTAAACAGTGAGAAAGGGTAGATTACTAAATAAATGGTTTGTGGTATAACTGACTAGTCATTAGGGATAGAAAACACAGTAAGATTCTTCCCATAACCTGAACATGTAAATTTAAAAGGATTGAATGTTTAAACATTAAAACAAATGGAAGTGTGACCAGCCTCGCCAAGATGGTGAAACCCCGTCTCTACTAAAAATACAAAAATTAGCTGGGCTTGGTGGCGGCTGCCTGTAATCTCGGCTACTCAAGAAGCTGAGGCAGGAGAATTGCTTGAACCGGGAGGTGGAGGTTGCAGTGAGCAGAGATTGCGCCACTGTACCCCAGCCTGGGTGACAGAGCGAGACCTCATTTCAAAAAAGAAAGCAAAAACAAATGGAAGTGTTAAAATATTACTTTAGGATAAGAAAAGTATTTATAAAACGGAAACAAAAAGCAAAAGCCATCAAAGAAAGTACAGATATATTTGAAGGCATTGACATTTTAAACATTTACATAAAAAATATGTACATTTTAAAAGGACAACATAAAAAGTAAGAAACAATCTGATTGAAAAGTAGATAAAGCATATGATCAGGTAAATAACAAAAACTACAAACTGAGTCAGCATCACATAATAGTTGCCTGTCAAACTGGCAAAAAAAAATTTTTACGAAAATCTATTAAGGGTTAGTAAAGATGAAAGAAAATATGTGCTCTAAAGCAATAATTTTACAATTCTTTGCTCATTTACCAATAAAATAACTTTCTGAAATTATAAGTGCTTTCAAATTATAAATGCTTTCATATTTCAATATTATTTTTCTTAACTTTAAAGTGCTGCAATATTTTAAATATTGGCATTTAAAAATACAACTCTCTTTTAGTTTTTTAGTGTTATGTAAATCTAATTATTATTTGACAGCCATCCTCATGTATGAAAGCCTCTTCTTTAGGATTTGGAAACTTAGTTTAGTTTTCTCTTTCAGTTTATATTTTATCCCTCTTTCTATATTTTTATCCTAATATATTTTATGCTTCTACAATTGTATTATCATTGGATGCTTGTCTACAACAACCAAAAAAATGTACTTAATTTGAAATTTTAAATAGAAATGTGAACGTTTTATTTCCTGTGACCATAAATATTTTTCAGACTGAGTTATGTTTGTAGTTATTAGTAGTCTGTAATTGAGCAGAACTACGTGCAATATTAAATATTTTATATATAATTACTAAACATAAAAAGTAAAATTTTAATGGATATTTATCTCTGTGGTGGGCAGGGTAATAACCTCACAGAAATATCCTCACCCTAATACCTGAAACTGCTGAATGTGATTCATTACATGGAAAAAGTAACACAGCAAATAGAATTAATCTTATGGACCTTAAAATAGGAAGAATATCCTGCATTATTTAGGTAGGCCCAATCTAATCACATAAATCCTTACCAGTAGAAAGGCAAGGCAGAAGAATTGGTCAAACAACAGAAATTTGTTTTCTCATAGTTCTGGAGGTTAGAAGTCCAAGATCAAGGTTCTGGTTAATTTGGTTTCTGGTGAGGGCTCTCTTCCCGGTTTGCAGATGGCCTCCTTATTGCTGTCTTCACAATAACCTTTCTCATTTCTCTTTCAGAGACAGAGACAGAGAGATAGAGAGAGAGATTTGCTGTCTCTTATCATAAGAACACTGGTTCTATCAGATCAGGGCTCACCACCATGATCTCATCTAACCTTAATTACTTCCTTGGTGGCCCCATCTCCAAATATCGCCACACTGGGACTTAGGGTTTCAGCATGTGAATTTAGGGGGGAACAGAAATGTTCAATCTATAACATTCTGCCCCAGGCCCTCAAAATCCATGTCTTTCTCACATACAAAATATATTTATTCTATCCCAACAGCCCCCAAAGTTTTACTTCATTCCTGCATTAAGTCTAAAGTCTAAAGACCAAAGTCTCATCTACATATCTGGCCAGGCCCTGTGGTTCATGCCTGTAATCCCAGGACTTTGGAAGACCAAGGTGGATCACTTGAGGGTAGGAGTTCAAGACCAGCCTGGCCAACATGGTGAAACCCTGTCTCTATGAAAAATACAAAAATTAGCTGGGCAACCTTCGGCCTCCCAGGTTCAAGCAATTCTCCTACCTCAGCCTCCCGAGTAGCTGGGATTACAGTCATGCACCACCATGCCCAGTTAATTTTGTATTTTTAGTAGAGATGGGGTTTCTCCATGTTGGCCAGGCTGGTCTTGAACTCCTGACCTCAGGTGATCTGCCCACCTTGGCCTCCAAAAGTGCTGGGATTACAGGTGTGAGCCACCACACCCGGCCACCAAATGCCTTTTAAATGTCCCCTCCAGGAAGTTTGCAGACATTTTGGGATAAATATGTCTAAACACAGTGAACCATACTCCCCAGGAACACCTACAAGGTGACAGTCACATTAGTAGACATTCTGCTCAACACTAGAGGGGTAATTTCAGAGAATCATCACAAGCCAGGTTCTGTTATTATCATCTCCATTTTACAAATGAAGAACCCCAAAACCATTTGGATGTTGAAGATATTCATGCAAAGGGGTTGAGATGGGTTTGAACCTGGGTGGTCAGAGCCACGGGAATGTTCTCTCTCAACCACAGTGGTACCGACATTTACCTGGGGACCTGTTCCTGCTTCAGGCCACCCTCCCATTCTACCCCCCACTCAGGGTTCATTATCTCAGAAAATGGCACCACCATTCAACCCCCTCAAGCAATGGCCAGGCATCAAAGATTCTCTCTCCCAAATGTCTCTAAATCACTTCCTTGCTCTCTCTTGTGTCTACTCAAAACCTTGGGTTGCTTCTCGATGTCATCAAGATGCAACCCTTAATTGCTACAGGAGTCTACTCTACCCTGTCGACCTGGCCTCTTCCTCTCTCTCCAATGACATTCTGAGGCTACTTTCCTTCTCACTTTCTAAACTCTAGCTCCACCTGCCTTCATTTCTTCCAGAGTATCAGGCTCCTCTGTGCCTCAAAGACTTTACACGTACCTTTTCCTTTATTCTTACCTCTATGGATTTAAATAACCCCTACACTTCATTTGGATCAAGTGACCCTAACCTACAAGACTAGTTTATGTCCTCTCTTATGCTCTGATAGCACATTGTATTTAATACTTATATCAAGATGACAGGAATTTGCCATGGTTTCCCTAGTGCCGAATGATAGTAGCTGAACAGCAGTCACACTCAACAATGTTTCTTGAATAAATTAAAGAACATATGAAATAATGAGTGTCTTCTAAAATCAACAGGATATGTCTTTGGTATATAGGTATATTGATTCTGAAGAGAAAAAAACTAGGTGAATAAAACACAGATTTCCAATGAGATCATGTTTTCCCTCCATTATTATTGCTTTCTAAAAACATTATTGCAATACAGACAGAAGGACAATTAATTCTGTATATTTAAAATGAATTCTCCCCATATTTTTGTTTCAATTTTTAATTGAATCATGTTTACCTAAATAATCACCTCATCCACAAATAATCATTCCTTTGTTTTCTCCTTTTACACATTTGTACCTGGACCAGGAGACTAAAGAGTCTGAGGCAGAAGAATCGCTTGAACCTAGGAGTCAGAGTTTGCAATTAGACGAGTTTATGCCACTGCACTCCAGCCTGGGTGACAGAGTGAGACACCATCTCAAAAAATAAATAAATGTCATCTGAAGCAAATATGCAAGGTACGATTTATCCTGGGGCAAACAAAATTCCTCTCCAGCTGTGAACTTGTGAAACCAACAAGTTACGTGCTTCCAAAATCTAGTAGTGGACAGGAATAGAATAGACGTTTCCATTCCAAAAGGAAGAAATCAGAAGAAATAAAGTGGTGATGGGACTCAAGAAAAGTTCAAAACCTGACAAGGCAAATTTCATTAGATCTTGAGGCTTGAGAATAATCCTCTTTGGTTCTATGCTCTGCCCTCCAGTACCACTGGAGTGACAGTGTCACCCCACTGGCTCCATAGAACAGCCACCCCCTTTGGCTCTGCAAGGAGGCCTCAACCCCACACCTGGCCCACTGAAGTCAAGGAGGAATCAGACTTACCCCCAGGCCTGTGGGGGCAGCGGAAGTTCTATGGTTTCCACTGAATTGCCTTAAAGGTCATTCTTCCCTTTTCTTGAAGGACAATGTATGTTCAAAGCCAGATAGCTCTATGGACCTGTCTTGTAGAATCTCAGAAGTCTGACCGTCTCCCTTCATTCTGTTCTACTTTCTCTGTCCTTTTTAGTTCCAACTGGAGTTTCTCTGCTGTTATGATTGCATCTGTTTCTGGCTTCTGCTGCAATGGCTGCTTAGACCTGTGGGTCACACCCATGCTAATATCCTTATCAAATGGTTATTCAGCCACACCCTTACTGCTCTCTTCAGAACATACTCTATTGTTTTCTGCAACATAGGCTGAAAATTTTCCAAAATTTCAAGTACTGGTTCCTTTTTGCCTAACACTGCTTTCAATATATCTCCCTCCTCTCACATTTTCCTCTAAGCTGTAAGGAGAAACAAAGCCAATCCAATACTTTGCTTAGGAATCTCCTCAGCTCAATACCCAGTTCTATCACTTGCAAGTTTTACCTTCCACAAAACATGAGAATACAATTCAGTCAAATCTGTTGACACCTATAACCACTTTATGGGACAGGTGGAATAGCTGTCTGCTCTCTTTTCTAATTGTATCCAATTCACACAGGAGTCCCCTAATTCTCCCACTGATTTCTGAATTCAATTTTAGAATGTCTGATGTAAAGGCAACACAGTTCTGTGGGTTTCTAATGTTTCTCTACCTATGAGAGAAACTTACCACAAAGAAAATCGCCTTTCCTCCAGCTTCCAAAAACACATTCTTCATTTCCGTCTGAGATCTCCCCAGAATGGCCTTTACTGTCCACGTTTCTAGCAGCATCCCATGCATGGTGACAGATGTATTGTCTAAGATGATAGAGCCTTCCTCCATACCTCCCCTTTTCTTCCTGAGTGTTCACCAGAATCACCTTGAATAGTCTTTAGTTAAGCTATGTTGCCACCCAATGAAATGCTACATAGAAGGCATCTCAAGATCAAGAGCAGTTTAAATTGTAAACAGGTAAATAAAGTGACCAAGGACTTCTCCATGGCTGACTTTTTCACTGGTTTGGAAAAAAGTCCTTAAGAGTATTGGTTCAGGTGGAATCGCCATCTGCTCTCTTACTTCTCTAATTTTATTAGATTCATGTAGGAGGCTCCTAATTCTCCCACTGAGTTCTGAATTCAATTTTAGCATGTCTGATATAAAAGGCAACACAGTTGTGTGTGTTGCTAATGTATTTCTACCTGGGAGAGCAGAGATGACAACTCCGATGGAAGCTTCTTTTTTAAAAAAAGTGCAGAGAAGTAAGTTTTGCATTTTTTTTTTTTTTTTTTTGGTAATGAGAAGACAGAACCTTCTGAGGCACAAAACACACTGAAGAAAAGGCCATGTGGATGAGCCATGGAGAGAGGCTAAGCTCCCAGAGCAGGGAAGGGAGGACGACATTCAGAGCCCGTAAGACTAATACAGAGAGAACATAGCGTTGCCAGGACACCTGGAGTCCAGCCTTGCTTCCCCAATAGTTAACTGTGTGACTTAAGCAAGTCACTTAACCTCCCGTTTTTATTCCTTCTTCTATTAAAAAAAAAAAAAAACCCAAGGATTAGATTAGATGGCTTTTAAAGATTTTATTTCTAGTTCTAAAATTCTACAGTTCTTACTATGTTCAGACATTCTTTCACATGCTCTGACTACTAGAAGCTCCACCTTCTTTTAATAAATTCTATTTACTTGCAGGTGGTTGAACTATTAAGAAAAGCAAATTGTTTAAATAATGTCTGACTTTTTGACTGACTTGACTCTCTTAACAGGCTATATATACACACACACACACACACACACACACACACACACACACATATATAATTTTTTTTTCTGGGTAACAAATTTTTAGGTACATCAATCAAGCAACCAGTATTTATTGCATGGAGCTAATTAACTTTCAAAATGACATTTTCATTTGTAACATTGGTTGAGATTTGAACTCAGATCTCATCAATGAAAAGCAGCTGCACTAATAACCCAAGTCCCAACGAGCCCCCTAATTCTCCCAGCTTACCCTCACCATAAATGTGTGATTAATTGCAGGTTTATGGGAGCTCTCAGTTACTGTGAAAACAAATCATTACCAGAAACTGGCATTCCCAATTTATTTTATTTATTTTATTTTTATTTTTATTACTTATACACTATTCTCCATATTTTCCATATGTTTTGGGTCCTTCTCATCCATTCAGGACCTTATGGAAAGCTCAGCTCACCCCCATCTCCTGATAAACAAGAACATCTTGTCATTCTTTCTTCACTCTTTCATTCTTAAGGTGTAGAAATAATGGCACTTTGCAGGAAGAGGTGAGGGAACAATGCAGTTGAGAGCTGGACAGAGTGAAGACAAAGATGTATGTGGTTGTTCCTCACTTCAGGTCAGTACAGCAAACACAAAACTTCATCCATCTATAAGATTCAGGCATGCAAAAGGTTAGGAAGTTGGAAGTGGGCAGAGGGATCTGATAGTGGCTTCTCTTTACTAAATTCTCATTCACTTTGTTACTATTATGGTAAAACAAAAACAAAAACAAAACAAAAAACTATATAAGGAAATCTAGAAAAACAATTTAACCTCTTTCCTCTAGTTTTCAAGCCCCCCAAATAGTTAGATTGAATCACGTTTGCTTTGAGGGATCTGTAACATACATTAAGACATGTAGCAGGAACTACCCTGAAAATCCGATGGAAAGAGACACATCTTACTAAGATGCCAGGAACAGAGAAAACAACCAATGCAGTCAAATATAACCCTAAAGCTGAAGTCCTAGAGGGCAGTCTCTACTACCAGTCCTTAGTGTCCAGTGGAGTCATCTCTTAACTCTGCAACTCTGTCCATATCAGCATTTCTGGTTGAGTAGCAGCAGGAATCAACTTATTTGGCAACAGTGAATAAGACTCCCCATCAATATCAGGTCAGTTGTTTAATAAGAATGTGTTTATGAGTGTGTGTGTGTGTGTGTGTGTGAGAGAGAGAGAGAGAGAGAGAGAGAGAGAGACTTATGCCTTAGACTCTCAGATCTCCCAAGTCCTTCAGCTTTGTCAACTGTGACAAAGGTGTAAAGCCAACCTTTCCATGAGTATCTACATAAGTTGCCTTGATACCCTACCTTTAGAGACAGGCAAGGGACCTCTTTCCTAAAATATGTGGGCTTTCTAAAGGACCTTAAGCTTCTCATAGTCACTTCTTTCTCCAAGTTCCTGATCTTGCACAATGTTCCATTTCATTTACGTCTCATATGGGTGTTCTCCTGTCCCCGCCCAATATAAACCTAGAACCTCTCGACTTGACTTTCTCCAACTACCACTATCTGGAGCCAGTTCTGTATGATCAGTGCATACAGAAGTTTGAAGTTAAACAAGTTTGCAACAGTGAAACAAAGTAGTTTCATCACAGGGTATCAGAGTAACCCACTGAGCACTTCACTTCATTAAAATTCCACTGGCTGTCAGGGGTGGGGTGGTGGGGTGCAGTGGCTCATGCCTGTAATCCCAGCACTTTGGGAGTCTGAGACGGGCAGATCACTTGAGGCTAGGAGTTCAAGACTAGCCTGGCCAACATAGTGAAACCCTATCTCTACTAAAAATACAAAAATTAGCTGGGCATGGTGGTGCACTCCTATAGTTCCAGCTACTCGGGAGGCTGAGGCAGGAGAATCACTTGAACCTGGGAAGCAGAGGTTGCAGTGAGTCGGGATCATGCCACTGCACTCCAGCCTGGACAACAGAGCAAGACTCCATCTCAAAAACAAAACCAAAAATAATTCCATTGGCCGATCCACATTCGGAAGTTTCTCACTGGCTGTCTCTTTGCCTTGTGCCTCTGATTTTGACTTCCTTCTTTTTCTCATGGCCAGCCTAAAGCTTCTTCTTCTTCATGGCTGGCCATTCATTTCTTCTGCAAAACACTGCAGCCCTCCATCCCCTACTTCAAAGGCACCTGGCCCACTTTAGCTGTCCCAACACTCACTAAGGTTGTTCTAGAAAACAAAGGTGGTGTTACTTTCTACCGTGGTCAAATTCTTAGGTTGGCCAAAACTTCCCCAGCAGTCTTTGTAAGCAAAGAGGAATGATATGGAAATGTTATCTCCCCAACGTAAATAATATGAGCATCCTTGGAAGGTGGAACTGCCAATAGGACCATTTCCCTTTTGTTTTCTTTTCTTTTCTTTTCTTTTTAAGATGGAGTCTCGCTCTGTCGCCCGGGAGTGCAGTGGCGCCAAACTCGGCTCACTGCAACCTCCGCCTCCTGGGTTCGAGCAATTCTCCTGCCTCAGCCTCCCGAGTAGCTGGGACTACAGTAGTGTGCCACTACGCCCGGCTAATTTTTTGTATTTTTAGTGGAGACGGGTTTCACTGTGTTAGCCAGGATGGTCTCGATCTCCTGACCTTGTGATCTGCCCACCGCAGCCTCCCAAAGTTCTAGGATTATAGGCATGAGCCACCGCGCCCAGGCTGTTTCTAATAGTATATTTTGTTTGCCACTTAACATCTCTCAGAAGCACTCACACTCTTATGATCTCTCTTTCTTGTACACATGCGTGCACACACACACACACACATGCTTTAACTCACATTCTTTTTAAAACCCACACACAGGTAAGCAACAGAAATCGATGCACTACTCAGGTCATTCATACTCTTTCAGTGTCTACACTAAGAGGACAGGGGAAGGCAGGAAAGAGGAAAGTAAAAAAAAAAAAAAAAAAAAAAGCAACAGGAAATGCAATAAATGGAGGCAAAAATGGAAGTAGGAAGAGAAAGGAAGGAAGGAAAGAAGTAGTATGTTAGTGCGTTTGACAGCAGAGGATCAAGGAGTCATGGGAAAGTGAGGTTTTTTGTGTGTTTGAGACAGAGTCTTGCTCTGTTACCAGCCTGGAGTGCAATGGTGCAATCTCAGCTCACTGCAACCTCCACCTCCCGGGTTCAAGTGATTCCCCTGCCTCAGCATCCTGAGTAGCTGGGACTACAGGCGTGCACCACCAAGCCCGGCTAATTTTTTGTATTTGAGTAGAGATGGGGTTTCACCATGTTGGCCAGGATCGTCTTTATCTCCTGACCTTGTGATCCACCCACCTCGGCCTCCCAAAGTGCTGGGATCATAGGCGTCAGCCACCGCTCCCGGCCACAAAAGTGAGTTCTAAGTGGGTGGGATGACTGCCCTGTCAGCTGTTTCTCCCTGCCACCCATCTGGATCCTGGCATCATCCCTAGTGTCGGGCCAATGTGTTGACATAAAGCCACATGCAAAGGGAACATATCCTTGCAGAGGCGTCACATGGACACACATATGGGGCTCCCCCTCTTCCCCTGCAAAGGAAGACAACCAGAGGGGAGCGAGCTTCCTGGGATGCAGAAACAAAACACACACAGCACCAATAACTGACCTTTTTAAATAAATTGTTTGGCCTATGTTAAAAGGTCATAAGGCATTCAGCTGATTCTCTATAATAAAGAATAGCTTTATTTTTATGTTTTCCCTGTCGTTCAGGCACAACATAGACCAGAAGTTGGGACTGCACAAAAGAAATTCAACACATCCAGATCAGGGTCTGCGCGTACAGGCGAGAAATGGGAAGCTACGTCTCCAGGAGGTCTCTTCTTATACTATTTCCAGCCTTCTAATTCACCCTTTTGAGGTTTAGTAAAGTAACCACAGTAGCCAAAACTGAGGGTGTTAACACAAACTAAACCTCAGCCCCCTTCAGAGCTTCCTCCTTGTGACTCCAGAGCTCCCTGTAAGTCCTCCACTGAGCCACCACCACCCGCATTGAGACCAGGACTTTGGAGAGGATCATGCCACAGACACGTCTTTCTATGTGTGTGACACAGCCTCTGCCAACTTGCAGTGAGACCTTGGAGGCCAAATATAACCAGTTACAGGAGTCCCCATCCTGTGTCTAAGGCATCTGTGTGTGTGGCGGGGAGGTTATTCCCTGGATGCTGTTACAACTGGGGTTAGAGACCGCTGGGCTCTGGAAACCTGGAAAGCATCTTATTCAAACTGGCATTTGCTCCCAGTATGCGTGATCCTTCCCCCCCCCACCAAAATCTACAACTGTATCTCTCAGGCTTTTGGGCCACTCATTATTCTCACAGTAAAATTTCTTTAATCTATTGGATACCACAGCCTCCAAAAAAACTCAGACAAAAGGGAAAATGATAGAGTAGACACAAAAAACAAAATTGAGAAATCACTTGAAAACTGTCAAATTACAGGGGAGCATTTTTTTTTTCAAGTTCATCCTTGTGAAGTGTGAACTGCATCAATTTCTTCTCCAATTTCATGACACTTTCACCTGGATTCTTAAGAAATCTTTGCCATGTTCTAGTTTCCTCTAATATCCCTGTCTTTCATGTTATCAAGTTACCATTCTGCAAACAAACATCTAATTATATTCATACCTTTTGTCTTTAGTGGTTCCCTATTCTCTGTACAGGGGTCCCCAACCCCCCGGGGCCGCAGAGCAGGAGATGATGGCAGGCAAGTGAGCATTACCGCCTAAGCTCCTCCTCCTGTTAGATCAGAGGCCAGCAGCATTAGATTCTCAGAGGAGCACGAACCCTATTGTGACCCATGCATGGGAAGGATCTAAGTTGTACACTCCTTATGAAATCTAATGCCTAATGGTGGAAAAATTATCCTCCATGAAACCAGTCCCTGGTGCCAAAAAGGTGGGGGAGCCCTGCTCTGTAGCATGAAATATAAAATTTTAAACAAATGCTTTTCACAGACATTAGAATATTTACATGTTCCCACCCAGGCTATGAACATCCATGTCACTATTCCATTACACGGTCTATATGACTCCTTCCAGAATGTTCTTCTTCCATTTCTGGTATTGACAAAGTGTTACTGCTTCAAAGGTCAACCTGTTTGGCCATCTGCTCTGTAAAGTATTCCATAATCCTTCAAATAGAGATACTTCTTCCTCTCCTTTTTTCCTTGATGTTTGCCTATATGTATCCTATTGTGAACTCTTGTAATTTTAGCTAATAGTTTGGTTCCTGTAATATAAAGTAAGCTCAAGGTGAGCATAAACCGCATTTTTAGGTCCCAGTGTAAGACATGGCATATAAAAGATGTTCAATAAATATATGATACATATCAGAGGAAAATGAACAAATCCATAAACAAATGCCTCATTCAGTGGCCCTAAAGAAAAACACACGTGGTCTGGAAAATGTTAAAGAGTGGCTAATCCACATGTAATTCTGTGTATTTACATACATATGTAAAATAAGACAGTTAGTGTAAAAACTAATGTACAGACACACATCAGATTCAGTGCTTTATATATTCTGTGGGCACATGCATGCAACTTGAATGTTTCAGTGAAAAAAAAATGTACCCCAAAGGTCTTTCAGAGTCAGGTCTTTCTGTGCTGTTTTGGTTTTTCTTTTTGATTTTCTAATTACTACTAGGGATTCAATGACAAGCTATATTCCATTTTTTAGCTATCCTCCTTGGCTGAAAGATAGCTTAAAATTTTTTTCCTATTAGGAACAATTGCTGCTATGAAATCCTTGGGCTTTCTACATCCTTGTGCAAACATGCATGTTTTTCTTTTCTTTTCTTTTTTTTTTAGACAGAGTCTCGCTCTGTCGCCAGGCTGGAGTGCGGTGGTGAGATCTCCGCTCATTGCAACCTTCGCCTCCTGTGTTCAAGCGATTCTCCTGCCTCAGCCTCCTGAGTAGCTGGGACTACAGGCATGTGCCACCACGCCTAGCTAATTTTTGTATTTTCTTTTTTTTTAGTAGAGGCGAGGTCTTACCACGTTGGCCAGGCTGGTCCCGACCTCTTGATCTCGTGACACGCCCACCTTGGCCTCCCAAAGTGCTGGGATTACAGGCATGAGCCAGCGCACCTGGCCATAGGCATGTTTTTCTTAAGGGTAACTAACATCTGAGAAAAAGAGTTGCTAGTTCATAGGAAATGTCCATTTTAAATGTTAATAATGTCCACAAATTTACCCTACAAATTGGTTTACAAATGTAGCTACTTCAATCTTTCTACTCTTTCATACTGCCATTTTACCCTTCAGTAAATTCCTCATTGATATCTTCTGAAAATGTAGTTCCAGATTTTTTTCAATGAATGCTTATTAAACTTAACATCGCATTTTCCTAGTATCATTGCTAACCTTTAGTTCTTCTATCTCATTAGTTTCTCTTGGATTCACCTTTCTTGTTGTTGGTACATATCTTCTTATAATACCTTCGGAGTGTTTGCAGGAGTTTGTCTTCTTACTCATATGTAGAAAGCTACCTTCCTTTCAAACTCATGCTTGAATAATAGCACTAGGTAGAGAATTACAGGCTAAAATAAATTTTCCTGTAGCATTTTAAAATTTAAATTTCTTCCAGCATTTAAAGTGCTTACTGTATTCTTCTGTCCAATATTGATGAGGACTCATATGTCAATATGATTTCTCTTCTATTATAGGTAATCTTTATTTTTTTCCTTATCTGATAGCTTTGGATATTTTTCTCTTGATTCTTTCTAAAATTTTACTACAATATGTCTAGATGAAATGGTAAAGGTTGGTAAATAAGAAACTTTGAAATATTTGGATGTTTTATATTAGGTGGATGTATAAATGACTAAATACATACTTACTAGCTATTATTTTATTAAAAGGACAATATAAAAGGGCATAGAATAACAGCAGAATGGAGCTCTGATTTTAGCTTGGCAGTAATAGGCTGTGACCACTATCTGGATTTATAACCGCTCTAGGTATCACTGTCTTTGTGGGTGAAATGAGGGGGTTATAGGAAGTACCTCCAAGATGATTTTCAGTCATAAAATGGTGTGCTAGGGGCTCTGAGTTTTTAGAAACTCTAAGCGTTTTTATGTGGTTATTTCTTTTTTCTCAAGACAATATGGAACCTAAACGATCTCAGTGATGTTGCTGTTTGTTAGAGCTATTTCCTTGAAATGATTTCCAGAAATCAAACATCTCTTAACTCTCTTCTCTTGTGTCTCTTTTGTATGATTTTTCTTAAGTACAATAGATAAAATCAGGAGAATACATGAGTATAAAAATGTTGTTAAATGTTTCTTTTAATCTTAGAGCTGAAGTAAAAGGGAGTGTGTATAGGTGAGTGAATTAAAAGATTCTGTATGAGATACTTTATATATTCAAACTTTTGCCAAAAGGATACTTAAAACAGTCACAAAGGGAATTCTAAGAAGCCAAAAGATTTCTCCCTCCAAAAAGGCACAGGACCCCATTGAATTAAAGCTTCCGACCTCTGAGTACCAGGCTGCCCCTGATTAAAAACAAATGGAACACGTGCTATGGACCATAAGTTTACCTGATTTATGGCTTGGAAAATTAAGTTACTATTACTTATGGGGCTTGGAAGCAAAGGCTCAATGCAATAGCTAATTGAGAGTAGAGAAGGGGTATATGCTGAAATTGGGAAAATATATTTTAGGGAATGGCTGAGTGAAGACATCAGGGTATGTAATTAAATGGCTTTTTAAAAAAAAAAAAAGTCACACTCCCAACAACCTCTTATATCAAACAATTGGAATGTGTTAGTTTTATTAACTGGTCTTCTGCCATTAGCTCCATCAAGCTGGGTATTACAGAGTTCACTTTCTTCATGGCCTATAGTAAACATATTAAAACTTGCATTACCAGGTGTCTCATAATAATGGAGTATTCGTTTAGGAGAAAAATTTGTGGTAGTTCTCCAATAATTAAATGCAATTTGAAATGCAAGCAATTACTGGGTTTTGGTAAACTACCCAAATGACTAGGTAGTTTCTAGGTTCTTCATAGTCATAACGGTAAATTTTGATAAGTTTTCTGATTCATCAAAGGAATCACCATTTAATCTCAAGAAGAAATGTTATTTTCTTAGGAGTTAGGGATCAGGAAGTTCTGGTTATGAAAGGTCAAATGCAGGAAGACAAGAGAAAGAATAAGACTATGCACAGGACCCTTGCCATCAACTCTCATTCCAGTGTAAGTCTACTTTCCAAGCCATTCAGAAAGTTGCGTGGTAGGGAACTAAAAATCTCATTATTTCTTACAGTTGGGCTGTGACTATTTGAATGATAAAATTGATGACACATGGAGGGAGTTTTTGTTTTTATTAGACGATCAATTATTCTAGACTGATGGCCGTAATTTGTTCAAATAACTACTGAATGTTTTTTGAAATTGAAGGGTGATGCTGTATAACACAAACTGATTTTGTTATCATTGAACTTCGTTACTGAGGAAATATGAATACATACTTATTTAGTTGCAGTGAAAGAAAATTTTGGCAATTGAGAGTTATTTTACTCATTAAGACACTAAAAGAGTATTTCTCTTACCTAATCTTGCTTTTAAAATTTATACACTTTATCCTATAGTCGTGGTTCTTATCTGGGGGTGATTTTGCCCTCCAGGAGACGTTCAGCAATATCTGGAGACATTTTTGGTAGAGGCCAGGGATGCCGCTAGCCATCTTACAGTACACAAGACAACCCCTATGATAAAAAATAATTTGTCAACCCAAAATATTGGTAGTACCAAAGGTGAGAAACTCCAAAGGAACTTTTAACCATTCAGTATATAGTTCATTAACTCAATAACTGAAAAGTCACATAAATGCAAATTGATTACCATTACTCTAAATGGACTCCATTTTTTAAAATGCAATTTACATACAATTTTTCAGGAGCACATTATTGTTGAACATGAGATACAGCTGTACAGATTTAAACCCAACAAACACCAAAAAGAAAACCCACTCACCATACCATCTACTGCGGGGAGGAACTTGTCCTAAGCCTGACCTGGTACTCTGCCCACAATAAGATCTCAATAAATGCTTGCTGAAAGAGTTTTTAAATAATCAATTATTTGTTCAAAATATAAGGATAGGCTTTCTTAAGAATGTCTATACTTTCTTTTTAATAAAGATCTAAAATGTCCAACGGGAGAAAAATTCATTCCTAAAGAAACTAGATTTGTATCTTAATTTAAAATAAAATTATTTTTTAAAAATTGTTTGGTTTTAAGATTGTTGACTTGGTTGAAACAGAAGGTAGCTCCGTGGCTATTTTAATCACAGCTCTGGTTCTGTTTCCATAAAAAACACTGACTGTTTCCAGATATAGAAATATTTGAATGACCTTCGGAAGGACGTTCCAGAGTAGCTTTCTGCTGTCCGCAAGCCAGGCTGTGCCCAGGGATGCACTTTTCTCTATCAATCTCTAGCAAGAATCAAGTCTTCACTTTAGCTCAGTAGCCTGGGGAAGCAAAGATGTGTCACACCCACTAATTAGGGGCTGTCAGGTAACCCAGGTGACCCCCGAGATGCCAAGCACATGGGTAATGAATTGTTTGGTCACGCTTCCTGCCACTCTGACTCAGAGGTGCTCACACACCAACCGCCCATCCATGAGTCTCTAACCTTTTGCAGGTTTTCTGATCATGAATTTTGAGGAGTAGGAGAAGCCAGAGAAACAGTGACAAACACAAAGAGATCCTGAAAGGCCTGGAACCAGAGATCAAGAGCCACAGACAGCTGATTTGGGATGGAAGTTTTCAGCCTTTCACTGAAGTATCTCTCACACACGTGTAAGCACAAAAACTGAAATGTCCTTAAGCAACGATCTATTAGTTTAGTGTATCTAGCTGTGTGTAAATATATCTAGAAACCATGCATCCCATTTTCTTGATCACCTGACTTAAAAAATTGGCTCCAGACTAGTATAAGCAATTTTTCTTTAAGACAAAGGATTTAAAAACACTATAAGAAATAAAGGTAGAATTAAATATTAGGATAACAAGGTTTGGAGTGGAAGTTAAAGATGTAACAACCCCTCCCTCCCTCCCTATTCCTAATCTATAAAGTAGAAAAAAAGTATACTAACATTTCTTCCCATGTGCAATGATACTAGTAATATTTTATTTCTGGCCATTTTATCTGTACTTGAAAATAAATTAATGGCTCCCCGATGAAAGTTAAGTACAAGTTAAAGATGGAAAATAATTGTATTAAGAAAAATGTATCATACAGACTTAGCGAATTTTTAAAAGATGTTTTCCCAAAAAACCACTGAACCTAACTTCACTTGTGAGTCATGGCATAGAGCACAGGGAAAGGTCAGTCAGTATTTATTTATCAAAAGTGAGTAATTAAGGTCGATGCCATGAGATGTTCAGTCGTTTGAAAAGAAATCCAGCCTAATGTTTGCTTGTGTAACAACTTTAACCATGTGAAATTGATGAGTTTTTAGGCCAACAGTAAATATCAACAATTTTACACAATGTAGCTTTGTAGCATCATGGTTTTTTTTAATTATTAAACAACATTTTAAATCTCCCTTCTTACTTTCGAAATCATCTGCGAAAGGAATCTTCAAAGCTAAATTCTGTCTTCCCCTACTGTTGGCATGGAAGGAAATCTTAGAAATAATTTTCTCCTCCCTAGGCATCTAAAATGAATTTTATTTCGAGAAAGAACCAATTATTTCTGGATAAATTGGGATTATGTAGGAAATGGGCCTGTGGGTCCGCAGCCACGTTGAGCAGAGTAGGCAGAGGGCAAGGAGAATGAGAAACGGCTAACACAGAGCCAGACCTGATTCTCACTTTTTGACGTATATTTACTCATCTAAATCTCACAACAAACCAATAAAATGGTATCATTATTGGCCCCATTTTATGGATGTAGTAACAGAGGCACAAGCAAGTTAATTCTTCTAAAGTCACACATTAGTGGATATTGAGACAAGATTCAAACCTAGGCAGTCTAGCTTCAGAACCCACGTACTTAACCCAGGCACTGTATTTTTCCCCAAACAATACCCTGTCCTCCTTCTATATCCCCTTCCTCTGATTTGTGTTTCTTTTTTTCACCTATCTCCACCTGGTGAATAAATTTGCATGGGCTCATACAATTATTCTTTGTCTCTTGCTGCTGCAATGTCACGTTTCTGACAATATGAACTGTGTCTGTCTCACTTGTTAAGGCATCTTCTTCTGGGTCTAGATGTGGGAGATGCTAAATCATTAGTTGTTGGGGTAAATTATTGTGTGAATGAATGAATGGTGTACTCCACCCTAGGCTAAGGAACAAGGGAAGATTTAAAGCATCAAGTCATTAAATTGAAGCATACAGTGCCAATCATAGGCAAGACACAACAAAAGGGTTTGGGGGCCAGACTTAAAGACATTCTTAGGGCCAGTCTCTGGGGTGAGACTGCGGAGGGCACATTTTATACCCTGCCTTGGAACGAGCACATGATATCAAGCCAGTTGGGTCAAAAATGTGTTCCATTCTTTCCTGTGTGCCTGGTCCCCACCGCCAACACCATGAAAGCAGCTTTCCTTTTCAGCTGCTTCCCAGCAGAGCCAAAGCACTGAGTCATGCACACTCTCCTTCTGATGCATTTCCAAGAAGATTGACCAATATTCAGATTTTGCCCTGTGGCCCCCACCCCAGAAAATTTCTCCATGCAATCCAAATGGCCAAAACAAGAACTGAACCTGTGCCTTGGTCTTGATTAGCACCAAAAGGTGGCCAAAGTTCCCACTGTGGAGAGTGGAAATAGAAACAAGCAAGGTATTGCATAATTGAATGTGAAATGTTTTCATGAATTTAAATGAGAACTATTTAAACGAATTTACACTTTTCTGGATATGATTCTGACTGCTTACTGAAGTTGCAGAAAAAGGCCAGGAGCAGTGGCTCATTCCTATAATCCCAGCCCTTTGGGAGGCTGAGGCGGAAGGATTGCCTAAGACCAGGAGTTCAAGACCAGCCTGGGCAACACAGCAAGATCCCAGCTGTACAGGAAATTTAAAAATTAGCTGGGTGTGGTGGTGCGCTGTTAGAGCCCGGGAGTTCAAGGTTGCAGTGAGCCATGATCACACCATTGAATTTCAGCTTGGGCGACAGAGTAAAACCTTGTCTCTTAAAGAAAGGTACAGAAAAAGAAAACAAGATTAATGTTACACAAAATAGGATGATGGACAGCCAGGACCCAAGGAGACGCAGATGAACACATTCCTACGGATGCTTTTGTAGGAAGAGAGGAGAAGAACGTTGAGTGTTTGTGCTCATTTTCACACAGCCCTTTCTTTATCCCCAAGAAAAATAAATATTATAGCTGGAGCATTTCTTATTCTTCTCTTGGTTCAGAGTAAGGATGCTTTCTTGTGTACATGCACACACAAGCATATGTGAAAGTTGGGGTCTATTAAGTATGGAGACCCCATATGGTTCCTTCATACCTCCCCCTATTCCAGGGTTGAAGCAATCATGGAAATGGACGGAGTCCAGAGTTTATTCCTCAAACTACATGTCCAGTCTTGAGCTTTATTTCTTTAACCAAAGAGTCCTTATAAGCAATAATTATGATTAAAGGGTAATTAGATACAGATTTAAAGATAAACCACAAGGAAACACAGTGAATCCTCTGCAATTTATTTTTAAGTCTACGTGCACTAATTCAAATGTTACATATTTCAATTAAAAAATAATTCCTGCTGCTCTATCTCCAAAGGCCATTTTGGATGGCATACTGCCTGCCAGTGTTTGGAGAACTCTGCTACTGAGGGTGGTTAGGTGGGTGTATTAGTCAGTTCTCATGCTGCTAATGAAGACATATCCAAGACTGGGTAATTTATAAAGGAAAGTGGTTTAACGGACTCACAGTTCCACATGGTTGGGGAGGCCTCACAATCATGGCAGAAGGCAAAGGAAGAGCAAAGTCACACCTTGCATTGTGGCAAGCAAGAGAGAGCGTGTGCAGGGGAATTCCCCTTAGTAAAACCATCAGCTCTCGTGAGACTTACTATCACGAGAACAGCACGGGAAAGACCCACCCCCATGATTCAATTACCTCCCATCAGGCCCCTCCCATGACACGTGGGAATTATGGGAGCTACAATTCAAGATGAGATTTAGGTGGGGACACAGCCAAACCCTATCAGTGGGTGTGGACCTTCCGCAGCTGTCACAGCATTTACCCCAGGAAAACGTGTGCCTGTGCGTCGCTCTGTGTGTTCAGGTGGTTTCCATTCGTCATTACACATTCTCATAGATTGCCTCTCTTCTCCTTAGGTACTGCTGGAGGATTGTCAAATATAAGCTAATTCCTTACTCACCCATCCGTTGAGGCCCTGTTAGATCCCAAGCAAGCATGTCCTACTCTCTTAGGATACAAAGATGACTCAGGCAGGGTCCCTGTCCTCAAAATTTTACAGTAACATGGAGGAAACCAGGCCGGGTGCGGTGGCTCACACCCCTAATCCCAGCACTTTGGGAGGCCAAGGTGGGCAGATCATGAGGTCAGGGGATCAAGACCATCCTGGCCAACATAGTGAAATCCCATCTCTACTAAAAATACAAAAATTAGCGGGGAGTGCTAACACATACCTGTAATCCCAGTTACTCAGGAGGCTGAGGCAGGAGAATCACTTGAACCCAGGAGACAGAGGTTGTGATGAGCCAAGATCATGCCACTGCACTCCACAAAAAAAAAAAAAAAAAAGGGAAACTAACCAGTTATGAAATATGATCAAGTCTGGCAAGTACCACAATAAAAATAAACATGAGATTGCATGGGAACACAAAAGGATGTGGACTGCAGAAGCTGGGTGGAGATTGACAGCCTTAGAGCCACAGGGGGTCTGAAACTTGTTTGGCCTGGACGCTGCATATAATATACATATACCTGAATTTGAAGACACTTAGGGCTTTGAACTCAACAATTTGCCACAGTCCCCATCCTGCCTAATTGCCTTCATTTACTTGGGTGGCCACTGGTGGTGACAGAATGAGAAAACGGGCTGAGTTCACAAGGGAATGAAGAAGTGATATTCAAGCTGGCTAACCCTAGGCTCTACATTAGCCACAAGGAGGAAGGCATGGAACTTGTGAAGAGCAAACCTTCTGTGAAATGGAGTGTGAGTGTAAATGGGACCCACTGCTGGAAAAGTCACATGGAGTTCCATATTTCTGAAGAGGGACAGTGGAGAACACTTTAAAGGACCACTAAAAATTCAGAGTAACTTTGGAAATTAATTAGATATAGAACTACAATTAACATATATAATTAAATCGTATAACGTATATAACGATTTAATGTATATTAAATATAATTATATATTACATATAATTATAATATATTAAATAGAAATATATAATTAATATATAAATTAATATATAATTATATATTAAATATTCTTTATATCATATATTAAAATTAATACGATTCATATATTAATTAATTAATATAATTAATATATAAATAATATAAATTAATATATAAATAATATAAATTAATATAATATAAATTAATATAATATATAAATAATATAATTAATATAATATATAAATGATATAAATTAATATTAATATATAAACAATATGATTTAGTATAATTATATAATTATATTAAATATTATATTTATATAATTATAATGTATATATTATATGTATTTCCTATAAATATTATTTACAAATATAATATATATTTACCTCTTCATAGCCATTTGTTATAAATCTCAAACAAGGCTTTTGTTTAATTTTGTTGTGTTTTCCCTTTTGAGTACAGGGTCTGGATTGGGGTCACCAAATCAAATACAGGATGCCCAAATTTGAATTCCAAATCAACAATGAATTTTTAAAATAAAAGTATGTCCCAAGTATTTACATAGGAACATACACTAGGAAAAAAATAGGCCCTAAATATTACACGGGACATACTTATACTGAAAAAAATGTTGCTTCTCTGAAATTCAGAATTCACTGGATGCCCTTTATTCTTGTCTGCGGAGTCTGGCAGCCCTGGCATTCATACTGGAGAGCCCCTCAGGGCGGTCCTGTTTCCATGACGTAGCTTGCAATTGGACAGACATTCAGATGCTTTCAAAAAGCCTAGGGAGTCTGGTGAGCACACATTAACTTCTTTTAGCCCACAAACGGCTCCCTGTTCAGTCTGTAACCTCTTTCCTCCCTCTGATATCACTCCCTATCCTTGGGCCACACTCCCAGACATCCTGAGAGCAGTTAGGAGGAGAGTGGGTGTGGACAGGTAACCCTGAGAATTTGGAGGCTGAGTGGGAGAGAGTAGGTAAGGAAGAGGGTAGATTGTCAACAAAATGTCAGCAGACTGCTGGTGGAAGTTCAACAATGACCATGTTGCTTTAATACAAAGTGTGGGCTGGGCGCGGCCGCTCACACTTATAAGCCCAGCACTTTGAGAGGCTGAAGTGGGCAGATCACCTGAGGTCAAGAGTTCAAGACCAGCCTGGCCCACATGATGGAACCCCATCTCTACTAAAAATACAAAAATTAGCCAGGCATGGTGGCTGCATGCCTATAATTCCAGCTACTCAGGAGGCTGCGGCAGGAGAATTGCTTGAACTTGGGAGGCAGAGGTTGCAGTGAGCCGAGGTTGCACCACTGCACTCCAGCCTGGGCAACAGAGTGAGACATGAGACTCTGTCTCAAAAACAACAACAACAACAAGAACAACAACAACAACAAAAAAACAATGTGTGGCCCAGATCCTGCAAAGCCATCCATGCTTTGGCCTATCAAGGGTTCCATACAGAGGAAAGCTGGCCAAAGAGTCTGTTCTTCTAGATGCAACTCAATCCCAACACAGATGAGATGGCTCCTTTGGCGATACTTCCCCGAAGTGCAGGCACATCAGTCCCCAAGCACTGGTTACCAACCTCAGAACCCGGTTGCCAGCAGCATTGCAAGCAGTTGACACCCTTGCAACAACCGTTTTCCATTTTTTCTCTAATCCAGCCACTGATCCTTGAATTCGTGTCATAGGAGCTGTCTTCAGAAAAGATCGAGAAGGGACTCTGAAATCGCCAGAGGCATTTTGACTCAATCTTCCAAAGTGGAATTAAAACTTTAATCTAATTTGAGACAGTTATTTGGTGAATCTGCGGACTTGTCATAAGGCAGATGATTAAAGCAGAACTAAGGGATTTGAGCCTTTCTTTGTGAGGAAAATGTAAACATGTTGGAGGAATTTGTTTTGTTTCTCTTTTTATACATCCCATACAAGAAAATTACATGATAGACACCAGGCAATGTACTTGGTCTCAGTAACCAGGCTGGGCATGGGGGAAAAAGGAAGAAAATAAAAGATTCTTTTTCATCAAGTTGTTAGTAATAATGCTTTTTAATTAATTAATTAATTTTGCCTTTGTCACTAGCCAACTTGCCAAAACACACTACAGAATACAGTGAAATGGATTTACTTTATTTCTTTTAACCAAAGAGTTCTTATAGCTTATAAACAATAATTATGATAAAAGGTCAATAGATGCAGCTTTAAGGATAAACCACAAGGAAATACATTCATTCATTCATTCATTTTGAGACAGGGTCTCATTCTGTCACCCAGGCTGGGTGCAGTAGCACAATCACAGCTCACTGCAGCCTCGACCTCCTGAGCTCAAATGATCCTCCTACGTCAGCCTTCCAAGTAGCTAGGACCACAGGCACACACCACCACATCTGGCTAATTCATTATTATTGTTTTGTAGAGATGAGGTCTCACTATGTTGCCCATGCTAGTCATGAACTCCTGGGCTCAAGTGATCCTCCTACCTCAGCTTCCCAAAGTGTTGGGATTACAGACATGAACCACCTTCCCTAGCCAATGATTTCTTTTTAAACCCATGTGCACTAATTCAACTTTTACATATTTCAGTTAATAAACAAAAAAACTCATACTGCTCTATCTCCAAAAGGCCATTTCAGATGGCATGCTGCCTGACAGTTTTAGGAGAACTCTGCTACTCAGGGTGGTTAGATGGGTGTGGACCTTCCCCCAGTGTGAGGCCCAGAGCAGCTTACCTGTCATAGCATTTAACTCAGGGGAATGTGTGTCTGTGCATTGCTCTGTGTATTCAGGTGGTTTTCATTTGTCATGACATATTCCCATAGATTCCTTATCTTCTCTTTCGGTATACTTCAGGAGGATCATTAGATAAAAGCAAATTCCTTACTCAGATGAGGACAGGACTAACCATTTTGGACATCTAAATAATTTTTTGGCTCCAAGGCCAGGCAAACACCAATGTTCAAGGATCAGAGAATCATCATCTTTCCTTCCACTATTCATCAACATTAAGAAACAAGAATGTTATGTGTGAGGAACAACTGTTCTCATTTGGGATGCCAGCAGAGGACTTGAGGTTCCTAAGGAGAGAGTCAGTAGTTTCATGTAACTCACACAGGGGACATGGGATGGGGTGGAGGTGGCACTTCCTGAGGTCCTGACATCACATCACTGTTTTTATTGAAGTCCTCCCACTCTTTGTCTGAGAACTTCATTATGTCCCCTCTGGAGAGGCCCTAAAGACCAACAGAGAGGTGTTGTTCTTCCCTGGGTACAGAGACTCCAAGACCTTGTTTTGACCTTGAGCAAATCCCATAAAGTCTTGGGACTCCATTTTACCATCTATAAAATAGAAATAATTCTACCTGCTCCTCCCAACTTCACAGGGTTGTTTTAAGGGCAAAATGTTGAGATCATCAATTTTAAAGCATTCAGAAGTCACAATTAATGCAGCTTAGCATTCATGTAAAACTGGTTGTTATTATTCTGACAAAAGTATCAGCGTTCATCGATTTTGTCAATGGACAGCTATTGTATAATCCCCTGAAGATATGCCTAGTCCCATTATACAACAGATTGCTTTTATCTTCTCACTAACTGGTCCTTCTGCCTGGGATATTCTTCTGTCATGTAGCATCATGGTAAGTTTCCTCACCTTCTTCAAGATTTGCTGAAATGCCATCTTCTCAATCTCAACCTTATCTTCTGCTCTAACTATTCTACTTAAATTACAACCCATCCTTCCACTCCTGGCATCCCTGATACTCCATGCACTGCTACATATTTTTCCATAGAACTGATTTCTTCCAACACACTATGTAATATATTGTGCTTAATATAATTATGATTGAAATAATACATTAATTTGTATCATAAACACGTCACTTATTATGTAGATGATCTATTGCCTGTCTCTGTTTCACAAGAGCAGAGACGTCTGACTGCTTTATTAAAGTACTCCAAGCTTATTAAGGCCAGTACCTGGCACAAAGCAGACACTTAACAAATATTTGTTAACTAATAAATTAAAAATAAACCCAAGGACATCCTGTGCACACTAACTATATGAACTCCGTGTTCCTTGGCTTAGAATCCAAGGCCATCTGCAATGTAGCCTAAATGACCTTTTCAGAACCATCTTCCTCTTCCCACTCTTTGGTTTCCTTCTTTTATAAGCACACATCCCAGCTAATCTGGTTTGTTCCAAATATCCTATGGAATTACGTAAACATTTAAAATCTTGTTTCTTTTGCTTAGAATGCCTACTCCCCAAATGTTCTCATTTCAAATCCTATTTATCTTTCAAGTTCAAATGCCGTTTCGTCTATGCAGCCCTTCTGGATTTTCAAACAAGGACATCATCTTCCCCTTCTCTTAACTCAGTGCCTCTAGTATGGCCCTTATATTTACATTGCACTGTAGTTATTTGGAGACATATGAGTCTGCTGAGGCTGCCATAACAAATGCCACTGGGCTTAAACAACATACATATATTTCCTCACAATTATGAAGGCTGGAATTCTGAGATCGAGCTGCTGGCAGGGCTGGTTTCCTCTGAAGCCTGTCTTTTTTGCTTGAAAATGGCCGTCTTCTCCCTCTGCCTTCACATTGCCTTCCCTCTGTGTGTGCCTGGGTTCAAATTTCTACTTCTCACAAAGACACCAGTCATATTGGAGTAGGGCCCCTCAAAGGACCTCATTTTAACTTAATTACCTATTTGAGGTCCTATCTCCAAATACAGTCACATTCTGAGGTACTGGAGGTTAGGACTTCAACATATGAATTTGCAGGGAACATCATTCAGCTCCTAATGGGCACCTATCCCTTACTCAAGGAGCTGTGAGTTCCTTTAGGATAGGCCCTTGGTCTCATCTATTTTTGTAACTCACAAGCAATCTAGCACAGTTTCAGATCTAATTATTTCACAAAAACTGTTGAGTGAGCCATGTTTCCCAGCACGATCTTACAGACACCAGAGTATATGATGAAGATTATCTTGACTCCTTCATTTCGTGCTCTCGGCACCACCTGTCAGATCAACAGGATCTTCCTGAGTTCCTCTCAACTTAGTTCTTTATCAATTTTCCTTTCTTCCAAGTTTGCTCCCCTAAAGATCCATTCCCAGCTGAGGAACTATTTGCTTCTTCAATTGCTTTTTTGCAAATGAGAATAAATTAAGCATTTGTTTTAACTAAGCACTCACGCAGCTTTCAATGAGGGCAAATCTTATGTGAATGGGCTCACGTCATAGTAGACAGAATATGGTTAAAATTTAGGGAAAACTTCTACCTGAACAATGTTATAACTAATCATTCTAAGAAAAGTTAGAACCTGTCTGTTTTGTATTTAGTACTTGTTGACTTGGAAGCACCTTGACAACCTTTAGTTTAACTGTAGGATTTCTGAAGTTCTAATTAGAACTTTCGAATTGTGCATTTCAGTCAAAACGTGAAATGCCATTAGCTAATACAGGATTCCATCTTGTGAAAACATTCGTTGAAAGAACTCTAAAAACCTGTGTTTGGTGATTTACAGTATGACTACTGTGAGCCTGGAAACACAGAGAATACTTGATTTTCTGGAAAATGGTTGACTTTTTATAGCACAAGTTAAAGATCTCATGTAGAAGTTCAGTTATTTATACATTAAACACTCCAGTTAGCATTTACAAACAAAACTGTGACTCCCAATTTTCTGTTACTGAAACAAACATACAGCCCCTCAGTAGTACTGAGGCCACGGAAGTAATTTCTTGGTTTTTAAAAAAAGCATATCATTTGGAAGTTTATGCTGAAAGACAAGAGTACCCAAAGCTCTGAAATTAAACAAAATAATCCCTGCAATAACATTGAAGACTAGGAAGTAGTGTTTACAGGGAAAAGAAGACTGGGTTAGGTTAGAAAATTTTAATTATAGCTCTGTTTCTACCAGACATTTCTATTGTTCAGGTGAGCTGGGTAACTGATCATCTGTAACTGATAATTGGGTAATCTATGGGCTTCAATATCCTCATCTGTAAGAAGAAAGGGCAGATGAAATAACTGTCATCCTTAAGGCAAGGCTGAATTGTGACCTTTGGGAACTTCTCCATGAATTTCGATCATATTGCAAAACCTTTCTCCACTTGATGGAAACCCCACTGATTACCTCAAGGAGTACTTAGATTGGGTAGAGAACAAAAGGCAGAGTTCATAATACAATGACAAGGAAAAAGGTCCCAGGACACACCATTTCTATGAGGAACCTTGACCACAAACAAGGCTTTCTGATCCTGTTAGTGCCTCCCACCTGCTAAAGTGAAGACACTTAGACTATTCATCCAGAGGTCCCATGGTAAAGACAGTAAACACCAAACACCCACAAGACATTGTGATGCTGAAGGTATGTTAGTAAAACAAACTTAATCCCTTAGGTCACACTATGTCACCTCCCAGCTATTTTATAAGGTGTGACATGTAAAATACAATAACCATGAAGATGCTTTTGAAACCATAGGTCAAGTTCATATGAAAATAAAGAAGTCAAGAGAAAAATTGACTACTTTTCCACAAATTCCTGGATAAATGGGATATTGGTCTTGCATTGTTTAAGTGTGCTTCTCCTAATTAGCCTAATTTTTTAGTGAATTAATTCTGAAACAAAAAATCTGAGTACCTCTATAGCAAATGCTGGGAGCTGCTGACGTAGGCATTGCCTAACAGCTCCTAGAAAAACCTGCCTGTTACCATTCCTGATAGGTTGAGCATCCACCAGCTGTGAATAAAAGACCACACAACCTTCAAGCAATCTGTCTATCAGGAAAAGCCCCATATATGATCAGATCACGATGACATTTATTTGGGGTATTTTATATTAGCATGGCATTCTCTTCTTCTTTTACTTGGCAAATCTCATCAAGCCCTAGGTGTGCAAAGTAAATTTATTATTAAGAGTTGACCCACTAAGCTTTCAGAAACATGGAACCCCAAAAAAGCTCATTAAGTTAGACATCTACTAATTGAATCCTGTTGGCTCGTAAACTCCAACAGAGGAGTATCTCAAAGTTTATAGAAATAGTAGTAATAATTATGCATGGCATCAGGCAACAAATAATCTACTTTCCATTATTATGCATTGACCTTTTCTTGACATTTCATACAAATAGAATGATACTATTTAGAATTCTTAACATGTCTTTTGCATATGACTTATTTCATTTAATAAAATATTTTTAAGGTTCATCCATGTTGAAGCATGTATCAGTACTTTGTTCCTTTAAATTGCCAAATAATTTTCCACTGTGTGGGATACGCCACATTTTGTTTATCCATTCACCAATTGATAGACATTTGGATTGTTTACATTTTGAGGCCATTTTGAATAATGCTGTTATGAACATTTACATATAAGTCTGTGTGGATATATGTTTTTATTTATTTTTTGGTAAATACCCAGAAGTAGAATTACTGGGTCATGGTAAACTTATGTTTACATTTAAGAAACTGCCAAATTACTTTCCAATATGGCTACAATATTTTGCATTCCCAAGGATCCATGTAGGAGGCTCCAGGTATCTTCACATCCTTGCCAACATTTGTTATTATCTGTCTTTATTATACTGGCAAGAATTTTGACACTCAGCTTATATTTTGGTCCATTCAAATCTGGATATTCTCTAAGTAAATAAATATGCACAGCAAGAAAAATATTTTTAAGCTATTGATAAATTGCCATAAGTGTATGCACACTTAAAGACTTCCTGATAGTCCATAATCATTTCCTCTATTACATCAAAAGTTCCCAGATTACAATCTGTCACTCACTTTACCATGTGAAAATAAGCTATTGTTCTCTCTGCATCTTAACTATTTGATTACCTCCAATGTTGCCTAGTATGAAAAAGTTTCAATCGCAGCCAAGAAAAAATAACCCAGAAGGGTGAAAGAAGAAATGACAAACTGGAGTTTTTCAATAGACACAGAAAAGTATGTAGCCTGATGTTTCTAAAAAGGAAATGGAAACAGCTCAAGATCATAGCAGCAAAATCTAGACTGCGAGCCTTGGTCCTTCACATTTCATCAGTTACCAGTGGCTCCACTGAAATAGAAAGGTTAGGGTTAGTCATTACTCAGTGGAAAGTTTTGTTGAAGGAAAAAATATATACACTTATGAAATATCTTGTCCAGACTACAAATCACTTTACAAGTGACAATCAATTAGGACCCATAACGTATGCACAAGGCGGTTCTACCCCACGTTCCAGCAAAACCTTACTGAACCTAATTATTTCTTTGGACAGATATTTGAAGGAGAGTACTGGGACACTGAAATTTCACGAAAACTTTTTTAGAACAGATAAAAGCCACTTATGTATGTTGAGAGAAAGGACATTCCCTTTGTTTAAGCCACCTAGAAAAGTAGCAGAATACATCTAATAGATTTGTCATATATTATAAGCGCCTCCTTTTCAGGGAATATGGGTTGAGACTCTCCCCACTTGGTTTTAAGACATTTAATGGTATTTTTCTCATTTTTATAATATCTAACTTTGACCAACACAGAGTAGTAATAGTGGTAGACTCTTTAGTTTGCAGTTTATTCAACAAACATTTATTAAACACTAACTGTATGCAGGCATTGCACTTCCTAGAATTGTCAAATCAAGTATTTTTTGTAGTAGTAGTGTCACAGCACTAAGGTTGTTGGCAGTGGGTGCTGACAAGGTTGGGCATGGGAGGTGGAAGAACCACAAGGTAGATTAAATCACGAAACCTTTGTGGTATAACAGGAGTTAAACAGAGAAATTCCAACTCTTATTCTCTAGGTTTATAACATCATTAGTGAGTCCATTAAGTACTTTGTTGATATTGGGGTGTTCTATTCCCCCCCAAAATCCAGAACTTTCCCAGTTTTGGTCAATGCTCGAGCCATCAGGCCAAGTGCTATTTTCAGCTCCGGCAGCTCCCTTGTTTTGTGAGTTCAGCCCAGACAGGAAACCACCCAGTCTGGGAAGGTTCAGTTAGATCCCAAAAGAGCACATACACTCAGGTGCAAGATCCTCAAGGCAGCAAGGGATGTTACAGTTAATCACACCCTGCCTTAGAAGTGAACAGGCAGTCATTGTTTTTCCAAGAGATGAATGCTACTTAGTGTGTGTGTGTGTATGCATGCGTGCAAATATTCGGGGTAGATCTAAAAGGTGTTTTATAAATCCTGCTGCTCTGCTCCATGTAGACTATGTAGATTTCCCATGGATTTCCATAGAGAATTGGTGAAAAGCTCAGAAATAGTTTTATTCTAGAAAGCCTTTTTTTCCCCACTGGAAGTGGCTCTGATTAAAACTTTTATATGTAGGGAAAGAATGCCCAGCAGATTTTGCAAACAGACAAATACTCTGCCACATACAGAATTGTGGTCTAGGATGTGGAAAACTTCTTTAAGGTGTTCTTGACTTACAAGGAAGAGAGCTTATCTGAAGAGCCAATTAAATAAGTCCATCTGGCATTGCTGGTCCTACCAATGCCAACAGTGGCGTCAGAGATTAAGGAAAAGAGGAAGAGGGCACTAGGAGTCATCAGATCATCCAAAAGTATATGTGATATTTGGTACATGCTTATACTAAAAAATTACTTTGTTTATCTGAAATTCAAATTTAACGGAGTTTCCTGTGTTTTCTCTGGCAACTCCATCATTGATACTCATCACTCACCTTTGTGACTGAGGACTAAGCTCTGTCTTTTGTTTTGTTTTATTATCTTGCCCAAATTCCTATCTAAGGGGTCTGGGGAGTCAGGCCCTATAAACCATAAGTTCTCACCAGTTGGGTTTTACTTAACCCTATATATTGTGTTCTACTTTCCAATCTGACTCTGGCATAACATAATGAGACAAGGAAGAAAACCAAAATACTTTCCCCCCAGACATGTTTCTTTGCCATATCTTGAAATGGCTCTGCAAAGCTGTCCTTGGTGGGGGAAAATGTGCATCCGTAAATAATCTGTTAACTTAGTTAGATCTTTTTCTTCCAGGCCTTCCCAATCCTGAAGAGATTAAGTAAGAGCCTAGCACCTTTTTGAAAGTCTGAATAGGTAACATTTGTCATCTATTGTCTCTAAGGGCTGCCGCTATAAGACTTCAAAAGAACCTTCGTCTCCACAATCTTTTATTTTAACCTGAACATTTCCTTTCTATTGATCGCAGGTCTTTAGACAAACTCAACCAATTGTTGATCAGAAAGTGTTTGAATTTACCTATAGCCTGGTAGTCCCCCCACCTTTGAGTTGTCCCATCTTTCTGAACCGAATCAGTCTATTTCTTAATTGTATTTGACTGACATCTCATGCCTCCCTGCAATGTATAAAACCAAGCTGTACTCCAACCATCTCAGGCACATGTTCTCACGACCTCCTGAGGGCTGTGTCATGGGCCATCATCACTCATATTTGGCTCAGAATAAATCTCTTCAGATATTTTACAGAGTTTGACTCTTTTCATTGACACAACAATCCTCCTGCCTCTGCCTCCCAAGTAGCTGGGACTACAGGCATATGCCCCCATGCCCAGCTATTCTTTGTATTTTTTGTAGAGATGGGATTTTGTTGTGTTACCCAGGCTGGTCTCGAACTCCTGGACTCAAGCAGCCCTCCCACCTCAGCCTCTCAAAGTGTTGGGATTAAATGTGCCTGGCCTGTCTGTTTGATCTTTGTTTGCCCCAAGGGCTTAGTCTAGAGTTCAGAACAAAATAGATCATCTACTAATGTTCACTGGATGAGTAGATGGATGGATTATTAATATAATTCAAATCTTTAATTCTTGTAAGTTCTATATTTCACATTAAGTGTCCAATTTTAAGTTCATTGGGGAAATAAAATCCACGAGACCATTCAGATATATGAATTAAGATCAGACTATTTGATATAGGAGTTAGTTTCTGCATTTGGCAGGTTGATACCAAATTGGGGTGAAGTGCTCTCTTGGAAGGTGAAACCAAGAAGTTCTATTCAATCATGAGTAGCTAACACCGATTGAAGCCTCATTATAGGCCACTATATCTTTATATTAACATTTAATTCTCACAAAACCCTAAAAGGTAGGAGATTAACTCTCTTTCACAGATGAGAAAAGACACAGAGAAGTGAAGTAATTTACTCAAGATCACATAGCTGTTAAGTAGTATTAGAATTTGCAGCCAGGCAGTCTGACTTCAAAGCTTGTATCATAACTATACAGCTACCCAGCATCTCAAATAGAAAGATACTAAGTATTTAACTATGCTGGCTCCATAGCTTTTGCTTCAGGAAGTAAGTGAATTTTTCTGGAATATCTATGTCCAGATTTTTTTCTCTACTAGCCAATACTATTCATGAATAGAGCTGTCAGACTCATCTCCTTCTGCAACACTCCCTCTCCCTCTCCCACATATAACCCTCAGCCAACATTGCAAATGGCTTTCCAAAATGGTGACAACATAGAAGAGAACCTCCCAATGGAAGTTATGCCCCAACTTCAAAAATTGAAGTAAATCCTCCCTCTCTCCAACCTCTGCCCCAGAAAAGAGAACAGGGTAGAAAAGTAGGAACAATTCATACAGTATAAGAAGACATCCTTTGTGAAACTTGTGCTTGTTGGGTGGAGAGCATGGGACTGAAGATATCTCATAGACTGTAGACTCAAGTCCAATAGGTAAACAGAGACCCAGAAAGCTGGACATAATTTATGTTATTAAAAGATGACTCAGGTGATCTCAAGTGACTCATACCACTCATGTTTTAAGGAGAAAATAATTTTGGAAAATTTCTTAAGGTCATTTCACATAGAGAACTATAAAAATATTAGGTGTCATGCTATTTTATCTGCATTTGATGGAGATGTAATATGCCTTTATTATTCAATTTAAAACTAATATTTTAGGTGATGACAGGTTAAGAAGACTGGATTCACAGAACTGGAACTGGAAATTATCAACTGGGAAAATCTAATGCAGCTTGACTGATGGCTGGAAGTAACAGTAAGCTTGAATTAGCATTTTGGAAGGCCAATTCATCAGCTGTCATAAGCCAATGTTAAGGGGAAAAATAAAGTGTTAAAACATGAGATCTTTCACTTGGAAAGAAGGAAAAAATGCTACAAAAGGCCAATGGCCTCATATTAAGAGACATTTCCAAAGAAGAGTGTCCAAAGTATATCCTAAGATTTGTTTTTCTCCAGAACTACTTCTAAAGAAAACTAAATAATCATTCACTTGTAGTGAATTGGGTAAAATTCTCACTGGGCAAATAGGGATAACCAGAGTGATGCTTTATTTCCTAAGATTATTTGAATTTCATGTCGGGGGCTTTCAGTTCAATGTACAGTGACCTGTATTCATTTCTATTCCATGATCTACCCACATCTTGCCACAATAGCCCACTGGATTTTGGTGTTCCAGGGCTTAAAAACACAGCTGAGGGATCTGCTACTTCAGAAACATTGAAAATCACTGGCACTGTCTTGGGATATCAATGTCCTATGTTCCATGTTCCTCAACCAAACAACCAGATGCCTCAAATCCACGACACTTTCAACATGCCAAGTATAGTCAGGAACAAGAGAAATGCCTGCTCTATTTAACCAACGCCACCCAGGCCATAGGGTCTTCTCACAGTCAAGCTCAGTAGATACAAGCAAACCGAAACACAGGATGCAGTAGGGTACATGATCCAGGTGTGTAATTGCCCAGGTCTGTTGATCCATTTCATCTCATCAGGATGCAAAACCTCATTTTCTCAAAGCAAAACTCTCAGCTTCACTCCTGGGTGGAGGTGAGGGGGGGCACATAGATCAAAGACAAATAATGAGAATGCAGAACTTCCTGTGCCCGCCTTTCATGGAAGGGAAACTCTTGAGTAACCTTATCAAAGTGGATATGACCAAGGGGTACCATTCTTTATGCTTTAGATCTGATGCAGTCAAAAGTCAAATTGATTCCCTCATTAAGAAATATCAAGAAAATTTCACACAGAGAACACTGATGGCACAGGGAGATAAAGAATAGAAAAGGAAAAAGAAAAGAAAAAATCAGAGCAAAGTGGGTAGAGAGGTTCCCTGAAGCCTTGCTCAGACTGAGACTCTGAATCTCTGCCAGACCATGTGAAGCTTGCTGTTGTTTTTTAAGTCTCTGTTTCATTAAGACCAGGAGTTGGGCAAAGTTCCCTCTTGATCATGGGGCCAATCTGCTTCTCTGTTATTGCTACCATTGAGAAGGAAAGAAAAAAAAACATATTTGGCATTATAGCTTAGACAAATTTACATTTCATTGTGGAAGATTTGTGTTTGTTCAACTTTACTCAGTTCCAATCTGTTCCAGCCAAATCACTTTTTTTATCCTTCTTCCTCATTACAGTAGGGAACAAAAGGAAAAGACAGGGGATAGAGATGGAGATGGAGATAGAGAGAGAGAGAGAGAGAGAGAGAGAGAGAGAGAGAGATAGGGATAGAGATGGAGAGACAGGGGAGAAATAGAATATAGGCTCCTTAGGGCCCAATGAATTCTGCCCAGCCCCCTTTGAAAGTGGTATATTTCCTATATGTGTTCAAAGATTTGGAATTTGGGTTAAACTGTTTCTTGATCACCAGTTGTTTCAAAAATGGAAAGAAAATAAAGAGTCCTTATGGCTTGGTTGTTTTTTAAAGAAATAAAAAATCTTACATGAGGCTCAATACAACACAAATAGGACTATCTTGGTTTCTACCCCCAAAATAAACCCTTGTTTCTAATATGACAAAAGAACTTCATTATAGAGTGATTATATCCATCACACTATTCCATGTCTTGATCTTTTAAAGGAATGTTAACAGAGCGCCTCAGGCTTGACCAGTTGTAGACAATAATTATGCTTAGTAATGCCTCAAGATCCTGTGATCAAATGATTCATGGCAAGCCCCATTTAGCATTTATCAGTGTATTTGCTAGTGGCACAAAACGGTCCCTATTTCAGGAGAAGGTGTAGACCACAGAAAACGAAAGACAGAAAACCTGGAAAATAAAAACTTCATCTTCGAAACTGGCATTAGCAGACTGTAATATTTAACAACAACAACAACAAAATCTAAATAAATAAAGTAGGGCTACAAGACTTCAGTTGAAACCAGAACCAATTGTCCAAGCACCTTATCAGGCATGATCCAAGCCCCGAGATGGAGGTGAAGTGAATGAAGTAAGCGATCTATTAAAATCAAATCTTCAGAACACGCAAATCAACCCTTCTCAGGTTCTTATGCATTTGGCAAAGGTCTACTGCATTTGGAATTATTTGACTTTAAAAAAAAAAAAAAAACTGGTGACTATTGACTTCATTTTCCTTTAAAGTACAGATAGACATGTGTACACGTATAGCTCTACAAATACACATTCCAAATAAATTAGGAAATGATATAATTAGTTTAGTATGGTGGTCACAGTCACTTGAACAAAAGAAAAAAAGGAAGAAAGATCTAACTGCCTGTTTCTGGCTATTTAAGGAATTTAAAGGACTCCACACAGGTTTATCCTAGTAATGCGTTCTGAGTTTGGGAACTGAATATCCGCCATCCTGATCAAAAATGACCAAAATTGATTTAGCCAAGTCTCTGAATTATAGAATATTTCAGAGCATGTTTTGAATATTACCTGTTATTTGTCCTACACAGCCAGAAAAGGCCAACTCAGGAGGTAGGGGGTGGGAAAGGAAATAAAAAAGAAGAAGAAAGAGTAGGGAGTGCAGGAAGAGAAGTGGAAAAGAGGAGTAGGGGGAGGTAGATAACAGGAAAAGAAATAAATAAAAATTATTGGCCAGGCACAGTGGCTCATGTCTGTAATCCCAGCACTTTGGGAGGCCGAGGCGGGCAGATCACGAGGTCAAGTGATCAAGATCATCCTGGCCAACATGGTGAAACCCCGTATCTACTAATAATACAAAAATTAACCCAGCATGGTGACGTGTGCCTGTAATCCCAGCTACTTGGGAGGCTGAGGTAGGAGAATCACTTAAACCCTGGAGGCGGAGGTTGCAGTGAGCCGAGATTGTGCCATTGTACTCCAGCCTGGGTGACAAGAGCAAAACTCCGTCTAAAAAAAAAAGGTACATTATAAGAAAGAGGTGATATATTTCCACCAATCACCGCTAAGAACCTGATATTTTCACCAACCACAGTGCAACGTGCATGACTTAGATCCAGCCCCTTTAAGCCATTTACCTAATGAATGATTCATACCTCAGATCAAACCCAAGTTACAAGTAGCACATTGAATTAACTTAAGAGGGATAAAAGAACCCACTCTAAGCTCTCTTTCTCTTGTTTCAAACTGAATTCCAAATCTCTTTCACTTTCTTAGGAGACTCTCAAAAACTGACCTGTCAGTAGCACACTGAGACTTACTGCATGTCCAGAGGATATAAATGTTAGTCATGGTACAATTTTTTTTCTCAATGCATTTCACTGTATAATTGTTATAACAGTTTTTTCTTCATCCACATTTACCTTAGCAGACAAATGACAAGACAGGAATTCCGAAAGAATTAGAACTTACTTGATATCAATAAGTCAGTGGGAGAAGTGTGAAGTCTTATCTTGATCGGAACATTCTCATTGACTGCTTAAGTAAACCACATCACCAGAGGACTACACCAACCCCACCTAACCCAACACTGCTGTATGCTGAAATAAAACAGAAACCAGAATAAGTGTCTGAACCACATACTCCCTGGGTGCCTACTGTTCTAAGCACTATGCTGGCTGTTGGGCGAATAAAAGCTGGTAAACAAGAGAGGCATGATCATTGGTTTTACAGATTTTTCATCTAGAGAGTGAGAAAGTCATTCAGGAAATAGTCATCCAAATGTGTCAAGTACTGTGAAGGGCAAGTGCTGGGTATTGTGACAGCATGAAGTGGGAGGACCTAATTTAGATAAGGTAGAGAGGGGAAAGGTATCAGCAAAGGTCTGAACACGTTGCAAACACCTTATTTTCCATTGCACACTCAAAATCTCACAAAAGTGACATAAAAGACAGTCTGAGTGAGCAAAGGAGTGAGGGTTGATTGATTCATTGGATTTTTAAGTTTTATCTTGTTGGAAAGAACTTTATTTTTCTCCAGGTAAATGGGGTACAGGATTCCATCGAGAAAACAGAATCAACGAGAGAGAGTAGACAGAGGCTTTCTGAACTGGAAGTCAACATGAGGCATCTACCATAAAGCCATGGAGTAACTATCAGTGAGTTTCTGCCATCAGGTGGGAAGAATTCTCTTTGCTTACGTCATGGTGAAGGGATATCAGGTGACTGAAGCAGAACCTCACCCAGAAGCTCTGAAGCTGGAGGCAAATGCTTTCCGTCTTTATTACAATTCTCAGGAGCCCACATCCTGTTTTCTCCCAGGTTTTCTCCCAGGCTCTGAACTCATCTGCATAGTCAGAATGTTCCTTCCAGCCCTAGGTCTCTGTGCTGGGTTGCCTCATAGGTGAGGCATATGAGCCCCTTGATGCCTCATAGGTTTACTATGAATGGCGTTGTGCAAGAGGGGCCCAGCTCCTGGTGTCTGTTAAATTATACTACTATTTTGCACTTGAATTTCCACACACAGAGCAAAATGTAAAGCCCGCAGTCCTTCTTACCTACAGAGGAACCAAGACTAGGACTCAGGTTTCCGATTCCTTACCCGGAATCCTTGCTAAAGCATTTATTTTTGTATCTGTGGGTAGCAAGGAGAAAAAGGCACTTTCTCTTTTCCAGATTTGAGGTTTGTAAAATATTATGTGCCCTTGTCTAAATTGCAGTGTCACTTTATACAATATGTTTGTATTATTAAAAATGGATCAAGTTAAATGACTGGTAAAATACGTGGTATAGCACCAAACAATTGCCGAGTGAGCTTAAATGCATTTCCAGTACCTGATGTCACAGAATCTCCTGTGAGCATCAGAAAAATGGTAAGGTTTTATTTACCATAATAAGAGTCATCTTAAACATATGCAAAATGCATTTAGCCTAATATAGGCTATAAGTGGATAACTGTTTAAACTAAATGTTTCATTTAACTGCCCTCATTAAGTGCTCTGAGAACACAGGATACACAATCACAAATTGCAGACTTGGAATCGGTCATCCAGTCCAACTTCTTATCAGGTGTTTAAATGTCTCTAGCGATAGAGGTCTCACTACCTCCTAAACAGCCCATTAGGCAGCTTTGAATTTTAAAAGCTACAATCCAGAAGAGTAATAAGAAAGAAAAAAAAGTCTCCAACTCAACTTCAATGTAGAGAATAGACAAGCTACCAAGAATACAAAATGGCATTTTACCAGGATTGTTAAATGAAGAAATCATCTGTTAAATAAATAAAACATTGCCTTAAAGGCGAGCAGAACCGACATAGAGCTAATACACCAAGACATTAGTGGTTTAACAAATGTTTATTGAATATTTATTATATACCTAGCATGGCTGTAGGCATTAGGGACAAAATAATGAATAAAATGGACTATGTTCTGGCAGCTTGTAATAGAATAGGTTGTGTAAGGATAGCTTGTACAAGTAATGGTAGTAAGCAGTTTTTGTGCTATGTGCCAAGTTTTGTTCTAAGCATTTTATGTACGTTAATGTATTTGAACTTCACGACGATCCTACTAAAAGGTACTTTTATTACCCTGTTGTACCCCTCTATATGAGAAGAACGGAGTTTTCCCCAAAGTCCTGAAACTAGCACATGAAGAGACCATGTTGTGCATCCAGGCATCTTGGTCTCAAGCTTCACCTCTTAGTCATAGTGCTTGGATGTCTTTTAGAAAAGGAGGGGAGGGCCAGGCAGGGTGGCTCACGCCTG